>NC_081292.1:161781496-162406496 GCF_030435805.1 Mustela lutreola
GCCACAGGGCTGGAGAGGGGGAGCCCAGCATGCAGTGAGGGGCCTGGAAGCCTCTGCCCCCTTTTTGGTAGCCAGTCTTCCTAGCACCCTTAAAAGGAGAATTACAGATTCCTTTGCCTTTCTTCTGTTTCAGGTTGAGTATAAGCTGGACCGAGAGTTCCTCAAAGGTTGCAAGCTTTCTGTCACTGATGATAAAGACATGGTGCTGGCCCTGAGGAATTCTTTAATAGAAAGTGATGTAAGTATCCAGTGCCTCCCATGACACCTAATCCACTTCAGTGGCACAGTCCCCAGCGACACCAGGGAAGGACAGAGGAGGCTGCTGGTGTAGGAGCTCAGGCGCAGGTCCTGAAATACAAACCTAACCCGGTGAGCGTGCCAGTGACATGGCAGAGCAGGGTGACAGGCAGGGGAAGCTTGAAAATCCAGGTGACCATTCTCATGTATACTGCACTGCGAGATCATTCACACATCGAGAATTGGGAGCTGACGTCCTGGCTGGATTCTATGAGGAAGCATATGTTTTTGAGTGATCATATTCTTTCTTTGTTTCTTCATCTGTAAAGGAGAAGTAGTAATTCCTCCCAGGATTCGGGAGCAGGTCAAATGACATATTCAAAAGTCCTTTGAGGGTGCCTGGGTGGCTCAGTGGGTTAGGCCGCTGCCTTTGGCTCAGGTCATGATCTCAGGGTCCTGGGATCGAGTCCCGCATCAGGCTCTCAGGGAGCCTGCTTCCCTTCCTCTCTCTCTGCCTGCCACTCTGCCTACTTGTGATCTCTGTCAAATAAATAAATAAAAATAAAAATAAATCTTTAAAAAAAAAAGGTCTTTTGAACTAAGGCTAGGGGTATAAAGATTCATCATGAGATCCATTTTGATCATCATTAAAGCCTCAACTTGGAAGAAAGAAAGTCTTTTTGTATCGTTCCCAAGATTTCCAAACATCAGATCTTTTATTGAGTTTAGTGTCCTTACTGTGTCAGTGATTCTGTTTCCCAGCTCTATCTAGTGACTCAAGGACTGAGTAAATATATACCAGATACCCAGAGGAGCTAAATCTATATTTTTTTTCCACCCCTGCAGCTGAAATACAAAGAGAAACATGTCAAGGAAAGAGGAACCTGCCATGTTGTGCCTGACACTCCTCAGATCCTCCTGGCAAAGACTGTCAGCAATCTGGTGTCTGAGGTAACCTTCCAGCAACATATGCTCTGCTTCCCTCTTGGGTTAATGCCCCAGGCGCACACTCTAACAGGCTCTCTGTGGATTCTCTCAGAACAAGTACAAGGACTATGTCAAGAAGCACCTGGCCCAGGGATCGTACACAACACTGCCAGAGACCAGGGACACCATCCATGTCAAGGAAGTGACCAAGAATGTCAGTGACGTAAGTGACCAGCTCCAGGACTCTTGGCAGCAGCAACACCACTTTACCTTAGAATCCAGGGAAATCTGGGGCAAGCTGCCTCTTTGCTTCTAAGTGCTTTTCTGTACATCGCTTCACTCTTACTGTCATCAGTGCCTATGTGTGAATTTTCAATTCTGCTTTAAAGGAGGACTCTGTGTTTGTTAGGTTTCCTATTATGGCAACTATGACAAATGGACATTTTGCCACAGGACTAGTTATCTGCAATATAAGATGTTAGTAACCTGGCGTTAATAAAAGGAGGAAGTGTTGCTGATTGAGAATGGCCGCTCCTATCATTAAAACTGCTGAACAGTTTTAGAGAAGTAAAATCAGTACTTTGTAATTAAGTCATCCCTGCCCACTTTGTCCTTATCAATAATGCTTTCATAATCTTGCTATTATATTTTTATGAGCCCTGTATGGTTTCATATGTTTTCTAAAGCTAGAAATGGGAAATGAAAGAGTTTAATTTGCTTGTAGTCAGTTCTCCCAAGATTGCCTTGTGTTTCAAATGTTGGACTCCAGGACAGACAGGACAAGGAAGAGCTAGCATATGGGTCAGAGATCCAGGTTCCAGACTGACGCCGGGATGGGGAGCCATGGATTTTCATGGAGATCTCACAGTTCTTCAAGTAAATCAGTTCTTTTCCCAGATTCCTGTGCTCACATAAGTGATTCTGGCTCTATTTAGACAAATTACAAAAAGAAGTTCGTCAAGGAGAAAGGGAAATCCAACTACTCCATCATGCTGGAGCCCCCGGACGTGAAGCATGCTATGGAGGTGGCCAAGAAGCAGAGCAATGTAAGCTCCCCTGTCCACGCTCTCCACAGTCGTGCTGAGTCCATGGATCCCAACTTGGTGCCTAGTGGGCTGGTTCCATCCAGTGGTATTCCTAATTTCCCTCTCTGGTAGTTTAAAATATACGGTGGTTTAAAAAATTGGTTTGGTTTTAATAAAACGGTTGTTTGTGCTTGATGAGGACTTTTTCAAAGATAGCATATCTTCCACATGAGTAAACATTCTTTTCTCTCCAAATAAAGGTTGCATACAAAAAAGATGCCAAGGAAAACCTGCATTACACCACAGTGGCTGATCGGCCAGACATCAAGAAGGCCACGCAGGCAGCCAAACAGGCCAGTGAGGTATGTGTGTGGTGAAAATGCACCTGCTCCCCAGAGGTCACGGCCACAGAGTATGATAAGGCACCCACCTCTTAGAATGTATTGCCCATCTCGGTTTTCTTTGATTCAGGTGGAGTACAGAGCCAAGCACCGCAAGGAAGGCAGCCATGGGTTAAGCATGCTCGGTCGCCCAGACATTGAAATGGCCAAGAAGGCAGCCAGGCTGAGCAGCCAGGTAATCCAGATGGGTATGTGGCAGCTCTCGCATGAAAAACCTCGCAGGAAGTCGGGATTCTCAGCACAGAAGTGCAGAAGTAGCAACAAGAGAGATCCTGGGTCTTGGAGAGCACTGCTGAGCTTTGAAAAATTAGATTGTAAAAGTCTAGCAAGGACCTTGTCTCTTGTTTCTCTCTGAGATCTTCAGGCCTTTCTCATTCTCCACTTTTCCACTTATGGGTGTGTGTCTAGCTATTTGAGTGCTTAACAGTCTTCAGGAAGAGAAATATCGGCTTGTGAGGTCCTACTGGCACCTCTTCTCAGGTAGTGAGATTGTATCCCAAGGGTAGCATTCACACTTGAGTCACCTGTGGGCATTTAACAGGCAAGTGTCATGAAATTTAAAACTTCTAGAACCCAACCAGATGCAGTCACTTTTATTCTGCCATTCAACATCTATAGATTACATGACTGGGCTAAGAACTAAGGGGGTGAACGGATGTCCTCAACCTCATTTCCATAGATAAATAAGGACAGTTTGGGGTGAAAAGTAATCAAGGTATATCCAGGGTGCTGAGGGAAAATGCCTCATTCTGTTGAGCTTTCCAGTAAATCATCATCTTCAGCTATTTTACATAGGCATGACAGCTCTCTTCCTTTCATTCAATTAAATCACATTTATTGAGCAAGTCTACTCCATCATTTTCTATAGAGCACGTCTACTCTATCTTCCTACTCCAAGCAGCATGTTCCAGAGGGAGGGGATGAGTGTGCACAGAAGTAAATCTTTCAAGAAAGTTCTATAGCATTCCACACATTTCAACACAAAATCAACAGAAAAGAGTGTAACTTGGTCAGTCCCCTGACTGAGGTTAAGAAAGTAGATGAGCAAAAGGAAAAGAGATGTCAGCTTGCTGATGTCAGTCCTACATCCCTGATGAGTGCGTTAGTTTTCTTCAAATGTCTCATCACAGCAGCATCGTAAGATGCAGCCTGTGCCTCTACCCTCTCCTTTGGCCTTTGAGTTATTCTAAGCAAGTATCAAGTATCAGCCAGGCATCAAAGTCAGGATAGGGGAGGCCCCACACTGGGAAACCCCTTTGGGGCTGGGGTCACACTGAGAAGTTACAGTCCCTGAGACAAGCCTTCCAGAGGAAGTAAAGCCTCCACATCTGAGGTTTAATGTAGGATTAGAAATGCACGCCTCTCGGGGTGCCTGGGTGGCTCAGTGGGTTAAGCCGCTGCCTTCGGCTCAGGTCATGATCTCAGGGTCCTGGGATCGGGTCCCGCATCGGGCTCTCTGCTCGGCAGGGAGCCTGCTTCCCTCTCTCTCTCTCTGCCTGCCTTTCCATCTACTTGTGATTTCTGTCAAATAAATAAATAAAAATCTTTTAAAAAAAAGAAATGCACGCCTCTCATGGGGCGCCTGGGTGGCTCAGTAGGTTAAGCCTCTGCTTTCGGCTCAGGTCATGATCTCAGGGTCCTGGGATCGAGCCCCGCATCGGGTTCTCTGCTCAGCAGGGAGCCTGCCTCCCCCCCTCCCCCCGCCTGTCTGCCTCTCTGCCTACCTGTGATCTTTCTAAATAAATAAAATCTTTAAAAAAAAAAAAAAAAAGAAATGCAAGCCTCTCAATTTTCAAAAACAGCAAAGTCTTCAAAATTTCAACATCAGATTTTTTCTTTGCTTTAGTAGAGTAAGCTGGTATTTATGCTTATTTTTTAAATTAAAGTTAGCCCTTTGCATAATCTTTTTTGTATCCTAAAGGTATACTTAATCTTATTTTTATCATTATGGCAAAACATCTCACTTCTTTCTTCTAGATCAAAATCGTATTGAAGGGCTTTCCCCACACGCTCTGTTCTTTTTTACTCAAAAATTATGCCATTTTTTTGCCGCATGTCAAAAAAATGGCACAATTTTTTTCTTTGATTAAGAAATCAGAATGAGGGCGCCTGGGTGGCTCAGTGGGTTGGGCCACTGCCTTCGGCTCAGGTCATGATCTCAGAGTCCTGGGATCGAGTCCCGCATCCGGCTCTCTGCTCAGCAGGGAGCCTGCTTCCTCCTCTCTCTCTCTCTGCCTGCCTCTCTGCCTACTTGTGATCTCTCTCTTTGTAAATAAATAAATAAAATCTTAAAAAAAAAAAAAAAAAAAGAAATCAGAATGAGGGGTGCCTGGGTAGCTCAGTGGGTTAAAGCCGCTGCCTTCAGCTCAGGTCATGATCCCAGGATCCTGGGATCGAGCCCCACATCGGGCTCTCTGCTCAGCAGGGAGCCTGCTTCTTCTTCTCTCTCTGCCTGCCTCTCTGCCTACTTGTGATCTCTGCTTGTCAAATAAATAAATAAAATCTTTAAAAAAAAAAAAAAAAGAAATCAGAATGATGGGGCTCTTGGGTGGCTCAGTGGGTTAAAGCTTCTGCCTTCAGCTCGGGTCATGGTCCCGGGGTCCTGGGATCGAGTCCCGCGTGGGGCTCTCTGCTCAGCGGGGACCCTGCTTCCTCCTCTCTCTCTCTGCCTCTCCACGTACTTGTGATCTTTGTCTGTCAAATAAATAAATAAAATCTTAAAAAAAAAAAAAAGAAATCAGAATGATATAGCCAAAGTACTACTTTAAAACTATAATAAATTCTCCTAATTTAACAGATTCCTTATGTCTCACTCTTGTGGATCATTTACAACTCCTCTTTAAACTCCTTACAGGTGACCTAAAATGCCTTTGGTTTCACTGGCTACTAGGGTCAGAAAGCTCCAAATCATTAGATCACTGAATATAGCCTGAAGCCTTTACCCCTTATTCCTCTTACTTTTGTTTTGCACTAAAAAGAGATGATTTGTGATGAAATGAGCACTGGAGGTAATATGCAACTGATAAATTATTGGACACTACATTAAGATGTACTATAGGTTGGCTAATTGAATTTAAATAAAAAAGTGAATTAGCTGTTGGTTGATTAAAAAAAAAAGATGAGTATCTTTCCTACTTCTGAATAATATAAAAATGAGCAAGGCGAATACCATAGAACTCATTCTTACCCTTGACTTCCTGTTGCCCCAACATAACTATTGGTTGTGCTCTTTTTTACTCTTAAAAGCATCCTAGTGTGGATCATAAGTTATATGATCCCTTTATATATAACATATTCTTTGTATTTGTAGTTCCTCCATTTCTCAGTTTTCAAATTAATTGATGTTCAGAAATAATCTGGAGTTTTGCATTTGCTATTAGGTTAAATACCGAGAAAATTTCAACAAAGAGAAGGGCAAAACACCGAAATTCAATCCAAAAGACAGCCAGCTCTACAAAGTCATGAAAGATGCTAACAATCTTGCAAGTGAGGTATGTTTTTTTTAATTGTGGCAAAATATATAACATGAAATTTGTCATTTTAACTATTTTTAAACATATGATTGAGTGCTCTCAGAAGAGCACTCTTGATCTCGGCGTTTTAAGTTAGAGCCCCACGGGTATAGAGATCAGTAAATAAATAAAATGTACAGTTCAGTGGTATTGATTATATTCACAGTGTTGTCCAACAGCCACCATTATTTCCATCGCCCCAAACAGAAACTGTACAACCACTAAGCTATAACTCCTTCCTCTCTCCCCCCAGCCTCTGTAACCTCTATAATCTATTTTCTGTCTCAATGAATTTGCCTACTAGAGAATCTTCTCTAAGTGGGACCATACAGTAATTGTCCTTTGTTTTTCCTGCCTTACTTCACTTAGCATCATGTTTTCAAGGTTCATCCTTGTCATAGCACTTGTCAGAATTGCATTTCTTCTTGTGACTAAATCATATCCCATTGTGTGTATACACCACATTTTACTTCTCCATTCATCTGTTTATGGACACTTGAGCTGTTTTCCACTTTGTAGTTACTGCAAACGAGGTGTGTGCATTTTTTTCATCAGCTCCAGAATTTATTTCAGGATGGGATCTCTTACATGGCTTCCATTGGTGCTGTCTGCCAGTTCCTATTTATGTGATTTCGTTCTTCCCCCCTCACATGCAGGTTAAATATAAGGCCGACCTGAAGAAACTTCATAAACCTGTGACTGATATGAAGGAATCTCTGATAATGAATCATGTGCTGAATACCAGCCACCTTGCCAGTTCTGTAAGCTTAGTCGTTTGCTGTAGAAACGGCATGTTTCACCCATTTGCAGCTGAACTCCTTTGCTGAGCTCACATACATCTCCTTCTCTGCTCCCAAGACACCAGATTTACGAGAAAGCTCTTTTATGTGAAGGCATCCTTCCAGGTTATGGCATTAGTCTACCAACTCTCCACGGATTGTGACACCTCTCAGAATGTGAAAAAGCTTTTGTTCTTAGAATATTTAATCTTTTTATTTTCCAATTGACTAAACCCTTCCCTCCTTCGAAGAACATAGAATTGTGGTTTGGAATAATTTCTTTCAATTTTGACTTTTCACACCTCCTTTGCATATGCCATATAACCTAAGGACTGGCCATCCGGTATTAACTGGGCAGTTCTGGACATGGCTCTTCCTCCTCTGACACATTTGTGTAACCCCCCATTTAGTGTTTGCTGCTCTTAGTGTGGACTTGACAATGCTGCTGTGTAAATGTCTAACCTAAAGAGGAAAAACCGAAATGCTGAGCAGCTTTTCCAGCGCGTGTGCCTTTGTGCCTTCTTCCCCTCAGTACCAGTACAAGAAGAACTATGAGAAGAGTAAAGGCCACTACCACACGATACCTGATAACCTGGAGCAGCTTCATCTCAAGGAGGCCACAGAGCTGCAGAGCATAGTAAGTCAGTCCAAACTGTTTCCTGATGTGCGTTCAGCTACAGTGTCAAAAATGTTCATAAATGCCCCCTACGAATGGTAGTTAATAATTTTAGTAATGATTGCTGGAGGAAAATATCCAAGGATATAGGTGAGCTTGGAATTTAGCAGCATTTTGAAACAAAATTTTATGCTATAAATAACAGCATCAACACATACTGAAGAAATAGTCCCTGTGCATGCAGTGTGTGTTATTCAGATCACTGATGGGCTGAAAGCAAAAAGATTATGCCATGAGGGGGATAATCCCCTTGCAGTAACCCCAATTGTTCCCTCATGAGACTGCACCCCAGCTTAGGAAACCTTGCAATGATGGGAGAGAGCCTTTGGAGGATTTTGAGCAGAAAAGTAACATGATTAGATCGACCATTGAAATATTTGTGGGTATTTAAGGAATCGAAAATTTGTAAAATAATGAAGATTCTCAAAAGAAAGGACTCAGAGAAAGAGTTTACTATCACATGACTTCCTCTGTCACATAACCAGAATTATTTAGGTTCCCTGTTGGGCATTAACAGAAAGGGAAAAATTACTAGAAGTGTCTTCATGTCAACTGTGAAGCAGCCCGTGCCCCCAGATTTCTGTTTTCAGCAAGATTGCTGAGACTGAGCATTGCCATGAAGATGTTGTGTGGACAAGGGCCTCTGCCTCTCTGACTTTCCATTTCTGAATATCTGTGGGCCGCCCCCACTCCTAATTGCATGTCCTCCCCCTCCTTCGGAGTGGGGCATTGTATGTGTAAGGATGAGGATACTGTATTCGTAAAATAGCACTGGGGCTCTTTTGAGAACATCAGATTTCTTAGTAAGTCAGTCGACAGGTAAACCAGTTCTCATTTTTATATGAACTACTATTGGCTGCATTGAATATGGGGCTGATTATGACCTAGATCCTGTTCTTGACATAGAAAGTTGTATGTGTTAGCTCTCGAATAGAGAGCCCAGGTCGCCGATAAAAGTCCTCAGGAAAGACAAACTAGAGATCTTTCCCAGAAATATTGACAGATGCTGTAGTTACAGTGTTCACATCTACACCTATCAGATCTCAGCCGACCTTCTTAGATGGGTGACGGTCCCCATGTATTTCCTTCCCTTGGTCTGTCTCTCAGCTGATTCTTCGGCAATGATTTTTTTGTTTCCTTGAGTTGAACACAAATTTGATTTAAGGGTGTTTTCTCCCACGCAACAACAAAAAAGGTACTAGATCTGAAACATAAGAACCTGTTTTGAGTGGCAATGAGATGCCACCATGTGGACTAGTATATCAGTTAAAAAATACTATCCCTACACTAGTCTCTGTCTGGGAATTGGCTGGAGGAGATCTATCTAATAAGCCTCTTTATCACTAGGTGAAATACAAAGAAAAGTATGAAAAGGAACGAGGAAAGCCCATGTTGGACTTTGAAACACCAACGTACATCACTGCCAAAGAGTCTCAGCAAATGCAAAGTGGGGTAAGTCCTATGAAACACATCACACAACAAACATGCCATCAAGCTGTTCAAGACCAGCTCTGCTCACACACATGTATCCAGCTTTCTGTTATCCAAAAGTAGTAGATGATGGAACTTGTTTTCATGTGCTCACTAAAATGTTTCCATATCAAATCTTGTGATTCAGTTATACTAAATGTTCCAAACAGTAAATATTTAGCATCTATGTTTTATTTCAACTCTTTTATTTTCATAGTATTAGAACAGAGCAGACTAGTAACTCTGAGATTATATTGAATATAATACAAATTTTTCTTTGATAAATGATAAGTTTGCTCTGCACAGACCCACCCTTGGCTTTAGATTACTTTTAATAGGAAGTCCCAGGCCAAACAAAAGAGTAATGATCAAGATGTTTATCAAAACATCAGATGTCAAGATGCCATATTTCCTATATTAGAAATGTAAGCACAAGTATCTTTAAAACATCTTTTTATTCCTTTTTAACCAAAGACAGAGAACAATGGAATCTTATTTTGAATTTTAGAAAGTCTGTTTTCATTAGGAAACAGACTTATTTTGGGTTGTTTTTTACTTCTCCCCTGTAGGGCAGATCCCCAACCATAAAGATAAATGGTTATTAATAAAGTAGTACTTTGTGAAGCTTTCTGGTGTTAAAGAAGGCCAAATAGTCAAAAGTTTAACATAACTTCATAAAACTGGTGAATCTGGGTAAAGGGTTTATGGAAGTTCCTTGTACTAGTCTTGCAGCTTTTCTGTAAGTTTAAAATTCTATCGAAATTAAAAATTATTAAAATGGAGTTCTAGCATTTATTCTAAATCTCCGGATGAGACATCCTAGACCAGGGATTGGAGAGGAGATGGGGGAGCTTGTGACTCTCAGTGGAGGACAAAATCTTAGGATTTCTCCATGTTTTCATTGGCCATTTTATTCAGAGATTACAAATAAGAAGTCATGATTATTAAAAAGGCCAAATTTGCATTTCGTGCCCTCAGGCTCTTCTTCCTCTGCAGTGTTACTTTCCTCTTTCTTACTTTTAGTTCAGAAGTAAACTCTTGTTGCCTCAGGAGAGATGACAGGGGATTCAGAGTCTTGGTGGCACAGGCTTCCTTCCACTGTCCTTCCCTGCCATGAGGCAGACAGTGGGGCAGCCCCAGATGCAGTGCTGGACATATGAATGAGGAGCCCAACAAGGCTTCTCAAATTCTGAGTTTCCTTGAGGCCGTTTGTTGTAAACAAAATATTTCCAGAACAACCAGACTACCTTTCAAACGTGTGACCTTTAGCAAAACTATGATCCAGTTAAGGGGTCATACAATGAAGGACCGTCTTGTAATTTTTTTTTCTTCCTAGGTATGAGAAATAAGTTGTAATAAAGATTCTTTTTTAAATTTGTGTTTCCTTCTTAATCACATTAGAAAGAATATAGGAGAGATTATGAAGAGTCCATTAAAGGCAGAAACCTGACAGGCCTGGAGGTCACACCAGCTTTACTACATGTCAAATATGCAACCAAAATAGCCAGCGAGGTAGTGCCCACGTGGTCTTTGCTTTCGCTCTTGATCCCAATAATTGCACTAATGACACTCATCAGTGTGATCCTTCTGCCATTTTCATCACCATCTAACTTTTGCGGGTTTCAAGTTGGGTTCACATGTGTTTGGTATTACCACCTAATCTCTTACCCACATTAATTCTTCTCATTTTTTAACTGAATACCTAACGAAATGTGCTAGTTTCTTATTTGATATTTCATATCAACTGATGAGGCTTATACTCCACCTTTATCATATCTTTAATCACTAAACTGTCACTACTTAAAACTAGAGGTTTTTTTGTTTTTGTTTTTGTTTTAAACTGGGGGGTTTGGTTTTGTTTTTTGTCTTTGCTTGTTTTTCCTCTTTACCCAGGAGGAATGATCCAGGCTTTCTGGTCAGTGTTGTTGCTTTTGTTTTGTGATACAGAAAGAATACAGGAAAGACCTAGAGGAAAGCATCCGTGGGAAGGGTCTCAGTGAAATGGAAGACACGCCTGACATGCTGAGAGCAAAGAATGCCACTCAGATCCTCAACGAGGTAGGATCGGAGCATCTTCTCCTCCCTAGCCAAGTTACACAAAAAATAAAAGAGAAAGAAGAGAGATAGAAGTTTGAATTTCAAATTCCATATCCAACATGGTTATTAACTGTTAAATAAAATATATTTCAGTTTCCAGTGAGTTAATATTATCGTTTGTGTCCATTGGCTGTCATAATCTGTTAATCTATCTAATAGGATTTGATTTGATCATGAACCATTTGGTGTGTTCATTTAAATTAAAAAACCACACTGGAGTGTTATGCACCTCAGTTCAGGACTAGCTATATAGCAAACCAGATTTAAAATGTCCTTTTTACTTTAAGTAGAGAATGCTAAAAGTGTTCAAAAGGAAGCCTTACATGTTGACGGGGAATAGCAAAGGTGAACACTAGCAACCAAATAGTGGTATAGTACATAGATTTACAGTCTCTTTGTGCATTGACTACCTTGTCGTGGAAGTTGGGTAACTCTTGTTTTAAATGCTGCTACAGAAAGAATATAAGAGAGACTTGGAGCTAGAAGTCAAAGGAAGAGGCCTGAATGCCATGGCCAATGAAACTCCCGACTTTATGAGGGCCAAGAATGCTACTGATATTGCCAGCCAGGTCAGTGCTACTGTTCCATGTCAACCTTTTAAAAAAGAAAAGAAAAGAATAAAAGTGATTACAAGGTCACAGTGTTGTCTTTCTATTATCTTGCTTGGTTGATTAATAGTACTGTGTCTAGAGTGGCACTTTAAAAATATCTACCTGGTGAAATCCATTCTGATAGAAGGAGCAGAGGCCTTTTTTTCATCTGTCTTTCTGAGTCTATAGCCACAAAAGACATTCAGAGCAAAGGGGAATTTGGGGAGCTGGAAGCTAGGACAGATTCAGACATCCTGGTCTGGTTTCTTAGTCGATACCCACAGCTCCATTCGGCACCAAGAATTCCTTGTTTAGGACATTTGGGGAGTTCTTTCTTTGCCTTCTCTCAGGATCTAAATTTAAAAGGTAGTTTTTAACATCCCACATTATCTTTTGCTTATTTGTTCTGCTCCCAGCTCTTAGGTATGTAAACAGTCCATACCTTACTCCGTGTTGATCATCTATCTCTCTCCTTTCCCACTCTTTCTCTCTCCCCCAGCCCCTGTGCCCAACTAGATAGTAAGTCTTTCAACAACTAGGACTCAACCTTTCTGAATCTCACTCTTTAGTACGAAGCTATAAGCACAAGAGGAAAAACTATATGTTGAGTCTCAAATGAATGAATCCTTTTGGAAAAGAAATATTGACCACCTCATACTCAAATGAAATCAACAAATATGTACATTGCAAACATTTACCTAAGTGTTGGGTGTTCTTTTGCAGATTAAGTATAAGCAGTTAGCAGAAATGGAAAAAGCCAATTTCACTTCTGTGGTTGATACTCCAGAGATCATTCATGCCCAGCAAGTCAAGAACCTTTCAAGCCAGGTAAGGACGTTCATCGCAATATCACTCATAAACCCCAGTCATGAAGTCTTTCCATTAATACCCAAGTAGGCTCTTTCAAATCACAGATTTGCCCAGTAAAGGAGAAGGGATTCATCTGCGATGCAAGTTTGAGTCAGAGGTCAGATTTCGCATCAGAATAAAGATAGATTTCATGAGGGAACTTGAGGTACTGAGGAACTCTTACATGGTAGCATCTGTGTTAACGAAACAGTATTTTAACCTGTAAAATCTCCTCTAACATGGATGTAAACTGTATGTGTGAATCTGGAAGGAACAAAATAGATAATCCATACCTGGACTGTCAAGCTCCTTAACCAGATTGACCTCGGGCATCCCCAGCAACCACTCGATCTAACCCTACTTCCTCCGTGAGGGATAACTCTGAAAATGGAGGAAAGGACGATGTCTTTCAAACACCAGGATATACCCCTGTTGGCTTTAATCTTCAGTGATATCAGAGATCTGCAATTTAAGAAGCTCCCAACTGTCTTCTGAGCAATGAATTATAAATCCATAGTGGCCTGAGACGGGCTGTGCTTTATAAACACAGGGGAGTATAGGTTTCCTGGCCCACCCTGGAATTCTGAAGCTAGTTATCCTGATGTTGGCCCTGGAAATCTGTTTTTATTTGTTTCTTTGTTTGTTTTTGTTTTATTTAATCATCACAGGTGATCTCTTAATGGCCAGTTGGGTCAGGGGAATCATGGATTTAAGTCCTTCGTTAGCAACATATATATTTTATATCCTAAAATAAGAAATGAAGAAGTATCAGTAGAGAATGGTTTATTTAAGAAACAGATATATTCAAATGGGAGAAACAAACCCTTTGGGGGGAGGTGGGGTAAGGAAGCATTTTATTACCAAAATTATCTGGGCCCCAAACTACCACGTTGTGTTCATTGAAGGAGGCTAATGTTCTTGAGGCTGTGAGAGGTTTGTCAGCCCTATAACCTTGAGCCTTTTCCCACTGCTAATCTTTAAGGAAAACCCCAGAGCATAGGCCTATTCCAGGGAAGAGTGAAGCAGCTCACTCTGTTCTCTTGGAGCTTTCCCCCGCCGGGTTCCTCAAGGCCTAAGACATGGCCAGGCAGGTTTCTTCCTTCCGGGTTCAGATTAGTATTTACCTTTCAGTGGCACAGAGGTACTGGTGCTTTCTACAAAATTGCTTCTCCATTTGCAGTGAAAAGTATGTATTTTATGAATTGTAAGTCTCATACTGGGGAGTCAGTGCAAGCACTGTGAACAGACCTACAAATTCAGGATAATATACTAAGTACTTCCTAATGCCTTTCCTCTCAGAATACCCGCCAAATTCCAAGTGCAAGCTAACCACTCCTCTTAGTGACTAGCACTAGTTTAGCAAATCAGCTAAGGCAGCTTTTGCCTAATCTTAAGAAAATGAAACAAAAAGAAAAGGAGGACTGGTCTTACCCCTTTCCCAGGACAGCGAGAACTATTTGTCTTATGTTTGCATAACTAAGAGGAGTCATTCAGGTGATTTTTTCTGGAACAAGGAAGGTGGTGAGCAGCTTTCTTCCCAGAAATCTTTGTTTTAACTGGTTTCCTGTTCAAAGTCTAGACTGAAATCTCTTATTGGTTGAAAGGGCTTCTTTGTTGCCTTCAAGGAGATTAAATCTATCAATGCATAAATGTAATTCGTAATTTGTGTGTAATACAATTTAGATGAAAGAGATATAGAAGGAATAGTTTCATCCCCTTGCAAATTAGTGAGCCTTTCCTCAGCCCTCCACACCCAAATTTCCCTGAAAAGAGGAAGAAACTGGAGCTAAATAAAGATGGAGAGAAAATTGAAAGGACTCAGTGACCAGCAGTACTCTGGCCCTAAGGTGGAGTAAGTGTTCTGACTACTGATTGCAGAAGTGAATCTGTTCAGTCACGGGGGCTGATGGCATAGGTGTGGGGGGAGGAGGAGGCAGAGTGGTGCCAAAGTGGGGTGTCTCTCAACTAGATGGGGGGACCAGATGTGGGCCCATGACCAGGTGTAAGCTGGTGGCCCTGGCGGTGAAAGAATTCACCTGAGGCAAAAGAATTCTACCTGAGGTAGAAGTTTGCCTCAGACACCACAGGGGTGAAGGGCAGTCTTCGAGGAGGTGGTGGGTGGGGGCTGTTTCTCAAGGGGTAAGATGCGGAGGGCAAGTTACGGAATTCTCCCTGTTTGGTAAATGCGCCTCATTGTTAGTCATCCACTGGTCAGTTAGGGTTTGTGGATATTTTCAGCTGGGTCTCCTTATAGGCTTTTCTGCATCCAATTGATCAAGCCTGTTTGCCTGCCAGCGGCCTGCATGGGGCCAGGACAGGAAAGCCCAAGAACGGTGATGGCTGGCTCACCCATGGCTAGTCAGGTCATAATGGTGGCCCCAGGTCTGTTCCGTAGAGCCTCTAGTCAGAGACGCATTCTGGAAGCGACTGCTGGTCCTGCCTGCCTCTTGTGTCTGGTAGCCAGGAACTCCAACATACCTGTGCAGAGCGCAGCAAAAATCTCCTTGCCAGCAGCTTTACAGAGGCCTGCTGATGGCTCTTAACCCTCCTGCTTTTCTCTCCCTGCCTGTTGGTCATGTGGCTCCTGGCTAAACAGCCCCATCCGCTTCAGAGTAGACCCCCCCATTGCCAGGAGCCTGGTTGTCTGTCACCTTCCTCTGTGTGGACCAGCCAGCCAGGGCCTCCTTCTGCTGTGTTTGCCGTGACAATGGGTTTTAGTAAATGCCCAGACTCAGTTCTCCAAGTAAGAAAAGACATGGTGCTCACTAACCACAAGAGGGCTCTGCTTTAGAACTCCCTAACATCCATGAACTGTCCTGAAACTACAAAGGACTTTCTGCTGAACAGGAACGGCAATTGTAGGTTCCATTGGCCCATTTCCCTGTGGTAGTCATGTAAGGGCCTATTTAGCCAGAGCAGCTCCATCTCAGTTGAACAGCCATTTTGTTGTTTATGCATTAAAACTTAAACTGACCCTGTCCCCCTGCCCCTCCGGTCAGAGGACTTACTTAAAAGCAAGTCCGGGTAACCAGTCCCAGGTAACAGAGCCCAAATACAAGGGCGGGTCAGGCCAGGTGGAGACATCCAATCAGTGGGGCGCACATACTGTCTCCCTAGCTACCAAGAAGTGTGGGCCCCGCCTTTTGGGTGCCAAGGTGTTATCCTAGTTCAAATAGCTACTGTGGGGTGAATTGTAATTCAATTGGCCACCCCTGTGGGACCTGGCATGACTGTGCAGCTTTCTCTGTGTATTACAATCTCATTGGCCACCTGTGTGTGGCCAGACTCAACCACATGGCCTTTGCCCTTTAAAAGTTCGTCTGTAAGGCAGGGAGGGGTCACCCTCTCTGTAAGAGGCAGCCCCGAAGGGTCGGTTTAATTCTCGATGCTTGGCGAGAAATAAAGTTTTGCTTGATCTTCACTTTGTATCAGTCTCACTCCTTTGATCACGGACCCATCAGTCACCATCCTTATTTCTTGAACTCTGTTTTCAGAAAAAGTACAAGGAAGATGCAGAGAAGTGCATGTCCTATTATGAGACTGTTTTGGACACCCCAGAGATACAGAGAGTCCGGGAGAACCAAAAGAACTTCAGCCTTGTAAGTTTTTATTGACTCTAAGACACAGCCCACTGATACCTGGGATGGGGGGGCACAGTGGATGCCTCTGGGCATAGACAATGGGCCTTGCCTCCGAGAGGGGGCTGCAGGGCCGCCCTCTGCAACTCCCACCTGTGGGCCAGGAAACATGTGCTCCATTTTTCTTCAAGATCACCTTATAGTCCCCAAATCACAGCATGAAATATACCACTGTTGCTTTGTTAGTGGCTTCTTGTCACTGTATGTGAACTATCGCCATCTTCTATTAGTGGCAACATCTGTCTTTTTCAAAATTAATTCAGGCAGGGATGCATTTTTTTTAAATCTAACTTGACACTTTACCATTTTTAGGGTTTTTAAAATAATTTTACAACATTTTTATTAAAGAATTTCCCTTCAGCTCTCTGACTATGATTATTATGGCATAGTTTGGGTTTTGTTTTGATTTGGATTTTAACTTCCCTTACACAATAGAGACAATTTAAAATATATTTTAAAATGTTGAAATCTTAACAAGATGTTTACTCTTTCTTCATAGCTCCAATACCAGTGTGACCTTAAAAACAGTAAAGGAAAAGTTACAGTTGTTCAAGACACGCCAGAAATACTGCGTGTTAAAGAAAATCAAAAGAATTTCAGCTCGGTATATTTACTATTTATTTTCCATTTAATGCTAACCTAATACTTGCATTCTCCTCCTTAAAAATATGCTAGCCTCATGTTGATTCAGACAATTAACACCTAACCTCCCCAGTTAATACTAGAGGTTATTTGATAAAATTTCCCATACTTTGCTCTAAAAACATCACTCCAGAAAGCATTTGAAATAACACCTTAAATCTGCTAACTGAGTAACTTTTTTCTTTTTAATTTTTTTAATCCCACAGCAATAACATGTGTTGTCTTGCTCCATGAAGATGGATTTCTTCTTGACATTGTGATTTCTCCTATTATCCTTCCCCTGAATAAAATGACTTTACATTTCTTTAATGGATTTTGTTTCCTATGAGAGGGGTCTTTTTAAATCAGCATTTTCCCAGTTTTTCTCATCCTGTATTACTACAGTACAATAATTTTAAAAGAAATCTCAAGATCTGGGAAGTTGTCCATGTTGTAAATATGGCAGGAGTTCTGATGCTGACGTGGAAGATGTCAGATTCTCTGGCACACGGCTAAGAACATTCTCTAGTGTCTTTTGTTTTCACAGAAGCCATGTTTCCTAGTCTTCCTCCAGGAATTGCTGGGCTTTCTTTTCTTCTGTGTAACATTGTCCTGATTCTGAATGCCCCAGGTTTTATACAAAGAGGATGTCTCGCCAGGAACGGCCATCGGAAAGACCCCTGAGATGATGAGAGTGAAGCAAACACAGGATCACATTAGCTCGGTAAAGACACGCCCCACACTCCCCCCCCAGGGACCCCGCCCAGTCCCTCCCCCAGAGACTCATCTGCTGAGTTTTCTGCCTGCCTCAGATCATTTACTTTGAGGGCCGAGCTGCACTCAAAATTTTTGTCACCAGAAGCAGCTGAAGCTGCTGAAATAGGTGCTGTGGTGAGGGCCATCCCCCAGTCAGTGCAGCCCAGGCTGGTGGCAGGAAGGGAGGTTACCTGTGGGAAACAAAAAGGCCGGTGTCAGAGCAAACCAGAGCTGGACCGTGGTTAAAGTGATCAAAACAGGTTTTATGCAGGACTGTTGCAATAAGGGAAAGAGATCTCAGTATGGAACTGGGCTGAATTCCAAAAACTGCAAGGAAAATTAAGGATTTCTAATTAGAGGGGGTGACGGTGGGGTGGAAAAGGAGGCCGGCGGGGGAATAGAAAATCAAAGAAAATATCGGGTAAGAGGGGTTCTGCCTGAACCTGCCTAACATAATTTTTGCTGGTGGCAGGCCAGGGTGATCAGACGTTGCCTGGTGGGGCTAGTGGAGTAAGGAATTTGGTCAGATATCAAGGGTGAAGACATACCAAGGGTAGGGGGGTTTCTGGCTAAACTGACTTAGCAGGATTCTTGCTAAAATCAGGCGATACAGAGATAGACTCGGAAGTCCAAAAGTCGAGACCTGTTTGGGAAGAAGATTCAGAGGACCCTGACTGAAGTTGAATCAGAGAGAGACTCCTTGTCACTTGTAAGAAAATAGAATATGTTAAAGTCGAAAATTCAAACTTCCTGGATATATGTTGTGAACGTATTTGTCCTAGCCAAACAAACTGTAGGATAGAACATCTGAGTGCACAGGAAAGATAAGGGGCTATAGTCTGAGTAGGGACTCCCTCGCTACCTCACCCCTAACGGACAGGAGAGCGACCAAGAGTCCTTGCCCATGGCATTGTTCCCTGACCCGGTGTTGGAATGAAGCCCCGTGCACACTAAGTATAGTTTGTATTACTTAAACTGTGACTTTACAAACTGCAGAGCTCCTAACCAAACACATGGATGTGTTCCCACTTTTATATTTGCAGGTGAAGTATAAGGAAGCCATTGGCCAAGGAACCCCAATTCCTGACCTGCCAGAAGTAAAACGTGTCAAAGAGACACAGAAGCACATTAGCTCGGTAATGGCCCGTGGGCTCAGCGTATTTGTGTACCCAGTCACCTCCTAGTTGCTCCCTAGCTCCAGGAGTGGGGTGAATGGTGGGCTGGGAATGAGGTGAACCTCCCTCCATGCTAGCTAAAAAACCTCTGTCTTCACACCATTCAGAAGGGACTTGGCTTCTTTAATGATCACGCCTGCACTTTCTAGAGTAAAAAGTGCCAGTGGTAGAAATTAGGTTATCGGACTGATCTGGAGTTAAAAGATATAAACATAAAAATGACAAAGTATTATACATTTCATGTATATTATGATATATTAGATAATTGGTATATAAATTTTAATTTTATATAATTATCTATAACATACATACATAATATTACATAATATCATATGTAATATTTTGTGTTTCTCCAGTGTATATATTTGCGTGTATGTGTCTCTTGGGACACTCTCCTCTGTCTGGAAAAACTCTAGGTAGACTTTTGAAGTCTCTGCAGTCTTCTCCTCTCCCTTTCAAGAACTTTTGCCCCATATCCTCTGCTATTTTGCAGATGCCGTGTATGTTAAGGTGCTGGCTGTCCTCCCTCTACCCACAATGACATACTATATTTTAAGCATGTTCTCTGTGAGGAATTTCAGGCACCTGTGATAGTGGATATGTGTCAGGGGGTGTGCCTCACACCTTAAATAATCAGGTTAAGCATACGTTTCTCCCGACCTCTGTCAGGTTAGCTCAGTCTCTGGCCCCCATCCCAACACATACACACATACACACTCTCTCTCTCTCACTCTCACTCACTTACTCACTCACCCACTCAGCTTTCCCATCCATAAGCACATTGCAAGCAGTCGCTGGCTGCTAGCAAGAGACCCTGTGGAGTTTGGGAGATAGTTTATGGCCAATGAAAGCTGACGGCCTTGGACTTAGAGATTCTGCTTGTCACTAGATGACTGAATTCTCATTTTGTTACCATTGGGAAACACTTGCTATTTCTCTTGCAAGTTGTTCATATTATTTAGATCTCTTTCCTATCTCACTCTTCTCTTATATTCTGGCTTCCTTGTGGTACAAATTATGTAGAATCTTGCGTCCACATATACACACACAAATGCCTTTAGTCACATTTAATTGCAACTTCCTGTCTCTCTCTGATTATGTTTTGTTCTGTTATCCATGATCTCGGTTCTGCTGCTTTGCTGGGTAAAGAAACACAAGTTTATATTTAAAAAGCAGATTTTTAAAGATCTCTCAAGGTTTCCCAGCAAAACAAAGATAGCACCCCTAGTTTGTCCGTGATCTGGGGAATTAACCTGTGACTTAAACCCCCTGCACTGTTCCTGTTGCTCCCAACCCACTCTCAAGTATACCCTTGACCCATTTATTTAAAAAGAATTCATTCATATCTTTAGGCTGACAAATCTTAAGCGGGAAGAAGGAAAAGAAGGGGGCCAGAGGTTCAGGAAGTTCCTTACTCTCTTTCTTAAAATTTATAGACCTTTGATATGACCCCTAAAAAATAGAGACTTCCCTCAGTTTGAGAAACACTAGTTTACATGCTCCAACAACCATCGTAGGAATTTCAAGGTCAGATGCTCTTTCTGAAAAATATACTTTTAAGTCTCCTCATATTAAGAGTACCTACAGACTAGGCGCCCCCTAGGAATTTTCAGTAGAAAATACAAAACAAACTTTCCAAACCTGAAGGAATAGAGTATCATATGATTAGAAAATTTTAAACCAAGGAACCCATTTATTAAGTACAAATCTGTTTACCCACTAATACTAAATGTTGTGAAATGGTTCAGTTTTTCTCAATGTTGAATTTAGTATTTTTTTAATGCATTTTAGGAATGTTCTAAGTGTTGACAATAGAAAATGCGTAATTTAGTACCAAGTGTTCGAGGGTAGTAAAGTCACTTTTGAAGAGGGAACATAAATATTTGTGGAATTTGTTTTCCTTCTTCCTTGAGTGTCATACTTGAAAGCTAGATTGTTTTTAGGAGTTTCCACCACGTAGCTCACAGATATAGCTGTAATCCAAAGGATTCATGGTCATTTCACCTTTTTGGTTATTCTAATTATCATCTACAGGTTATGTACAAAGAAAACTTGGGAACAGGCATTCCAACCCCTGTCACTCCAGAGATTGAGAGAGTCAAACGCAATCAAGAGAACTTTAGCTCGGTATTTACAAATATATCAAATAATTTGAAACTGTTTCCCCACTTAAAAGTCTATCAGAATAACCCATTTTTTCAAAAAGTAACATCTTAATTCTCTGTGTGTGTGTATGTGTGTTGGGGCATGGGGATGGGGGGCAGTGTTATTAACTGACCAGAACCATCTGGACTTACAGAAAGTGATTCACTGTTCTGGTGGTACTTTAACATTTTTAGCTAATGACAAGTGTGAAAACTTAGATCTAAAACACTGTAAGTAGAATTAACACAAAATTCCCCATCATCATACTCATTTCCTGTAACTTCAGTGCTTTGTGGTATACTTTTTTATCCCCAGAATTAACATGGTAGAGTTTATCATTAAAGTTGTGAAGAAAAAGTAAAAGCATTATCCTTACTAAATATACTCACTAAGAGACTCCCTCTTCACACAAACAACCTGCCCCTAATTTTTTCCCTTCCTTAATCTTTGTGCCTGTTTTGAATGTCTTCTGGGTACTTTCTTATATCTCACAGGTTTTGTACAAAGAAAATTTGGGGAAAGGAACCCCAACACCTATCACTCCAGAGATTGAGAGAGTCAAACGCAATCAAGAGAACTTTAGCTCGGTATTTCTTAGGGGGCAAAAAATAAAATCCCTTAATTCTTATCTCAAATAATATTTTTTAACACATTACAAACACGGTTTTTCTTCCTGTAAAATTACTAAATTCATATAATGAAGATAATGATACCAAATATTACCTTAGTTTTCAACCCAAACCTAATGTAGTATTTACTTGAGTTCTGGTGTGAAATTTTAACTGTGTTTTCCCTGAAACATAATGATAGATCACTTTCCTTAAAAACCCATAATACTCAGTGTTTGTTCCTCCTTCCCCAAACCCTCATTTAATAATAACAGGAATTTCTAACTGGTGTGACACAAATCGAAAGTAAAAATCTAACATCGCTTTAAAAGGCCAATGTTAACTAGAATTTTATTTGTACTTATTCTGGCTCTGTTTGATGTATTTCTTGTGTTTGTAGCATTTTGTAAAAGAGTGTGATTCTTAAATATTTTCATTCAAGAGATGGAAGAAATATTTACAGTTAAGACAGAAATGTGGCTCAGCTATTATTTTTTGTATACCGTGAAAGATAGAATTGAACTTCCCTTTGGAATAGTTTAAGGATTATCGAAAGCTAATATTTATTTAGCTTTTAATATTAATAATATTTATTTTATTCCCCCAAACCTCTCTCTCTTTCTATCTGGTTCCCTAATTGAGTTACCAGCTCATTATGGATATTAATTTCAATCAACTTGAATATTATTTGATAAGGCCTCATCCTTCTGTCTTTGAGTGAAGACCTGTAAGTGACTCTTGCCTGCAGCCTAGCAGCTGTGTCTTTATTAATGCCACTCAGACAGACATCGCACTGTATGTGACGAAATGTCAAAGATGGTCAGTTGTCCTATTTCTTAAAGTTGTCTTGGCCTCATATGCCATTACAAAAACAAAAAAACTTTTAGGGACTGTTTTGAAGATCAGGTTACCTAAAAGATGGGTCCAAGCTGATGTGATTATTGGTTTTGTGCACACAGATTTTGTACAAAGAGAACTTGAGCAAGGGGACCCCCATTGCTGTCACTCCTGAGATGGAGCGAGTCAAACGCAATCAAGAAAACTTTAGCTCGGTATTCGGGAGAAAGCTCCTTTAATTCCATATTTTAAAAATAATAATTTTCTAAAAAACAACTTCTCACTATTAGTCCCTTTAAAATAATCAATTTAACATTTTTAAGATTTCATCAACTGAATTCTGTTTTCCACGTCATTTACTTACCATTTTATTCTAACATTTTATACCTTCCATAATAGTCCCGTAAAACGTTTAATTGGTTCCTTTCCTTCTCTTTTCAACTTCTGTGTTGCTGCTGGGACTTTTGAAGTTCATTGGTGTCCAAAAAACCCAAGCACTGTAGGTCTTATTTACTTGGGACTCTTAACTTGATGCTTCTTGGTTAGCTTTGTCCAGAAACACAGTACCCAAGGCCACATGTAGAAATAGTGGCTCTTGATTGGGAATGACAGTTACCTTTTTTTTTTTTTTTGGCGGGGGGGGGGGGGAATGCCAGTTACCTTAACCTAGATCCTATCTGGTTAAACACATGACAGAAAAAGAAAGTAGCTCAGTGTTGGAACCCAAAGCAGCCTTATCTTGATACTTGTGCTACAAGCCATTCCATGAATAGAAATCCAGACCTTCTGATTTCTTTTAAATATACAAATCAGATCATAAACTTATATTTAATGTTACTTTTTGTTAATATTGTTGAAAATTCTGTAATAGTCTGTAAAACTTATGTATAAGGATCTTAAGAGTTACTTCCACCTGAGATAGAAAATCAAATGTCAATAGTGAAATTTAGCTGGATATTTTGGGGGCAGGGGAGCAGAGCAGGGTTTTGATCCAAAGTAGTTTTTGTGAGTTCAGATATTTTCAGAAAGTTTGATCCTTCCATATGATTAGATCAGTAACTTTCTTTGGTCCCACTGTCTTTTGGTTTGGTTTTGTTTTGCTTTCCTTCGTTTCTAATTACTGTTGACTAACAACTTTTCAACTTTGTTAAATTGTCAATGTAAATTAGTTTCACTTTTGGAATGTTCACTGTTTTCCCTGTGGGATGATGGTGATGATGGTGGTGGTGGTGGTGATGATGATGATGATGATTTCTTCTTTTGGAAGAATAAGGTTTGCATTAATTTTCAAAGTTATATTTTTTTCTTGTATATTAGAGTAAGTGTATTGTTTATATCTGAGATCTTAATGGTCCCAATGATCCCAGACAATTTTTTTTTCCTACGTAATCATTTGTGTTTATTGTTACACAGGTTGCATTTAGGCAGAATTGTCCGGTGGTTTATATAGCTTCTAAGATTCCATGGGAAAAAATTAGTACTGCGTATTAAAACATTAACTTTCAGACTTGACCACCTCCATAACTTGGATTTACTCAACAAGGACCAATTTTGCTATACTACACAGATTTGGCCTAGGATTTTAAATATCTGTTATTCTGCAAAACAGATGTTCTATGTAGGGAAGATAAGTATTTGCCAATCTAATTTAAAAATAATTTTCTTATTATACACTAAGCACTTTAGTGCTCTTATGAAATTATTTGTAATTTTTTCCTTAATTCCCAACATGGGGAACACACCTTCAATATAATATGAGTTAATAGTGAGGAGAATATCAAATGCACTGAAACCATAGCTAAGGAAATACAGAGCATATGTTCATCCCGATCTGTGTGGAAGAAACAGGTTGACTTGGTGAATTTGTCATTCCATTTGATGTCTGTAGTCTCATACTAGGGTTCCTACAGGACAGATGAAAGGGCTGTTTTGACTGCTCTTGTTTTTTTCTGCATGCTTTCTTGTGTTGTACAGGTGTTGTATAAAGAAAACCCCGGGAAAGGGATCCCAATTCCCATCACTCCAGAGATGGAGAGAGTCAAACACAATCAAGAAAACTTTAGTTCGGTATTTAAAAGGAAAAAATTCCCTTTAACTATTTTTAAACCAAAAATTAATGGCTATATTTTAAATCTAATCAGCTTATCCCAATACAAATTCTGACATGTCTTGTTCACAACTTAATGCTGCCCTTTCCTGTGAATCCGTTTCCCCATTTTGGTTAAACATTAATACCATCATTTGACTTAAAAAAAAAAAAAAAAGTGTTCAGTAGTATATCCTAGCCCTTAAAAACATAACCTTCTCAGTGTCTAAGCACCCACATTTATCCTGCTTTGGCAAATTTGATGTGGACGTAAAGCTTACCAAAATGTACTTAGCAAAAATCGAACTATCGGCCTCACTTCCTGCTCTAACTTTCTCTGTCCCTACTGGTATTCGTACAGATCTTGTGACTTTTTTAGCATTCTGTCATTGCTCTCCATTGCTTTAAAAATAATTAATTCTTCCCAATATGTTCATGAAAACTAAAAATTAAATACTTGGACTTCTTTTGAAACTCAACAAAAGAAGGTTTGTGCACATGTACCTTTATTTATACAGTGTTTATTAAAAACCCAGATATCTTTATGTGGTTTATTAATAACATTTCCAAATCAAAAATAACTTCCTCGGTTCTCCCTTTTGTCTCTTAACATTTTTACTCTTTTTCTTCCTCATAACAAACTGGGCAGGGCAGGGGGGTTACTAATTGTTCCCTTCCATGGTGCACTCTTGCTCCGAGCTACAGAGATTAATTCAATCAACAAAATAACAAAACTTTCTTTTCCTATCTCTTAGTTTTTTGCTGCTCTTTCCTGCATTCCCTTACTTAAAAGTGTGTCTTTAGGCTCCTACAGGTTGGATCTAGAAGCTTCTGGTATTTCCCTTCCTCCTACCTGTTCTCTTCCTCTTTGCCCTTCTCTCCCTACTTCTCCCTACTTCTGTTCCCTCCACAAAAGGGGGACAGTCGTTGATCGCTCTCCTTGTTCTGGATGCTTTCTTATTATACAGGTGCTATACAAGGAAAACCTGGGGACTGGAATTCCAATCTCCATCACTCCTGAGATGCAGAGAGTCAAACAGAATCAAGAAAATCTTAGCTCGGTATTTTGGAAAGAAAGTGAAAAGAAGATGCCACTTAACCTCATAATTATATAATACTTAACATTTATTCCTTTTTAAAACCCACTACCCTTCCTTTGTTTCTAATATACCTCACTTAGCAAAAGGACAATACTTTTTGCATTTTTATGTTACTACTATGGATTCAACTTTTTAAAACATTTTAGTTCTGATAGTGATTCCATCTGGTTTTCTTTAAATATATATATTTTTAACTTGCTTGGATAACAACAAAACTGAGTTCTAACAATCTCAAGCCCCCATGCGATTGTCGGAAGGCACTGTACTCACAGAAGCAATGAAATAACATGAGTAGCTGACAGCCTTTCCCCAGCAGCTGAGGTCCTTGCTGCCCTAGAGACTCTGCTTCCCCAGCCAAACCTTTGCCGCCATTAAAGTAGTTTGTGGCAGCTTGCCAACCCGTTAACTCCCGGCTCCCTGGACTACTGTGTCATTGGGTAACAAGGAAGTTGAACTCACACTTACAATCTTAAAACAAACGAAATGGAACTTAACTTTTTTTTTTTTCTGAATGCTTTTCTCATTACACAGGTGTTGTACAAAGAAAATATGGGCAAGGGAACCCCTTTACCTGTCACTCCAGAGATGGAGAGAGTCAAACACAATCAAGAAAATATTAGCTCGGTACTTTGGCAAGAAAAGAAAAAGCTACTTCTTTTAATGATTTAAAATAATACTTATTAATCCTACTTTTTAAAAAAACTTAAATTTTGTGAATTTTGTTGATCCCATTTATCTTTCTCTCCTAGAAGACTACTCTTAGCTTTAACCCCATAATAACAAGATTGCTTTAATCTGTAAAGTTCTAATATCAGGAAGTAACAGATTTTCCAATAAAATGTCCTTTCACTCATCTGTCCCCAAACTTACTGTCTATCATCCTCAAGGTCTCTTTGTTTTATGTACTCCTGAAATCTGGGGGATGGCATCATAGGTATGAGAGCTCTTTCTGGAAAATTGGAGTTGTGATCTTGTTTGTTTCTGCACCTATGACTTTAGGTTCTAATTTACCCTGTCAGATTTAGACAAAGAGATCTTGGGAAAAATAACCCCTGATCCTCTCTTACAAGGATAATGACATTTCTTTTCTATTTGGTATTTTAAAAAATATATATATATATAAATCCACTTGTTCTTTTAGTTTGCTTAGATAACAACAAAATTGAGTTCTAACAATCTCAAATCCCCCATGTGCTTGTTCGGAGGTACTACGCTCAGAGAAATGAAAAAATTAAGATCCACTAGTGGTTTCAGAAAGTAATTTATCAATTTACATAAAAATGAAGTGTCACTTAAACTGTTTTTTGCTTTAGCAGTTTTAGTTGTTTTGTCTTCACTGTGGTCTGTAACTGCTAACTTTTAGCAACTCATTTCCTGTAAGCCTGTGCTCTGTGACCTACGTTTATAATGTAGCGGGGGTTGGGATTTGTACGGGAAGATGTTAGCTCATGTTAGGCAGAACCTGGTGGGCCTCCACATGAACGGTGTCCGCAGCTTTCTCCTGCACTAAAGTGCGTAGCACCAGAATTAGCCAGGGTATTTGTTAGGTCAGACTGCTGGGTGCTGTCCCACAGTTTCTCATTCTGTGGGTCTGGTGTGGGGCCAGATGATTTGTGATTCTAGCAAGTGCTCGGGTGATGCTGACCTTTCTGTTCAGGGACCCCACTTTAAGAAACGCTACTTTAGCAGACTCTTTCTCTTGAATGCCATCTCCCAAACCTCCTGTGTCCCCATGAATGACACTGGACAGAGACACTGAGGTAAAGGATTCATCATGACACTAGTGATACAATTGCTGAAAATGTTTTTCTTTACTGATATGTTTGGTGAACTAAAGCAGGAGGCAGAGCATAGAAGACAGCAGGGGAAAAAAAAGAGTAGGAGGAATCCTTGTTTTGGGTTTTATGGATGTGTCTCTAGAGGAGTTTAAGTGCTACAAGACAGGCCAGTCTGCCATAGAGGGAGCGGCCCCACCTTCTCAGTGTCCGTCAATCACATGCCCTTCAGTCCTGTTAAGATGATCTGTCTGGGGCTTGAAATGCATAGATGAACAGTGAAATGAAGGCCTTCTCTCATCCCTTTTGGGTACTCTGCAAGTTCTGTCTTGCAGTCTGCCAGGATTTCAGGGCATGGTCCTATACTGGAAATGTCTGTCTTGCTGTAACTACACTCAACTTCATTTAGACACCTGCTCCTTTCCACCTAACCTTATTGCCCAAGTGGTTTGGCACCCTGAGCCTCATAACAAATAATCTGTTCCATTTAATCTTTTGGTAACTGTATTTTTTTTTCTTTTTGCCTTTTTGGATCCACTGGACTCATGTAGGTTTTGTACAAAGAAAGTGTGGGGAAAGCGACCCCAACCCCTGTCACGCCAGAGATGCAGAGAGTCAAACGCAATCAAGAGAACATTAGCTCGGTATTGTCTTGAGAAACGAAAGTGTTTTTAATTTTGCAAAGTAACCCCTGCAGTTTGGCCTGCTCCTAACTCCATCCCAGGTTAAAAACAAGCAAAATGCCAGTTTTTAAGAATCCCCTGTAAATAATATACGACACTTACTATTGCCATTAACTGGTGTTAAGCTTTCTTCTTGAGAGCTGTTCTCACTCATGTAACAGATTAAATATGGAGTTTTCACCCCAAAATTGGATTATGTTGAATGGCTTGAATATTACCTCTTCGTGATTTTCGGGTCCAACTTTGTATCTCACAGGTGTTATACAAAGAGAACCTGGGGAAAGCGACCCCTACACCCTTTACTCCTGAGATGGAAAGAGTCAAACGCAATCAAGAAAACCTTAGCTCGGTATTTCGGAGAGGAAAAAAAGAAATTGTTACACTTTTAATAAGCCTGGCAAATATGGTTATATCACTAATTTATCGCATAGTTTTCCAAAAACTTCCACTTATTTTTAAAAATTCTTCTTTACCCACTTAAAAACAAACCAACCCACCCCACCCTACCAGCTCAACTGATTTAATTCTTTTTTCATCTTGTGCTTTATACAATAACATTTTAATGGCTTTATCTTCCTGACGTGTTTCTTATAGAGTGTGATTTAATTGAGCTGTAACACCAGCTAGATGACGGTTTTCAGAACTGGTTTTCTGCTCTCTGATGTCTGGATGCTCTCTTGGCTCCTCTAGGTATTATACAAAGAGAATATGAGAAAAGCAACTCCGACACCGGTTACTCCAGAGATGGAGCGAGCTAAGCGCAACCAAGAAAACATTAGCTCGGTATTGTTTAGGATTAAACACAGGAGTAGTGCAACGACTTGGAAAATAACATTTTAACATATAAACACGCCTTTCTCATTCAGCTGGGAAACACACTAAAATTAAAAAAAAAAAATGCAACATCTTGAAAAATAACATTTTAACACCATAAAAATTTCTGTGCACCTTATTCAACTGAAAATTTACTTTAAAATTAACAGAACCGTGCTTTTAAATTCCAAATGATCATACTAAGAAATAACAATTGCCAGTGTTTTCCTTTTGTTTTACTGGGGGGGTGGGTAGTCTTACATAACCAACTGTAACAAATTGACTTCCTAACATCTCAATCTTTTGCTCCTCTTTATTTTTAAGGTACTTTATGAAACAGGTAATATTCTGAGACGGATGCCACCTTTGGCTTTGATATTTTGGGTTTTTCATGTCTAGAGGACTTTGATTTCTGTATTAACATTGGTTTATGAAATCTAGGCATAAACCTATGAATACGATCGCTTGTTGGAAAGGTACTTGTTTTGGAGCATCTGGCTGGCTCAGGAGAGCACGCAGCTCTTGACGTCAGGGTCATGAGCTAAAGCACCATGCTAGGTGCAGAGACTACTTAATTGAACTTTAAATTTTAAAACAATAGTAGTTTTGAATGTCAGAATCCCATCTAGTATCAAATACCATACAATCTGCTGGTGCTGCAATTCCTAGCAAATTCCAAAGAATACTTTCTTCCTATCCTCTTTGAAATTCTATGCCTTGTGTCCTTTGAAAATGAAAGTTATACTTTCAAAGTCAAAACGTCCTTTCTCTCCTAAGGAGAGTCCTGCCCATTCATCCTCATGCTTACCTGTTCTACTGTTAGTCAAGGGCATCACTGGGTCCTTTCAGATGAGTCAAGCTTCCCTCCCCAGCTACTTTTATCCCCATGTGTTGGAAAAGTTTTTAAGGCTTCAGAATTAGAACACTACCATGACCTGTACTTAATTCACGGTCTCTCCTCTGTCAGGTTCTCTATTCTGATAGCTTCCGGAAACAAATACAAGGCAAAGCTGCCTACGTCTTGGACACTCCAGAAATGAGACGGGTACGGGAAACCCAACGCCACATCTCAACGGTGAGTCAGCGATTTCTAAGGAGTGATTGGCCAGTCTGCTGGATCGTCTGGAAAAGGAAGTGATCACACCATCGTATTTTCACAAAATCAATTCATGATTTCAGGTGAAATATCATGAAGACTTTGAGAAACACAAGGGTTGCTTCACACCAGTGGTGACAGACCCTATCACTGAACGAGTAAAGAAGAACACACAGGATTTCAGTGACATTAACTACCGAGGTATTCAGAGAAAGGTGGTAGAAATGGAACAAAAACGGAATGACCAGGATCAGGAGACTATTACAGGTATATGAGCGCTTGGGGTGGGAGGTGCAGAGGGAATCATCTTTAAGGGCTAGAAGAACAAGAGTGGCATTAGTCATAGGAAGCTAAAGGATAAAGCACTTCAGCCTGTGTTTTCACCAGCTGTAAAACCAAACTATTATTTCACAGCTTGCAAAGCTGGTATCTTTCCTACCTTAGGCTTTATTCTCTGAGAAGTCATGACCAGAAATAAGCTAAGTTGGTGTTCGTCCTCCTGTGGTTAAGTTCATGCCTTGCTTTCCAAGCTATTAGGAGTCCTCTAAGAATACCTGTTTTGGGGGCGCCTGGGTGGCTCAGTGGTTAGGCCTCTGCCTTCGGCTCGGATCGTGGTCTCAGGGTCCTGGGATTGGGCCCCGCGTCGGGCTCTCTGCTCGGCAGGGAGCCAGCTTCCCCCTATCTCTGCCTACTTGTGATCTCTTTCTCTGTCAAATAAATAAATAAAATCTTGGAAAAAAAAAAAAAAAAGAATACCTGTTTTGATCCTTGATCTCACCTGCTTGCAGGTTTTCGTGTCTGGCGTACTAATCCTGGCTCAGTGTTTGACTATGATCCAGCAGAAGACAACATTCAATCACGAAGCTTACACATAATTAATGGTATGTTATAGCATACAACATGAAGGTCACCATTTAATGGGCTAGTGTCAATGACCTCTAGGAAACTAGAGTTGTCAGTGTTCTGATTTGTCCTTCAGCATAAAAACACTGCTGACTAGTGGGACGGTATCATTTTCCAGACAAATTTAAGTCAGGGAAAGGATTGTCTTACTGCCTCTGTGTAAATCTTCTTCAGGCCCCATTATTACCATTTTGTTTCTAAAGAAGAAAAAGTAGTACATCTTTCTATTTGAGAAATGGGGGAAAAAAACAAAGGGAAGAGAATGAATTTGACCTTTGGCAACCTTCTGAAGATTCCTGTCATCAAGGAAGATTGTTAATTCAACAAAATAAGCCATGCCTTTAGGTCTTCTTTTCATGTTAAAAATGTAGAGTAGTAAGTAATGCCTGTCCTTAAAGGATTTATACTGTAGTCTGCTGATGGAGAGAAGTCAGTCAGTGGTTACACCCTGACATGCAGTTTCAAAGGCCAGCACACAAATTGTGGGAACTCAGGTAAAAGGCATCTGAATTCATTTGGGGACATGAAGTAGGCCATTATGAAGTTGAAGGTGGAGTTTGAATGTGAGTTTTTGTGAGCCAGGAAAATGGGCAGGGTGGAGGGAAGGAGTTGTGGTCCAACACAGCCTCTGGGATTTGAACCTGGCTGTACAATTCAGCAGTTATGTGACCTCTGGTAAGGTACTTACACTGTCACATGGAAATGAGGATGGCAGCCATACATAGGGTTTTGAGGGTTTAATTCATGGGAATCTACTGAAAATCATACCTAGCGCCAATTCATGCCTGTTGGCCCCCCTTCCCGCCAGCGCAAGCGCAGCGCCGGAGCCGGGAGCATTCTCGGTCGGCCAGTGCACTGAGCATCAGCGGAGGCGAGGACAAGTCTGAGCACTCGGAAGCCGCCGACCAGCGCCTCTCCACCTACAGTGACGGCGGCGGGGTCTTCTTCTCGGCAACCTCCTCAGGTACAAGCAGGCAGCCTGCCCGCTTGCCCAGTTACTAGCGCAGATGCTTTGAGTTAAAAAACTAAAACCAAACAAAACCAGATCATTTCTTCTGATGAGAAAAGACTAGAATTGTGGAGAGGTACACGAAACCAGATGTTTTATTTTCATTAACTTTATTAGAGCCTCCTTTCTTGGAAATCACTCTTAAGTTAGGGGACAAGAGGGTACTGCTCAGCTGTTTGACACAAGTTAAGTGATGTCTAATCACCTTTTCTTCTTACAAACTACCTTCCCCCCACCTTTTAGCTTACAAACATGCAAAAACCACGGAGCTCCCACAACAGCGATCCTCTTCAGTTGCCACTCAGCAGACAACAGTATCCTCCATCCCGTCACACCCGTCTACCGCTGGGGTAGGTGACCAGCCAAGAGCTTCCTCCAGGCATTCTTACCTCTCCAAATGTGCAGTAATGATTAACAGTATTCTGGGTGGGGGGTGGTTTTTTCTTTTTCAGCCAAACCTATTTTATGAAATGCTCTTTTAATACATCTCCTGTTACCAAAAATACCAGAAACCCTTCATTACCAAACTCAGACTGACTAAAATGATCATTTTGGGGCTCACTGGTCCTATTACATGAAAGTATCTGCTGCTTGTAATCATTCTTCAAGAATATGTACATGTGTGCATGTGTCACACATATAAATATGTCATTATGTTAGATCTCCCTTGTTACTATATTGAAGAGATAAATCAATCATGCTTACAATTCACCAGACTACTTTAAAAACTCTTAGTTTAAAACCCTGGATTCATCCACAATGCCACAAAAACATAATTCTTCAGGGTTGAGGTGTATGTGTTTATATGAAAAAAATATTTGCATGAAGAAAATGCTCTTTACTAAAAGACAAAGATGTCAAGTATTGAGACATCTCTCCTGAAATCATAAATGCAAGGCAACGCCAGTCAAAATCCTAGAAGCATTATATATATTAATCCTTACATTTATTTTAAAGAATGATCTAATTTGAAAAGGACGATAGAAAATTATTAACTGGGGGAGCCTGGGTGGCTCAATCGGTTAAGCATCTGCCTTTGGCTCAGGTCATGATCCCAGTGTCCTAGGATCGAGCCCCATGTCAGGCTCCCTGCTCAGCTAGGAGCCTGCTTCTCCTTCTCCCTCTGCTGCTCTCCCTGCTCATTCTCTCTCTTTCTCAAATAAATAAATATTTAAAAAAATTATTAACTGGATAAGAGCAAAACATACTATAAAGCTATTATTAAATATGGATTTAGCAGGGGAATAGATATGAAAATAGATGAGGTCCAGAAATGGACCCTAAAGGGATTACAAATCAACAGGGGGAAAAAAATCAAAATTGTAAAATACTTGAGAAAAGTAGATACTAATTTTATAGTGTTGGGGACAGGAAAGGCCTTCCTCAACAGGTTCTAGAACCTAGGAATGTGAAAAGAAATGACTGCATATTTGACCATAAAATTTTACATTTTTTATAACAAAAACATGTCAAACTGGGGGAAAATAGTCACAGCATACATAACAAAAAGATTTATAGCTAAAAGAGCCTAACACTCAAAAAAATTCATTGGCAAGTTATTCTCCTTCTGGTCAAAATAAAAAAGACCTGGAAGCAAATGATTCTACAACTTACAGCAAAAGAAACAGAAATAGCCAACAAAAAAGATGTCTACCATAACTGCAAACCAGGAATATGAAAACTAAAACAATAAGTACTAGATTATTATGGTAGCAAATTTTTTTGAAAATTAAAATGCACGTACCACTTGACTTACTTTTTTCACCTTTAAAAGTTTTTTCTAAAATACTTGCCTAAAGGCAAACATTAGGGGATTAGTGTAAGAAAAAATGGCTAACAATTAAATGTCTAGAAATATAGAAATGGCTAATTTGTGATCTTACTAAAATACAGAATTCTCTGTAGCAGTAAAAAGTCTATCAATCTGTATTTATACGGAAAAGCCCTGAAGCTATATTAAATGGAAAGAATAGGCCAGAGTATTAATCAGAGTAATCGTTTTATATATGTAGGCGGGACGGGGAACCCTATCCTCGAATATGACTATATGTGTGTATATTTTGGGATGCTAGGAAAAAATATGCAAGTTACATACCAAATTACTAACGAGTACCTGCATTTTCGAAGGAAACTTGGGCACTTTCAAATTTTGTCATTTTTGTCTACAAATTGTTAGAATTTTAAAAATTTTATTTTGCAGTTGTAAACACACTTGAGAGCTATGTTCTTACCACATTTTTAATGTACTATAAAGCTATTTATCATTAAATATGGATTTAGCAGGGGAATAGATATGAAAATAGATGAGGTCCAGAAATGGACCCTAAAAGAATTACAAATCAAGCAGGGAGCCTGATGTGGGGCTCAATTCCAGGACCCTGGGATGATGACCTGAGCCGAAGGCAGAGGCTTTAACCCCCTGACTAGCCAGGCGCCCCCCCAAAATTCTTTTCAACGCGGCTGCACCATTTTACATTCCCATCTGCAGTTTATAAAAATTTCTCCACATCCTCCTCAATACCTGCTATTGTTTCTTTTTATCACCATTCTAATGTGTCATGTGGTATTTCATTGTGGTTTTCCCTGAGACTAGTAATGCCAAATATTTTTCTCAGGAGCTTCTGGGCTATTTGTACGTCTCCGTTGGAGAATGCAGGTCCTTTGCCTCCCTGCTCCCCTCCCACCTTTCCCCAGTATTGAGTGGTTGGGAGTCCTTTGGGTTTTCTGGATGGTAATCCCTTACCAGATGAATGATTTCCAAATATTTACTTTCCTGGTGGTAGCTGCACATTCTCTTTTGTGCAACTTAAATTTGTGGAGTAAGTCAAAAGAGATCTTAAAATTAGGCATTCAGGTTGGTTGATGAAAATCTAATACAAAATTTTTTTACCTTTTTTCATCTTATAAATAGAAAATCTTCCGTGCCATGTACGACTATATGGCTGCTGATGCAGATGAGGTGTCCTTCAGAGATGGAGATGCTATTGTAAATGTCCAAGCGATTGACGAAGGTTGGATGTACGGCACTGTGCAGAGGACGGGCAGGACCGGCATGCTGCCCGCCAACTACGTGGAGGCTATTTAATAAGCATGTCAGACTATCGCACCTGTGAGGACCTGCACGTCCTGCAGTCAGTATCTCAGTTCAGACTCTCCACTATTACCTAAGTCCTCAAGCTGCCTAATGGTTTTTCTGTGTCAGTATGATTAATAGTCGGACCATCCCTTAATCTGTTTCTACATGAACCTCAGTAATTCTCCACTAAAACAAATGTTAATCCGATTTACTGCATTATTTTCTGGACGTGGACATAAAACTTAAGAGACAACATTAAACCCATCGGTTCATTATTTTTAAAATTATCATTATTAAATTTCCGTAGTGTTTTAAAGGAAGTTTAATTATAGAATAGACATTTTAAAAGTTTATGCATTGTTATTGCTGTACCAGCCCAGAGTCTTTCTCTGTTACGAAAATGTTTGACATTTTTTAACAAGGATTCTGAACATGTTAAACACATTAAAGAAAAATGGCAGAAATACTCACCTTTTCCTTGTTTACTGAATGCTGATGCTTTTAATTCTAGTCCAGTTCTGAAGTTATAAAGGTGATAGTCAATATAAATAGTGGATAAGCTAGTAATAAAGTCTGTCATTCTGCAATAAACACCACTGATCTAATGACTGTTAACTTATTTTTAATAGTTTTATTACTGGCAAATTTCAGTAAAGCAAATCCATTACTTTAGAGCTCACTAAAAAAAATTTAAAAGTACTATTACAAATCCACAAATATAGGCTTTCTCAGAACTAAACTGTGTTCAGCAAGCTTCCCTTATGGCTAGCTGCTAACATTTTAGAAACAACTGTGGGATCAGCATGCACAGCTGGGAAATGGATGGCACCGCATACCCCGTCCCTACTATTTCCTACAGACCTGCCCCCTCCAATGTGCCCTTGGCCAGAGCCCATCCAAAGTGGTGTCATAAGCCAGGCAGTGTGCAAGCAGCCCTGACAGGCTCCAGCACTGCTCCACAGTGACTCTCGCCCTCAGGAGAGGGGAAGACAACCACATACGCCAGCCACAGCTCCAGCAGTGGACTCAGGGCAGACATCAGGCCTGACTATAGGCCCCACCTGCCAATGAAAGCTTCTCAAGAGGAAAACACAGGAAAAGAAACAGCCAGTTCCATAACTGCTGCATCTTTAGTGAACTCCTGGTCTGACTCAAGCCCAAGGTGGCCCCCAGACTGGCCCACTAACACCATGAGGACAAAACCCTGTCCACAAGTAGCAAAGAGAGCCATTGCAGATGACTGGATTGAAGGCAGACATGACTCAACCACAAACTATGGTGCACACAACACACGTAGGAGATAGCCCTGAAGAGTCAGGTACTGGTGAACAGAGCATATTGTGCAGGAGGACACCTCAGCACCTCTTCTTCATATGGCCACTACTCGCAAGAGCAGGAGAGTAGCTGGCTTTCCTAACACACTGAAATAGAGTTAGATAAAATGAAGAGTCAGAGGATCATGTCCCAAATGAAAGACCAGGACAAATCACAGCAAGATTTAAAAACAACAGAGCTGAGTAATAGTCATGAAGATACTCAGTAGATGTAAGCAAAGACCTGATCTTGGTAAGGTGCTTAGCAAAGAAATAGAAACATGAAAACCAGAGATAAACTCAGTGAATGAAATTGAAAACATAATGGAATAAATAGATGAGAGGAAGCAGAACAAGTCAGTGCCCTGGAGGAAAGAGTAATGGAAAGCAATCAAGCTGAATATAAGAGAAGAAAAACTTAAAAAAAAAAAACAAAAAGAAAAGCAGACTAAAGAAATCAGGTTTGTTTTTTTTTTTTTTTTTAAAGGTTTTATTTATTTATTTGACAGAGAGAGATCACAAGTAGGCAGAGGGGCAGGCAGGGAGAGATGGGGAAGCAGGCTCCTTGCTGAGCAGGGAGCCCGATGTGGGGCTCGATCCCAGGATCCTGGGATCATGACCCGAGCTGAAGGCAGAGGCTTATCCTACTGAGCCACTGAGGCACCCCAAGAAATTGGGTTTTTACGCATAGTAACATTCATATTACAGGTATCTCAAAGAAGGAGAGGAAAGGGGGCAGGAAATTTATTCAAGAAATAATGGCTGAAAACTTCCCAGATCTAAGAAAGGGAACAAATTTAAGATCCAGGAGCCACCAGAATGTCCTCAACAAAACCCAAGGAACTCCATACTAAGAAGCACTATAATTAAGATGGCAAAAGTACTGATAAAGAGTTTTAAAATCAGCAAAAGTGGGATTTATTCATGGGATAAAAGGGTGGTTCAAAATATTCACAAATCAGTCAACATGACATATTACATCAACAAGAGAAAGGATAAAAACTACATGACCATCTCAACAGACGCAGAAAAAGCATCTGACAAAGCAAAACATCTATTCATGATAAAAACCCTCAACAAACTAAGTTTAGAAGAAACCTATCTCAACATACTAAAGGCTGTATTTGAAAAACCCACAGTGGGGGCGCCTGGGTGGCTCAGTGGGTTAAGCCTCTGCCTTTGGCTCACGTCATAATCTCAGGGTCCTGGGATCAAGCCCCCAGGGTCCTGGGATCAAGCCTCACATCCGGCTCTCTGCTCAGCAGGGAGCCTGCTTCCCCCCCCACCTCTGCCTGCCTGTGATCTCTCTCTGTCAAATAAATAAATAAATCTTAAAAAGAAAAGAAAAGAAAAACCCACAGCAAACATCATACTCAATGGCGAGGAAACAGAGCTTTCCTCGATGGTCGGGAACAAGACAAAGATGTTTAATCTCACCACCTTCACTTTGTTGAACAGTATCAGAAGTCCAAGCTACAGCAATCAGAGAAGAAATAAAAGGCATCCAAACTGGTAAGGTAGAATGAAAACTTTCACTATTTTCAGATAACATGATTCTATATTTAGAAAACCCTAAAGAGCTGCACCTAGGTGGCTCAGTGGGTTAAAGCCTCTGCCTTCAGCTCAGGTCATGATCCCAGGGTCCTGGGATCGAGCCCCACATCGGGCTCTCTATTCAGCAGGGAGCCTGCTTCCTCCTCTCTCTCTCTGCCTGCCTCTCTGCCTACTTGTGATCTCTGGCTGTCAAATAAATAAATAAAATCTTAAAAAAAAAAAAAACCTAAATATGCCATCAAAAAATTACTATAACTGATAAATGAATTCAGTAAGGTCACAGGATACAAAATAAATACACAGAAATCCATTGCATTTCTACACACTAATAAGCAATGAGAGAGAAATTAAAGAAACAATCCCATTTAAAATTGCACCAAAAATAATAAAACACCTAGGAATAAACTTCATCAAGGAGGTAAAAGATCTGCTATCTAAAAAGTATAAAACACTGATGAAAGAAACCAAAGATGACACAAACAAATCCGAAGATATTCCATGCACATGGACTGGAATAACAAATATTGTTAAAATGTTCTTACCATCCAAAGCAATCTACAGATTTAATGCAATCCTTATTAAAATCCCAACAGCATTTTTCAAAGAGCGGAATAATCTTAAAAATTTAATAGAACCACTAAAGACCCCAAAAAGCCAAAGCAATCTTGAGAAAGACAAAACTGAGGCTATTACAATCCCCCAAAACAAGGAATAATATTCATCTGTAGTAATCAAAACAGTATGGTACTGGCACAAAACCAGACACATAGATCAATGGAGGACAGAAAACCCAGAAGCAAACCCATGATTATAGAGTCAAATTAATCTTTGACAAGAGAGGCAAGACTATGCAAAAAGAAAAAGTCTCTTCAACAGATAGTGTTTGGAAAACTAGACAGTTACATGCAGAGGAATAAAAGTGGACCACTTTCTTACACCATACACAAAAATAAACCCATGGATTAAGGACCTAAATGTGAGACCTGAAACCATAATAATCCTCGAAGAAGAGTGCACACACAGTATCTCCGACACTGTCTGTAGCAATTTTATTTTTGTAGCACCATTTTTCTAGATATGTCTCCTAGGGCAAGGGAAATAAAAGCAAAAATAAACTATTGGGACTACATCAAAAAAGCTTCTGCGCAGCAAAGGAAACAATCAACAAAACTAAAAGAATCTACTCAATAGAAGATATTTGCAAATGACAAATCTTATAAAGGGTTCATATCCAAAATATACAAAGAACTTATATAATTCAATACCCCCAAAAATATGAATTAAAAATGGGCAGAAGACATGAACAGATATTTCTCTAAGACATACAGGTGGCCAACAGACACATGAGAAAATGCTCAACATTCAGGGAAATGCAAATCAAAACAACAGTGAAATACCACCTCACACCTCACACCTGTCAGAATGACTAAAATAAATAACACAAGAAACAACAAGCATTGGCAAGGAGGAAAAGAAGCCTCCTCAAACTGGTGGTGGAGCCACTACAGAACAGTATGGAGGTTCCTCAAAAAATTAGAAATGGAACTACCCTATGATCCAGTAATCACACTATTTACCCAAATATGAAAACACTAATTTGAAAATATATGTGCACTCCTATGTTAATGTGGCATTATTTACAATAGCTGAACTGTGGAAGCAGCCCAATCATCCTTCCAACAGATAAATGGATAAAGATGTGGTATACATATAATGGAATGTTGCTTAGCCATAAAAAAGAATGAAGTCTTGCCATTAGCAACACGGATGGATCTACAGGATATAGTGCTAAGTGAAGTAAGTCAGAGAAAGACAAATACTATCTGATTTTACTCATATGTAGAATTTAAGAAACAAAACAATGTAACAAAGAAAGAAGACAAAAAACCAGACTCTTGAGAACTGATGGTTATCAGAATGGAAGTTGTTTGGGGGAGTTGGGGAGGAATTGGTAGAGTGAAGGGGACTAAGGGTATATTTATCATAGTAAGCATAGTGTAATGTACAGAACTGTTCAATCACTGTATGATACACCTGAAACTAACATTCTATGTTCACTGTACTGGAATTAAAAGGAACAAAATAAAAGGGAAAAATTCTGTATGTATTTTTTTTTTAAAGATTTTATTTATTTATTTGACAGAGAGAGATCACAAGTAAGCAGAAGCAGGCAGAGAGAGAGAGGAGGAAGCAGGCTCCCCGCTGAGCAGAGAGCCCGACGCGGGACTCGATCCCAGGACCCTGAGATCATGACCTGAGCCAAAGGCAGCGGCTTAACCCACTGAGCCACCCAGGCGCCCCTGTATGTATTTTCAATATGAATTTATTATTTATCTGCTTAATAATGCAATTTGCTTCCTTGTTTGTAATGCAGAGTGTTGGGAGAGGCCATGGAAAATGAGGAAGCTTTAAAAATGAGCTGTCACAGGGCGCCTGGGTGGCTCAGTGGGTTAAGCCGCTGCCTTTGGCTCAGGTCATGATCTCAGGGTCCTGGGATCGAGTCCCGCATCGGGCTCTCTGCTCAGCAGAGAGCCTGCTTCCCTCTCTCTCTCTCTCTACCTGCCTCTCCATCTACTTGTGATCTCTCTCTGTAAAATAAATAAATAAAATCTTCAAAAAAAAAAAAAAAATGAGCTGTCACTCTTGCTCCTCCACTCAGGGAAAATATGGCCTGAGGGGAGCTAAGTACAATGAAAAGAAGGCGGCAACTGGTCTCCCCAAATATACATCCTTAAGTGCTAATTTAAATTTAGAAATAGGTTATAAATTCACTACTGCAAAACTAAAATGTTAAAAAAAAAAAAAAAAAAAAGCTATGGGGGGACCTGGGTGGCTCAGTTGGTTAAGCCCTGCCTTCGGCTCAGGTCATGATCCCAAGGTCCTGGGATCGAGCCCTGCATAGGGTTCTCTGCTCAGCAGGGAGCCTGCTTCTCTCTCTCTCTCTCTCTTTGTGCCTCTCTGCCTACTTGTGATCTTTCTCTGTCAAATAAATAAATAAAATCTTAAAAAAAAATAGCTATAGGATCAAATCCTAACCTCAGGGGATCTTTCTAATCTGCAGCTGGCAGATTAGAAAGGCAAAGAGCAAACCGTCCTCAAGCTTCTTAAGATAGGTCTCTCTCTCTCCCTCAGAGACCACATTTGCGTGCCAGGCACCACACTAGATGCTGGGGTTTGAGTGATGAGCCAGAACACGCTGTGTCCTTATGAAACTTAATAGTCCCCCGAAAAAGGCAGGCCATGCTGAAGCATCTTAATGGTGGGAAAGACAGCCACTCTCCCATCTTCAATCTTCCTTTAAACTGGGCTAAAAATCCAGGTTCAATGCACCAATACCATTGTGTGCTATGTTTCCAACCTTGGGAACAAAGTTAATGCTGTCTCAGTTACGACACGTTTTAAAATTTCCTATTCACTTTTTAAAGCTGCCAAAGTACACTTTGCAGTTGCTGTTACAGATAAGCAGACACCATTTTTATCGAATTCTATGGCTTTTAGTTAATAGCTTGAAAATTTTCATAAACAAAAATAAAGAACCCTACTATACCCACCTCCTGTAGCCTCACAAGTTTTCAATTCATGGCTGATAATGGTCTGTCTACTCTACCAGTGCTCTCCTCCCATTACCTTGAAGTGAATCCCATTAATCACATCTTAAAACAGTCACAATTGACACACCTTAAAACATATCCAGGGAATTTTCCTGCTCATCCACTTTGCAAGACTTCTGCTTGGCCCTCCACTCCGTGAATACAGTGGTAACAGGGAAGTCCTTTGTACAAATAATCCGCTACCACACACTTAGACGACCTACCGCTGCAAAATCCTCCATGACTAGGTGTTCATAACATCTGCAAGAGGTTATAAAAGAGATCAATTTGCAACTGAGCTATATTGGAGTCAGAGTCAGAACTTCAGCCCAGGTCCCTCCATGACTAGTCATGACTAGTGTTCACGGTACTACCCGATGCTCCTCTTGGGAAATTCTTATGGGTTCTTCAGGTCTCCACAAGCACTAACCACCATCCCACCACCACCCCACCACCCCATGCCTCAGAATGTGACACTGCGTAAGTTATTAGCTAAAATGAGGTCATTAGGATGAGCCCAAAGCCAATACAACTAGTACCTATAAAAAGAAGTCGGGGGGGCGCCTGGGGGGCTCAGTCATTAAGTGTCTGCCTTCGGCTTGGGTCATGATCTCAAGGTCCTGGGATCACGCCCCACATCAAGCTCCCTGCTCAGCGGGAAGCCTGCTTCTTCCTCTCCCACCCCCCTGCTTATGTTCCCTCTCTGTCAAATAAAATCTTTACATAAATAAATAAGTAGAAGTCTGGACAAATACAGAGAACACCAGGGGAAGCTGAAAGCAGAGACTGGAGTGAAGCTTCTACATGCCAACAAAGTAAAAAATTGCTAGCAAAGCACCAGAAGCTAGGGGAGAAGCATGGATCTTCCTCACAGCCGTTTTATTATTATTTTTTTTAAAGATTTTATTTATTTATTTGACAGAGAGAGATCACAGTAGACAGAGAGTCAGGCAGAGAGAGAGAGGGAAGCAGGCTCCCTGCTGAGCCCGACGTGGGACTCGATCCCAGGACCCCGAGATCATGACCTGAGCCGAAGGCAGCGGCCCAATCCACCGAGCCACCCAGGCGCCCCTCACAGCCGTTTTAAAACACCGATCCTGTGAACAACTTGTCTCAGGCTTCCAGCCTCCAGGACTGTGGAACAATAAATTTCTGTTAACACTCAGTTTGTGGCTCTTTGCTGCAGTCTTCTTCAACATCATTAAGTCTATTTCATTTTTAATTCAGACTTATGGATCTACAAGCGTGTGGAACCCAGAAACTACGTATACAAGAGAACCTCTTGTATGGCTAGAATGGGTGATCAATTAGGAATGGCTCATGTGTCTGTGGAGGGTCATGGTGTTCACTGAGCTGGTATGTGAATTATGCTCATCTTACTCAATTCAAAGCCGAACTAAACAAACAGAAACAGTGCCAGAATTGTTTAGTTTTTATAGTTTTATTTAAGATTAAAGTGCATCTCTTTTTAAAAATGTTTCAATATCCATTCTCAATTGGCAAGTGGTAACAGTTAACTCAATAGTTCATTAAAGTTTTACTGTGGATCAGATTCTTCCTCCCTCAACCCCAATCATAATGAACCTGAAAATACACTTTTAGTATTGGTCTACCTGCTTCAAACACTGTATAAAACATTACACACATACTGACCACATCCTTAGTCCCCAGATGCTAGTGCAGTTAACTGACTCATGAACAGGTACTTCTGTGAAATTTCAACTTAAAACACTTGACTTAACAAATATAAACACTTTGAATGTACAACAAAGCTCTCAGAGTTCATCAAGTGGTGGGAACAAAAATATTGCAGGGCTAAAAAATGACTGATTTGGCTTCTCTCAGCCTTTTCTAAGTGCATTTAGTCAAGTCTATCCACAGGAGGAAGTGTTAAGACAGATTGAAAGCAACTGATTCCCCACCAACACAGAATGCAAACTCCCTCAACTCCCAACTTATTTCACAGGTCTGACAGAACCACCCAGTGCTAGATGCCTTTCCCTCGCACATCAGTGTCCCTTAACATCCATAGTAAACACATTACTGTCATTTGAGATAAAACAGGAGAAAAAAAAAAGTGTACCTAAAAAGTACTGGTATCTCCTAGTATATGTGTATTTGAGCAATACAGTTAAGATACAAATGCAGTCATGGTAACACATTTTTGTAAAAGTAAAATCTAGGTAACAGCAATAGAAATTTAGGACTTAAGGAAGCAGGAGCCCCATCTGCCATCTAGAAGCAAATGACCAACTGGATTTACAGGCCACATATGAATGAACCTACACTTTGTAACGGGGATCAGCAGACTTTACACAAAGGGGTCAAATAAATATGTGAATGTTAGGTGTTAACAGGCCATACAGTCTGTCACACTATTCCAATCTGCTATTGCAGCAGGAGAGCAGCCAAAGACACTACGTAAATAAATATAGCTGTGTCCCAGTAAAATCTTATTACCTTCACTGAAATTTTAATTTCATCTTTCCATGTGTCACAAAATATTACTTCTGAATTTTTTCAACCTTTTAGAAAATGTAAAAACCATTTCTACCTCAGAGGATGTATAAAAAAACAGGTGGCAGGCTGTAGTTTTTCAACCTGTTCGTAACAACATACTAGGTTAAGATTGCCATGCCATATTTCAGTTTCTATACTCAAAATTCATTGTTCATTTCCTAGAAAATTCTCATTCTACAAAAATAAAAATGTATTTAGATACTTGCTAATTATTCAATTAAATATCAAAATAGCTATTATACTGTATTTCATTCCATGACTTTATTTTGAAGGTGAACTTTCTAGTTATATGCAATTTATTCATGTAAGAAATAATTCTATTATTGGAAGTTATTTACTTTATTCCTTTTTGGGGGGCAGGATATTAAATAATGTATATGTCACTTTTAAAAAAGATTTTATTTTTAAGCAATTTCTACCCCTAACGTGGAGCTTGAACTCAAAATCCCAAAATTAAGAGCTGCATGCTCCACCAGTAACTGAGCCAGACAGGTGACCTGTACATAACATGTATTTTAAATAATTATTCAGGGTATTTATCAGTATCAGTTCTGGTACTTATCTACAGTACTTACATACAGGATAACTACCAGCTATTTTCAAAGTATATATGACTGTACCTATACTAAAAAGCTACCTTTTTTATTTTATTCCATGTGCTATCAATTTAAAATATTGCCTTCAATCTTATATTCTCAGGTAAAAGAAGAGATTATCTTTTCTTCTAAGGTATACTTCAGGAGAGTAAGCATTTACAGCTTGGCACTTCATGTTTGGTTTTCACTGTTCTTTGGCTTGGTATATAAAGAAAAAAATGATTAAGACCACGATACAAAGTTTAACATTCTATTCCAAGAAATGAGTGAACATTCAATTCTGTTAGACTACTATTCTATTAAAAAGCTACAGATTTTAAATGCTAATGACTCAGATTTTAATACTTTCAAAAAGCAATATACAAAGCCTGGTATATGATAAACAGATCATATTGGACCATCACAAACCAAGGCCCAGATTTGTTTTATAAATCAAGCACTCAACAAATTTTGATAAATCAATTAAAAATCCCACTACTTAACTTCTGGCTACATTTTCTTAAGTGCTCTGAATGAGTACAATTCTTATGAAAAGAGTACTTAAAGTAAATACATAAGGGAAATAGAACTGAATGCCAAGAAAAACTCACTTTTAGAAAAATTATTCAACTGTCTTTCAAACACCATTTTAAGATGAAATGGAAAATTTCAACAACATAACAGCAAAGTAACCAGAGGTCTTTAACTAAAATGACAAGTCACATCTGTCAGGGCTTATTTTGGTACTGCTAATTTTACTGCCAAGTTAATCTTAGGTAATCAGTTTTCAATGTTTATTAGTAAAATAGTGAAGCCCCATAACTCAGAAGGCAAGATTTAGAGACTAAATGTATTTCTAATATCTGAAATTTACTTTTATATTTAAAAAAATGAGAACATAATCCACTTACACTACTCATGAAAAAAGGCTCACACTGTCCATTTGTTTAGTTAGGTTCTTTGTAACATGAAATACATAACTGTCTGCCTATTTAAAAACCTAAATCTTCCTCCCCAAACCATGAATTTTCCTATCTAAAAAGGCTCCAAATGAGGCAAAATTCTACTTTTAACTCTTAAAAAACTTTTGAATTTTAATTTGAAGCCTTCAAGGCCAGTCGGCACCCACAATCATAAACCTGAAAAAGTTAAAAAAAAAAACACAACACTAAATCTTATCTTTTGAAGCAGTAATTCCTGGGATTTAAAGCCACTTATGTTACCACCTAATTCACAGCCTGAAGCTTCCTGCCACAAACATAGGCATTTCTATGGGTCATGTGGGAGGTTTTAGAGATAAACTAAACTATCAGGCCCCATTCCCAGACCTGCTGAATCAGAATCTGCACTCTTACATATAGACAAGTTTGAGAAGCACTGTGTTGAAAGTCAAAACTTAACACTTGTATATAATGTCTAAGACCTTCCTGATGGCTTAGGGATTAAATAGATAGCGCTGTGCTAATGTGCGAATAGCTCTCTCTCCCATAGCTCTCTCTCCCCGACCAAAGTCTCAGCCTAATACGGTCAGTAACTGCTATTTTACCGCCTTCTAGCCTAGCTGCAAATTATCTCCCTGAAAATCAGTAATGAATATGAGATGGAAACTACACCCTTCTTACTAGATTATGAAGTTGGAAAGAATGACATTAAGGTAAAAATGTGAACGCTTTAATAAACTCGTATTTTCTGTTAAATTCCAACAAAGGTTTTTAAAACAGCACGTATTTTTAATTACTGTCATTCCTTTATCTTAAAAAAAAAAAAAAACAACCCAACTCTAATTGTGTATTTTACCCACACCCCACCCATTTCCCCCTAATTTTGTCTCTTGCCCTGCCACTTTTATTTTAGGCAAGATATAATCCAATTTTGATAAAAATGGATAAAAATTATAAAAATCCAATTTGATAAAAATGACATTTTTATCATTCTTAATATATAACAGAATCCCTATTTTCAGGCTGTAAAGTATCCATGAGCAATGCCAGAAACTATCACATTCAGATTTAAATCTTATTTTTGACTATATTATCCAATAACATTATCACTAAACCTGATTCATCCTACACCATATGGAATTTGAGCAAAAGTTACATCCATACCATTCAACAATGGCTTTCAAACTTGTTCAAATATAACACCTTTGACAACGGGCTCCGTGCAATACTGAAAATTTAAATCCACCACATGAAGTCCATTTTGGAACATGAGAAGTTATACTGTGCTGCTTTCTACAAGCAACCAGATTCTTTTTATAAATGCCTAAAATAAGAAATCACATTTGAGTGTTCTTATTAATATTTCCTATTTTTTAATTAACCCTTAGAAAATACTGAAAAACTGATTTAATTTTAATAGTTAAACAACATACTGAAACTGATCAAGGAGAATTAATAGTTTTTGCTATTTATGAATTATTCAGGTAAAAATTTAAGGCAAGTGTATTAAGAATAAGGTGCCTCAAATACATGCTTAACTGTATCAACAATGAAGATTTAGCAAACTGATTTCTGCCTTCAATTAACATTTTTAAACAGATCCTTGTTCAAACACAGTATCCGAAAATACATACTTGTGCTTGTATCAAATTCAGTGATTTAAGTAAATGTTTATCACTTTTCTCCTATACTGTTCGAAGTTCTTTAGTTAACACAAACATTAAGATACAGTCATGAGATAAGCCAATTTTGACTCCATACAAACACATATACATACTCCTTCTTACACCTGTTAACTAAAAATTTATGTGCCTCTTTACTAAAAAAAATATAATTTGGGAAATGGGAGGCATTATAAACCACAATTATAAGTCTGTCGAAGTTTCTATTTTTTACTTATTTTGTCAAGCTTATAATCCTCAGTTTTACAGTCCCAGAATTTCTTTTAAACCCAACCTTGGTGTAGGACTATGAAACTTCTACCCCCAAAATATTTGTAATGATGGATTTATGATTACGAAAAAGACACCAACTTTTCTGGCTGGCAGGTGGTCCCCTTCAGAATATAGGAACTAACTAAGCACAAGAATTAAACTTTCTGTAACTTGCTAAAAGAATGTGTGCCTTTTAGTTCTGAATAAAGTATGAAACTGTGAAGGTCATTCACTTATTCTAATCAGAACAAAGGAAATATTCTCACTGTAAAGAGACGAAACAAATATGGGAAGTCAGGCATTAATACTAGTCAGTAAAATTTACAAATGTTTTAATTATATACACCTTTTTTTTTTTAAAACTAGGCAAACATACATATTTCAAAAGAACAATTTCAATTTCAAATTTCTTCCAAGTTTGCTTTACGTGTAGGTGAAAAGAACAGATAAATCCTAGATATCATTTAGCCCAAGTTGTAACAAAAATAGTCGCACTAACTCTCCACTTTAAAAAGAAATGTAATGAAGCTTTCTAGTGGCAGATACCCTCCTTGCAAACCAAAAAAAAAAGGGGGGGTGGTGGTATGAATAGTGAAGTCTTCATGTAATACTTTCCCATTTCTGTAAGTTTAACTCCTTCTGGTTACTTTAGAAAATAAAAACTCGTGTTTTTACTAAGTACAAAACTATCTGTTTTTGTAGATACAGAATCCTACAAACATCTGCAGCAGGCTCACAAAGCACTTCTACGTCCATACTGGTATCTCAGTATTTAATATATACAAAATAGGTTTCTATTAAACAAAGGTATTCACAAGTAGCTGCAGAAAAATTCATGCCATTAACAAAGGCTGAAATTTATAAATTAAAAACACTGTAATCTATACATAATGTACAAAGAGTCGTGCATTTTAAAATAAGTGTCTCATACGACTAAATTTTCACAAGCAAATGCTGCTGCATAAATATTTGCTAATGCAAATGAATGGCATCTTAGTAAGTTCTGCTTATTTTAACCCCAGAAGTTGCAGCTTTTGGTATTTTTCTTGGAAGCTGCTCAAATTTGACATCTGTGGGAAAAAAGGTTCCAATTCTTTTGCATCTCATTTAAGGTTTTCTACTGAGAACAAATTTCTTAAACTTCAAGCACAACAAACATAAATAAAAAATATATATATCAAGTATAAACACCGTTATCAGTTCAGGAAAAAATTCAAATAGAAATGTTAAATTTTACTTACTTAAAATAAGGTACTTTTCATTTTTCATGAATGTTTCATCAGAATATGTAGGAGTTTAAGATGTGTGCAATAGATTGCTTTTGTTTCTAGTTTTTGCTTCCACATTTCAGTAAGATATTTAAATTTTTGAAAAACTACGCATAGCAGCCAAGAAAATATTGTATGAACAAAAATCGTACACAATGAACTTACAAAACTGAACTTACATAAGTCACAGCCCTTCAGGGTTTGAAATGCTATCAACTTTGCAAACTTTCAGTCTGAAATTGTGCTGTATTTCAGAACTTATTTTATGATCAACAAATCCAGTGATGTTGGGGGAAAAAAACTTCAATTTTCTCTTAAAATACTAAACGGAATTTTCATGGGTTGGTGACCTCCAACGTGACTGCAAATTTTTTATTATAGAGTTTGCCATGCTACCAAGTTTCTCATGCATTTCAAACAGCTGGCTTCCTGAATAATTATGGAGATCTTCTGAATCTAGTTGAAGAGCAAGTGCACTAATCTGTGCCACAAGATTTTTAGGTAATGGAGTTTCCAAAGCAACAGGATCAATTAAATCTAAAAGAAAAAAAAGCACAATTAATTTATTCCAGATAAAACTTAAGTTGTACATATTTCCTTTTAAGTTAATAAAAAATTTAAGTGCCTAAGACTTAAGTTGAGAGTGCAGGCTGAGGTACTGTTCTTCCTCAAGAGAACAAGGCAACAGAAAACTCCACACCGTAACTTATTTAGTGCCACTGAAGAGCCAGTCTACTTCATTTTTATTAACAGCGTAACTGAAACACACTATTTAGTTTATATCCTTGAGCAGCAGTTGACAGTTCAAGAAAAAACAACTGAACATAGTTGGTTTCAGTATCAGCTACTTTTTCATGCACTTGGTCACTGGCACCAAAAAAACTCCCCAAAAACCAAAAACCTTGTCAAATTAACTGAGCATGGTCAAATTAAAACTAGAAGCATATATTCAAAGTCAACTGACACTGTAAATAAAATTGTCCTGCTTTGCTAAAACATACCTGAGGCAAGTCTTTCTTCATCAGAAGGGAGAGATTTTGTTTGTATTCCATTTACTGGTTTTTCAGAAATATCAAAAACTGGAATCTCCTCTAGTCCACGAGATTTTACCTGGATTACACACAGGCCAGTAAAACAAAAACAAAACAAAACAAAAAAGAAAGTTGCTTTTAAAGGGACCAACACCACCACCACTGGAAAAGAATCTGACCTATTTCCCAGCCCATTACATGACTATTAGCTTAGTAAATCTTGCTAAGAAACTATGTTGTACTAGTGACACAAAAAAAATGGGATTATAAAGTGTTTTTCAATTTTCTCGAAAATCTGGTTAAGTATCTCTAATATTTAATGGGCTTCTCAAGAAACAGCCAGGTAGCCAAAAAAAATTACACTGTATTTCCCAAATTTAGCAGCATAAGAAAAGAAAATCCAAGGCAGATTATTTCCAAACTTAAAAAACATATGGACTTGGGACGCCTGGGTGGCTCCGTTGGTTGGACAACTGCCTTCGGCTCAGGTCATGATGGCTCAGGTCATGATCTCGGAGTCCCGGGGTGGAGTCCCGCATCTGGCTCCCAGCTCCACAGGGAGTCTGCTTCTCTCTCTGCCCTTCTCCTCACTCATGCTCTCTCTCCCTGTCTCTCTCTCAAATAAATAAATAAAATCTTTAAAAAAAACCAGAAAACATATGGACTTTAAAAAAAAGAATACAACTTCTGGGGTGCCTGGGTGGCTCAGTGGGTTAAACCTCTGCCTTCAACTCGGGTCATGATCTCAGGGTCCTATAATCAAGCCCTACATCAGTCTCTCCCTGCTCAGCAGGGAGCCTGCTCCACCCCCCCCTCTGCCTACTTGTGATCTCTGTCAAATAAATTAATAAAATCTTTAAAAATAAATAAAAATAAAAGAACAGTACAATTTTCAAAGGTGTCCCTAGGCATACAGATTAGTGACTGAGAAGATACTAGTTTCAGAATGTTATAGTTACCATATTGATGGGTCCATCAATTAGACTCCTGTGTAGACACCCAAGACAAAGAGTAATACATCCACACAAAAACTTATGTGTACATAAGAGCAAAAGGTAAAAACAACCTAAATGTTAAGCAATTGATGGATGACCTAAATGTTGTACATTCATGTAAGGGGTATTATTTAGCCATAAAGAAGAATGAAGTACTAATACACATGAACCTTGAAAACATTATGCTCAAAGAAGTCAATCACAAAAGACCACAGCTCATATAATCCCACTTTTATGAAAGGTCCAGAGCAGACAAGTCTGAGACTGAAAATTACTAATATAATCTTTGGGTCTCTTAGAAGTTTTTAAGGATTACAAATACTTAATAATTTTTAAATCAAAGACGCTTAAGAAAATAGCAGAAGTCTTCAATAGTTAGCTAACTCTAGTCTCAGAAATTCTAATGTAAACACTGGTTTTCAAGCTTTAACATAACCTGTTCTCATTTATTCACAATTTTGTGTAGTTTCAGTAGAAAAATAAAAGGTCTCTGCATAGGTTTCAGAACAGTGTTACTCCTTCTGAAACAATGAGTTTTCCATCTGTATTCTTATTGAGGGTTAGGGAGTGGAGAATCTTGGCTTCTATCAGAATCTTGAAAAATGTCTATGGGCCGAAATACTTATGTGCAAAAAGTTGGTAAGAATAAGAAAAATTAGTTACAGTTGTGTTGGACATCAAAAGAGAAATACTGTTAAATACACATTTGAAAGATTTTTATTAGAATGTTTAGATTTGAACCTCTAGGTTTTAGGAAAAGCAGCCATGGAACCAATCCCCAACTTGGTGGAAATGAACGAGACAAGGGGATAGGAGAGGAGAACTCAAAAGCCTAAAGAGATGCATTACACAAAACCAGACAAAATCAAGAAGCAAACCTCTCTGTGAAATTAAAAATGTGATGTTTTAAGTTAACTCTGACTGGGGGGGTGGAGGGGGCATAAAATGAGTTTTTAAGCAAAACTACCAACTTCTGTAATTGCTACTGAGACATCATTTATCTATACATGATTTATAACACCTAGGTTTACCTGCTGCTCATGATAGATTCGAAGAGCTTTTTTTACATTGGACACTTTTGGAGAACGGATAGGAAGAGTTTTTATTTCAGATGCTGTAAGAGTACTCAAATCACCAATCGTTTTTATATTCTTAGCTCTAATAAGCTGTCCCAGTCCTCTTGCCCTGAAGAGATTAAGAAAAAAAGGAAAAATGTCATCATATACTTTCACATTTATTCTATTTGTGAGGGCCTATCCAGCTAGATTTCCTGATTTATGCTCAGTCATAACTGAATTTTATATAGGCTCACCTAGCCCACTCTGAGGGCAGGCACATATAAATTTAATTTAAAACAAAATTTGAATTTGATGTGTTTGTTTGGCTTAAGCAATAATGCTGGGAAGAGACTAAGCCCAATTTGTGTCTCAGACTTCACTTACATTATGACTTAATGGCCTCATGACTTTGGTGGAGTAACCTTTGTAAACTTTAACTGGTAAAGTAGAAATAATAATTATACTCCTTATAAGATTTGTGATTAGCATTAAATAAGAGAACATATGCAAAGAGTTCAGCACAGCATCTGACAAATATTACACATACATTTAATTATCTTAGTCAATTACTGTATTATGGTAGATGTTTCTCTTATTGCCTTACCTGTCCCATCCTCCCACATTCAATTTGTATTTCTAAAACAAAATGTGTGAAAGCGCATGTATGGTCAATTCTAAATAAAAGAATCTCGATCACTTAAATTTAAGTATAAACCAGCACAAGTAACTACTTACCACATGTTTGAGGTAATCTGAGGTAAAATGATATCAACTGGAGCCACACAGTTCACCAAAGCTGGGTAAACACTTTCTGTTGGACCTGGCATAGATTCTTTAGCCATTTCTGTAATCTTAAAATAAATTTCAAAATCGTTAAATAGAGGTCACCTAACTGAACATGAAAATATAAAGTTACATGAAAACTAAAGCACTTCTTACTAAACACTTCTTTGAACTCTTCAACTTAGGGCTACGTGATCCTGGGGACAGAAATCCTTTGGTTGAAGTGGCATTATGCTAGACAGAAGAAAGGAGAGAAAAAAAAAACTCAGAACCTTAGAAAACTATAATTTTATAACTCTACTTTCATTACTTAGAGTGCGGTAATTTCCTAAAATTTTGAGAAAATGTAAAATGTATTATTACATTACTATTACCTAACCAATTACTAGATTATCATGGACTCTTCCCACCTCTTCATGTTTGTTTACCATGTTGCAGACAAACAATGTATCTAAACCAAAGACATCTTGTTCTTTATTAGTTCTAAGATAAACTACACTATGCAATTCGGTACCTGCATTCATGTATGTGTATTTTAAAGCTCACAACTTACCTTAGATTGTGCAGTAGGTGAAGTTTTAACACTTTTTACTATGGGAGAATTATTTGAAGAATGGGACCTAACAATAGAGCATCGCCTATCAATGTCATCAGCCAATCCTGCTTGGTATATTGGATCTGCAAAGGAGACCCGGCGAACCTGAAAACACAGGTCATGCTTTTATTTACAAAGTTAAAGTAAAAAAAAAAAAAAAAAAGAAAAGAAAAAAAACCACACCATAAATTCTCACCATTAAGGTCCCCCAAAATAGAATGTAGGTTTAGAAGCTTAATTTACTTCACTAGAAGCCAAATGTACATAACTGTATTATTTCTTCCTAATGGCTGCTTTCACAAATAATACCACAGGTCATTCCAATTATCCATGTTCTAAATGGTCTCTACATAATATACCAACAAAGACTGAAACAGGGACAGTGGCAGAAAAATGAAATTACACAAAGCAGCTGAAACTGAAACTAAACTGAAACTAAAGCAATTATACTAATCTTGTGGGCTTACTGCAATGACTTTAAAATACAAGGTAAAGAGGCAGAAATAGTACTAACTGACCTCTGGTGTACCTTTCTAACCTCTGTTCTAAACTCTTTAGAGGGTCCCAGAGTCATAGCAACTGGGTGACAATTTTTCATTTTAGCCTCTTCTAAAGTCTTACGATGCTTTCATTCATTCGGCTATTTGATATAATATGCAATAAGGCATAACCACTAATCATATACATAAATGCCTCCTGGTCTTAACTCCCAAGAGTGGGCAGATTCCGTACATATCTGCTATAGAAAACTATAATGTCTTACTGTTGCCTAAATAAAAATTAAATCTGAGGTACTATCACACAAAACAGGACTAGTTAACTTTTTAAAAAATCTAAAATATACTGAAGGAAAATAAAATATACTGAAAACATCAATCCCAATGCATTCTATCTTCATACTTTTCTTTTTATTTTTTTTAAAAAAGATTTTATTTATTTGATAGACAGAGATCACAAGCAGGCAGAGAGAGAGGAGGAAGCAGGCTCCCCGCTGAGCAGAGAGCCCGATGCAAGGCTCGATCCCAGGACCCTGGGACCATGACCTGAGCCGAAAGCAGAGGCTTTAACACATTGAGCCACCCAGGCACCCCTATATTCATATTTTTCAAAGACTTCACTTAAGATACTTTAAAAAAAAACTTCAATATAAAAGCAAAGCAAAACAAAGCTAAAACCTCAATTCTCAGTAAAAGAATTTTTAGTACATCTTGAGGAAGTCTTCACAATGTGCTTGCCAGAGGCAAGATTAAGTCTACCTTCAATTTCTAATGTTATGTCTGTATATATGAACACATGTACTCCACATTAAATGGCAGGTTCCATTTCATAGGTAGAGAATGCTCACATAACCTTTTCAGAACATCTCCTTTAGTAAGTAGAGGACAAGCTGAACTATGTAAGCATATGTAACTTTTACTTTTTTAACTTACTCATTCAACAAATCATGTCCAAGTTATAGGGTCAGGAGCTAAAGCAAATACAAACTAAAGGAGTCAGTTTAGTGAAGATGGGGATATAAAATAATAAATGAAATCACATCCAGAAACTGATAATGGCACAGCCTGAGATTTTTTTCATTAGATAAGGTCTGGAAGTTAAGAGTTTATATGAACATTTAAATGGGAAACAGACTACATAATGTCCTAGCACAAAGTGAGTGCTAACTAAAGCTACTTTATCAGTTTCTAAATGTCTCCTCACATTATGAGCAAAAAAACCAAAACCAAAAAACCCACAAGAGATCCTCACCAATTCTGCAAAAGGTGAATAATGTATATGGTTGAAGATTTTTAGTGTCCTAAAGTAAAGGAATATATACGGCCTTCAGTTTCCTTTGATCAACACTCTTTTTTCTACCTGCCCATTTCCCTGGTCACTGTGGTTAATTATTCAAAATGAGTGGTCCTATCAGTCTAACATTCTGTCATTCACCAGGAACCACTGTACTGCCAAATACTCAATTAAACATGGGCTAAGTAATATTCAGCCTCAACTCCCCTACCTTGTGAACAGGTGACGATATCTCATCTTCCTGAGGTCTTTTTAGTCCTCTCTTTAAAATACTGGTCGATGGAGAAGCCAAAGGAGACCAGACACAGCGGGTCTGCATGCCACTAGGACTGCCATTTGCGGATACAAGTAAAGGATCTAGTTCCCTTAATTTTTGAGGAGATGCATTATTGTCTTCTGTTATTAGTTCAGAGATGGCTGTTTCAGATGTCAGCGACTGTGATGTGTCCTCCACTTTCTCTGAAGTATGGTGAGCTTCCTGTAGAATTTCATCATTTCCCACCATTTGACTGTCAGCTGATACTGCTTCTTCAGACTTACTAAGTTCATTTTTTGTTTCAGTTTCATTAGAGTCAACTTTTCCTTCTTCAGTGCTCATCCCAAGTGTGGTAAGAACAAAACTGCTGACTTCCATACTTGATGTCTCTGTTTCAGCTTGTACAGGCTTGGTAGAGATTCTGTTAGTAGAGTCCTGGCCTTCTGTTTCATTGACTTGGTCAGCTTCAGCGCTCACCTCACCAATCACTGTTTCTTCACAAGTTTCCATTTCAGCATTCATTCCTTCAGATGAGCCTGGACCAGATTCGTCACTTCTTTCATCTAATTCTCCAACTGCTGTTTGTTCAGGTATCTCTACCACAGCACTCATTTCTGTGGTATTATCATAATGATCAACAACAGAATTAAATTCTTCAGTTACTGCTTCTTCAGCCTTCAGTTTCTCAGCTGCCTCTGCATCAGATTCATCACTTCTGTCACTATTTATCTCCATTACTTCTTCTTCACTAATACCAGTTTCGGTACTCTCTTGTTCAGAAAAGCTAGCTTCAGATTTATCAATTTTTACACCCAATTCAATAGCTTCTACTTCTGGGTTGGATTTTGCATTAGCTTTACATGCATCTGTTTCAACATTGACAATGTTCTCTATACTTAGTTCCTTTTCCAAGACAGCCTCTGACTTTTCTTCTTTGATTTCCAAAATAGAACATTCCAGTGAATTATCTTTAGAATCACCTAAACATGGGCTAACAGTTCTACATTTTTTATTGGATGGCTCTTGGCTCTCAAGAGGTGTTGCTTCTTCAGAATCCATATCACAAGTTTCTTCTTCAAAATTTACTACTCCAGAAGGAAGAGGGTTTTGGCTAGTATTTTCTTTCAACTCACTTTCAGATATAATTAATGAATCATTAACAGCATCATTCTCCTCCTTGAGTCCCAAATGAAAATTCACACAATTATGTTCATCCAAAAGTTTTACCTCAGAGCACAGATTAGCTTTAGAAGTCTCTGATACAGTTACAGGTATATGCGTGTCTGTCTTTTTTGTTTCACTGGCTTTTATTATATCGTAATTTTCTGTACTCTTTAACCCAATGAACTTTTCCTGAGGCTGAGATTTTTCTCCACAGCAATCACAACCTTTAGATCTTCTTACCCTCCTACTTCTCTTATGTTGGCATTCAAGTGTTTGCAAAGTTTTTTCAGATAGCAAGGAATTGTCTGATGTCCCTATTTTTGAGGATTCTCCCATGTTATTTTCTATAGAATCTCGTTTTTGTAATCTCTTGCTGGCATTTCTAGTCCTTAGGTTTGAATCTGGCACAGAAGGGTCTGAAACGGAATATTCTGTACATTTGTTGGTTTTACTTTTTCCCTCATCAGCAGTTGAAACATCATCAGAAACCTGTAATACATCTGAAGAAACTGTAGAATCTTTAAGAGTTACAATAGTATTCTCATCTTTTTGTTCACAAATCTGAGGTTTTAGGTCTCTCCCCACTTCAGAATTTGCTTTGTAATCAAGTGTCTGGTTTTCAACATTTACACATTCCTGTTTTATCACTTTCTCCTCTTGGTCTTCAATATCAACACTATCATTGCTTTTGCTTTTCCACTTTCCAGATCTCTTCTTTTTAGAACTTTCTTCTTTTGCCTCAGAACTATCAGATTCTGAGTTTTCAATGCTGGAAAGTAAACCCTGGGAAGCTCTTCTTGTTTGATAGCGTGTTCGTCCACTTACTGGTTTTTCAGAGGACTTATCTACAATGTCCTGGGCACTGTCTCCCTCAGACTTAATATTCTCAAGGTCTAGCTTTTTTTTACTTTCATCAATTTCAGAAGTAGTGCTAGTTTCCCCAAAAGTCTTCTCGTGTAAATTATTCCCTTTATCAATTAAATTTTCCTGTAGAGTTTGTTCAGCAATCAGTTTTTGCTTAGGTAACACATCATCTTTTACATGCAATGGACTTTTCTGAAGGCTCTTTTCTTCTTCTTTACGTCTGTCTTTTTTTTGATGATTATTTTCTTTCTCTTGGCTCTCAGGGGTAGGCTCTGCTATTTCTGAACGTCGTCTTGAGGATCGTCTAAGCGTTTTCTGATTTGGAGTTATCTGAACAGGACTATCCTCATCTACCATTTGATCTGCTGGTATTATAGCTGGGGGTGTATTTTCTTTGGATTCCAAACTGATTCCTAATGTTTTCTCTTCTACAGTACTGTTTTCTAGTAATACCGCATTTTCTATTGTTGGTTTAAGCATTGTATCCTCATCCTCCATTGTAGATTCAGAGAGATGAGCCTGATTATCCAATACACATTCTGTTTGATTAAGCAAACCAGGTGGATTATTTTCTAAGACTACTGTGCCATCAATAGATTCCTGAGTATTTTTCTCCTGATCAGATCTCAAGAGCTTAGACCTTTTGTTCCCTGTTTGTTCAGCTTTACTTGACCTTCGGCTTGATCTCTTAATTCCATGTGCTATTTTTTCAGCATCAGATTTTTCAAGAGCCATTTCTCTTTTCTTTGCTTTTGGTGGGTTATCTATTTTATCCATGACTTCCTGGTTATTTTTCACTGTAACAGTTGATGACATATTATTTAAGGCGGACGGACTAAAAGGTCTATTTTCTGAACCATCAAACTTCTCCAAAGTAATAAAGGTTTGCCTCCGACTTGTAGGCTGTGGGAGAATTCCGGAAATGATGGCATTAGAAACTGAGCTAATGCTGACACCAGAAGTATTTTCTACACTAGATGAACATTCAGTTGTTTTCTTTGATGAAATTAAAGCATTCTTTCTGGAGTCATTATTACTGCTTGGTAGTTCTGGACTGGTTTCATCATTAGAACCACATTGATTATCTGAAAGAGAAGCCTTTTCAAGATGTTCATCCGTATCACGGTTTTCTGTGACATCCTGAGGAATAACAATGTCCCTCTCTGTTTTTTCCTCCTGCACAGAAACATACACATGTATATAGGTTAGCCAACAAACAGGTCCAAAACTTTTGGAATTCAAAAGGCACATCACTGATTTTCAGTATTTTTTTTTTTAAAGTATTTTTTTAAAAAAGATTTTATTTATTTGAGAGAGTGAGTGAAAGAGAGCACGAGAAGGGAGAAGGTCAGAGGGAGAAGCAGACTCCCCATGGAGCTGGGAGCCTGATGTGGGACTCGATCCTGGTACTCCGGGATCATGACCTGAGCCGAAGGCAGTTGCTGCACCAACTGAGCCACCCAGGTGCCCAGATTTTCAGTATTTTGTAAATATTCCAAAGGTGGTGACAGATGCCCATTAATTTGTGTTTCTAATTATAAATACTTAATAAAGCAAAAACCCATTTATTTTAAACAGATACATTCACACACATCCACAAACACAATAACTACAATTTTGCTAAAGTGTATCAGTTAGAGTTATGAGATTATGCAATATATCTGAAAATTAATGGAATAATAATATTCATAATGGAATAATGATTCTAAAAACCCCCAAATATACCTTATATATCACCTTGGTATCTTCCGTTGATTTTTCAGTTAGAGGAGGAATTTCCCTGAAATAAAAATGTATAAATTAAAATACTGTTTTTAATTAAAAGTTAGAAAGTCAGTTACTTCAACAGCTTCCATACTTACATAGACTCTTCCTGGGTATACTGAGAAAACAAAGTGTCTTGTGAAACATCCAGATTATTATACATGACAGGAATATCGTATCTGAAAAAGATCTTACATAAATAACTTCAAAATGTGATATTCCTATAACTAGAAATTAAACTTAGATTTGTACATCTACTTATCTTTTAAGAACAATGTAAAATTAAGGCTTAGATATTTATTTTCCTCAAAATCATTTTTTATTTGTTCCAACACTACCTCCATTAAGGAGTCAGCTATGAAGGCATAAACATGTAGTATGTTACTAAGTAACCATTTTTATTCTAAAATGCAGCCATGTACGGCGTATCTTTTTGGCATTAAAATATAGCCATATATTATACATAGTATTTTAGTTCTAAACACAAAGTTACAGTTATACTGCATGAAATCTTAAATGTGATTACAGAACACCCAATTCAAGATAAAAGGCTACAAACCTCTTTGTTTTGAGTACTTCTTTCTGATGTTCTGTTAGTATTCTTTCCTTTGCTTCTTTTCCTTCTGGAGGTATAAACACGAAATCAGTAGACTTTTCCTCTTCCAAAGGCATTTCACTCTTTGTTTTTGTAGAAGACGGTTCTAATTTCAACTGCAAATTTATAAAAGGCAAATGTACACTTGAGTTTCCAAATTATTTTCCAATACTTCAATCAAGCTCTACTCTAGCACTCTATAAACTTATTCAATAATGACTTAAGAAGTTTGAAGTTCAAACCTATTGGATAAGTTAATAATTAGTACAATTATCCTTGGTTAATAGTACAATGCCCCTTACTTTCTGCTTCTAATCAACATTCAGAAAATAAAAATTATTACGCCTCTTTAAAAAGTAGGCAATTTACCAACAAAGCATACCATACCAACAAAGCATAGACAAATATGTTTTTCAGGCCAACATACAGAAATCAAGTGGTTTGGCAAGAGAATGTATCAGCAGCTTTCAAGCTGAAGCATAAAGCAAGCCAAAACTGAGTAAAAGTTGGCAATATAATACATGCTCCATACCAGTAACACTGGTATTGTTATTTTTACAAATTTTCAGTGCAACTGTTTACATTTCTACTTTATAACTGAAACAAGACTGTGTTGAGAGTCATTCTTCAAAAATAGTATTTTTGTCTTTCATTTTTGCCAAGATTCCAGATTCCCTCATTAGAAATCACAGGGATAAAATTACTACGTGAAAATCAGTTACTGGCAATTAGTAAGATTAAGATTACTAGACTTGAGGCCAAAATAGGTATCTTACCTAAGTGCTCTCTTTCTATGCAGTAACAGAAGTTCTAAAATGTTCTTATGCTACCTATGCTATATTCATACCTAGATTTCATTCTATCTCAAGGGGGCTACTGCCTGAATTAACTATACTTAATGGATGCTACATATTTTTTCTAAAAGATTTTATTTGTCAAAGAGAGCATAAGAGGGGGAGCAGCAGAGAAACAGACCCCCCACTGAGGAAGAAGCCTAATGTGGGACTTGATCCCAGAAACTTAGGATCATGACCTGAGTTGAAGGCAGATAAATAACCAACTCAGCCAAATAGGCCCACTTGAATGCTACATATTAAGCACACTTTAGTAAGAATGAATCCATTCACAAAGCTTCTAGACTTCCACGCTAACTTAATAGTCTTTTTAGGTCAAGCTCTATTTTCCCCCTTTAATCCTTTTTATTTGGCCTTTAATCACTTTTTTTTCCCAATTAGAAGCTGTATGTTTTCCAACTACTATCTACTTTAATATTAAATTACCATTAAATAAAAGTTTGGAAAAACATACTTTGACTGGTGGTTTCTTATTTTCTTTTGCATCCTTTGTTTGTGCTAGAAAAGAATCTCTTTTTCCACTTGATTTTCTTTCCATGCCACTTATCTTCATATTTAACTGTGAATTTTCTGTCTGTTTTATTAAAAATGAAAGTTTTTAAGTACAAATGTTCTATTTCTCCTTTTCATGCTTTGAAAATTTCAGTATAATACTCATTTCAAGTATCAGATCTCTTCTCATTATTCACTTAAAATCATGTCAAAGAAAACATGTCTAATTTATTAACAGCAAACAGGTTTGGCATCTCTAACTCATACAGTAGCTACTTTGCACCATTTTTATAAATTTTATGAATTCTAATTATTTTGAGAATTTTACAAATTGTAAAAATAAGATATACAAATAAATGCTAAAAGTCAATCAAATTAATGAACTCAAAGACCCCTCCTATTACTGGGAATATTTTTAAGAAACAATCACATTCATAAACTTTAAATATCAAATAAGGAGGCATGCACGATAGAAAGTATTACCTATCATATCCCTTTTAGACTTTTTCAGGATGAATTACACCAAACAAGTCTCCACAAATCTAATTATCTGATAAGGAATTTTCTTTTGGCCAAAAATGAAAACTAGAGTGCTTAAGTAACTGTTAACTTTTTTCTCTCATAGGTTCTAAACAATGAACAGCCAAGACTCCATTTGTTGTTGAGTAGGAAAAAAGTTGTGTAATAATGTCTACCTCATGGGAATGTAATACCCATACTTTTACTCCTTGAACAGACAGTGATTATTAGCTAAAGTAATCTTGTTCCAAAGGGTTATATGATAGCAAAGATATGTTTTTCTGACAGAAGGAATGAGATTTGCTGGAAAAGAACTGAGAAAATGAAGGGCAACTCTTGCTTAGACACAGACCAGTAACTATTATTCCTGGTTTACCTAAAGCAATACTTTACCATTTATTTTAATAATTACATCTACAAAGGAAAATACACAAAATGCCATAGTTCAAAAAGAATCATTAATGAATAAGAATCAGAGACTATTTAACTGAGAATCTATGGTGAAATTTACTGCTCTTCTATCAGAAAATTATTTTAGGCCAAAGGGCAAAAAAATATCTAAATAAACAAATGAAACTACATCAAACTAAAAACCTTTTGCACAGTGAAGAAAACCATACACGAAATGAAAAGGCAATCTACTGAATGGGAGAAGATAGTCACAATACATCTGGATAAGGTATTAATATCCAAAATACATAAAGAACTCATGCAACTTAATATTTTAAAAAATCCCAACTAAAAGATGGGTAGAGCACTTGATCTTTTTTTTTTTTTTTTTTTTTTTTTGAGATTTTATATATTTATTTGACACATAGAGAGAGATCACCAGTAGGCAGAGAGGCAGGCAGAAAGAGAGGGGAAAGCAGGCTCCCGGCCGAGCAGAGAGCCCGATGCGGGACTCAGTCCCGGAACCCTAAGATCATGACCTGAGCTGAAGACAGAGGCGCAACCCACTGAGCCACCCAGGAACCCAACTGAACACCTCTTTTACTGGAGATATAGAGAGCCAATAGGCACATGAGTATATGCTCAATGTCACTATCATTATCAATGATATGCAAAGGAAAAATCACACACATGACGTGGGACTATTATGGAAAAGAAAAAACAAGTACTAGCAAAGATGTGGAGAAAAGGGAACCCCTATACAACTACTGGTGGGAAGATAAATTGGTGTGACCACTATGAAACACAGTATGGAAGTGCCTCAAAAAATTAAAAACAGGGGGCACATGGGTGGCTCAGTTGGTTAAGTGACTGTCTTCAGCTCAGGTCATGATCCCAGGGTCCTGGGATGGAGCCCCGCATTGGGCTCCCTGCTCAATGGGGAACCTGCTTCCCCCTCTCCCTGTACAGCTCTGCCTGCTGGTGTCTCTCGCTCTGTCAAATAAATAAATAAAAATCTTAAAAAAAAAAAAATTTAACACAGAACTACCATAGAACCCGGTAGTTTCACTTCTGCGTATTTGTCCAAGGAATACAACCCCACCAATTTGAAGAGATGTTCACCCTCATGTTCACTGCAGCATTACTTAAAAAAACCAAGACATGGAACAACCACATACTCATTGAAAGATAAATGCGTAAGACAAACACATACAAAATCGACTATCACTTGACCATAAAAATGAACAAAATCTTGTCATTTGTGACAATATGGATCAACCTAGAGGGTATTATGTTAAGTGAATATCAGACAAAGACAAATACTGTAGGATTTCTCTAACATTTGCAATCTAAAATGTAACGTGAACAAACAAAGCAAAACAGACTCAAAGATAGGAAACAAACTGCTGGTTACCAGAAGGGGGATTGGTTGGGGACATGAAATTGGTGAAGGGGATTAAAAAGTACAAACTTCCTGTTATAAAAGAAAGAAGTCATGGAACGCTAAGTATAAGAATACAGTGGGTAATATTGCCATAACTCTGTATAACAGATGGAAAACTAGACTTATGAAGGTCATTTCATGATGTATAAAAATATCAAATCACTGATATACACCTGAAACAGGATACTCTATGTCAATTATACTTCAATTTTTTAAAAGTGTTTAAAGCTAGGAAATGGACTTCATAGAGAAACCCTGTATCATGACACTCTTATGCTCCAGTTTTACGCACTTAAATCACGTCAAAAAAATTTCTAACATTTTGCCTTTTACGAATTACACTGCAATCCAATAAATGAAGTGCTCAAATATTCAAAAGTAAAAAACCTCTACTTACTGAATCGGAGTAGGGTCCACTGGATTCCTCCATAATTTCAACATTTTCCAAACCAGGTAAAAGCAATAGAAATTTCTGTTTGGCTTGTCTTAGTACTGGTCTTTAAAAAAGTACATAAACACACACACCTTGAGTCAAGCAGTACTGGTAAATACTGGTAATATGTTAATAAGAACACTTTAACGATAATTTTAGAGTGCCAAAATACATCCACCTTAAAGATTGTTTCTCATTCTACATAAACAAAACTGGGACAAATGTAGAATATTTAGTTTCTTGCTCACCTCTTCAGTTCCCAAATATTCTTCTTTAAGAAGTTTCCCAATTTTTATCACGTAAGATTCTAAGCAAAAGTAGATTAAACTCTTGTGTACACATCTCCTGTATTTAATAACCACCAATTTCTTCCTTTTTATATTTCTTTTATTAAGGAAAATTTAATACTGCTTTTAATGTTCCTAAAATCACGGTTATTCTCAGGACCAAAGTCAGAGGTCAAGTTATGTTTAATAACTACCATGTTATTCCAAGTAACATTTCAACTGAGGAATGTTCTGCAATAATTCTTCCAAATAAAAATTCATATTAAAACCAAAATACCAATTTAAGCAATCACAGTAACTATATAAAATAGTTTTGTGGGTAGCATACTTTAACTCTTCAGGGTAAGTCAACGTTGTCACTTTAGCAAATGTGGCATTCCAGAACTGAGCACTTTGTTTTCTAATCTGCTTATTCTTGTGCAAAAATATTATGCATAATAATGGAGAGATCTGTTCAAGAAGTTCGCTGTCATAAGTTCCAGTGTAGCTGAAGTGTAGACAAGCAATTATCTCTCCCAGTAGCTTTTCTAACTAGGAAATAGGAAAATTTTATTACGATAAAAAATGGAAATGTCCTTTTAAAACAGGAAAAAATAAAAGCACAAAACAGACTGAACTCAAAACATGTTATTATTTCAATTTTTTCAATTAAAACTTTTTTTTTTAAAGCTCCCAGCTGTCTCCTTAAATATGTGATTATAAACTGACAAATTATCAGGTGAATTTACTGTGATTATTAATACAAGACTGTGATTTCAAACAATCTTCCACTAACAGAAAAAAAATTACATTTTCTCATGAACAGAGAGTAATAGTTAACTACAGAAGTTTTACCTATAAAATACCAGGAACCAATTACCCTCGTGTATAAAGGGCTAAGATAGGAGGTGGGGAGCTGTACGAATTTAAAGCAACATTACTGAACCCTTCTTTAAAAACTACATGCCCATGTCATGTTATTAAATGTCCATTCAAAACTGTAAGTATAATCCTTTTACAAATCAAAACTATGTACAGGAAGACAATTACCTAAACCCTAACATTTTTTTCACCATGAAAATATGTTTTATAGACAACTGTCTATTTTTACCTTGTTGCTCATACAACTATACACTTTAGGAACTTCATCAAGCCTGGGAAGAAAAACACAAGAGTACCACTTATATTTCAGAAAGTTAAACCTAAAAATATGTAACGTAGCCATAAAAATGAGACATGTGTAGTGATATAAAAGGGTGCCCAAGATTTAATTTTAAAAATGTCAAATTATCAAACAAACGTGAAACAAACCTATCTTTTAAAAAATGAACCACGGCGGGGAGAAAAAAGAGCCACAGAAAAACATTTAGAAAAGATCTCAAAATACTAATATTAGTCACTTCTTTCTGTACCTCTTTTAAAAAGCATAAATTGGAGCACCTCAGTGGCTCAGTGGGTTAAAGCCTCTGCCTTCGGCTCAGGTCATGATCCCATGGTCCTAGGATAGAGCCCTGCATCAGGCACTCTGCTCAGCAGAGAGACTGCTGCCCTCTTTCTCTCTGCCTGCCTCTCTGCCTACTTGTGATCGCTATCTGATAAATAAATAGAATCTTAAAAAAAAAAAATTTAAAAAAATTAAAAAGCATAAATTATTTTTAAGCTTAAAGGCTAAAAGATGCACAAAAAGCTAATAAATTTGGGGTTCTACTTTGTACTTTTATCAAATTTGTTCTTAAAACTTTCTCCATGTATTTAATTTATAAAAGACAGACTATTATGACTGAACCACATAAGCTTGCTAGAAGAAACATCGATGAATCCTTTCAAATTGCTTTTTTAAAAAAGTTATGTTATTTGGGACTTTTCATGGTTCAAGGCATTGCTTATTCCGATTCAAATGGAAAGGATACTGTAAATTTTTACATGGTAATTCAGAAATTTAAGTACGTATACCTTTTGAACCAACAATCTGACATCTACGACCTCTTTCTGAAGAAGTAGTGGCAAACTGTTATGTATACAAATATGTTCAACTATAATACTGTGAAGCTAGGGAAAAGGCTAGAAAAACATTTATGTCTGCTAAGAGGAAACTGGGTACAAAGATTTATGGAACCCTCTGCAGACATCAAAGAGAATGAGATTCTTAGATGAATGGTACAAGACGCATACAATATTTTAAGGGTATACCATATACTTAACCACAAAGTAGCATGTCAAATATGCTTCATATACATTGTAAATTTAACAGGTATGCTTGTTTGTATTATCAAATCTGAAAAGGTATGCACTAAATTGAAAGACAGGGTTGAACTAGCACACAAAATTTTAAAACTCCCAATTTCTACCTCTTATTTATATTTCTGTATGATTTGAACTACCTTTTTAACAAATGCAGTTTAATATAGTACCCTCTTCACTAAATGGTAACAATTACCATCCATAACAAGAAGCTGATGGGAAAATGACAAAAGTTTGCTACCTACATCTAAAGACATTTAATTTAAAGCTATTACATAGAAATTCTAAATACTTACTTTAAGTTTTCATAAAATAATGCCAGAGGTCTTGTTAAAGTTGCAAATATTTTTCGGATCATAGAAGGCAAAGAAATACGTCCAAGTACATTAGAAAGAATACTGATGATTGAGTTGCCGACAGTGAGGAGAGTATCAGAATGTACTTCCTTGAAGCTCAGAGTGTGGAAAGAATAGATCACTCTCACAATAAGTTTAAATAAAGAGGCCAATTTCCCTAGAGGTTCCTTCTTCTTTTTGGACCAATCTGAAGGTCTCTGTGGTGCTAAGATAAAATTGAATTTATTAAAAACTCAAGTATTTTGAAAAGTATTATTCTATGTCTTTATAATTTATACCATTTAAATGAAAAATAATCTATAAAAATGACAGATACTTCTAATATACATGTTTCTGTAGAGTGATACCCACAAATCCTAAAATGATACACCATTAGTGGTAAGTATCACAACACTGTCTTTAAAACTGAAGCAGAGACAAAGAAAAACTATTAGGCAGATCTAGAAGAAATCCAGGAAAATGAGTATTTTCTCTAAGGAGTTGTGAAATGCATTTCAAATGTTTATATTCTGAATTTCAACAACTGATTTGTAAGAAAGTACTAAGTTATAAGACAAGGTCCATGGAATGCCTGGGTGGTTCAGTCACTAAGTGTCTGACTCTTGTTTTAACCTCATGTCATGATCTCACTGATGGTGGGATCAAGCCCTGTGACAGGATCTGCACTCATCAGGGAGTAGACCTGAAGATTCTCTCCTTCTGCCCCGCGACCTCCCCAACTCACATGCAAGTGGCTTGCCGTAAAATAAATAAATCTTTTTTTTTTTTTTTAAAGATAGGTTCCAAAATTAACTTTAGATGTCACAAAACTTCCCTTAGAAATTATTGCTCCCTAGGTCATCTATAATAAACTGAACCCTACAAATAACACTCAACAAGTCACAGATCCAAATCCTCAGAAAGACTGCAAAGAAAGCAAGCCTAGATTTGAATTAAAAGATGCATCTTAAAAGCACTGTCTGACTTTTCTGTGTACTATTTTTATTTTTAGATCCTGTCTCTCCGATACCTACCTACAGGAATAAACCCACATTTGTCAAGAAAATCACAGATTTTTAAAAATTACCTTTCCTTCAAAGAATCTATTCTCTTAAGGTAAAATATCTCAGATTTAAGAGAAAACTCTAAATCAGTGCTTGCTGATGAAAAATATCATGTGGTGAAATAAAAAACAAGTGTTACCAACAAAAGGAAGTTAACCTTCTTCCCTAGGGAATGGCCACCCAAAAATTCCAGGCCAGTATGCTAAGGCGGAGGAGACAGCCATGAATCACGTGACACATATCCCACACCTGTCTACTCAAGAGGATCCAGAAGCAGTGACATCTTAATAATAACGAACAGATCTCAGTTTCTAAATGCCATCCATCCTCAGCAAAGGACCAACGTTCCTTGGAAATATGGTTGGTTCTAGGCTGAAGGATGAGAAGTACAGAATGAGCCTGATTATCTTATGCCGAAGGGCTCAAAAAATAATGGAAACACATGAAATGGTCATACAGGCCAACATGAGCATAAGTATTAATAACAATGAATTATAAACCACTGAATAACAAAAAGCCAGTGATAAAAATAAAATAAGGTAGGGACACCTGGGTGGCTCAGTCAGTTAAATGGCTGACTCTGGATTTTGGCTCAGGTCATGATCTCTGGATCTTGAGGCTGAGCCTCCAGTCCAGCTCTCTCCTCAGCAAAGTCTACTTGAGATTCTCTCTACCTTTGGCCCTCCCCTGCTCACACTGGTGCACTCTCTCTCTAAAATAAATAAACCTTAAAAAAATGTATCAAGGACAAACGAAGCTATACTTACATCAGGATGTCATTTGCACCTGGAAGTGACTGGTGCCTAGTACTGCTCAACAGCTATAGAATGATTTTATTTTTTTTAAGGCCCCAAAGTGGGACGTGAACTCATGACCCTGAATGTAGAATGATTTACCATGAAAATATGAGATAAATATCAGGGACACTTTTAGAATTAATGTAATTAAAGACAAAGGAGATAAACATCTTGATATAATCAATATAATCAAATGAAATGATGTGAACTGCTCTGGTAATCCTCTTAGTGCTTTAGACAAGAAGTATTAATGGACAATAAATTCATGGGTGAAAGTTTGCTTAGAAAAAGGATATATACATAATCTTAAAGAATCTGCCACAAAATATTAATTACTCATAGGTACTTACTTATAATAGAAAACCTGGCAGATACTGTCTTAAACAACCAGTAAGTGTTAACCAGTAATGTGTCACCAGTAATGGGACAAATAAGAACATTCTAACAAACATCAAAGTTTCCTGCCCAGATAATTCCTTGCCTATGATGGAATAAGTAAAATGACTCATATTAGGCAATCTGTAAATAGAATAATACTGATCGTTTCAGGTTATACAAAGGAAGAAAGATATTTGTGTGTGTGACAGAGACAAAGGGGAGAGATCACAAGCATGTGCAAGAACACGTGAGCTCATAGCATACCAAGGTTATACAACATAGTTGTATGACAACCACATATGACATAGTTATACAACATCTAAAGCAGGTAAAATGAGGTCAGAAAAGATATTTGTATTTGTTCTCAACAGTTTAGACAATCGTGTTTATGCAACAGTGGGTGAACAAAGTAAAAAAGTACTTACATTTAACTTTGGGCTGATACTTAATATTGTATGGTGAGAAGTCAATGCAATCAATCATTACAGTAACTATGTGAATGATCCTATCCAAGAACAACAAATTCTAGGAAAGAATAATTAAGTATTTTATTAGAAACTTTCAAATACTGGCATAGTTTCCAAAAATAGTAAGCATCAACAAACATATGACCTTCACTGCCATATATAACATGTAAGGTATATGAATGAAGTATACAGTTATAAATATCCGCTGTGCACCAAGGACCATAATTTTTGTTTCCTGACATTTAAGGAATATAATCCAGTCTTAAGATGCCCCTAAGATTCAGCATATAAAACTAGTAAATTGAGAATGGAAGAGCAAGGTTCTCAATTAGATTCTTTATCAGATTCTTCGTGAAAGATTTTTTTTTTAACTTTTTTTTTCTTTAAAGATTTTATTTATTTATTTGAGAGACAAAGATCACAGTTAGAGAGACAGAGAGGAGGAAGCAGGCTCCCTGCTGAGCAGAGAGCCCGATGTGGGGCTCAATCCCAGGACTGAGCTGAAAGCAGAGGCTTTAACCCACTGAGCCATCCAGGCACCCCTCTTCATGAAAATTTTAAGTGTTCATTAAACCCAGGGATAAAACAAAAAATGAAGTTGCTAAGGTCCTTCATATCCTTTTCCTCCTCCTCCTTCTGAAATCCAACTGAAATAAAAAATTCACAGAAATAAGAAATTCCCTAGAAAAACTTTATTTTTTTAAAGACTCTATTTATTTATTTATTTGACAGAGAGAAATCACAGGTAGGCAGAAAGGCAGGCACAGAGAAAGAGAGAGAGAGAGAGAGAGAGGGGAGGAAGCAGGCTCCCTGCTGAGCAGAGAGCCCGATGCGGGACTCAATCCCAGGACCCTGAGATCATGACCTGAGCCGAAGGCAGCAGCTTAACCCACTGAGCCACCCAGGCGCCCTAGAAAAACTTTTTTAAAGGCAGGGAGGGAAGACTAAAAAAACACAACGAAGGAAATCCCAGCACCAATTCCAAAACAGTGAGCTCTCCTAGTAAAACTGAGTAACAGGAGACATACTGAGAGTTCTAAGAAAAGAAATTCATTAAAACAAATATTGAAATCAAAGATCTAGAAAACAGACATACTTCCTTCTCCCCTATTCTCCATTACTAACCACTTTTCCAGTTCACTGGACTAATACTCACATATCTGCCCCCCAAAGACAACCTCCTCAATGAGTATTATGGGCCAGGAGGAGAAAAAGCAGCAGTGCCCTAGTTAACTAACAAAAACTATGTGGAAAGTCAGTCCAGATGACAATCTATATTTTCATGTAGAAAAGCTATCAAAGTTCCAGTGCTTCCTCCTTGCTCCTAATTTCAACGTAAAGGACACTTCTAACTACAATTTGCTATCAAGACTGGGAAAATGGCTCTCTTTTCAGTTAGGAAATGCATTCCAGCTACCAGTGTCAACCCTGATCAATAAACATGTACAATCCCATCTTTGATTGCTGGGGTAAAATGGATATTAATTTTAAAAGGGGATATAAATATTAAATTTGAATGGATATTCAAATTTGATAGATGAATATAAGTTTCAATAATAGTATTTGAAAGAAGCTAAGGATTAAAACATAGTCCATTTCTTATTCAATATGAAATTAAACATACTTATTAAAAAACACTCCCGTATTTACTTATATGCTACAAAAGACACAGAAAGGTTAAAACATAAAATAAGTAGAGAAATATATACAAAGAAAATCCTAAATTCATATAATGGAAATACATGTAATAATTACAATAAATGAACTTAGTTAAATACAACATGGATGAACCTTCCAATTGAAACACTGAACCCAAAAGACACACAATATGACTTTACTATAAAATTTACTATGAAAGGAATGCTGCTAAACAAATGTATGTAATATACAGGTGTGGGGTGTATAGTAAAAATATTTTTAATGAAACAGATTTTCAATAAGTTAGGACAGTAATTTACTCTTAGGGAGAGGAGGGCATTGTGACTTAAAATGCATGGGGGGGGGGGGGCACCTGGGTGGCTCAGTGGGTTAAAGCCTCTGCCTTCGGCTCTGGTCATGATCCTAGGGTTCTGGGATCGAGCCCTGCGTTGGGCCCTCTGCCCGGCAGGGAGCCTGCTTCCCTTCCTCTCTCTCTCTCTGCCTGCCTCTGTGCCTACTTGTGATCTCTATCAAATAAATAAATTAATTAAATAAATAAATAAATAAAATGCATAGGGGATGGGGAACCGGGGTGGCTCAATGGGTTAAGCCTCTGCCTTCGGCTCAGGTCATGATCCCAGGGTCCTGAGATCGAGCCCCACATCAGGCTCTCTGCTCGGCAGGGAGCCTGCTTCCCCCTCTTTCTCTCCCTACCTGTGATCTCTCTCTCTGTCAAATAAATAAAAAAAATATTTAAAACAAAACAAAACAAAATAAAATAAAATGCATAGGGGAGCATCTGAGGTGCTGATAATGCTCCATTAACTGAACTGGGTGATGCCTACAGAAATATTTCTGCATGATAATTTGTCAAACTGAAATCTTTCATGCTATTTTCTTTGTAAGTTTCTCAGTAAGTTAAAAAAAAAAGATTACAGATCCTCAAAAAGATGTGAGCATATTGTATCAGTTAGAATAAAGTTGGTAAAAAAAAAAAAAAAGGCAGCAAAGAGGAACTAATTACTGTAAATTCATAGTCACAAAATAAGTAAGACAGTGTAGCATTAAAATATGTAATAAACATTTTCAAATACATCAAATTCACAATCAGGGAGATCCTTTATTAAAGCTCTCAGAAACAGGAGATAAGGGTAGGATGGTAGACTAGGAAGATCATTTCATCTCCAAAATACACCTAAGATCATATCCACATCAGTACAAAAAATCCAGAAATGACAGAAACTGGCAGAACATATTCTTCATGGCTGAAGGAAGAAAAGTTGCCACACGGCAAATAGAACGGTAGAGATAAGCTTGGGGATCAAGCTGGCTCACAAAATACTCCCCAGTAGGGAGAGCCACTGCAAGCACAGAGAAGGAAAGCAGCAGACCCTACCCCAGGCACCAGGAAGATGAATCCCTGTAAATTTGGCTCTGTGTGAGGCTCAACACTTTAATAAAATCCGCTGGCTAAGCCAGGACTACCAGCAGAAATTGAGTCCTCCACCTTAAGGGGACAGCAACAAGAATACAAACAGCATACAAACAACCTCACTGAGATACAGCACAGATACAGCAGTCTAAGAGATGCCTGGGGTACAAGGGAAAGACAAAGACATTTATAACTAATCCCCAAACAAGTGTTGGAGGAATAGGGATCTTTAAGAGACTCATCCAAAAACAAAAGCTGGCAGGTGCAATTTCACTCCCCAATGCCCAGGCTAGATACATGGACATGTAAGGGAACTAGATTGGCACAATACTTTCCACCTCACCTGCTAACGGCTTGCCTTGCCCCACACAACAACAAATATATGAAACACCCTGAAGCACCAGGTTCTAGTAAACAGGGGACACGGTTACTGCAGGGCACTACAGGACCTCTTCTTCATATGGCCACTACTTACAAGAGCAGGAGACACAGCACACAGAAAGAGATACAGAGAGTTAGGTAAAATAAGGAGACAGAAGAATATGTCCCAAATGAAAGAACAGGATAAATCCCAGCAGGAGACCTAACTGAAATGGAGATATGTAATATGCCTGACAGAAAACTGAAAGTTAATGGTCATAAAGATGCTCAATACTTGACAAGAGACTGGAGGACCTCAGTGAGACACTGAACAGAGAGAAAATGTAAGGAGCACCTGGTGGTTAAGCATCCAACTCTTTATTTAGGCTCAGGTCATGATCTCAAATTTCTGGGATTGAGCCCCAAGTCAAGCACCGTTGAGCTCAGCTCCAAGTCTCCTTGTCCTTCTCCATCTGCTCCTCCCCCTTTCTCTCAAATTAGTAAATAAAATATTTTTTTTTTAAAAAGAGAAAACATAAAAGCCAACCAGAGATGGAAGAACTCAATAACTGAACTAAAATTAATAATAGATGGAATAAATAGTGCACTGGATAAAGAAGAAGATTGGATCAGTGAGTGACCTGGAGGAAAGAATCATAGAAAGCAATCAAGCTGAACAAAAGAGAAATAAGTAATAAAAAATAAAAAGAGACCATGGAAACTCAGTGACACCATCAAGCATAAACATCCACCTTATAGTCATCTCAGAAGGAAGAGACAGAAAAGGGAGCAAAAAATTTATTTGAAGAAATAGCTGAAGAACAGTTATATTAAGAACATTTTGACCTAAAACAGAACACACGTTCTTTTCAAGTGCGCATGGAATGTTCTCCAGGATGGACATGTTAAGCTGCAAAAGAACTCTCAACAAATTAAAAAAAAAATCAAACTCATACCATACATTTTTTCCAACCACAACCTTATGAAACTCGCAATCAACCACAAGAAAGTATCTCAAAAGAACACAAATACGTGAAAGTTGTAAAATAACATGACACTAAACAATGAATGGGGAAAACAAGAAATCATGAAGACATATGAAAATGAAAACACAGTGTTCTAGATGCAGCAAAAGTGGTTGTAAGAGGAAAGTTTATAGCAATATGCACCTACTTCAAGAGGCAAAAAAAACTCCCGAACAACCTAATCTTAAACCTAAAGGAGCAGGAAAAAGAACAAACATGACCCAAAGCCAGTAGAAAGAAGGTAATAGTAAAAATTAGAACAGAAATAGAAGAATTAGAGACAAAAAATAGAACTGATCAATATACCAAAGCTGCTTCTCTGAAAAGTTCAACAAACTAATAAACCTTTAGCCAGATTTATGAACCAAAAAAGAGGACTCAAGGAAAATCAGAAATGAAAGAGGGTAAGAGGATTTACAGGGACACCTGGCTGCCTTAGCCAGAAGAGCATGTGACTCTTGATCTTGGGGCTGTGGGTTTTAGGCCCACCTTGAGTGGAGGGATTACTTAAATAAGTATCTTTTTTTTCTTCCCTTTTTTTTTTTTTATAAGTTCAATTACTTTAGTAAATATAAGGCTCTCACAGTTACTTATTTCTTGTGATCAAGCTTTAATACTAAGTGTCATTGAAGGAATCTGTCCCTTTCATTGAGATTAGCAAAGTTATTGACATAAAATGGTTCATGATTACTCATTTTTTTTTAAAGACTTTTCTTCATTTAAAAAAAAAACTTATTAACATATAATGTATTATTAGCGCCAGGGGTACAGGTCTGTGAATCACCAGGTCTTTTTTCATTTAAATCTCATTAACATATAATGTGTTACTGGTTTTAGAGGTAGAGTTCAGTGATTCATCAGTCTTTTTTTTTTTAAAAGATTTTATTTATTTATTTGACAGAGAGAGATTACAAGTAGGCAGAGAGGCAGGCAGAGAGAGAGAGGAGGAAGCAGGCTCCCTGCTGAGCAGAGAGCCCGATGCGGGACTCGATCCCAGGACCCTGAGATCATGACCTGAGCCGAAGGCAGCGGCTTAACCCACTGAGCCACCCAGGAGCCCCTTTTTTAAAAGATTTTGTTTATTTGACAGACAGAGATCACAAGTAGGCAGATAGGCAGGCAGAGAGAGAGGTGGAGGCAGGCTCCCTGAGGAGCAGAGAGCCCAATGCGGGGCTTGATCCCAGGACCCTGGGACCAAGACCTGAGCTGAAGGCAGAGGCTTAACCCACTGAGCCACCCAGGAGCCCCATCATCAGTCTTATATAATACCCAGTGCTCATTACATGACATGCCCTCTTTAATGTCCAGCAATAAGCAACCACCCCATCCCCACACCCCCTCCCCTCCAGCAACCCTGTTTGTTCCCTATGATTATGAGTCTCTCCTTTTTTTCTTAAAGACTTTATTTACTGAGAGAGAGAGAGAAAGAGAAAAGAGGAAAGCATGAAGAAAGTCAGAGGGAGAGTCAGACTCCCCATGGAGCTGGGAGCCCCTTGTAGACTCAATCCCAGAACTCCAGGATCATGACCCGAAGGCAGTCGCTTAACCAACTCGAGCTACCCAACAGCCCCTGATTAGAAGTCTCTTATGGTGTATCTCCCTGATTTCGTCTTGTTTTATTTTTTCCTCTTTCCCTATGAACATGTTTCGTTTCTTAAATTCCACATACGAGTGAGATCATGTGGTAATTGTCCAACTGACTTACATAAGTCTTTAAAAAAAAGAGAGAGAAGTAACTAACACCACAGAAATGCAATGGATTGTAAGAGAATATTATGAATATTACACGCCAAGTAATCAAACAACCTAGAAGATACTGATCAATTCCTAGAAATATAACCTCCCAAAACTGATCAGGAAGAAACAAAATCTGAAAAGAATGATTACTAGCAATGCAATTAAATCAGTAATCAAAAAGCTCCCAACAAACCAAGTCCAGGATCAGATGGCCTCACAGATGAATTCTACCGAACATTTAAAGAACAGTTAATAACTATTCTTCTCAGGGCGCCTGGGTGGCTCAGTGGGTTAAGCCGCTGCCTTCGGCTCAGGTCATGATCTCACGGTCCTGGGATCGAGTCCCGCATCGGGCTCTCTGCTCAGCAGGGAGCCTGCTTCCTCCTCTCTCTCTCTCTCTCTGCCTGCCTCTCTGCCTACTTGTGATCTCTCTGTCAAATAAATAACTAAAATCTTTAAAAAAAAAAAAAAAAATAACTATTCTTCTCAAACTATTCCAAAAAATAGAACCAACCAATGCCAAGCAAAATCTTAGGCATACTTCATAAAACCTGACAGATCCTTAATTTCTTCCAGAAGAGAACAAAGATGAAAACATAACCAAGACAGTATTTAAAAGATTAAAACTATGGCTGCACATTCTCCCTAACAGTTATAAAGTCACTCAACAAATTTAACTATGTACCAGATAAAGACCAGGGATACAAATCAACACAGAATGTCCTTAACCTCATGGAGTGTTAGTTAAGGAATGTAATGAAATATACAAATGATTCTGATATAAGCCAAAAAGGAAAACAAAGTGTCATGATAGGTATTAACAAATGTAATTAAATAAGATCCCCTGGGGAATGAAGCATTAAACCTTATAGGCAGTTGTAAGCAGTTAAAATTTTTATTCTAAGTACTACCGACATTTTTTCAGTGATAAGATCTGATTTGCATTTTTAAAGTCACTCTGGAATTCTATCATATCAAAATGTAACAATCATAACTGTACTAATATTTTTGAAAAGCTATTATAATTATAAATGCATTAAAAAAAATCTGAAGAAAGACAAATTTCTACCTCTTAATAGATAGCCTCAAGAGCTAACAGTGTAACCACTATCAAAGGGTACAAGTTTTCATCTTTCTAGATGAAAAAAATGCTTTATTTTTTTTTTAAAAGATTTATTTATTTATTTGACAGACAGAGATCACAAGTAGGCAGAGAGGCAGGCAGAGAGAGAGGAGGAAGCAGGCTCCCTGCTGAGCGGGGAGCCCGAGGTGGGGCTCGATCTCAGGACCCCGGGATCATGACCTGAGCCGAAAGCAGAGGCTTTAACCCACTGAGCCACCCAGGCGCCCCCCAAAAAAAATGCTTTAATAATAGAATTCAAGTGTCAAGAATACTGTATTCATGTACATATGTAAATTATTTGTGTAAATACAAAAAGAGATCTATTCTAGAATGATACATACCAACTAAAAGTATTTGCCTCTTAATAAAGGAATGTAATGAGACCTACTTTTTTAGGTCTACAAATTTCCAAAGGATTGCCTTTAAAGATCTAAGAGATAGATATGAAAAAAAAAAGCTGGCTCCTCCTGCAATGGCACAGGCAGATATGCAACACAGTAATAAAAGTGCAGGACTGTTCAGGGTCCTGAAACACAGAACTCAGAGTCATGTAGACCCAAGACCTAAAACTGTTTTGAAATGCTGCTACTTGTTTTATATTAGCCACCTATAAACTAGAAGCCTTGTAAATGACAGTTCACAAATGTTATCTCAATTTATTTGAAAAGTATTCTTCAAATACAACCAAGGTCAGTAATACTGGTATAAACTCACTGAAAAGCCTGAATCTTCTAAACAGGACATTATCTTGGAAGAAAGTTCCTCACAGCATAAATTCTCTTCTGCAGTTGCTACCAAAGCAGCACAGCGGGCAAACACTCTATATAATTCTGACCAAGTTTTAAGTAAGGTCTTCATGGTAGCCTAAAAATAACAATAAAAAAAGAAAATTTAAAAATGTCTATCTACATAGCAAACACCCAACAGAATATATCTTTAAAAAGCCACTGTAACATTTAAGGTGTCACAGAAGAGACCAGGGTAGAATAATAAATTTGCCTCCCCTAGAGAATTCTATTTGAAGACTGTAACAATGCCACAATACCAGCAATTATCAAAGATCAAGAGGAATTTCTGTCTTCCTTCACCATTTCCCCTTACCCTAAGCTGATTAAAAATCATAAGGTGATTGCAGGAAAAATTACTGTAGGAATTTATTATAAAGGATGAAAGAACATTTTCCAAAAAAATGTAAATTCCTTAAGTAAAGAATATGACATTGCCTTACCACTGGAAATTTCTGTACTGAAAAAATATGGTTTATTGGTAGAGTCAATGCACCATATATGGCACTAAAATTATGTTCTAAGGCATCACCTTGATTCACTTCATTGGTCTGAAACAAGAAAAATAATGAAAAAGTTAGACAAATTACCATCTAATTCTAGTCCTGTGTAGTACCATCTTACTATTTGTAGTGAGGTAGATTCAGTGTGGAGATGTTCAAGAGGTGGGGAGCTCCCAACCTTAGTTGGCAATAGGGACTTTGCAGATATAATCAAGTTAAAATAAAGGCATACTGGATTAGGGTAGGCCCTAATCCAATAATCAGTGTTTGTAAAAGTAAAGTGGAATCTGATCAGACAAAAAAGACAGAGGTAAAACTGCCATGCAGAGGACTGAGGGAGACATTAGTGATATGTCTATAACCCTAGGAACAATCAAGAATTTCCAGAAACAAAGACAGTTAAGCAGAGGAACAGAACAATTCTCCCTCAGGGTTTCAGCAGAAGCCATGCCTATCAATATTCTGGGATCTAGAGATATAAAAGAATAAATCCGTATGTTTTAAGGTGTCTCGTGGTAATCTATTACAGTAACACTGAGAAACAATGCATGCAGTGTTTAAGGCCTACAAAAGAACCCCAGAGAGAACTCAAAATCTTTTACTATACATAGAAGGTAGAATTCAAGCAAAACTTAAGAAAAGACCTCTGCTATCCTTCAAACAGCAAGGAATTATTTAGGAATATAAACTTTTTTCTTTCAGAGGACCATTTAAATGATGTGCTGAACTTAGCAGTGAAAACAATGGTGACCACACTATCCATAATAAATTCTCCGGAGTCTTCATTTCATTTGAGAATTATAGCAAAATATTTCCAGAAAATAATTCCATTTAAAGACTGCTAAAGCAACGGATCAGCTATTAATAGTGACAAAAGTTGAGCTCCACACCTTGCCAATAATGTCATTATCAGTAAGTATTTAAATGTAAGGGTTATTAGTCAATTAACAGATTACTGGTTTAGAGACTACTCTATGGCTTTGAGGTATTCACCAACTGATTTACCCATGGAATCTGAAGAACATACAGTCTAGTCAAGACAACCATTATTATTCCTCATAGTACAAAGACTGAAAAAACTCAAAATATAAATATGAAAAGTTGTATTATAACATATTAGGAGTCTTCTGGTTTTATAATCACTACTGGAAAAAAGGGAACTGATTCGTCCCCATTAAATTATATTTTCTTGATTGTGCAGAAATGCAATGAAATCAACTAACATAAGTAAAGATATTAATCCTACAGAAAAAAAATTTTTAACATTTTCTATTCAAGTTCAAGCTTCTATTTATTTCCCCATGTGCTCTAACAAGAAAAAAAGGAAAATGTTCCTTAAGCTTTAGGGGAAACATGTAGCACTTATGTCATACCTGATTTATCAATTCAGTTAATGGGGTAACTATAATACTCCACATTCTCCAGAGATGCTCCTTGTTTTGCAACAGCTTTACGTTTTGATTAATAACATTTAAAACAGAGTCACTGAAAGCTAGTGGTGAAGTTGGACCGGAAAGGACACAGCCAACGAGTGTTTCCAGATTGAGAAAAAACCTGAAGAAAAAAAAATGGAGCCGCGCATTATCCAGCATTTTCTGCCAAAATATGTTCTGCTATTAGAAAATTCTAAAAATAACTGACAAGAAATGATAAAAGTCTCACTTTGGTTTTTTAATTTAAAAAATGATATAGCATATAACTCAAAAAGAATCTCATTCATCTGGGGCACCTGGATGGCTCAGTTGGTTAAAGCATCTGCCTTTGGCTTGAGTCATGATCCCAGGTCCTGGAATCTAGTTCCACACTGGGCTCCCTGCTCAGCAGGGACAAGTCTGCCCCTCCCTCTCCTTCCCCCTGCTTGTGCTTTCTGTTTCTAAGTAATACATAAATAAAATCTTTAAAAAAAAAAAAAAAACCCTCATTAATCAAATAACTTTTCCAATATAAACAAAAAGACTAGTTTAAATTACCTCTCATCTTCTACACCATATTCCAAGAGATTATTGTTAAAAATTAACTGAATTAAGAACAAAGCAGGAGTTCCCTGAAGAAAGATGGGAGATTGCAGTCAATCTTCTTGTTACAAAAAGTATAATCTTCTTGTTACACCAGTGTTCTACAATCAATTATATAAAATGATCCTTTTATGCTAAAGAAATTTAACTTTTGGTATTACTTAGAATATGACACAATGGTAGCAAATACACTTCTATAAACTGCACACAAAAATTACTAACTAGTATATTTTATAAACAGTTATTCCATCTACATGAGCAACTGAGGAATGGTATGTTCCAGATATAAAAAGAACACTAAAACTTGCTGGACCAATAAATACCTACATCCTGTAAATATTACACTTATTTCACTATAATTAAGGAACCGTTACTATGCTTCCCAATTTTTTAATAGTAAATTTTACTATTTAAAAACTGTACTATTACTATGTATAAACAAATAGAAAACTTTCCTGCTAGAATTTTTTGTGTAATTCAGAAAAATAGTCCCATTAATAGTGTCACATTTAATTCCTTTTTTTCTCTTTAACATAATCAGCATTTCCAAAATTTTGCAATCTACGTTTCACTATGTTAAGGGAAAAAAAAAAAAAAAAAAAGCTCATGGAACTTTATCTTTTGGCTAATTTTAATCATAGCATTACATTTAAGATACTTGCATTAAGAATATCCATATTAGCAACCTGATATGCTGGTGAACCTAATACTTTCTGGGGCAGTCCTTTAATTGTAATTTCCATGAGGACCTAAGAAAAATAAAACATTTTGTTGTGTATTAGCCGTAAAAATACTTCACTTAGTCAAAATCTAGTACTGTTAGCTACATTTTTAATTTAACAATTTATCGTTAAGTAATGTTCATTAATGATTCTCTGTTCAAGAAGTTCAAACACAATAATATTTATATATTAATGTGAATTTATTTACTTTAGTTTTAAAACTACAAAGGCAGAAACATAAAAAAATAAAATGACAAAGTCCTTTATCTCCAGGGAAAACCACGTCTATCATTTTGTAGAGTTCATTTTTCTAGACCTTCTAAATTTCCATGTATTTAAATATACAGAGAAACCAAACTTCCTGGGCTAGCTGTCATACATACATCCTTTTATAGCATTAATGACATACTGTGAGATACTCTGGAACTGCCCTTCATCTAACTCTGTAGGAGTTTTCACATCAATATATGGAGACATTCTTAACTGCTGTATGAATGCGCAGTCTATTCAAACATTCTTCTATTAATAGCCCTTGAGGTTATATTTTTAATACTGCAAAAAAGATACTCTGCAATGAGTTATGTACTCACTAGTTTAAGAGGAAAGTATATTTCAAAGGACAACTAACTAGAAGCTGGGTCTAAAGACACCTCTCTCAAATATTAGAGTCTATCAAAGTGCCATTCAGTATTATACTGGTATTAATTTGAACTACATAAGTGACATGGTATGATGGAAAAGGTTATGTTAGTTAAAATATGCTTCCTTTCATAATCTCATCTGAATCAGACACTAATGATAATACTAAACAGCATTTGCAGACACATTTATTTTGTTCCTGACCCAGCATGCACTGCACGTATAAACCTAATTATATAAAACTACTACTATACTTCCTTTACAAAAGGTAGGAGTAGAAAAACTGACAAGTTCACTCAGTTAATAAACAACTGGGTGGGGAAACTCAATCTAGTTTGCTCCAGAGCCCTTGCTATTAACTACTATGATCTACTGCCACAGTAGATAGCCCAGAACACAGACTCAGAAGGAATTTAAGTAGGGTACAGTTTACTCCATCTGCAGTTATCTTGGGAGACTCACTATTATAAAAAGAATAGGCAATTTGTTTTTTCATTCTCTACTACATAGGATAAAAAAGGTCTTTAATGCCAAAGTCATTAACTTGGTTAAACAGAGTTCATTTAAGTTGCAAATTTCCTAGATATTTTCTTAAATGTACAAAATAACTATTAGTGGAGCTCAACAATCTTATACAATTAGTGTTCTGAGTTCCCTCATTTCTCGTTTCATATCCTTTATCCCATTTTCTCTGTATGGCTCATTCTTCTGACAGGAAGATTTTTGTATTGCCGGTATACTCATTTACTTTACTGAGGTTTCAAATGACTCCAAATCGATGGAATAACACTTATTACAGGGCAAAACTGCTGATAAAGCACTTAATAAAAAATTTTTAAATCTGATCTGGGGGCACCTGGGTGGCTCAGTCGGTTAAGCATCTTGACTCTTGGTTTCAGTTCAGGTCATGATCTCAGGCCCTGCATGGGGATCCATACTTAGCGTTAAGTCAGCTAGAGATTCATTCCCCCTCCTTCTCCCTCGCACCCTCTTCCTCTCTTGGCTTAGGTGGAGTGCATGCTCTTTCTCTGTCTCTAAAATAAGTAATAAAATCTTAAAAGAAAAAGAAACCTGGTCTGTTTAAGCATCTCCAACAAAAAAAATTCAATTTGGTTATGATTTTTTCACTCTTGGTTTTTTTTTTTTTTTTTGGTTATGATTTTTTAATTCCACCACGTAATCATTATGCTTACCAGTGTTTTTGACGCAGGAAATACTTCTGACTTCACTATGCTTTCTAAAGATTTTAATAACAGGGTCAGAACTTCAGAACCTGGTCTCTCTTTTTTGTTACCTATCAAAAAATCAAAAGGAAGAAAGTAGTTCTAAATATGCAAGTATTTTAAGGATGAAAATATAGTATTTTTAGGGATAAAAATATACTTAGCTAAGAAACATTCATTTTCCAAATATATATCAAACAGCTTTATCTGAAAGTCTGGAAGCTATACACTTCAAAAACTGACTTGAAAATAAATTTTATGTACAAAAGCCAAACAAATATTCATTGAGTGCTAGAAAAATCATTTGACCAGTTATAGCAGTTACCTGATTCAATAACTGACTTCATCAAGCTGATCAGCTCCTTCCAAATAGCATTGACAACTGCATCTGCCAAACAAAACAAAACAAACTTTAGAATGCAATGGATAGGACTATAAAGGCTTATCCTTACATCCTTACACTAAATAAGATGAGCAATTCTTAAGAGTATAATTCTCAAAATATTCAACTCTATAATCAGTTTATAAAACACTATCACAACAAAGATATATTTTTTCAAACTATAATTTATTAACATTGGGCCCTGTAACTTACTTAAGGGTAATTATTTTCTTTTTTTTCCTGCTGTCTGCATTTTCTTTACTGAATACCTTTTGCTTCTGAGACAAAAGGGCAAAACAAAGATTCGAAAAGACACCTGAAAGCCCCTAGAAAAAAATTTCCCAGCCAGTTAAACAGCAAACTATTTCATTTTTCAAGTTTCATCTAAATATTTGATAGGCTATCAAACACAGGAGTTTAAGTATAGATGCTTGAGCCACTAAGTCCAGGTTTGAATCACGGCTCCACCACTAACTGTGACTAGGCACAAGTTACTAACTTCTCTGTACAACACAGTTTCTTCATATGAAAAATGGACTAATAGAGAAGGTTACTGGGAGAACTAATTTATTTAAATGTAAAGGTCTTCGAGCACAATCTGGTCAAAAGAGGGCACTATATAAATATTTGCTGTTTTATTTTTTCTTTTTAAGCACAGGTTTAAACAAAAATTTTCTCTTATTTACCAGAAGCATCTTTTCCAACTGCAACAAAGCTATCATGAACAGCAGTGATGAGTGTATTTGCATGTTTAGAAAAAAAAGAAGAGCTGCTGATTAACGCATGTTCGAGTGGCTCTAAAAAAGAAAAAGGACAATTATGCCAAACGCAAGCTTTATGAAATAAACATCTCAATAAAAAATCTTAGGTGGTCTCACATGTGTTTTCTATTAAAGAGATTTATATTTATATTTATTTCATACATAATTATTTCATACAAAATTACCCAAAATTTTGGCTTTCTTCTCAGGCTAATGCACTCTTGCTCTGAACTGTTTTAAAAAATTAAATACCTAAGCTCAGTACGAGTTTGTTTTGCTTTGCAAAACTCAAGACTTCTGGACCCAACAAAAAATGAAGCAGCATTTCAAGTCCCAAAAGTTGAATAGAGGGGATTGTGGCCATTCCACCAAAATTTGTACTTAAGTTCATCCGGGGAGTTACAGGAGTTCCGTATGGGGAAGCACCTAAAAAAACAAAACAGAACAGAACAGAACAAAACCAAACCGGGTAAGTTATAGTAACTCAACTACCCAAGTGAATGTATTTTATTAACTTCATTTCAATGAAATCTATCTTTAAAAGTAAACAGTTTTTGTCAAGCAGAAGTTGAATTTTTGCTTAAAGCCCACAACAGAGTTCCTAATTATCTTATTAGGTTAAAAACATGATTAGTGTCGGGGTGGGGTGCCTGGGTGGCTCAGTGGGTTGAGCCTCTGCCTTCAGCTCAGGTCATGATCCCAGGGTCCTGGGATCCAGCCCTGCATGGGGCTCTCTGCTCAGCAGGGAGCTTGCTTCCTCCTCTCTCTTTGCCTGCCTCTCTGCCTACTTGTGATCTCTGTCAAATAAATGCATAAATAAAATCTTAAAAAAACACAAAAATCTGACTAGAACAGCTAACATAAAATTAAAAAACCCAGCAAATCATTTTCTTCCAATGATATATAAATTAAGCCACTTTTTAATAAAAGATTTTGTTTGTTTGTTTGAGGGGAGGGGCAGAGAGAGAGAATCTCAAATAAATATGCTGGGCAGAGATCCTGAGATGATGACCAGAGAGGAAATCAAGAATAGACATTTAAATGACAGAGCCACCCAGGCACCCCCCAAGCCACGTTTTTTTTTTCTTAAACATCAGTTAAAATCTGTTTGTTTTTTTAAAATAAAAGCCCTAAGATTCTGGTTCTGAAACAAATGAAGAGTCGTCTGTAATACATCTTATATGTATAGTGGAAAAATACCCTTCTTTTCCCAACTACAACAATGCAATTACAACAGTAACACAGGGAAAACAATCAGTATAGAATGAACTTTGTAATTAGGGAGCCAAAATTATTAAATGCTTCATTTTATGTGAACTGAGCAAATGCTTCATTCAAGCCCTCTTTAAAAACAGGAAAACAAAACCCCAAGTATGTCAACGTCTTACCTTTGTGTATAGGAGTTATAGGATTTAAACCTGGAGAAGCAGCTACACGAGATGAAGTGCCTTGAGGTGAAGCATTAGAATCGATGCTTATCGTACTTTGAATCAGAGGCACGCACACCTATTGGGGTTAAAAACAAAAAAAGGGAAACAATCTTTAAACTACCTAATTACCATATTTTTAAAAAGTCTTGCTTGATGTAGTTATATTTAAGTACTCCTAAGTTCTTTTGATACGCTGAATCCTACTGCCTGTTTGGATGCACTGGGTAAAAACTAAAACTGTAAAAGTAAAGATTTTTATTACAACTTTATTTGCCCTACAGATGTCTACTATCTATAAATTTCAGTTCTAAATTCCAGATGGGAAATTACACACATAAACAATGCCCAAATTTTAAGACTGTTGGTACAGACTCATTTTAACTTTTTAAAAATGCACCCTTAAACAACAACAAAAAAAGAACTTAGGGAACCTCAAAAGTTCTTTTCTAAGATCATTCCAATACCAATCCAATATATACCAATGAATGTGTGGCGCAACTGGGTAAGATCAGCCTACTTAGTTAGGACCTCATAATGGTAGAATCTATAATAAATATGTTCCCATTACATATTACCATTAATGCCCAATTCCAATTAATTTATGCTGTTAAGCCCAAAAGAAGGCCTTAATACATTAAATAATTAAGAATTTAAAACTTACTAAAAATTCAAGTATATTTTATTATAAAACACAATTTCCAGTAATATACTCACTGTTGTGTAATTATATATATAGACCAAAAGACAAGGACTACAGATTTAAAAAATCCCAGATACACAATAAAGAAATGCAAAAGACAGAAATTAAAATTATCAGAGCTATCCTTTTTTATTCACTGTATAAAAAAAAATACAGAAACCGAGAATGGGATTAACTGCAAAATCAAGGTGGTATATATAGATATGTCTAAATGCCAGCAAGGATATCAAAATCTAAAAAAAACTGCTAATATTTATATGAAAATTTTCATGTATTTATATGAAAAATTCATAACACTGAAAAGCTATGCTGGGATTAAATTATTTGTTACCACTATGTAGCTTAGAAATAAGAGAGACAAAAAATAAGAAATGATTGGGCTTTTTATCAACCTAGTGTCAAATTTGATTTCTATTTCAGTTATGTTGATTTTTACACACAAGTACATTCTAAATCCTATGAAATTTCTTTTTTAAAAAATCTCTCAAAATGCCTTTTGAGTAAGAATAGGTATTTGAGTGGTTGCTGGTTGAGAAAGCTTTAGAGGCTCCATTTCACACAACTAGAAAATATCTTCTGAAGAAAATAAATTCAAGTTCTATGTTAGGAAAATAAGACCTTTCATATAGTGAGCTAACATGACAAATGGAACACTGAAAGATTAGATCATTAACAATCTAAGAATGCATTAAAACGCACCAGGCATTATACTCAACATTTTCATTACCTGTTCAAAATTAGCAGGAAGGTGAGGTCCAAGTCTCATCAGCAAATACCACCAGACTTCTAGTTTTGTTAGTGCTAGAGTTTCTGTTCTCACGTGGATGGAACTCAAAGGCTGCATTAACAACTTCAGTCTTTTTGCACTGCACAGTATTTCTTAAAAGAAAGTAAGTACATAGGTAAAAACATAAAAGCTGAAGACTAAATTTTAAGAATAAGTATGTAAGTCTCCTTTATCAACTCCAAGAGAAAAAAGATTTAAAAATATTTTTTTTAAAAAATCAGCTGTTCTTGGTATACCTCAACTTTTTAATGTGACAAAAGACTTCAATACAACTAGACTACATGTAATAAGGTCAAAAAAAAAAAGAGAAAGAAAAAGAAAGAGGAAGCCATGTTTATTAGATACTGCGTGTGCCAGGGACGATTTTCCTATAGAGGGACATTTGGCAATGTCTACAAAATCTCAGGTCTAACAACCTGAGAGCCAGGGGTACAGAGGAGGCTGTTGGTATCTAGTGGGTTGCGCCTAAGGATATTGCAAAACTTCCTTCAAGACACAAGGCAATCCTCCACAATAAACTGCCTGGCCTAGCATTGAGTTTAACAACTAGGAATACATAAAATAAGATGCCCTGTGCTCAAGTAACTTATCAAAAAGATTTAAAGGATTTTGAAACATCCGTCAAGCTATGGATTTGGTGGTATGGCATTAATGTTTCTGACAGCTACTGTGCCATTTATCTTTCACAATTAACATTTCTATAAAGAAAATAAAGTCAAATCACTGTGGGAACAAATTCTCTCAACTTTTTTCAACTCCTACTCTATGAGAGGAGCTCCGCAATAATATCCCTATAGCAAAAATTGCCAACTGCCATTCTTTCTTAGATACAAGACTCTCTTTCACTCAGGACAATGACAGATACCCAATTTTTTATTTATCTAATCTCCCATTTAGCCATTCTACCTAATGAGATTTAAGGGGAAGTGTATATGGAATTTTCGAAGGCTCTGGATAGATGGCTCATCTGAAAACAAGTTCATTTTTGCTCTTCTGCCTTTTATCCTTCCTGTAACTGCAAGTAAGCATACTGATGATGACAGAAACAACAAGCATCTGATTCCTTAAGATTTCCTGGATCCATAATACTAGGGATGGACTCTTTTAGCTCTGGACTTCTTCTTTTTTTTTTTTTTTTTTAATATATTTATCTGACAAGAGAGATAGAGAGCACAAGTAGAGAGCGCAGCAGGCAGAGGGAGAGGGAGAAGCAGGCTCCCTGCGGAGCAAGGAGCCCAATGCAGGGCTTGATCCCAGGACCTCTGGGTAGATGGTAGATGCTTACCGACTGAGCCACCCAGATGCCCCAGAGCTCTGGACTTATTTCAAATCAGAAAGCATTTTATTTATCTTCTTTAAGTCATGACTACTTTATGCTTTAGTCCAGAACATCAACTTGCATTACCAGTTCACAAACAAAAGGTAACATTTACAATTAAAATTTGTGCCTGGCAATGCACTTTCAATACTTTCAAAGAAATCATGGTTAATGAAAATAATCACCTTACAAAATACATTAAAAAGGGTACGAGAGGATTATTAATTGTCTTTGGCAGAGAAAAAATACTTGATGAAATCAATATTAGCAGATCTTCTAAACATACAGTATTGAGGGATGCCTGGGTGGCTCAATGGGTTAAAGCCTCTGCCTTTGGCTCAGGTCATGATCCCAGGGTCCTGGGATCAAGCCGCGCATGGGGCTCCCTGCTCAGGGAAGAGCCTGCCTCCCCTACCCCTGCCTGCCTCTGCCTACTTGTGATCTCTGTCAAATAAATTCTAAAAAATCTTCCACAAACAAAAACAATACTGATTATATCTAAGATTAACTACCCAATTGAATAGCCATTCCTACTGACCGACTTTTGGGCTATGTTGGAGGCAGGCCCCTGACCAAGGCGGCCTCCGCCATTAAAAGATGGCGCCTGGCTAGTTGCCAGGTTAGGATTGCCTCATGAGACTAAGCGGAACGCCCAAAGAGGAAGTAAAAAGCATTGGTTGCTAGCGAAGTTGTTCGTTTAGGTGCACAGCCTGATTCGCTCCCTCCTGTACCCTACTCGCTGATTGGTCATGTAAGCGTATATAAGTATGTAGAATTGTGGAAATAAAGAGAGAGAAGATGCATCCGAACCAGGGTTCTTGTCATCCTTGCGGGCCGAGGGCGATAGGGCTATATACTCCTCCTCATATATACAGTTGACCTTTGAATATGGGTTTGAATTGCATGTGTCCACTTATACAGACTGTTTTTTAGATAGTACAATACTCTAAATGTATTTTCTCTTCCTTATGATTTTCCTAACATTTCTCTAGCTTACCTTATTGTAGAACTAGAGTATACAGTACATATAACATACAAATTTGGGGGTTAATCGACTGGTTACGTTACTGGTTTCTGGTCAACAGTGGGCTGTTTGTAGTAAAATTTGGGGTAAGTGAAAAGTTACATGCAGTGGGATGTTGGCATCCCTAACCTTCCCACTGTTCAAGGGTCAACTATATATCAAACACCTCCACTAGACAATAGGAAGATAAAGTTATGATAAATCAAAAGGAATCATTTGTATATATTAATAGTGAAAACCCACTTTAGGCACTATTCTAAAGATCCTGTGAGAAAAAAGTTTACCAGTCATGTTTCACAGCTATCACATTGTTTCCTATCATCTAATCGCTATGTGATCTTTGATAAATTACTTAATCTTTCTAAAATAGTGATAATACTTGCTATTTCAGATCTATTGTGATGATTACAATAGAGGTACTCAAAAGTGCTCAACTAAGTACTAAAAAGCCACAAATGGTATCTGTCACTTTGCTCAATTTTTGAAATAGTTTAAAACAAATTTTCTTGTCTGTGGTGTTCAGTAATGCCTAGGCTTTCTAATTCTATTTTTAGCTCTAAGTTTATTCCCTTAAAATAAAATGAAAAATATTCAATAGGTTAAGTTTCAGTACAAAGTCCAAAAAATCAGAATGGCTTTCTTTTCATTTTGAGGAAAAATCCATAGAAAAATAAAAATTTTAACATATTATTTACTTACCTGGATTCAAAGCAAAATTATCTATTAAACTCTTCCATGCAATAAAAGCTATTTTTTTAATCATGGGAGCTCCACTACGAAATCCTAGTTCTTCCAGCTGTAACAGAGAATTAATGAAACTCCCACTTCGATGCAACGTCTAAAAAGGAAAAATCATAACAAAGTTATTTAACTGCCTAAAACAACATATACGAACTATTATTTTTCACTTATCTAATTTATTCAGTGTTAGCTATGTAAAGTCTTAAAAATTTAAATTTTAGAATGTACTGGATTCTGTCTGTACATTCAAAACTCAGGATCACAAAGATATAATGATCCATGAATTAAATAATGCACAAAACAGAACATTTCTAAAACATTAGAGAAAATTAGGAAGATAAGTCCCAAATTTTACCAGAGTACCAAAAAGATAGTATCCATATGAAAAAATAGTATTTAAGAAAAAAGGGAAAAACGGACAAATGACAAGTAAACAAGGAAACATTAAAAAAATGAAACATTAGCAACTGTAGTTATAAATCACATATACACTGAACAGCATATAAACATTAATATAGAATAACTTGCTTAGAAAATCAAAGAATCCATAAGAAAGCTACTAGAGCTAATAAATTCAGCAAGCAACTGAATTTCAGCAAGCAGCTGAACTGAAATTCAGCAAGCAACTGAATAAATTCAGCAAGCAACTGAACAAGATCAACACACAAAAATCAGCTGTGCTTCTACACAACAGCAGCTAACAATCTGAAAAGGAAATTAAGTAATAATTCAATTTACAACAGCACCTAAAAGAATTAAATACTTAGGAATAAATCTAATAGAGGTGAAAGGCTTGTACACTAAAAGCTACAAAATACTGCTGAAAAACATTTAAAAAGACCTGAATAAACAGAAAACCATTCCACATTCAAGTATAGAAAGTCATTTTTTTTTTTAAGATTTTATTTATTTATTTGACAGAGAGATCACAAGTAGGCAGAGAGGCAGGCAGGGAAAGAGGGCGAAGCAGGCTCCCTGCTGAGCAGAGAGCCCTTATGTGGGGCTTGATCCCAGAACCCTGAGATCATGACCCAAGCTGAAGGCAGAGGCTTAACCCACTGAGCTGCGCAGGCGCCCCAGTACAGAAAGTTTTAATACCATGCGCCCCAGTACAGAAAGTTTTAATACCATAAAAATGTCAATATGACACAGAGCAATCTACAGATTCAACACAATCTCTGTTGAAAGTACAGCAGCCACGGGGCGCCTGGGTGGCTCAGTCCTTGGGCGGGGGGGAGGTCTGCCTTCAGCTCAGGTCATGATCCCAGAGTCCTGGGATCGAACCCCCTCACTGGGCTTTCTGCTCAGTGGGAAGCCAGCTTCTCCCTCTCCCTTTGCTTCTGTTCTCACTCTTGCTGAGTCTCTTGTCAAACAAATAGATAAAATCTTATTAAAAAAAAAAAAAAAAGGTACAGCAGCTTTATCACAAAAAAAGAAAAGCCAATCTTCAAATTCATTATGGAATTGCAAAGAGCCCCAAAACAGCCAAATCGATTCCAAAATAGATTTGGAGAACTTACACCTCTTGCCTTCCAAACTTACTTCAAAAACTGAAGTAATTAAAACATATGGTAATGGCATAAGGATAAACATATAGACCAATGAAATAGAAAACCTTAAAATAAACCTCATATGCTGTCAATTGGTTTTTTTCTTTCTTTCTTTATCTGGGGGTGGGGGAGATCAGGGAGTCTCAAGCAGACTCTGAACTGAATGTTGAATCCCATGTTGGGCTCCATCTCATGACCCTGAGATCATGACCCAAGACAAAATCAAGAGTTGGGCACTTAACCAACTGTGCCACCCAAGCAACCCTGCTACCAACTGATTTTTTTTTTCTTTTTTTAAAGATTTTATATATTCATGGGGCGCCAGGGTGGCTCAGTGGGTTAAAGCCTCTGCCTTTGGCTCAGGTCATGATCCCAGGGTCCTGGGATCAAGCCCTGCATCAGGCTCTCTGCTCAGCAGGGAGCCTGCTTCCCTTCCTCTCTCTGCCTACCTCTCTGCCTCCATGTAATCTCTGCCTGTCAAATAAATAAATAAATAAATCTTAAAAAAAAAAAAAAATTGTATATATTCATGAGACAGAAAGAGAAAGACAGAGGCAGAGAGAGCAGGCTCCCTGTGGAGCTGGGAGCCCAGGATAGAACTTGATCCCAGGAACCTAGGATCATGACTTGAGCCAAAAGCAAACGCTTAACCTACTAAGCCACCCGGGTACCCCTTATTTTTCAACAAGGATGTCAAGACCATTCATTATATAGAGACCATTCTTTTCAACAAATGGTGCTGCCAAATTGACTACCCACATGCTAAAGAATGAAAACTGGATCCTTGTCTTACACCATATAGAAAAATGAACTCAAAGATTAAAAACTTACGAGAACGAGAACTCTAAAAATCCTAGAACAACACAGAGGGGAAAAAATAATCATGACACTGGATTTGACAACAACTTCATGGCTTTGACACCAAAAGCACAGGCAATGAAAGAAAAAGATCTAATTTATACTGGACTTCATCAAAAACTTTTGTGCACCAAAGGATATTATCAAGTGAAAAGACAACATTACAGAATGGGAAAAAATATCTGAAAATCACGTATCTGATAAGGGACTAATAATCCAGAGAAAAGGGGTGCCTGGGTGGCTCAGTGGGTTAAAGCCTCTGCCTATGACTCAGGTCATGGTCTCAGGGTCCTGGGATCGAACCCTGCATCAGGCTCTCTGCTCAGCAGGGAGTCTGCTTTCCTCTCTCTCTCTCTGCCTGTCTCTCTGCCTACTTGTGATCTCTGTCAAAAAAAATAAATAAAATCTTAAAAAACAAACAAACAAAAAAATCCAGAAAAAGAACTCCTACAACTCAACAACAAAAACAAACCACCCAATTAAAAAGTGGGCAAAAGGGGCACCAGGGTGGCTCAGTGGGTTAAAACCTCTGCCTTCGGCTCGGGTCCTGGGATCAAGCCCGGGTCCTGAGATGGAGCCCCACATCAGGCTCTCTGCTCAGCAGGGAGCCTGCTTCCTCCTTTCTCTCCCTGCCTGCCTCTCTGACTAGTTGCAATTCTGTCTAGCAAATAAATAAAAGTCTTCAAAAAAAAAAAAAAAAGTGGGCAAAAGCAGGACACCTGAGTGGCTCAGGTGCATCTGCCCTCAGCTCAGGTCATGATCCCAGGATCCTGAGATAAGCCCATCTCTCTAATCAGCAGAGAGCCTGCTTCTCTCCTGCTGCTTGTGTGTATGTGCGTGTGCTCTCGGTCTCTGTCAAATAAATAATAAAATCTTAAAAAAATTAAAATAATTTTTTTTAAAAAATGAGCAAAGGCTTTCCTGCCCTGGGTTCTGAGTAGTCAGCTATTAGGTCTCAGAGACCAAAATCCTTAGGACTTGAGACTAGGTGGCTGGTCTGAAGTCCCCATGCCACAAAACAACTTAACTGAGTAACTGCTATGGTTATCACTTGGGAGGACCATGAGAAGAAGAGAAAGAAAAGTCAAGAGGCTCATGAACGTTCAAAGGCAGATGAAGGCTAAGCACCACCATAAGCATCACTATCCTGAGAAAAAACCAAAAATACTATTAAGGTACATAAAAAGGGAACCACCAAACTAAAGAATGATGAAAGATTCCACAGGGAACAGTACCTCCCTATCTATAGGGCACAGAGAGGCAATCCTGAGCTAACATGCTTTCAAATATAGTTAAAAGCAAATAGAGAAAGCAGGAAAATAGGAAGACTCTCTGCTCAAGGTTCACACCAGGGAGAAACAGATACTAAGTTATTTGAATAGGAAAGAGAAACAAGAGAACAGGAAAAAGGTTGTTTACTGTTACTGAAGTCTGCTCCACCGAAAATGGCTTTATATGAAAACCACCTAAATATGCAAGATTAGGAAATGGATTTATGTTTCAAGAAGGCCCACATAATACGTCTTAGACTGAAAGTCACCTTTTACCTCTCAATATATGGTGAACAGAAAAACCCCTCATCCCTACTACATACAACCTTGGTTATTACTACCAAGGGTAATGTAAATGACAAAGCTGTGAGCAAGGTGGGTCTTGTGACACAAAGAGGTAAGATTATTTGGGAGAACTACATCCAGGTTACTAACAATCCTGAAAATGACGGATCATAAATGCAGTCTTACTTGCTTGATAGCAGCTACATACAAGTAACTCCTTACAATCATTACTGATGGCACACCAATCAGGAAAACCACCACTAATGTGACGGTTTCTGCATTATTACCCAACAGCCTTTAAGTCCGCCATCAAGAGAACTATTTATCATATTGTCAAAAACATTAAAACGCCCCAGTTTTACAAAACAGAACAAAATGTTCTGGAAGGGCTAACACATCAAAAACCAAAAAATAGGGGTGCCTAGGTGACTCAGTCATTAAGCTTCTGCCTTTGGCTCAGGTCCTGATCCCAGGGTCCTGGGATCAAGCCCCGCATCAGGCTCCCTGCCAGGGAGGGAGGAAAGCCTTTGCTCTCCCTCTCCTACTCCCCCTGCCTGCTTGTGTTCCCCCTCTTGCTGTGTCTGTCTGTGTCAAATAAATAAAATCTTTTTAAAACAAAAACAAAAACAAAACATGTTCAGCAGGGAAAAACTAGAAGCGCCTGAGTGGGTCTGTTGGTTAAGCATCTGGCTCTTGACTTCAGCTCAGGTCATGACCCCAGGATCCTATGTCAGGCTCCTCACTCAGCGGGCATTCTGCTAGAGACTCTCTTTCCCTCTCCCTCTGCCCCTTCCCCTCAAACACTCTCTAAAATAAATAGGTAAATCCTTAAGGGAAAAGAAAAAACTAGAATGAACCCCAGTGTATTACTGATAGGAATGTAAAACAGTACACCCACTGTGGAAAACAATTTGGAGGAGTCTCTAAAAGTCAAGCACAGAACTACCATTATGACCCAGCAATTCCATTCTTCTTCCACATATATCCGAAAGAATTAAAAGCAGAGAATCCAACAGATGTTTGTACATCAATGTTTACAGCAACATTATTAACAGCCGAAATGTAAAAACAAGCCCTGTGCCTATCAACAAGTGAATAAACAAAATTAAGTTACAGAGCAAAACATTATCCAGCCATAGGAATCAAATTTAGTTAAGTGCTTGCTACAACATGATTAAGACTTGAAAAAATTGTCTAGCATAATAAGCCATATACAGAAGGACAAACAGTGCATTTACGTGGGATGCCTAGAATTAGCAAATCCAGGGACAGCAGGTAAAATAGCATTTACCAGGGTCTAGGGGTAGGGGAGCAGGAGGAGTTATTGTATAATATGTATAAAGTTGTTGGGAGAAGATGAAAAAGTTTCGGGTATAGATAGTGATGCTATTTACACAACTTGTATATGTATTTAATGGCACTGAACTGTACACTTACGAAGGTTAGGAGAAATATCATTTACTACAATAAAGAAAAACACATCTCTTCCCCTCAAAAACAAACGAACAAATAAAAACCCAAAACCTAGCTTGAAGACAAAACATATAGTCAATCCTAACAATCCACCAAAATTCTATAAAGTCCACAGCAAACACTGTGTTAGCAAGTACTGAGCCACTGCACCTAAGAAACATGCAGGGTTAAGGTTCCTACAAAAACCTGTTCTGTCAAACAAACTCAACCTTGCTTCCTATTTACCTCCATTTAAAGACACCATATGGATTAGTGATTCTCTAACACTGAACTTATATGCAATAGCACGGTTAGTCATGCCTACACAGAGCTTATGTAACATGTGTAATTTCCCCAAGGCCCATCACAGTCTTTTGATGCTTTGGAACCACAGACAATACTTTGGCACGAAGCCGAGGGGCCATTTAAAACTAAATTCACTAAAAAAAAGGTACAAATTGGGGGAAATGTGTCATTAAGTGGATTTATGTAAAGGACTTTTTAAAAAAATACTTTATGTATTTGAGAGAGCATGAGAGAATCCACACATGCAAAAGCAGGGGATGGGGTAGAGTGAGATGCAGGTTCCTGGTTTAAGCAGGAAGCCCTTTATGGGGCTCACTCCCAGGACCCTGGGATTATGACCTGAGCTGAAGACAGATGCTTAACCAACTGAGCCACCCAGACATCCTGAAAAGGAAATCTGTTTAAAAAAGAACACTTAGGGGTGCCTGGGTGGCTTAGTCGGTTAAATGACTGCCTTTGGTTCAGGTCACTATCCCAGCCAGAGTCCTGGGATTGGGTCCCACACTGGGCTCCCTGTTATTAAGCAGGAGAGTCTGCTTCTCCCTTTCCCTCTGCCCCTGCTCATGCCCCTTCTCTCTTGCTGTATGCGCCCCCCACCCCCCAGCAAGAACACTGAGTTCAAATAAAAAGGCAGGGCATTATCTTGCTCTACCTCAGCTGAGAATCTGCATACTGGATGACTCAAATTCATGCCACTCTTTAGATTTACAATTGACTGGAAAAGCAGCAGAAGTACTTATTGTGGGCTGGCAAACAAATTTTAGTGAACAGCTGAATCTACATATATGGTATACATGAATAATGTAAAGTTAAGAAATGAAAGGGTTTCACAGGTATAAAATGTGCACTATTAACTGTAGACTTACCTTCCCAAGAAGTCTGACAAATAAAGGCCACAATTTTAAAACGTAAGTCTCATTCTTACTCATAAACAACTTTTGGAGTTCTGAAAGTAATTTCTGCAAACAAAAGCAAAAACACTCTTGAGAAAACAAAATATGCAGTATCAGACTGTCTTAGTTGAAGTAACTTTTCCCAATGTTTTATTAGAAAAACTTTCATGTATATAGCACAGCTGAAAGTTTTACAGTGAAAGCCCAAATATAAAAATCATTAATATCTTACTATGCCTGCCTTATCACAAATTTGGCCATTATTCCATCTGTCAATTCAGCTTAATTTTTTTCTTCCAATATACTTTTCCCTGAAAACTTTAGCATGTGCACCATTAGAGTTCAAATGATAATGTTTTAGTTCTTCACTCTTAAAAATACACTAATAGGGGACACCTGGTGGCTCAGTGGGTTAAGCCTCTGCCTTCAGCTCAGGTCATGATCTCAGGGTCCTGGGATCGGGCCCCACATCAGGCTCTCTGCTCCGCGGGGAGCCTGCTTCCCCCTCTCTCTCTGCCTGCCTCTCTCCCTGTGATTTCTCTGTCACATAAATAAATAAAATCTTAAAAAAAAAAAAACCACATTAATAACTTCATGGCTAACAGCTGAGAACATTTTCAAATTTATAAAGAGTTTTACATATGCTCTTAAAAAATTAATAAACGTAACCAAAAAAACCTTGCAAAGACACTGGAGCTACTTTATTGGGCTGCAAACATTTCCATGAGGCCTCCTGAATTTTAAAAAAATAAACAAAATCCCAGGTATTAAAATCTGGAAGGGGGCGCCTGGGTGGCTCAGTGGATTAAGCCGCTGCCTTCGGCTCAGGTCATGATCTCAGTGTCCTGGGATCGAGCCCCGCATCGGGCTCTTTGCTCAGCGGGAGCCTGCTTCTCTCTCTCTCTCTGCCTGACTCTCCGCCTACTTGTGATTTCTCTCTCTGTCAAATAAATAATAAATAAAATCTTTAAAAAAAAAAAAAAAATCTGGAAGGCTCCCTCACCTCACCTAGATTACTGAAGTTCTCTCTGAACTAGTTTCCCTTCTTCTACTCAACTCCTCTAGAAGTCTATTCTCAACACAGGCACAGTAATCCCTTTAAAGCCCAAGTCAGTACACACAAACACTCCTAGACTTCAAACAGGTTTTCAATGTAAGCCAGAGGAAAACAAATGACTGCAATACTGCCAACGTCCTCTGTGACTGGGCCCTGTATTTCTCCTCTCCTAATCCTCTCATCCTCATACACTCTGAAATATTGCACATGCCAGTGTTCACTGAACACCAATAAACACAAAATGATCAGAGCAGGGTCTTTTGCTCTCATGGTTCCTCCTGCCTAGAATGAGTTTACTCCCTATCACCCAAGTTGCTAATTCCTGTACCATTTCAAATTACTGTTTAAATACCCTATTCCTGGGATGCCTGGGTGGCTCAGTGGGCTAAAGCCTCTGCCTTCGGCTCAGGTCATGATCTCAGGGTCCTGGGATCGAGCCCCATATCAGCCTCTCTGCTCAGCGGGGACCCTGCTTCCCCCTCTCTCTCTTGACTGCTTCTCTGCCTACTTGTGATCTGCCTGTCAAATAAATAAATAAAATATTTTAATTAATAAATAAGTAAATATCCTATTCTTTTTCCTTCCGTGACCATATCCTTCCTCTCCAATGGCACTCTCCATCTAGTCTCTACAGTTCTCCATAATGTTCTTCACTGAATATATTACATTCTCTATTACCTCTCAGACCCACTAGACAAGAAGCTCCACAAGCTCCCTTTGTTCACTGCTATATTCAGTGTATAAAACAATACCCGGCATGTAAGTGCTCAATAAATATGTTACAAAAACAATGGTGGAGAAGACTAAAACTCAAGGCAAGTATTAACTTTAGGAGAATGTACACATTACATGCACTTATGTGCTTTAAACTTATTATACCTATTGATATTATCTTAAAATAACCCAGATAGCCCTGAAATCAGTTAATGTCCTTCTTTTTCCAGAAATGCAATCCCCTTCTATCACTAAGGGCAATGGGGATGAAATAAAATGCCCAGATCCTACAAACACTAAATAAAACAGCTCCCTTCCTTTAAGTAGTACTATTGTCTACACTAACTTAAGCAATTATTTATGTTCTATTAAAAGTAGAACTTCCTACATCATAATGCAATTATACCAGTATGATCCCTATGCTTGGGCCAGAAACTTTCAATGCAGTATCCAAAAAATCCTTACACAAAACGATACTTACAGTAGTCATAAGCTGCTCTGTGATAGATGCTATTTCTTGTTGTTTCTGAAGCAACAATGGCATTCCCATCTCTAGAGCAGTTGCTCCCCGCAAATGTACCTTTTGAGCTGAATGAACCACTAAAGGTATGACCAGTTTTGCCCACCTGACTGACTCTTCTCCCATTTGAACTGGGGCTTGTTCAATTAGCCTGTTAATAGAGAAATCAATGAAATTAGCTTGACCTCACCTTTTATGTCTAAACTACCAGGAAAATAAGCAGCATACAGAAATATTCCTAATACTGTCCATCTATTTTAAAATATATACATATATGCATACACACAGATTTTTATTTACTAATTTGTAGGTTTCCATATTATTTTTATAAATTTAAAAAATAAGAATACACCATTTTGGCTTCAAATTAATATTTAAAGAATTGATCTTTTAAAAAGGCAAGTAAATTCAACATTCTTTTAGAAGACAGCCAGAGAGGGCCACCTGGGTGGCTCAGTCGGTTAAGAATCTGCCTTCACCTAAGGTCATGATCCCAAGGTCCTGGGATCCAGTCCCGTATCACATAGGGCTCCCTGCTCAGTGGGGAGCCTGCTTCTCCCCCTACCCCTCCCCACCCCTGCTCCTGCTTGCTCTCTAATAAATAAAATCTTAAAAAGGAAAAAAAAAAAGAAAATAGAGAATTGTGATATAGTGTAAGCATCATTCAGGACATCAGACCACTAAATAAAACAAAGAGTTCAATTACAGAAAACTTTTTTTTTTAAATTTTATTTATTTATTTGACAGACATCACAAGTAGGCAGAGAGGCAGGCAGAGAAAGGAAGAAGTAGGCTCCCTGCTAAGCAGAGAGCCCGATGCGGGGCTCGATCCCAGGACCCTGGGATCATAACCTGAGCTGAAGGCAGAGTAAGCTTTAATCCACTGAGCCACCCAAGCGCCCCAACAGAAAACTTTTAAGAATGAAAAACTAGGGGCGCCTGGGTGGCTCAGCTGGTTAAGCGACTGCCTTCGGCTCAGGTCGTGATCCTCGAGTCCCGTATCGGGTTCCCTGCTTAGCAGGGAGTCTGCTTCTCCCTCTGACACCCTTCCTTCTCATGCTCTCTCTCTCTCTCACATAAGATCTTTTTAAAAAAAAAAAAAAAGAAAGAAAAACTAGTAAGATAAATCACACAACACAGTCTGTGTGCCGTTAGCATGTCCCTGAAAGAATAGGGATGCACAAGAAGGTAAAGCATTTTCCTGTTCTCCCATCTGCTGCTAGTTGCTGTTAATGCCTTCTTATATCCCCTAACCCTAACCCTACCTGAGAGCCCATTATTATTATTATTATTATTATTACTTTTTAAACTCTTGCGAAAGCTTTAATGGAAATAATTTTAAAAATCAGAATCGGGGCGCCTGGGTGGCTCAGTGGTTTGGGCTGCTGCCTTCGGCTCGGGTCATGATCTCAGGGTCCTGAGATCAAGCCCCGCATAGGGCTCCCTGCTCCGCAGGAAGCCTGCTTCCCTCTCTCTCTGCCTACTTGTGATCTCTGTCTGTCAAATAAATAAATAAATAAAAATCTTAAGAAAAAAAAAATCAGAATCAAAAGAATAAATGAAACAAGATGGGATCAGGAGGGAGACAAACTGTGACTCTTAATTTCACAAAACAAACTGAGGGTTGCTGGGGGGAGGGGCTCGGGAGAGGGTTATGGACACTGGGGAGGGTATGTGCAATGGTGAGTGCTGTGAAGTGTGTAAAGCTGGCGATTCACAGACCTGTACCCCTGGGGATAAAATATGTTTATTAAAAAATTTTTATTAAATAATTATAAAAAATTAGAATCAAGGGGCGCCTGGGTGGCTCAGTGGGTTAAGCCTCTGCCTTTGTCTCAGGTCATGATCCCAGGGTCCTAGGACCAAGCCCATATCGGGCTCTCTGCTCCGCAGGGAGCCTGCTTCCCCCCCTCTCTCTCTGCCTGCCTCTCTGCCTACTTGTGATCCCTGTCAAATAAATAAATAAAATCTTAAAAAAAAATCAAAATCATTTTTGCAGCAGCAACATAACCAAGATTTTTACCTATGCTCTATAGCCAACATGGGGCTCAGACTCATGACCCCAAGATCAAGAGCAGCATGCTCTACCAAGTAAACAAGACAGGAACCCCAACCAAGACTTCATTTTTAAGACTCAGTAAAAATAAAGACAATAAAGAAAGAAACCTAGTAACTTAAACATATCTACTTCCTTCTTTTTCCTGTTACCTTTTATCCTTGAGACTTTTACAAGACATTTTGTTCTTTTAACTTCTAACTCATATTTTAGTCCCCAAAGTCCACTCCTTGAAGTAAATTCTAAATTTAATGAAATTAATCTTCTAAAACAACAAATTCATACCTTATGATGACATTTAATGCTTCATAATCAACAACTGCAGAATGCATCTCTCCTTTATTAAATACTATTTCTAATGAATCAATTATATTGGATACCTAAAAGACAGAACCAAATAAATACAAATAAGCCTCAATTTTTTAAGTGGCACGTAGTTAAGAAAATGTATACAAAAACCATACTCACTACTTTGCCAATGACTTCAGCAGGAAATGTCTGCTTGGATAGCACCCAAAGTGCCCTAGTACGTACATTTTTGTCTGGGCTTTTAACACTATCATTCAATTTTAAAAGCAGTTCTTGAGTATCTGTCTCTGAAAAACAAGCAGCCTTAATTATGTGGAACAGATTGTACCCTTTAAAATCTCTAATACAGAAACAAAAAAATAAATATATATCTGTCAAAAAATTAAATGCGTATTCAGAGAAGAGGATCAGTGAACCAATGCTAATAGCAAATTTCTTCCAAAACACAAAACTTAGGTTAGATGGGAAAGTATATTCAGAGAAAACAAACAGTATACTCAATCTGTGCAACTGAAAAAATTTCAGAGGTATCATTACTTTTAAACATATAAAACAATTTTTGGCAAGATGTTATGAATCCTACACCTCTGTTCTAAAATGAACTTCTATTTTAGATTAGGAACATCTGTATGTATAAAAAAGGGCATAAACTTTACCATCAGAAAAGAAGATAGTAGTCACTTTCAGGCACCCTTATTCCCTGTCCCGGATTTCCCCCTTTCGAAAGATCACCTCCTAGGTTTCCATTAAAATGGCAAACTACAGAGTGGTAATTAAGATTCCTTGAAAACTTAGCTGCTTTTGAAGATCCAAATTATCTCAATACCACTATGTAAAAGAACTTTTCAATTCAGCATGTTCTTTAGGGTATATGCTTGTTTTATACAATAAAACACCATCTAAATTATTACCTTTCAAAGAATATATGCTTTATAAAGAAAAAGGTTCAGTTTTTTTTTAATTACAATCACTTTAAAATAGGTTTATATTCTTTTAGAGCAAATCTGGTGGTATCAAAGTTAAAGCTATGTCTAGAAAAAAAGAGATCTTCTAAAAGATGATAACCAAAACACTAGTTCTTTCTCAAAAGTAAATCCTGAACTACTAAAGCTATGAAACTAAAAGAGAAGTAACAGTACTTTTAACATATCAAACCATATTTATAAACTCTAAAAATATTTTTTCTGTCATAGTGGGTGCTGGATACTCCCAGACCAAGTACTAAAATATAAACTCTAAAAATATTACGAAACAATAAATTTAACTACCTGATAATCCTGAGGTAATTTTGGGATTATATAAGCAAAACCCCAAGGCCTGTAGAGCAGCACTACAGAGATCTGAATTCTGACTGGAAATGTGCATCTACAAAAATAAAAAGTACATTTGTTATAAACAATTAAAACTAGAAATTCTCAGAGAAACAGACCAGAAAATAAAAATATTTTAATCCAATCAATCAACAAAATGTTTGAGAGTAGATAAAAAAGGAATAAAACCAGGAAGCCATTTATACAGCTTGGCAAAGAGGAAGAGCACTAGAAAGAGATCACATAAAAAAGAATGTTTCTCTTAAAAGAACATCTCCACACAGCTGAAAGCAATAAAAGAGCCAACAAATGGAAAATGCTGAAGACACCTCCACAAAAGGTAAGCAAAAGACTCAAAAACTAAAACAGGCATCCTAGCTTTGGAGTGGAGTGACACCTCCAAAGCTAGGTTGGAATGGAACATTTACGGAGGATCTGAAGTGATAAGAGCTTTAAACATTAACTTAAAAGAAATCCCTACTTTGTAGATTGGAAAATTTGAATATCGATCTGGAATTTAAAGCCCAACCCATGTTACATATGTATAGGCTATAAAATCCCAACTGTCAAAGGTAGTCTTGCTATATTCCCCAACCCTACATTTATTTGTAACTCTGTGTCTTTCTTGGTACCATTTCCTATTTTAAAGTGATTTATTTTCAAATCCCCTCACTGCTCTGAATCAGATATCCAAGGAATCCTCAGGTATTTGCTGCTCCTGAGCAGGAAAAATAGGTATATGAATAGACACTTCCCTGGGGCACCCCTTTTATAATTAAATAAAATACACACACACAAAAACTGGAGCATAAGACATATTATTATTATTTTTTTTAATCTGACAGACAAGAGATCACAAGTAGGCAGAGAGGCAGGGGAAAGCAGGCTCCCTGCTGAGCAGACAGCCCGACGCGGGCTCGATCCGATCCTGGGCTCAATCTGATCCCAGGACCCTGAGATCATGACCTGAGCTGAAGGCAGAGGCTTTAACCCACTGACCCACCCAGGCGCCCCACATAAGACATATTAAAACAACGAATTCAGACAACCACAGAAAGAGCATTACTGAGACTGAGAGCTACTACTGTATCTCCTGGAGAATAGCTAACTGTGATCACCATTTTTTTTTTAATTAAATATATATTCCTGAAGTATTCCCCAACAGTGTTGTCTTCAAGAACATTGTGGGTGGGGCATGCGGGTGGCTCAATCCTTTAAGTGACTCTAGCTTTCAGCTCAGGGTCCTGGGATCTGAGTCCCAATTCTCTCTCCACCTCCCATGCCCTCTTAAGCACTCTCTCAAATATACCAATCCTTGGGAAAAAATGTTGTGGGTTCTGGGGTACTCTGTTCTGGGGTACTCAGTTAAGCGTCTGACTCAAGTCATGATCTCAGGGATCATGGTCAGGGAGTCTGGTTGAGATTCTATCCCTCTGTCTCCTCCTCCCCCACTCTCTCTCAAATAATAAATAAATCTTAAAAAAAAAAAAAAAGTTATGGGTTTCTAGACTCAATACTAACAGAACTGTAAACAACTATATAGAAACATGTTATATTTCACCTAACCTGGCTCCTATTCTAAAGGAATTCAATTATCCTTGTAGTGCTTAATAATTCACCTAGAACGCTTCTGTTGACTTTCCTATCATTAACCGCCCACGTGCTTTCAAATAATTATTCAACAGGCATTTAAGTTACAAACTCTATTAAACAGTGCAAGCAATTGAGTTCCTGATCCTACATGTTCTTGAACACCAAATTTATGAGGATGCATGTTTTCATCACATCCGATATACTGCTGAGATGCGGAACACAATAATGAAGAAAAACAGGATATTACAATTAATACTGTCTAATAATACTATCAGTAAGTCCTGAACTACTACACAAAACTAAGTTCCTGCTTACACTACAAAAAGCACTTACACAAACAAAAAGCATAGGAATACTTATGGGTAGGCCGTACCTTAATTGCCTCAACATTTAACTGGAAACCATGCTAAAATGTACAATAAATGACAGAATATTCCTTTTTAAAAACACAAAACATGATCATAAAAATAAGAACTCTGGAGATGTAGTTCAACCTCTTCATTCTAACAGCAAGGAATTCAGAAACTAAGTGTTCAGGACAATCACAAAGCCACTGCGTACTGAGGATAAGAAGAAAAGTCCACAGTCTGATGTTACTATAACACCTCCCTACAAATAAGCAGAGAGGATAATCATAATAACGGTTTTTTAACCAGATAAGAGTGGCAAAAATTGATGGTGAGTGAAGGAGTTTAAAAAAAAAAAAAACAAAACAAAAAAAACTGCCAAAAAATAGACCAAAGACAAAATTACAGAATCATTTACTTTCAAATACATTCCCAGAAAAAGACAAAAAACATGAAATAATTGCTTTTAAGTTAGAAGTACAGGTTTTGGAAGAGCGCAGGACTCTTGATCTCAGGGTGGTAAATTGGAGCTCCACAATGAATATAGAGATTACTTAAAAAAATAAAATCTTAAAAAAAAAAAAAAAGCATACGTTTTGTATTAACCTGGCGATGGGCAACATTATGCAAGTTAAACCAATTTCTTCTACAAAGTGGGGATTCAAGAGTACCCTCACAGGCACACACAGCATTAAGAGAGTACAGGTAAGGTAATTAAGAAAGTACTCGATACATATTAAACACTGACAGTACTATAATGATCCTGCTTGTATTCCATTTCAAAGTTTTTGAGTCAGCTGGTAAAATTTTTTTTCCCCTCAACAAAAAAACCATTCAATAAACAGATACATACTTTTAAAACTCTGAATAGCTGAGGAAGTTTTTTCTCAATTTCCATAATGACTTCTTTTCCATCTTCTCCAGTCATTCGACTGAAAAATAGAAAGAACACAAACTTATGCAAATGACACACAAAGGAAACTATAATTACCCCCTAAAATACCCCTTTTTATCCTCTTTCTGAAGTTTGTTAGAACTCTACCAAGCTGAGGAGCCCAGTGCTTAAAATACTTAATACCTGTAAATACATCATGCAATATACGGCCTGAATTTAATGCAAGAAGAACCCTTACGAGTAACTTTTGCTCCACAGTGTACACATTTGGACCCTCTCAGCATGTAAAGACGGAACACGAAAACCCAGTGCGAATTACAAATTCACTAAAAATTTATCAGATCTTTATCGTTTTGTACCAACTGCTACCCTTTCCTAGCTGTTCCAAATAAGTAGGTAACTCAGCAAAATGTGATTTGCAGATTAAAAAATACTGTGAGGCATTTAGTGAAAAATGAAACCCGGGCTATTGCTCTCAATTAAGTAAACGATTCTGAGTTAACGCACTGTCCCAATACCAGGGCGGCTTACACTGAAAAGCATCCCGCCAGCATCCCCACTTCCAACCAAACTTCAAAAAAAAAAAAAAAAAAAAAAAAAAAGTCCTCCGCCAGCCGGACACACGTGCGGGCTTCCTCATTCCATGCCCACGCTCTGAGCTCTGCAGCAACACCGGGAACGTCACTGAGCACGCACCAGCTCCCCCCACCTTGCCCGGGACCCCGGCGTCCTCACCGCTGCCATGCCCCTAGAATACACAAACTCGCTTCTGCGTGCCGCACGGCAACTATCTTCTCCCCCAAACCCGCCACAGCGCTCACCCCCAACCCCGGCGGGCCTCACCTGGTCAGGGTCAGGTAAGCGTCGGTTTGCTCTCCATGGGGGGCGGAAGGGTCTTCCAAGGTCTCCAACAGCGGCGCCAGGGGGCTCTGAGCCGGGGCCGTCATGTCGGCCACCCTAAGGCACGGACCGGAAGAGAAGACAACCCAATGACCGACCGAAAGAGCCCCGCGGCGGCCGGGTCCGAGCCCCTGCCCCAGACCCGCGCGCCCGCCCCCGGCCTCATAACCCCATCGCGTCCACATGCCCGGCCCCTGGCCCCCAAATCCAAGACCCGAACCACCTCCTCCTGCGCCTTGCAACACGCAGCGGGAGCCCACGCTGCGCTCCGGCCCAGGCCCGCTCCCGCCACCACTTTCCCGGGCAGCTTTCAACAGTGGGAGGAGACCCGCCGGGGGCGGGAGAAGCCCGGGGAGCGAGGCAACCAGCCGCGAGGGGGCGGAGGGGGCGCTAAACTGAGAGTTGCCAGGGCCCAGCACCGTGGCCCCGATACTTACCCCGCGTACGAAGATCAGGGCTGCGTCCTCTCCGCGGCTACCCCGCGGCACCCCGACCGAGCCAGAACTCGACTTTCCCGGCTCGGGCTGTTTACTCTCGCGTGCGGTCCGCTCCCTCCCAGACCAAGATGGCGGCGGGGGCGGGCCCACGAGCGCGCGGGAGTAGGGCAGTCCTGGCGGGAGAGCTTCGAGCCAATCCAACAGGCAGAGGCGCGCCGAAGTCATCGATCGCCTCCCGGCGCATTGGGCTGCTTCGCCTAGCCCATCAGGGGCGTCTTCTAGGTGGGGGTGTTTTGACTGAAATTTAACCCGCGAAGGACTTGAAATTCAAAATGTGAATGACTCGTCAAAGTTCACCAGACTAAACTTAGTGGGCCTTCAGACTCTTAGAATTCCAAGCCCTGTGCTTCTTGAAATACTAGCAACAAGTTATTTAGCAAGAGATGAGCGCACTGTAATGTTTAAGACTAGGAGCTGCAGCTAGATGGGTGTAGATTCCAGCCCTAGCTCTGGGTGACTTCAGCAAATTAACCAACCTTTTTAGGCCTCGATTTCCTCCTTGGGAAAATAGGGATGATAATGGTAACTACTTAAGGTGAAAGTGAAGTGAGGAAAGATAGCAGCAGCCTTTGGTGTTCACATTTTAAGTGTACATAACAATGGCCTGGGGGTATTCATGATTAAACTATAGATTTCTGGGCCCTGCCCTTAGACATTGTGATTCAGTAGATTTAAGTAGCTCCCAGAGATCTGCATTCTTTTATTTAGGCCCCAGGTATTGAAGGGTGGGACTTGGCCAGGACTTCAGTCAGTGGAGAAAGAACTGGCGGGAACAACTTTTTTTTTTTTTTTTAAAGATTTTATTTATTAGAGAAAGAGAGCACAAACCAGTGGAGGGGCAGAGGGAGAGGGAGAAGCTGGCTCCCCACTGAGCAGGAAACGCCCCTTCCACTTGGGGCCTGATTCTGGGACTCCAGGATCATGAGCTGAGCCAAAGGCAGATGCTTAACCAACTGAGCCACCCAGGTGCCCTTTGATGAAGAATTAATATGCTGCTCCCCTTTTCCGCAGCCTCTGAGCCCTGTCCATACCACACAGGATTGTATCAACTTGAAACCAGGAACCTAAGGCTCGGCAGCAAGTGGTTTTTCCACTTTGTCCTCACAGGTTTCGGATCTCCCACCCCTCAAGCTTCTACTTAAGGAGTATAACTATCAGCGCCAGAGGTCAGGGCAACATTTACCCTTCTCTGTCCTGAGCCAAGTGTCTGCCAGACTAAGAACTCAGTACAATATATGTTTCTTAAGCAAAAAAAAAAAAAAAAGGAAGAGAAGAAAGGAGACATACAGATCTTGTGAAACAAACTGTGGACATTAAAGAGTTTAAAAAAGGAGTGAAGAGTTGGATCTGGGTGAAGGTAAAGAAAGGTTTTCAGTGCAGCCTGATAGAGAGTTCTATAAATGTGAGTGGGGAAAGTGCTCGTTTTGTGGGCTTTGCAAAGACAACATGGATATTAAGAAAGTAAAGAAGTTTTGAGATGATAAATGAAAGATATGGACAAGTTTGCAACATTAAGATCTCAGTACAGTAGAGATGTTGTATTGGAAAGTGAAAGAAGATCTTGAAACCGTATTTTTTTTACTGTGGCTATGAGATAAGATTAATGAAAAGGACACTGAGTTTGCCTTAAGACGGTACCTCTGCCCCTCTGTCTGCGCCTTCCGGTGCTATATTCTTCCAACACTTATCACTATCTGCTATCTCATTATATATCTATTTTTTATTGTCTGTCTCTCTCCATGGGCATGTAAATTCTATAAGAATAGGGACTTTGTTTTATTCCTGTTTTTCCTTGTATTTCATTTACAAAGAAGAGGTGTGGGGGGGTCATGTTGCTTGTACCTCTTTCAAATGCATAGTCCTGTGATCTTCCTAAAATGTTTCATTGTAGTATTTTATTATTGCCACTTCCAGGACTGAAATTCTTCAGTGGTTCCCATCAATCATGGGATGAATTTCAAAATTTTTGATACAACATGTAGGCCTATGATGACTGGGTGCCTGCTAATCCTCGTCTCCAGCCTTATCCCCATTTCAGCCAAATTTTGAAGAGTGGACCAGGATCTCTAATAACTCTTTGGTCTTTGAAGATCTGTGTTCTTGCGTTTAGAGCATTAATTGCCTTTTTCAAGTATGGTAAGTAAGAGTAGATTAAAATAACAGCTTTTCATTAAATCCTTCCTCTCTCTACTCTTTCCACAAGGAAAATTAAATGCTTCTACCTCCTTGCTGACATAGATCTTTATTCGGAAACCTGTTAAGATAAATATCTCATTAATTATTGTTGTTTAGTGTTGTTTTTTTTTTTTTAAGATTTTATTTTTAAGTAATCTCTACACCCAGTGTGGACCTCAGACTCACAACGCCGAGATCGAATATCCAATGCTCTACCAACTGAGCCAGCCAGATGCCCTATTATTGTTCACTTACAAATGTCTAAGTGACAGGGTTGAGAGTTACTCTGAGGAGAATTAGTTCTAGCCTAATCTCAATCAGTGCCCCTCCCTCTTTTTTGGTATTTTCTCATCTAATGAGATTACAGAGTCAAGACAAATCCTCTTCCTCACCCAGACCTCTCTCCACACCCTTCTAGGAGATTGCTGTCCCCAAGCTTCTCTTTTACAGACATTCTGGAACTACTACCTTAGATCTTCTTTAGCTAGGCAATAAATTCAAGACAAATCCTCTTCCCCACCCAGCCCCCTCTCTCCACACCCTTCCAGAGAGATTGCTATCCCCAAACTACTCTTTTGTAGAAATTCTGAAGCTATTACCATAGATCTTCTCTTATTAGGCAATAAATTCATAGTACCTGCCATTCAATAAGTACATTTTGTTGCTTTTTTTCATAAGTATATTTTGAATTAATTTTTTATGCATTAATTCACCCATCTTCGCCTAATCATTCAACCAATATACAATTTCTGTCTTCTTTGCCTCTTCAAATCCTATGTATCTTTTTCTTCTCAGAACATCATGAAAAGCCTTGCATCTTCAATCCAGGATAGCTTCTAACTTCCCCATTTCTGTCTTTAACCACATCATTACTCAGCAAATATCAAGCCTATAATCTTGGGTGTCTCAATGACTCTTTTCTCCTATGTGCCCCCAGTAGTCCTAATGATTCCTTCTATTTAATAAGTGTTAGACCTGTCCACATAATACCTACCTACGATCCCAATTTATGGCCTGAACATAATCATTTCAAGATTATAAAATCGCTTTTTACCTGCTTTTTATTGAGTGCTAGATATTGCATATTCATTATCTCATTTATTCCTCACAGTGGTTCTAAGATGAAGAAGTACTTTTCCTAGATTTACAAATTCAGGGTCCTGGGATTGAGCCCCGAGTCAGGCTCTCTGCTCAGCAGGGAGCCTGTCTCTACTCTGCCCCATCTCTCTCTCTCTCTCTGCCGGCCTCTCTGCCTACTTGTGATCTCTGTCTGTCAAATAAAAAAAATCTTAAAAAAAAAGAGTAAAATAGAGAATTTTAATCTAGTCATATGTAACTCCATAGCTAACATATTTAAGCTACATTTATTCATGAACATTTAACAAGCTCTATCCTGCATAAAGCACTGGGGTAGTATGGTTTTCCTAACAGATTTATTCTTGAACATGGTAAAAAGAATTCAATATAAAGAGTCCTATGGAAGCACACTAATTACAGGACTGCAGTAGTAATTCATTTAGCAAAGTATCCATCTGTAATCCAAATTACTGGTGTTAATGCAGTAACCCAACTCTGGAACCCAATAGATGAGGATTCAGATAGGGGCTCTGCCCCTGTGTGACCTGAGATCCTCCAGAAAAATGTTTAGCTCGGGACACCTGGGTTATTTATTTATTTATTAGTGAGAAAGAGAGCACAAGCAGGTAGAGGGGCAGGGGGAGAAGCAGACTCCCTGCTGAGCAGGGATTCCACATGGGGCTCCATCCCATCCCAGGACCCTGAGATCATGACCTGAGCTGAGGGCAGACCTAACCCACTGAGCCATCCAGGTGCCCTCCATAATCTGCATTTTTTAAAAAAGATTTTATTTTATTTATTTGACAGGGAGAGAGAGATCACAAGCAGGCAGAGCAGCAGGCAGAGAGAGAGAGGAAAGCAGGCTCCCTGCTGAGCAGAGAACCCGATTCGAGGATGGATCCCAGGACCCTGAGACCACGACCTGAGCAGAGGCTTTAACCCACTGAGGCTTTAACCCACTGAGCCACCTAGGCGCCCCCATGATCTGCATTTTAATAGACACACTAAATGTGTCTTTTTAGCACCAAATTGGAGATTCCTACTGTGTACAAGCCACAAATTTTCCTTAACTTTTATAGAACAGCTCTTAATTATTAATTTTATTTGTAATTGGAAAATATCTATTTTTAAAAGAACACACCTAAAAAATGAATAAGTAAAAATAAAATAAGATAAAATAAAGGACCCCACCTATGTATGGCAGGAATCTTTTGCCTATATCTCAAAACATATTCATGCAGAGAAAACAAAAGTCTTTCATAAGCTCAAAAACTACAAAAATAATTGAAACTGACAGCCTTGAGGAGCCAAAAGAGAAAGTGACTCATTGTTAGGTTTCAGGCCTTTCTAGAGAAAGAACATAATCACAAATTTAGAAAATTAACCCAGTTTGAATTCATCACCAGAGCTGCTCATGGCAGGATTAAATGCTCTTTTTTTCTTGATCACTGGGTTATGGAAGTTTTTCTTAAACTGTCTATTCTATTAAATTAATGTAACTGGAAATTTTAAATCCCCTAAATGTAGTATGAATAAAACAGAATTTTAACCTAAATTTGTAAGCTTGGTTGTCTGCTTTCATATGATACTTGTGGAAATACAAATCAGTGCAATCTCTAGGAAGGACAATTTGCAGAATTTTTCAAAATTTCAAATTCTTAAAGTTTTAATTCATGAAATCCCATTTTTTGATGATTATCCTACAAGTGCGCTCATTCATGTGCAAAGTAAACTATGATGACTTTTGTTCATTGTACAGTTGTTTATTTAAAAAAAAAAAAAAAAAGCAAAACCAGAAACGACCAAAGGAAATGCTAAATAGATTATGGTACATCTAGACTGTAAAATACTATATACTATATAGCTATGTATTAATATATAGTGATATCCAAAATGTATTTAATGGAGAAAAGTTCCACTGAAAAGAGCCAGACAGGGGCGCCTGGGTGACTCAGTAGGTTAAAGCCTCTGCCTTCGGCTCAGGTCATGATCTCAGGGTCCTGGGATGGAGGCTCGAATCAGGCTCTCTGCTCAGCAGGGAGCCTGCTTCCTCCTCTCTCTCTGCCTGCCTCTCTGCCTGCTTGTGATCAATGGCTGTCAAATAAATAAATAAAATCTTTAAAAAAAAAAAAAAAGAGCCAGACATTCTTAGAGAAATAGTTAATCCTAGGGCTGGAGATGAAAAAATTATAAGAGCCTGTAACATCTTTTGGTATCAGAAAATAAACAAATGCTTAAAAAATCACATGAACATGGGAACACAGCCCCGCAAACAGTTTGAAGGGTTCCCCTGGCTGAATCTGGAATAATAGATTATAAACAATGAAATAAAAAAGAATCTATGAGCCCCTAGTGATACTAAGCAATATAAATAAATAAAAGTAAGGGAGGGAATGACGGAGCTAAGAAATCACCATTTTGCAATCATGAGAGTAATAAATTGATTCAGGCAATAATCATCAGTAAGTGCTAAAACCATTGAGCACAAGTCTTATCGGGAACATAGCCTCGAAGTATCTCCCCTTAAGATACTTATCAAACAGGGGTGCCTGGGTGCTCAGTTGCAGGTAAGCTTCCCACTCTTGGTTTTGGCTCAGGCCAAAACCCAGATCATGTCATGATCTCATGGTGGTGAGATCCAGCCCTGCATCAGGCTCCGTGCTGAGTTGAGCATGGAGCCTGCTTGGAATTCTCTCTCTTCTCCCCCTGCCCCTCCCCTGCTCATGCACATGTGTGCTTTTTCTCTCAATAAATAAATAAATAGATAATAGATAAATAAAGAATTAAATTTTTTACAAAAAGATATACAGGGGCACCTGGGTGGCTCAGTGGGCTAAAGCCTCTGCCTTTGGCTGGGATCGAGCCCCGCATGGGCTCTCTGCTTGGCATGGAGCCTACTTCCCTTCCTCTCTTTTTATCTGCCTCTCTGCCTATATGTGATCTCTGTCTGTCAAATAAATAAATAAAATATTTTTTAGAGCGCCTGGGTGGCTCAGTGGGTTAAGCCGCTGCCTTCGGCTCAGGTCATGATCTCAGGGTCCTGGGATGGAGGCCCGCATCAGGCTCTCTGCTCAGCAGGGAGCCTGCTTCCTCCTCTCTCTCTGCCTGCCTCTCTGCCTGCTTGTGATCTCTCTCTGTCAAATAAATAAATAAAATCTTTAAAAAACAATAAAAAATTAAAAAAATAAAATATTTTTTAAAATTTAAAAAAAAAGAAGAGAGATACCAAATAAGAGACAAATGGTAACTTACAATGGAGACACCCACAAAAAGCGTCAAAACTGGTACAAACTGGTATGGTATGCCTGCCAAAAATTCATAACTTGAATCTATCCATGAGGAAAGAATCAGAAAAACCATAATGAATATTCTATAAAAACCAAACCAAACAACAAAAGTAGAACAAAAAACTTCCCTATAGTCTTCAAATGACAAATGAAAGTGTCATAAGAAACAAAGGAAAGCAGAGGGACTGTTTAGAAAGATCCAAGAGACATGACAATTATGCAATACATAGGGGCCTACGAGTGGCTCAGTCAGTTTAACAGCTGACTCTTGATTTCTGCTCAGGTCACGATCTCAGGGTCCTGGGATCCAGCCCCACATCAGACTCTGTGCTCGGTGGAGAGGCTGCTTGAGGATTCTCTCTCTCCCTCTGCCCCTCCCCCGGCTTGCACACTTTCTCTCAAATCTTTAAAAAAATAAAATGCAGTATGTAATTGTGGATCAATACATTTTGGAAACAATAAATTTTGCTCTGAAAGAGTATTAAAATGTGAACAAAGACTACATTTTCTGTATTTGATAATTGTACTATGGTTATGTAAGAAAATCAGAATAAGAAATTCTAACAAATTTAGGAAAAAGATTGATGGTTCTGTAACCATAGATCCAAGTTGCAACCAGAATCAGTTTTAAACACATTCAGTGGATAAACACAAATTATCTTGGTAAACCTGCTTTTGCAAGCTGACCAATCATCATCACTTGGGAAAGTCAGCTGAGCAGGGCTGGATTCACTCCAAAAAAGATGATTCAGAGACCAACCAATGAACAGTGGTCACTAGCGTAAGCAAGCTTTAAGGGTAGTGCCAACTGATCTATGCCTCTGAAAGCACACCCATCTTGAATCCCATGCTTCCCAAAGACCCAGCAGTTGGCTTTGCTCAGACTTTGCCTGACCAATATTCATCCTTTTATTTCAGAAATTGAGTGGTAGTCTCATTATCCTTTGGTAATTCTGGAGTTCCCATAGGTCATTTTGAAAATTCTTTGTTGGCAGCATTCCAGGTAATATTTGGGGCCAATAGTTAACTGGGCCCCTTGTGCCCAAACTTTGTCGGTCAGGTCAGCTTTGAGATGAGTCAGTTTCAATAACCATTTGAGCTCTTTTTTCATTGAATCTTTGTTACTGCATTTATTCTTCTAGTTTTTGTAACCAAGAAGTTCTTTGCATAAGATCATTAGATTTAGGGTGCCTGGGTGGCTCAGTGGATTAAGCCTCTGCCTTCAGCTCAGGTCATGATCTCAGGGTCCTGGGATCGAGCCCCGCATCTGGCTCTCTGCTCAGCGATGAGCCTGTTTCTCCCTCTCTCTGCCTGCCTCTCTGCCTACTTGTGATCTCTGTCTGTCAAATAAATAAGTAAAATCTTTTTACAAAAAAAGAATTAATTAATGATTGAACAAATTATTATACCTTTCTAGCATTTAGTGGGCAAACTGTTACCACTTTTTTCTCTCTGCTTCCATCTTGCAGAAGAGAGCAACAGGAACATGTCATTGTACATGTGTATCAGCAGCATGAATATGTTCTATAACTACCTTCTCCCAATTTCTCTATCTTTTGGCCAGACTACCTTTGCAGAGTGGTGGCTTCTGTGACCCCACAGTCTCTGGTCCCGAGTGAATGGATGGGATTCTTCTCTATATTCCCCATCTCTAAACTGACTGAAACAAGCCTTGCTGGCCTCCAGCCGGACTATGTGAGGGAGAAATGCATCGTCTAACATAAAAATGGAGAACAGGTTCATATCCGCATGTCTCCTTAGTCTGAAAGAAAGTTAATCCCAAGATTTACAGACAAAGTACTTTCCTTAGCTACAGGTGCAAATCACTGTCACTTAGAAATCCTCCTGCATAGAAACACATTCTGGGAGTATTTTATCTTTTATCACAGAAGACATTTTACATGACATTTAAACAAAAATGAAATGAAATGGGAAAAAAATAAAATAAGTGACATTTAAACAAAAAATTTAATAGGGTCTACACAAAGACTTGTGAGTGGAGCCATTTCACCCGCAATGACATTCCAGCCCCCACGAATGATCCTCCCTTGGGCTCTCTGCTCAGCGGGGAGCCTGCTTCCCCCCTCTCTCTCTGCCTGCCTCTCTGCCTACTTGAGATCTCTGGCTGTCAAATAAATAAATAAATTCTTTTTTAAAAACATATTTTATTTATTTATTTGACAGAGAGAGATCACAGGAAGGTAGAGAGGCTGGCAGAGAGAGAGAGAGAGAGAGAGAAGCAGGCTCCATGCTGAGCAGAGAGCCCGACGTGGGACTCAATCCCAGGACCCTGGGATCATGACCTGAGCTGAAGGCAGAGGCTTTAACACACTGCGCCACCCAGGTGCCCCCCAATAAATAAATTCTTAAAAAAAAAAAAAAAAAGATCATTAGGCTTAGGTCTTTGTTCTGAGTAATTAGACCTTTTGGTTTGGAATAATACCGTTTGGTAATTACACCAAGATGTTTAATGAGGTTATGAGACCTTTTGGCTTCTAAATCTACCATTTGAAAATGTTTGCTGTAAACCTGCTTATTCTCCTGCTACATGCTTTGGTTTTTATTTTGCTTTGTCTTAATATTTTTTTCCTAGGTATCTTATGGTTTGGGGTGCAATTGTAAATGGGATTGACTCCTTAATTTCTCTTTCTTTTGTCTTGTTGTTGGTGTAGAGAAATGCAACTGATTTCTGTGCATTGATTTTATATCCTGACACTTTACTGAATTCCTGTACAAGTTCTAGCAGTTTTGGAGTGGAGTCTTTTGGGTTTTCCACATATAGTATCATATCATCTGCGAAGAGTGATAATTTGACTTCTTCTTTGCCGATTTGGATGCCTTTAATTTCCTTTTGTTGTCTGATTGCCGAGGCTAGGACTTCTAGTACTATATTGACTGATTTGTCTTAATATTTTTTTAAAGATTTTATTTTTAAGTAATCTCTATACCTAACATGAGGCTTTAGCCTACAAACCCAATATCAAAAGTCGCTTGCTCTACTGGTTAAGCCAGTCAGGCACCCCTGTTTTGCTTTTCAGAAGTTTTAAAGTTCATTTAAAAACAATAGTAAAGCCATTGTATGTTAACATAAAAAGTATATGTAAAAATAAATAACAAGATTTTATGAAAAAAATAGGAGCATAGCATTATGTTTTACCTTTTTATAGGACTAAACAGAAAATAGTTGAGTTCTTGTAAAGGCTTCTGCCTTTAATTTATTGTGTTCTTTTTTGAAGACAGGAAGAAAACGCATCCTGGCACAAGCATGTAGTTGGAAGAGGGAGCACTATCTTAATAGCTTTTATAGACAATTATGGATATTTTTCTCTGCTAAAACATTAGAACTTGGCAAGCAATAGTTTCTTAAAGATTAATTGCTTTTTATTGCTAGATTTTCCATTGAATAGATATACCACATTTTGCTTATCTGTTTATAAGTTGATGGACATTTGAAGTTAAATTAAAATTCTGGTCTTGGGACACCTGGGTGGCTCAGTCGGTTAAGTGTCTGCCTTTGGTGAAGGTCATGATCCTCCAGTCCCTGGGATCCAGCCCTGCATCGGGCTCCCTGCTCACTGGGGAGCCTGCTTCTTCTCCCTCTGCCTCTGTTCCTCCTGCCACTTGTGCTTTCCTCTCTCTCACATAAATAAATAAAATCTTAAGAAAATCTTTTTGAACATATACAGTAAATTCTGAATATCTCAAGGAGAAATAAACTTCATTTTCTTTGGTTTAATAGAACCACTGACATAGTCAAAATATTGAATAATCCAATGTCTTGGCTATATTGTCAAAATATTCTTGGGGCACCTCAGTGACACAGTTGGTTAAGCATTCAAATCGGTTTCGGCTTAGATCACGAGCTCATGGTTGTGAGACCGAGCCCCACATCTGGGCTGAGTGCACTTGGGATTCTCTCTCTTCCTCTCCCTCTCCCTCTGCCCAATAAACACATCTTTTTTAAAAAAAAGAAGAAGAATATTGTTTGATCTCTGTGATACAAGATTGTGCAGAAAATAGTCAGCCTAGCAGGCCTAAAGTGCTATGCTTGGAAAGGCCTGTTTGCAAGGTTGGCTCACGGCCAGCATCAGGGAACTTAGGTTTTGGGAGGGTTCCCATTGTTTACTGATGAGACTGGCTCACTGAAATTTTGTACAAAGAATATGTGTTTCGCTGAGTACTTGCTTTTCCTTTTGGGAGTCTGGAATTTGGGTACATGCCAAGGGGTGTGCCTATGCAACTAGCTCCCTGTAGAACCTGAGGCACTGAATCTTTAATGAGCTTCCACGTTTGGCACCACTGCACACGTGTTGTCACAACTCATTGCGAGGAGGATTAAGCATGTCCTGTGTAGCTTTACTGGGAGAGGACCCCTGGAAGCTTGCGTCTAGGTTCTCCCAGACCATGTCCAGAAGCTTTTTCTCTTTACTGATTTTGCTCTGTATCATCTATACCCTTTCAGCCATGACTACTACTACTGTACACAGAGTCCTGAGAGTCTTCCTAGTGAATCATTGTCCCTGGCAGTGGTCTTGGGGGATCTTTAATCCAAACACTTACAAATGCAGTAAAAGATCTACTTTTTGAGGAAAATATCCTGCAACTTTTACACAGAACCAGAATATAGTGCATCTTGGTGTGAGAACTCACATATTATATATGATTTAGGAAACTACCCTCCAAATAACTATGGTTCCAGAATTCCTACGGATGAAAGGACTCCACAGACTGGACTGGGCATTTTAACTTAGAGCAGAGCACATAGCCATACGGATTGATTTTTTCCCCCCTGAATTACATAAATCTTTCTTCTTTTTTTGATAACTTTTTTTTTTTTAAGATTTTGTTTATTTATTTGACAGAGAGAGACACAGCGAGAGAGGGAACACAAGCAGGGGAAGTGGGAGAGGGAGAAGGAGGCCTCCAGCTGAGCAGGGAGCCCAATGAGGGCCTTAATCCCAGAACTGTGGGATCATAACGTGAGCTGAAGGTAGACGCTTAACGACTGAGCCACCCAGGTGCCCCTAAATATTTCTTTTTGTACAAACATGAACATGTTAAGCCATGCTCTAGGGACTTTAACTCATTAAAAAAAAATTACCTCTAAGACCTATCCCTTAAGGAAGCAGCAAAATAGAGGGTGGGTAGATGGGGGGAAAAAAGAAAAAAATAAATAAATCTCCTTGCCTTAGAGCAATTACAGGCTTCAAAAATAAGTCAAAATATCCTCAGATCTCATACTAGCCTTTATGTCTATGTTGCTACACACGATAAATCACTGTGCTAGCAGACACCGCTCAGTATTTTTTAATATATATATTATATATATATATAAATAAAATAAAATATATAATAAAATAAAAATATTTATAAATAAAATAAAAAATAAAAAATATATAATAAAATAAAAATATATAAATATAAATAAAAATAAGTATTTAACTTATTAAACAATTATGAATTATCATTATTTTCTCTCTCTTATATAAGCAAATACTGGTGTTACAACTCGGTAACCCTACCCCATAAAGGAGAATCCCATTCTGTGTTTTTGTAATTCAAGAAGCTTTCCATAATCAGAACATCAGAACTTTTTGTTGTTTGGGGCTTTTTTTGTTGTTGTTTTTAATACCAGATTTATCTTTTTTTTTTTTTTTTTTTTTTAAGATTTTACTCATTCATTTGACAGAGAAAGAGATCACAAGTAGGCGGAGAGGCAGGCAGAGAGAGAGGGGGAAGCAGGCTACCCGCTGAGCAGAGAGCCCTACGCTGGACTCCATCCCAGGACCCTGGGATCATGACCCGGGCCGAAGGCAGAGGCCTTAACCCACTGAGCTACTCAGGCATCCCAGATTTATCACTTTTTTAAAACAAGAGACTTTTCCCCAAAGTGAAGAATAAGAAACAATTCCAATGTCCATGCATTTCCACTGCAGTCTTTTTCTTTTTTTTTTTTTTTTTTTAAGATTTTATTTATTTATTTGACACAGAGAGAGATCACAAGTAGGCAGAGAGGCAGGCAGAGAGAGAGGGGGGGAAGCAGGCTCCCGCCAAGCAGAGAGCCCGATGCAGGGCTCGATCCCAGGACCCTGAGATCATGACCCCAGCCAAAGGCAGAAGCTTAACCCACTGAGCCACCCAGGCACCCCTCCACTGCAGTCTTGACACCTCCTTCACTCTCAGAGCAAGCTGGCTCCCGGGGAATCCGATGGTGGTATATGGGGTAAGGGTTCCTCTGCACTGGGTTTCTCACTGTGCCTCCTCTGAGTTTTAGGGATGGATTCTGCAGGCTTTTTCATTGTGGGTGCAGTCCTTGTCACCTTCTCCCGCTGCCATGGAGACATGGCCAAAGTGGACTTAAGATGTCATGCTGGGTGGTTCAGTTGGTTAAGCGTCTGCCTTTGGCTCAGGTCGTGATCCTGGGGTCTTGGAATGGAGCCCCGTGTCAGGCTCCTTGCTCAGCGGGGAGCCTGCTTCTTCCTCTTCCTCAGCCTGCAACTCCCCCTGCGTGTGCTCTTTCTCTCTCTCTGTGGGTCAAATAAATAAGCAAAATCTTATTTGATTTTCAGTTATTATTAAGTGAACATAAAAAGCAGGTTGGGGGGCACCTGAGTGGCTCAGTGGGTTGAGCCGCTGCCTTCAGCTCTGGTCATGACCTCAGGGTCCTGGGATCGAGTCCCATATCGGGCTCTCTGCTCAGCAGGAAGCCTGCTTCCCCCTCTCTCTCTCTGCCTGCCTCTCTGCCTACTTGTGATCTCTCTCTGTCAAATAAATAAATAAAATCATTAAAAAAAATAATAATAATAAAAAAGCAGGTTGGGGATCCACTCTTCATCTGTCTCTGGGGATGACTGGTCACTGGTCAGCCTGACGGTGGCAGGGGTGGAGCAACGGCTGCGGATCTGCTCTGCCGCCTTGGGGTCAAGGTGCAGCTCCAGCAGTCGGAAGTAAACCAGATTTTCCAGGGGCTGTTGTCTTGTAGTCTGCATGGGTCTGGTGGCGGGAAGGCGTTGTCTGAGGCTCAGGTCCGCTCCGGCCCAGCCTGGTGAACAGAGCTTTGGACACTGTACTACCAAAAACCAACTCAGCATTGTTGACAGAGATTTATGGGGTTTTTTGTTTGTTTGTTTAAGTCTCTTTTTTTAAGATGTTATTGATTCATTTGAGAGAGAGATAGAGAGAGCACAAGCAGGGGGAGAGGCAGAGGGAAAAACGACTCCCTGCTGAGCTGGGAGCCCGACGTGGGACTCATCCCAGGAGACGGAGATCATGACCTGAGCCGAAGGCAGAGGCTTAACCATCTGAGCCACCCAGGCATCCCATTGACAGATTTTTATATTAAAAATATGAAAAGGGGCACCTGCGTGGCTCAGTCAGTTGAGGGATGGACTCTTGGTTTCTGCTGAGGTCTTGCTATCCAGGTGGGGAGATTTTGAGCCTGCACTGGGCTCCACATCACTGGAGAGTAGGCTTCTTCCTCCCTCTCCCTCTGCCCCTCCCCATGCTGTGCCTGTGCACACACACACTCTCTCTGTCTCTGAAATAATTAAAAAAAAAAAAAATAGGAAAAGGGCACCTGGGTGGCTCAGTGGGTTAACCCTCTGCCTTTGGCTCAGGTCACAATCTCAGGGTCCTGGGATCGAGCCCCGCATCGGGCTCTCTGCTCAGCAGGGAGCCTGCTTCCCCCTCTCTCTCTCTGCCTGCTTGTGATCTCTGTCCATCAAATAAATACATAAAATCTTAAAAAAAAGAAAATTAAATGAAATAACAAATACATCAATTTCCTGATATCTTCATGCTAAAATAATTGCTGTCACAAAGCTAAAGACTCACAGTAGAAAAGGTATTATAGATGTCAGTATATAATACTATAATCACTATAGAAATATTTTAGATATTTATAAATACACATGAACAGATCGCCATGATAAACAGATTTCTCCAATTAAAGTCCATATATAACATTATATAAAACAATAAACATAAAAATAATTAACAGGAAATCTAAGCAGAAGTTCAAAGATTCCATCATAGATGCATAAAATTTGGATACCCAAATCCTGAAAAAAAAACCACTGGGAATAATCGGGTTATAAGATTCCTAAGGACAAAATCTGGCAAATTCAGAATGGCTACCTGGTAGCACCCAATTAAACCCCAGATGAACACTTGAGAAAGTCTTTTATGGAACAATCCATTCAGTGTAGGGGTAAATTGGATACAAAATCAAACCCTTATGGGAAAACTTCTAGGAACAGAGGACTTGGCCAGTTTATACCCACTTGGAATCAAATTAACCTGGAAAAATTGTAAAGGAAGTCATAGTCTAGGACCATGCCCAGAAAGATCCTTTGAGCATCACCATATGCAATTTTTTCAGTTGCTTCCCTCTCTGCTTTATGAATACATACTCATAATAGTATATTTATTTTCTAGATAAGCTAAAATGCTTTTCTGTTGAAAGCATGAAACTCATACAGGTTAAAAAACTATTAGATGTTGTGTTTCCTAATGTAGAATATTCTATCTTATTTATCCAATAGTGGGGACACATCTAACTGGAAGTTATTTGTGAATTTTAGTTACACGTTTTTTTGCTCTTCACTTCAAAACCTTATTGTCTGTATCACTGCCAACCTTCTAGAAAAATTCAGAGGACCTCAACATAACTGAAAAATTACATCTGTTAGAGATCCAAAGCTGAGAAGCTCCAACAATTGATGGTTCCTGAAAGTGAACAACTGATTCAAGATCGTTAGAATAAGCTGGTAACTACACACTGTAGAACATGTCTGTCCAAGATCATTGGAACAATATTCTCTGTATATCACACTCTTTCTTAAATATTTTTATCATTTTTTTTCTTTTTTAAAAGATTTTATTTATTTAATTGACAGAGAGAGAGAGATCAATCACAAGTAGGCAGGCAGGCAGAGAGGGGGAAGCAGGCTCCCTGCCGAGCAGAGAGCCCGATGCAGAGCTCGATCCCAGGACCCTGAAATCATGACCTGAGCCCAAGGCAGAGGCTTAATCCACTGAGCCACCCAGGCACCCCTCCATTTCTTTAAAAAAAGAATCTGAAAGGATAAAACTCTTCTTGGGGAAAGATTCCTAAGGGTATTTCCCCCCATCCACAAACAGAACTTGAGGTGGTAATTTAATTTTTTATTTTTTTTATTTTTTTTAAAGATTTTTATTTCATTATTTGACAGAGAGAGAGAGAGATCACAAGCAGGCAGAGAGGCAGGCAGAGAGAGAGGAGGAAGCAGGCTCCCTGCTGAGCAGAGAGCCAGACGTGGGGCTCGATCCCAGGACCCTGGGATCATGACCTGAGCCGAAGGCAGAGGCTTTAACCCACTGAGCCACCCAGGCACCCCAAGGTGGTAATTTAAAAAGAAAAATGCATTCTTTCACATTCGCTGAGCCCTACAGACAGTAGAATAGAATAGCCTTCAATTTGTTTGGCCACCCAAGGAGGAGCCTGTGCCATTACTAAGACTTCTCATTATACAGGGAGTAATGCTTTAGGTGAGATAAAACCGTGGACAGCTAAGCTGAAAGAAAAGACGAGCGGACTACCGAAGGTAGACTCAGAATCGTTAGGCCTTATTTCATTCATCAGGCTTGTGAAATCTTGGTTCATGGTTATGAAGTGCCTTCCTCTCCCTTCTCCTATTACGGGTAGTTGTAGTTGTATTTGCTTGTCTCACTCTTGTTCAGTGTCTGCTGTCCGAAGTCTTAAATGTGCCCACATAGGAAAATACTGCTTGTTTCAGAAGCCGGGATATCAAGTAATGATGAGAACTGGTCTTAAACCTCTTCAGCTTATCAGCAACAACTCACCTCAGCAAACAGTGTTAAATGCCAACACATCAGCATCGGCTCCTCACTTCTGAAAGTCAGCCGATCAGCTACAAACTCTCTCCAGTCAACATGCTTCAGAGTGCAGATCAACAACCACCTCAGCCGAGTAACTGCGCTTGTACTGATGACGTAAATCCACGCATGCCTCTGATAATCTACCAATCCAAAAATCCTATAAAATATCCCTTTCTAGGGGGCGCCTGGGTGGCTCAGTGGGTTAAGCCTCTGCCTTCAGCTCAGGTCATGATGCCAACGGTCCTGTTCAGCAAGGATCCTGCTTCTCCTGCTCTGCCTCCTGGTGCTCTTGCTGCATCTCTCCCCTGCTTGTGCTCTCTTGTGCCTGTGTGCTCGCTCTCAAATAAATACATAAAATCTTAAAAAAAAAAAAATCAAACCTTCTTATAATAAACAAATTCAATATCATTTTTTAAATGTCAGATATTGAGTGTTGGTCTTACTGTTTGACAAATATGACCCTGTTCTTAAAGGATACCCAGGATACTGAGAGTAAAACACACAACGTCCTCAGCGGAACCTCAGACTGTACAGTAATGTTCATTTATATGACAGACAAAGCATGTGTGGCAAAAATATTAACAACATTTTGTTAGTAAATCTAGGTGAAAGTTCATCCTTATAGTCTGTAACTTTTCTGTATATTTAAACTATTTTTCAAATTTAAGAAAACAAAACCGGAAACATCAGCAAATTGGTGGAATAGGAAGTTTCAGGCCCTCGTTTCCCTCTCGGAGGCACTTACTTAACTAACATAGGTGCCGCCGTGCCTTGGGAGAACTAGTGAAACCAGTTAAGAGTTTGCAGCATCCCAGGTGAGGGCAAAGCCAAAAGAGACCATAGAAGCAGGTAGGGAAGTTCTCTTTTGCCTGACTCAAACCCATCCTCTTTCCAAGCATAACACCATGCTATCAATGTAGGCAAAAGACTCCCAACTTCTAGCTTCTCCCTTGAGAGGAAAAGAGAAGAATGGAATGTTTATCCAGTGTTCTGGCTTCTCAGAGGGCTGCCTGAGGGGTCGGTTTCGTCTTGCCTGACTCGGATGCTGATGGTAAAGAAACAGAGGCACGCTTTGGGCGTCAGGAGAAGAATGGTCACCACCACCATGTTTTTATCACCAGAGGGACTGCAGTGCTGCAGTCAAGCACTAGGGGGAGAAGGAGATTGTGGGTTCCTGAGAAGAAACATGGGAAAACCCCTTTAACTGGGGAAATACATGCACCAGCCCAGAGAAGACTCATCCTCAGGGAAAGGTCTGAGAGGTCTCCAGGATCTCTAGCCAAGCTGATTCGTTTTTCAAATGCGTAAATCTCAACAAATGAGAACTGGGCAAACAAAGAAACAGGGAAACATGGCCAAATCAAAGGAACAACAAGAAAAACAAGAGAGTAGTCAAAACAATCTTGAAAAATAAGCATAATTTTGCAAGACTTTCTGATTTTATTTTATTTTTTAAAAATATTTTTAAATTTTATTATTTTAAATTTTAAATTATTTTATTTATTTGACACAGAGAGAGAGCGAGAGCGAGAGCGAGAGAGAGCTCACACACAAGCAGGGGCAGGGAGAGAGGGAGAGGGAGAAGCAGGCTTCCCGTGGAGCAGAGAGCCCAATGCAGAGCTTAATCCCAGGATGCTGGGATCATGACCTGAGCCAAAGGCAGACTGCGTGACTAAGCCACGCAGGCTCCCTTAATTTCATTTAGAAGTATCTATCTCTGTATCTACCATGGGACTCAAACTTATAACCTTAAGATCAAGAGACCTCACTCTACCGACTGAGCCAGTCAAGCACCCCAAGACTTTCTGATTTTAAAATTTATTGTAAAGCTATAGTAATCAGTGGGATGCCTGGGTGGCTCAGTTGGTTAAGCACCCGCCTTTGGCTCAGGTCATGGTTCCAGGGTGCTAGGATCAAGTCCCAAATTGGGCTCCTTGCTCAGTGGGGAGCCTGCTTCTCCCTCTGCCTGCCAATCCCCCTGTTTGTGCTCTCTCCGTCAAATAAATAAATTTTTAAAAAGATTTTTTAAAAAGCTACAGTAATCAAGAGAATGTGTTACTGGTATAAAGACAGAGCTGTAAGATCAGTGGGGCAGAATACAGTCCAGAAATAGACCCACACATGTGTGGTAAACTGAATTTCCACAAAACTGAATCTCCACAAAGATGCCTCCACATGAGATGACCTTCTATGGTCACCTAAATCTCCACAAAGATGCAACTCAGTGGGGGAAAGGATTTTTTTTTTCTTTTGTACTCTATATTTATTTATTTAGAAATATAGTTGACACACAATGTTACATTAGTTTCAGGTGTACAACATAGTGATTCCACAAGACTATACATTATGCTCTGCTCACCACAAGTGTAGCTACCATCTCTCACCATGTAACTCCCGAACACCGTTGACTACATTCCTTATCTTATACCTTTTATCCCTATTACATAATAATTCTGTAACTGAACGCCTGTACTTCCCAGTCCTGTTCATGCATTTTGCCTATTTTCCCACTGCCTTTCCCTGTGGCAACCAACATTTTATTCTCTGAAGTTTTAGATATGATATCATGATAACTTTAAAAAAAATTTTAGCTCCAGTATAGTTTACATATAGTGTTGTATTGGTTTCAGGTGTAATGATATAGTGATTCAATAATTCTATACGTTGCTCACCATCATAAGGATACTCTTATTCCCCTTCATCTATTTCACCATCCCTGCATCCCCTCCCCCATAACCATCATTTTGTTTCTATAGTTCAGAGTCTGTTAGGTTTCTCTATTTTTTTGCTTTGTTTCTTTTGTTTCTTAAATTCCACATATGAGTGAAATCGCATGGTATCTGTCTTCCTCTGACTGATTTCACTTAACATTACACTCTCCATGTTGTTGCAAATGGCAAGATGTCATTCTTTTTTATGGCTGAGTAATAGTTACATACATCTGTAGATGTAGCTATTGGTATAGATGTATATACCACTTCTTCTTTATCCATTCATCTATGGATGGACTCTTGGTCTGCTTCCGTAATTTGATTATTATAAATAATGCTGCAATAAACATAGCGGTGCCTATATAATTTTGAATTCATGTTTTTGGTATTCTTTGGGTAAATATTCAGTGGAATTACTGGATCAGATGGTAATTCTATTTTTAATTTTTGGGGGAAACTTCATACTCTTTTCCACAAGTTTGTGTTCCTACCAATACTACAGGAGGGTTCTTTTTTCTCCACATCATGGCTAATGCTTGTTGTTTCTTATATTTTTGACTTTAGCCATTCTGACAGGTGTGAGGCAGTATTGCATTGTGGTATTGATTTGCATTTCCCTTATGATTACTGATTTAGAGCACAAATTCATGTGTCTATTGGCCATCTATATGTCTTTGGAGAATGTCTGTTCATGTCTTCTGCCAATTTTTAAATTGGATTACTTGGGGTTTTTGGTATTGCATTTTGTAAGTTCTTTATATATTTTGTACTCAAACCCTTTATCAGATATGTCGTTTGGAAGTATCTTCTCCCTTTTTTTTTTTTTTAAGATTATATTTATCCATTGGACAGATAGTAGTAGTAGACACAGTAGGCAGAGAGGCAGGCAGAGAGAGAGGGAGGGAAGCAGGCTCCCTGCTGAGCAGAGAGCCCCGAATTGGGGCTCGATCCCAGGACCCTGGGATCATGACCTGGGCCAAAGGCAGAGGCTTTAACCCACTGAGCCACCCAGGTGCCCCTCTTCTCCCATTTAGTAGGTTTTCTCAGTTTTGTTTATTGCTCTCTTTGCTGTTAGAGCTTTTTATTTTAATGTAGTCCCAGTAGCTTTTTTTTTTTTTTTAAGATTTTATTTATTTATTTGTCAGAGAGAGTGAGCACAGGCAGAGTGGCAGGCAGAGGCAGAGGGAGAAGCAGGCTCCCCCCGTGGAGCAAGGGGACTCGATCCTGGGACTCTGGGATCATGACCCAAGCCGAAGGCAGCTGCTTAACCAACTGAGCCACCCAGGCTTCCCCCAGTAGCTTATTTTTACTTCAGTTTTCCTCCTCTTAAGAGACATATTTATAAAAATGTTGCTATCATCAATATCAGAGAAATTACTGCCTATGCTCTTCTAGGATATTTATGGTTTCAGATCTCATATTTAGGTCCTTAATCCATTTTGACTATATTTATGTATTGTGTAGGAAAGTGGCCCAGTTTCATTTTTTTGCATCTAGCTCTCCAGTTTTCCAACACCATTGTTGAAGGGACCAGCTTTTTTCTATTGCATATTCTTCCTTCCTTTGTTGAAGCTTAGCTGACCATATAATTGTATGTTTATTTCTGGGCTCTTTATTCTAGTCTATTGATTTATGTGTCTATTATTGTGTTAGTATCATACTGTTTGATTACTACAGCTTTGTAGTCTTAAAATCTGGAATTCTGATACCACCAGTTTTGTTCTTCTTTTTCAAGATTGCTTTGGCTATTCAGGGTCTTTTGTGATTCCATACAAATTTTAGGGTTATTTCTTCTAGTTCTGTGAAAAATGCTGTTGGTATTTTGATAGTAATTGGATTAAATGTCAACTGCTTTAGGTCATACGGACATTTTAACAATATTTGTTCTCCCTTTCCCCCGCCCCTCCCCACAGTTCTGTTCTCTCACTCTCTTTTTCTCTCTCAAATAGATAAATAAGATATTTTTTTAAAACTCCAGTATTTATTCTTCCAATCCATGTACATGGAATATCTTTCCACTTGTTTGTATCATCTTCAATTTCTTTCATCAACATTTTATAGTTTCTAGAGTACGGGTCTTTCACCTCCTTGGTGAAGTTTATTCCTAGGTATTTTATTATTTTTGGTGCAATTGTAGATAGATTGTTTCCTTAATTTCACTTTCTGCTAATTCATTATTACTGTATGGAAATGCAGTGTTTCTGTATATCGATTTTGCATCCTGTGACCTTACTGAATTTATCAGCTCCAGTAGTTTTCTGATGGAGTCTTCAGGGTTTTCTATATATAGTATCATGTCATCTGCAAATAGTGAAAGGTTTACTACTTCCTTACCCATTTGGATGCCTTTTATTTCTTTTACTTCTCTGATTGCTATGGCCCAGACTTATAGTACTATGTTGAATAAAAATGGTGAGAGTGGACATCCTTGTTTTATTCCTGAGAGTGAGGGAAACCTCTGAAGTTTCCCTACTGAGTACAATGTACGCTGCGGGTTTTTCGGATATGGCCTTTATTATGTTGAGGTATGTTTCCTTTAAACCTAATGTGTTGAGGTGTTGTGGTGGTTGTTGTTGTTTTTTAAGATTTATTTACTTACTTTAGCGGGGGCAGGTAAGAGGGACAGAAGGCAGAAGGAGAGGAAAAGAGAGAATCCTATAAGAGACTCCCCACTGAGTGAGAAGCCCAATGCAGGGCTCGATCCCATGACACTGAGATCATGACATGAGCTGAAGTCAAGAGTCAGTGCTTTTAACTGACTGAGCCCCCCAGGCACGCCTATTGAGGGTTTTTATCATGAATGGATGTTGTACTTTGTCAAATGCTTTTTCTATATCTATTGAAATGATATATGGTTTTTATTCTTTCTCTTGTTGAAGTGATGTATCGTGTTGATTGGTTTGCAAATAAATATAGAACCCTCCTTGCATCCCAGGAATAAATCTCATTTGGTCATGGAGAATGATTGTTTAAATGTATTGTTGGATTCGGTTTGCTAGTATTTTCTTGAGGATTTTTGCCATCTATGTTCATGATAGAAATCAGTGTGTAGCTCTCTCTTTTTGTGGTGTCTTTATCTGGTTTTGGAATCAGGGTAATATTAGCCTCATAGAATAAATTTGAAAGCTTTACCTTCCTCTTCTATGTTTTTGGAATAGTTGGAGAAGAATAGATATCAATGCCCCCTTTAGATATTTGGTAGAATTTACCTGTAAAACTATCTGGCTCTGGACTTTTGTTGTTGAGAATTTTTTTTTTTTTTTTAAGATTTTATTTATTTATTTGACAGAGAGAAATCACAAGTAGGCAGAGAGGCAGGCAGAGAGAGATAGAGAGGAGGAAGCAGGCTCCCTGCTGAGCAGAGAGCCTGATGCGGGGCTCGATCCCAGGACCCTGAGATCATGACCTGAGCCCAGGACCCTGAGATCATGGCCTGAGCCGAAGGCAGCGGCTTAACCACTGAGCCACCCAGGCGCCCCTTGTTGTTGAGAATTTTTAAATTGCTGATTCAACTTCGTTGCCAATAATGAGTCTGTCCAAATTTTCCATTTCTTTCTGATTCAGTTTTGGGAGGTTATGTGTATTTAGGAGTTGATTCATTTCTTCTAGGTTGTCCACTTTGTTGGCATATAATTTGTTATAACATACTTTCACAATCCACTGCAGTTCTGTGGTGTTGGTTGTTATTTCTTCTGTCTCATACCTGATTTTGATGCGGCTCTCGATCCCAGGACCCTGGGATCGTGACCTGAGCCAAAGGCAGAGGCTTTAACCCACTGAGCCACCTAGGCGCCCCTGTTTTGTTCTTTAACTACACTTTGTACTGGGCATGGAGACCGATGTGGGGCTTGAATTCACAACCCTGAGATAAAGACCTGAGCTGAAATCAAGAGTTAGACACTTAACCAACTGAACCATCAAGGTGCCCCTACAGTCTTTGTTTTAGAGTCTATTTTGCCTGATATAAATATTGCTATCCTGGCATTGTTTTCAATTCCATTCACATGATAAATGATTTTTCATCCTTTCATTTTTTTAATTAATTATTTTTATTAACATATAATATATTATTTGTCCCAGGAGTACAGGTCTGTCAATCGTAAAGCTTACACATTTTACAACACTCACCATACCCCATATCCTCCTCAACCTTTCACTTTTAATCTACATTTGTCTTTAGGTCTGAAATTAGTCTCTTGTAGATACCATATAGATGGGTCTTGTTTTTAGTTGTTTTTTTTTTTTTTTTAAGATTTTATTTATTTATTTGACACAGAGAGACAGCCAAAGAGGGAACACAAGCAAGCAGAGTGGGAGAGGGAGAAGCAGGCTTCCACCCGAGCAGGGAGCCTGATGCAGGGTTCGATCCCCAGGACCCTGGGATCATGACCTGAGTTGAAGGCAGATGCTTAACAACTGAGCCACCCAGGTGCCCCGATGGGTTTTGTTTTTTTTAATCTATTCTGTCACCCTGGGTCTTTTCATTGGATCTTTTATTCCATTTAACATTCAGAGTAATTATTGATGTTTGTACCTATATCATTGTGTTGCTTGTTTTATGGTTATTTTTGTAGTTCTCTGTATTTTTTTTTTCTTCTCTTGCTCTCTCTTGGTTTACTGATTTCTTCTCATATACTTGGATTCCTTTATATTTTTGCATGTCTATTACTAGTTTTTGATTGCCATTAGGTCTATATATATAACATTTTATGAATATAGCATATAACAATTTAATCCATATTAAGTTGATGGTTGCTCAAGTCCAAACTGTCTTTATTGCTTTCCTTGCCACATTTTAGGTATGTGGTGTCATACTTTATATCCTTTTAACTTGTGAATCCCTTAACACATTTTTATAGATATACATAATTTAACTGTTTCTGTGTTTCCCACTATTCTCACTCCTACTTTTGATCTTTCCTTTGCACTCAAAGAGTCCCCTTTAACATTTCTCATAGGACTGGTTTATTGGTCATGAATTCTTTTACTTTTGTTCATCTGGGAAACTCTTTATCTCTCCTTCTGTTGTGAATGGTAGCCTTGCTGGATAGAGTATTCTTGGATGCAGGTGTTTTTCTTTCAGCACTTTGAATATGTCATGCCACACAATCCTGTCCTGCAAAGTTTCTGCTGAAAAATCAGCTAAAAGCCTTATGCAGTTTCCTTCCTATGTAACTATTTTCTTTTCTCTTGGTGCTGTTAAAATTCTCTCCTTATCATTAGTTTTTTGCCATTTAAAAAAATATTTATTTATTTATTTTATAGAGAGTGAGAGAGCACAAGTAGGAGGAGCCACAGAGGGAGAGGGAGAAGAGGTCTCTCCCTGAGCAGAGAGCCCAATGTGGGATTTGATCCCAGGACCCTGAGATCATGACCTGACCCAAAGGCAGACACTTACCCAACTGAGCCATCCAAGCACCCCAACTTTTTGCAATTTTAATTACTGAGTGTTTTATTGTGGACGTCCTTGGGTCGATTTTGTTGAGGGAACTTTATGCCTTCTGTATCTGGACTTCTGTTTTCTTCCCCAAGTTTGGGAAGTTTTCAGCTATTATTTCTTCAAATAAATTTTCTGTACACTTTTTTCTCTTTTCTCCTTCTGGGATCCCATAATGTGAATGTTACTATGCTGATATGGTCACTAAGTTTCCTTAGTCTATTTTCATTTATTATTATTATTTTTCCCTTCTGTTCAGCTTGTTTGCTTTCTGTTACTCTGTCCTCCAGGTGACCTACGTCTTCTGCTCTTGAAAGTACTGGACTTATGAAAAAGAGGTAATGCCCGGCAGTGCAGTGTCCCCTTGTCAGACAATATTTCAAGGGTGTCTTCTATGTGCATTGTCAAGACACCCCTGCTAAAGTAGCTGAGCTGCTTTTGCTTTCAGTCCAGTCATCTGCAGTGGCTCTCATTGCCTATTGTGGGCAGGAATTGGTCCCTGTGTTATTAGTGGGCTAGTCTGGGGCTGCATTGGGCTAAAGTTGAGTTGGACTCGGCCTTTGCCAGAGATGCAGTAGCACTGAACTGCAGGTAAATGTGAGCATGGGGTGTGTGGTGTCAGTACCACAGGCTCCAGTGGAAGAGAAACTGCAGTCGCCAGGGACGTGGGTAGGCCAGGTTGGAGGTGATTGATCCATAGGAGAACATGGAGGGTAGGGCTCACTGTTAGCAAGTTAGGTAGGAGTATTGGTACCAGGCTGGTTCCAGCAGGTGTCCATGTGCTTATGGGAGAGTGGAGGAGGCAGGAGAAGTGAATGGCACCTGCCAGCTCTTTTGTTTCTAAAGAAGTCTCCCAAAGATCCCTGCCCATCCAGCAGAGAGTCTGATATTAGTAAATACACCTCCTTCTGATATACCCCATGCATTTTTCGAAGTACTACTTTTATGCTGTGCCTCTGCAGGCTGTTTGTTGTGTTCTCTCCTTAAGGGCAAGGACTCAGTCCCTCTCACCATCCTAGCTCTCCCATGAGCCCAGTGATTTTTCAAGTTCCAGCTATTAAGCCCTGCTGATTGTGAGAATTTGTGAAATTCAGCCCCTTTGGCTTTCAAAGCCAAATGTTATGGGGATTCACATTCCCCATGTGGGCTTCCTGATGTTAGAGACTGTCCCCACTCTGTGCCTGTGGCTCCCAGTCCCACAGGTTCATTTAGCTCCCCACCCCATCTCTGCCCTTCCTATCCTCTTCCATATGGCTTCTTCTCTATGTAGCTGTGGAGAGTCTATTCTACTACTCTTCAGCTTATTTTCTGGGTTATTTACACTGGTCTGTTATCTAGTTGTATCGTATGAGCTTTGAGTCTTCCTACTCTACCATCTTCCTGAGAAGTCCCCATGATAACTTTTTTTTTTCCCCCATGATAACTTTTGAAGATTGAAAATGTGCCTGTATTCAGTTCGTTGCTTCTCAGCTTCAAATACTGCCTTTATTGACTGAAAATTTAGATTGGTCCTTTAAAATGTATCCTTTATGCACAGCTGCAGATTGCTAAGCTTTGCCAGTAGAGAGCACTTGGAGAGATGGGAGAAAGGAGCATTCCATCTAGTTGTGGTGTGGTTGCCCAGCAAGTTCCTGCCTTGCACAATGCTTCTTTAGCATCCAGCTCCTACAGTGCTTCAGGGTAAGCAGCAGCAGCTTTCCCTGGTAACTATCTCAGATGATTTTTCAGTGGAGGGTCTTACATAAGCCATCTCTCTCTCTCTCTTTAAAACATATAATGTATTGTTGGTTTCAAGGGTACAGGTCTGTGATTCTTCAGTCTTACACAATACACAGTGCTCGCCATAGTACATACCCTCCGCAATGCTGATCACACAAACATCCCATTCCTCCCACGCCCCCCCTCCACTCCAGCAACCCTCAGTTTGTTTCCTAAGATTAAGAATCTCTTATGGGTTGTCTCCCTCTCTGGTGTTGTCTTGTTTCATTTTTTCCTCTCATCCCCCATGATCCTCTGTCTTGTTTCTCAAATTCCACGTATCAGGGAGATCATATAATAATTGTCTTTCTCTGATTGACTTATTTCTCTTAGCTAATTACTCTCTAGTTCCATCCACATCATTGCAAATGGCAAGATTTCTTTTTTTTTTTTAAAGATTTTATTTATTTATTTGTCAGAGAGATAGAGAGAGTACAGACAGGCAGAGAGGCAGGCAGAGGCAGAGGGAGAAGCAGGTTCCCCGTGGAGCAAGGAGTTGGATGCAGGGCTTGATCCAGGATGCTGGGATCATGACCTGAGCTGAAAGCAGCTGCTTAACTGACTGAACCACCCAGGCATCCCAAGATTTCATTTTTTGATGGCTGCATAGTATTCCATCGTGTGTGTGTGTGCATGCGCACACACACACACACACACACACACACACACACACTCCACATCTTCTTTATCCATTCATCTGTTGATGGACATCTAGGCTCTTTCCATAGTTTGGCTATTGTGGACATTGCTCTTATAAACATCAGGGTGCATGTGCCCCGTTGGATCACTACATTTGTATCTTTGGGGTAAACACCCAGTAGGGCAATTGTTGGGTCATAGGGTAGCTCTATTTTCAACATTTTGAGGAGCCTCCATTTCTGTTTTCCAGAGTGACTGCACCAGCTTGCATTCTCACCAATAATGTAGGAGGGTTCCCCTTTCTCTGCATCCTTGCCAACATCTGTCATTTCCTGACTTGTTAATTTTAGCCATTCTGACTGGTGTGAGGTGGTATCTCATTGTGGTTTTGATTTGTATTTCCCTGAAGCCAAGTGATGTTGAGGACTGTTTCATGTGTCTGTTGGCCATTTGGGTGTCTTCTTTGCAGAAATGTCTGTTTATGTCTTCTGCCCATTTCTGATTAGATTATTTGTTTTTTGGGTATTGAGTTTAGTAAATTCTTTATAGCTTTTGGATACTAGGCCTTTATCTTATATGTCATTTGCAAAGATCTTCTCCCATTCTCTTGGTTGTCTTTTGGTTTTGTTGATTCTTTTCTTTGTTGTGCAAAAGCTTTTGATCTTGATGAAGTCTCAGTAATTCATTTTTGCCTTTATTTCCCTTGCCTTTGGCAATGTATCTAGGAAGAAGCTGCTGCAGCTGAGGTTGAGGAGGTTGCTGCCTGTGTTCTTCTCAAGGATTTTGATGGATTCCTGTCTCACATTCAGGTCTGTCATCCATTTTGAGTCTATTTTTTGAGTGTGGTGTAAGGAAATGGTCCAGTTTCATTCTTCTGCATGTGACTGTCCAATTTTTCCACCACCATTTGTTTTTTTTTGTTGTTGTTGTTTTTAATATTTCATTTATTTATTTGACAGAGAAAGAGATCACAAGTAGGCAGAGAGGCAGGCGGAGAGAGAGAGGAGGAAGCAGGCTCCCCACTGAGCAGAGAGCCCGATTCAGGGCTCAATCCCAGGACCCTGAGATCATGACCTGAGCCCAGGACCCTGAGATCATGACCTGAGCCGAAGGCAGAGGTTTTAACCCACTGAGCCACCCAGGTGCCCCATCCACCACCATTTGCTGAAGAGACACAATACCTCTTTCTGAACAGGCTTCCTGGGCAGGGTGCTTTCTAGCAAGTCTCTAGCAGAATGACTTTTCTTATACTCAGGAACCACAGGAGTCATTCTCTCCAGCAAGGTCTGGTTTTCTGTGGGACTCTTCCTCAGGTTCTCTATCTCAGCCATAGGAATTGTGGCAGCTCCATTTATCTGCTTATATATCCTTGTATATTTACCTTCCAGTAGTTAGTCCCTATTGCTCCACTCCCCTGTAATAGTTAATAATTCTTTATATTATAGTTTCCTTGTTTAAATTTCCTTCTGGTTTCTGTCTCCTGATTGGACCTAATTGATACAAATATAAAACATATATTCTCTATCTCTCTTTTTTTTTTAAAGATTTTATTTATTTGACAGACAGAGATCACAAGTAGACAGAGAAGCAGGCAAAGAGATAGGAGGAAGCAGACTCCCTGCTGAGCAGAGAGCCCGATGCGGGGCTCGATCCCAGGACCCTGGGATCATGACCTGAGCTGAAGGCAGAGGCTTTAACCCATTGAGCCCCCCAGGCTCCCCTATTTTCTATCACTTAATTCTTAGCATATGGTACAAATATATATGATAGCCCCCACCTTAATTGTCTCTACTTGGCTTTATGACTTTTTAAGCTAATTATATTTTATATATCATATTTAATTATATTTTTAAAAAGATTTTATTTATTTATTAGAGAGACAGTGTGCAAGCAGGGGGAACAGCAGGCAGAGGGAGAAGCAGGCTCCCCACTGAGCAAGGGGCCTGCTGTATGACTCAATCCCAGGCTCCAGGATCATGACCTGAGCCAAAGACAGATATCTAAATGACTGAGCCATGCAGGCATCCCTATCATATTTCATTCTAAATAAAAGGCTAATGCTAATTTATTCCTTCATTTGATTAAGGACTTTCTATGTGTCAGTTTCCATTGCAAGGGCCTGTAGATACAATAGGAGATTTAAAAAAAAAAATCCAGCAAAAATCACTCTTCTCATAGAGCTTGCATTCTACTGGGAACCAAAGCTAGGTAAATGATTAAAATATGTAGCATGTTAAATAGTGGTAAGTTCTAAGGAGAGAAATAAAGTGGGAAAGGGGATATGGAATTTTAGGACTGAGTTGAAATAAAAGGCCCAGGAAGACTTTATTGAAATTGTGACTTTTGAATAAAGATCTGAAGGCATGATTGAGTAGGCCAAGTGGCTATCTGGGAAGAGTGTTCCAGGCAGAGGAAACAACATGGATAAAGTCCCTGAGTAAAGAGCATGCTAGTGTGTCAAAGTGTAGTAAGGACACCAGTGTGACTGGGCCACAAAAAATGGTGTTGGAGGGAGTGAGGGAAGAAATAGGAGATAAGCTGAGAGAAGTTAGAAGACAGAGTGAGATGATGATGGGTCTTCTAGATCATAGAATTGAATTTGGCTTTTCAACATTGTCATAAATATACTGTTACTTTAAGAGTTCTTGTTTGTGCTTGCAAAATATTGATTACAAAAGTACTTGGTATTTTAGAATAGAAAAACACAAAGAACCCTTTAAGATTGTTTTGTGATTCCCGTTCACTACAACAAGGGTAGAATTTCAGAAAACAATGTGAAAAGTAGTTTTTGCACTATGTTTTACATGTCATTTTAATTTAAATGAACATCTTGATTCAATTAAATCTAATACTGTGTAACTTTTTCTTTGGCATCATGAGAATCACTGTGAGGTTACTGAGCCTTAGGCAGTAATAGTCCTATTTATATTTGTTTGGCAGTCAACTAAGTGTTCAAAAAAATTTTGTTGTTGTTGTTGTATTTTATAAATACTGTTAAGAATGTGGTTCTTCCAGTGGTGGCCCTAGAGCCAGGGAGTTTACTTTTATACATGTAGGGTTTGCAGAATGTGATCTCTTCTAGTGGTTTTCTTCACTGGGTGTTTGTTCAGGAGTAAATTAAATGGCTGTTTAGATATGTTTTAGAAAATTTTTTTACTATTTTTTAAAAGATTTTATTTATTTATTTGAGAGAGAGAAAAAACAAAAAACAGGGCACAGGCAGAGGGAGAGGAGCACAGAGAAGGAGAAGTAGACTCCCCGCTGAGCAGGGAGCTGAAGTGGGGCAAGGTCTCAGGACCCTGGGATCATGACCTGAGCCAAAGGCAGATCCTTAACCAACTGAGCTACCCAGGTGCCCCTGTTTTAGAAATTTTAAAAGCAACATAAAACATGAAAATAACCTGCCTTCTCACTAAGAGCCAGGAAAAAAAAAAAATTGAGAGACACAAATTGTAAAGTACATTTCTAAAAAAATTCCTTTTCAAAAAAAGTTTTTTCCAAAACTTGAACTTGAATGTCATATTAAATAAAATGCTGGGTGCCTGGGTGGCTCAGTGGGTTAAGTGCCTGCCTTCAGCCTAGGTCATGATCCACGAGTCCTGGGATCAAGCTATAGCATCAGGCTCCCTGCTCAGTGGGGAGTCTGCTTCTCCCTCTCTCTCTGCCTCCTCCCCCATGCTCATGCTCTGTCTCTCTCTCTTTCCATTAAATAAATAAAATCTTTTTTAAAAAAATACTGAATATATACATATATGAACATCAGTACATTTGTTGTATTTTCAGAGAATAATATTGATAAAAAGATCACATTAAATTGAAAGTAAGCATTATTTTTTTTAAAAAGGAACCTCCCAAAGCCACACATAAACATCACAAAGAAAAAAATTGAGAAATATTTATTTAATATTAATAATTATACCTGAGCATGTATTAAATTAAAAACATTTAGATAAAGTAAATTACTAAAACATAAGGAATACTAAATCAGACATGCAAAAGAATGCTAAATTGAATAAAGAAAATCAAGTTTTAAAAAATGCTTTACAAAGTCACTTAGGAATTTACTCAAAAAAAAAAAGTTATCTATACATATTGTAATTCTTCCCACCCAGTTATTTTTGTAGAACTCAGAATATAACCATAATGTATCTTAAACTTCAGAAGGAAGGTTTGTAAATGATTCAGTTCAATCTCCAGAAGTCATTATAACCTGTCTTTGACCCTGTATATCTTCCTTTCACTATTTTATTGAGATACAGGAGAATCTATGTCAGTGGTAATAGATGGCATTTAATATCATTCTAAATATTTCACACATCTGGGGCAACTAGGTGGCTCAGTTGTTAAGTGTCTGCCTTCAGCTCAGGTCATGATCCTGGCGTCTTAGGATCGAGTCCCACATTGGGCTCCTTGCTCAGTAGGGAGCCTGCTTCTCCCTCTCCCACTCCCCCTGCTTGTGTTCTCTCTGGTGTGTGAAAAAAAAATTTCACACATCTGAATATTATTTTCAGGAAAATCTTAGAAAATTTACATTAATCATCATCATCAATAACAATACCTTATATATTAGAAGGCATTATACTTTTCAAATGTACTTACATTTTCAATTTCCTGTTGAAATTCCATTCATTGAGATTTCCAAAGGAAACAAAAACAAAAAAAAATAATAAATTCTGCACTTGATCTTAGCCAAAAGGCCGAGAAGCGATAAAAAATAATAAATTCTAAAAAAACCCCCAAACAACATAAAGCCTATGGAGGTGAGGAAAAGAGAAGAAAGAAAGAAAGAGAAAAGAGCGAAAAAAATTTGATGAACAAGGAAGTAAAAAGGTATTAGGTGTAGGCAGGAAAACATATAAACATAAGCACTATACTAACCTTAAATAGGATTCAACTAATTTAATTTCTCTAGAAAAATAGCTATCTTCTGTCTACTGCTTCTTCTTGTTTATGCTTTGTCACCTTGAATTATACTTTAATTCCTCAAAGTCTAAGCATGAAAACTGATTAAGAAAAACATGTGAAAACGTGAAACTGATTAAGAGGTATATTAACTTTCTAAGATGCTTAAGACAATACAAATTTACTATTTTATAATTCTGTAGTTCCAAAGTCCAACATAGGTATTTTGGGGTGAAAATCAAGCTGTCACCAGGGATGTATTCATTCTGGAAACTCTAGGGAAGAATTTTCTATTTGCCTTTAACAGTTTCCAGAATCCCATCACACACCTTGGTTCATGGCTCCTTTCTTTCGTCTTTAAAACAAGTGCCATTGCATCTCTCTGACCCAACTTCTCTTGTCAAATTTCTCTGATTCTCTCTCTCTTGTTTTTTTTTTAAGATTTCATTTATTCGTCAGAGAGAGAGAGCGCACCCACAAGCAGGCAGAGGCCGAGAGAGAAGCAGGCTCCCTGCCGAGCAAGGAGCCCAATGTGGGACCTGATCCCAGAATCCTGGGATCATGACATGAGCCGAAGACAGCGGCTTAACCAACTGAGCCACCCAGGCATCCCTGATTCTCTTTTTCTTATGTCTCCTCATCCACTTTTAAGAATCCTTATGATTACATTGGGCTAACCTGGACACTAGGCTAATCTCCTGTTTGAAGGAGCTATTAATTTAATCCTGTGGGCAAAGTCCCTTTTGCCACATAAAGTATCATATTCATAGGTTCTGGAGATTGGGATGTAAAATCCTGGGAAAGGGGGTGCTAGTCTGCTTACCACAAAAGATTATATTTAAAGTCCCATTCTCTGACCACTACCTCCTGTCTCTCTGCTGCATCCCCCACATCCTCTGATTCTACAATCCTTATGGGATCTTCACTTCATTGAGTCTACACTTCTTCACTGTCTCCCATTTCCTCAAACTCCCCTTTTCCCTTCTTATCAAAATAAATTCCATGGGTTATCATCACAGTCCCTCCTTTACGCACATCCCCTACTCCCTTGCCCATCTCTCGTCCTACTTACTTGGTGAAAACCCAGCTCTGATGGCTCCAGGTCTCCCCCACTCTGTCTTTGTCTTTGTGTAGCTGAACAAGACTGGAGGAAAACATAGCCTCGCTGACCAGCAAGTCAAGTCCATACCACAAATTTGACATGAGCTCTTGAGTCTGCCTGGTACCCACATGGGATTTTTCTGGTCCATTCTCTTTCCCACTTTCCTAGAAGACCCTCTCATGCCTTCTCCTGTCTTCTCAAACCTCATACATTTACTTTTTCATCCTCATTCTTTTTTTTTTTTTCTTTTAAAGATTTTATTTATTTATTTGAGAGCGAAAGAGTGAGAGAAAGCATGAGTGGTGGGGCAGAAGGAGAGAACAAGCAGACTCCCTGTTGAGCAGGGAGCCTGACACAGGGCTCAATCCCAGGACCTTGAGATCATGATCTGAGCTGAAGGCAGATGCTTAACTGTGTGAACCACCCAAGCGCCCCTCTCCATATTCATTCTTGGCACATGACTTAACTGTTTACTGAGAAATTCAAGACAAGCAGAAGAGAGCCGTGCAGATTCCCACATATCTCTCTACAGGGAAGCATCTGTCCTCACACTGTACCTTCTTCCAAATGGATCTTTGGAGTTAATCCAGGACATCATGATCTTGCATGTGGAAATCAATCTTTATTTCTAATAACTCTTAACTGAAGTCTAGTCATTTTCTTCAACTGTGAATGTAGGTAGTAAACCACAGTAGCAGGGCCTATGCTTTTGTCATGAGTCAGTTTTTGTATCTACTTCAGAATATTGTACACATATGTATCACTTTTTAAAAATTATGGTAGTTATGGGGCACCTAGGTGGCCAGTCGTTAAGCATCTGCCTTCTGCTCAGGTCATGATCCCAGGGTCCTGGGATCAAGCCCTGTGTCGCGCTCCCTGCTCAGCAGAAAGCCTGCTTCTCCCTCTTCCTCTGCTCCTGCTTGTGTTCCCTCTCTTGCTGTCTCTCTCTCTGTCAAATAAATAAATAAAATCTTTTAAAACTAAAATAAAAAATTTATGTGTTTATTAAATACAATACTAGATATTATTTATAGCATTAATGTAGAAACACATTAAAATATCACAGATTTGATTTTTTTAAAGATTTTATTTATTTATTTGACAGACAGAGATCACAAGTAGGCAGAGAGGCAGGCAGAGAAACAGGAGGAAGCAGGCTCCCTGCTGAGCAGAGAGCCCAATTCTAGGCTCCACCCCAGGACCCTGGGATCATGACCTGAGCCAAAGACAGAGGCTTTAACCCCGTGAGCCACCAGGCACCCACAGATTTGATTTGATAAATGATTTTATAATGGTGTTTCAAAATAATTGATTTTCTTTGTACTCCTTTGTAGCTTATGAATTTGAAAACAATACTGAGGGGATGCCTGGTTGGCTCAGTTGGTAGAGCATGCCACTCTGGATCTCAGGGTTATGTGCTCAAGCCTCACATTGGGAATGGAGCACACATAAAATAAAAAAATTAAGGGGCGCCTGGGTGGCTCAGTGGGTTAAAGCCTCTGCCTTCGGCTCAGGTCATGATCCCAGGGTCCTGGGATGGAGCCCCCCATCGGGCTCTCTGCTCAGCGGGGAACCTGCTTCCCTTCCTCTCTCTCTCTATCTCTCTGCCTTCTTGTGATCTCTGTCTGCCAAATAAATAAAATCCTTAAAAAAATATTAAAAGTTAAATTAAATTAAATATAAAATAAATAAAACATAACATGAGTAGTAGTCATAGGTTTCAACTGTTAAAGGATACATGGCATAAAAGAGGGACTATGGGAAGGACCACCCATGCTGCTATCTAAAGCCAGTCCCTCCATTTGTGCACTAGAACCACTCTCCTTTGATCCAAGATGACAGACGTCCTCCTTTTACCCCTCTAGATCTATGCTCTGACTTCCTGCTTTGGACCACAGAGCTAATCTCTGTGAACAGCACTAGCCAGGCTTCCTCATATTCTGATTTCTCTTTGGGTTCAGATAGTAGGAAGCACTAGCAGGACATTAACGTATAGGAGGAGGGAGAAACTGGGGTATTTGCCTGTGATCCCTTCCCAGAGACTTGGGTTGGCAGAACCATATTTCAGCTTCGGTTGGGCAACCCTTTCTTATCAAGGAAGTTCACATTCTGGATTCATATATAACTGCCCTGATTTTTCTCTTCCAGAGTATCCTCCTTCTGTGATGAGCATTTAATGATTCACCATTCTTTGACGGCTTTCTATAAAGTCAGCTCACATCTCTGTGATAATCTCTTCAGTTTCCCTCTTTTGACTGTGTCATCTCCTTCCTGCCAGGACCCTGACTACTGTCCAGACTCAGAAAAATGGCCCCAGCATCTCTCATTTCTCTAAGTTCATTCCCATCAAGAAAGTCTTCTTTCAACCCAGTTTTCCCGATGGCTCCATTTCATTGGTTGCCAGACTCACTGTCTCCCGTGATCTCCTCTACTTCACTCTATAGGAACACTCTGGTGGGCCTTTGCCTCCACCCCCCAAAGACTGCTCCTTAAGGTCACCAACCATCTTCCTGTTGCTGAAGCCAGTGGTTTTTCTTAGCACTCATCTTTGTAGATCTGCTGGCAGCATTTAACAGTTGATCACATTCTCCTCCTTGATAGGTTTTCCATTAGGCTTCTGGGACCCCAAGGGATATTCCTTCTAATTTATCCTTTGCTCCTTCTCAGTCTTCTCTGCTAATCTTCCTCTCCCAGGTCTCAGTTCTTAGCCTTTTTTTTTTTTTTAATCTATACTCATTCCATTAGTAATTTTATTTATTTATTTGTTTATTTATTTTTTTTTTGATTGACAGACTGATCACAAGTAGGCAGAGAGGCAGGCAGAGAGAGAGAGAGAGAGAAGCAGGCTCCCCGCGAGCAGAGAGCCCGATCCAGGGCTCGATCCCAGCACTCTGGGATCATGACTTGAGCTGAAAACAGGGGCTCCAACCCCTTGAGCCACCCAGGTGCCCCTCCATCAGTAATTTAATAAGGAAGTCTCTATTTCTAACACATAGTGTACTAATTTATCATGTTTTATTATTGTTTCTCTCCTTCCCCAGAACATAAACTCCCCAAGCCTGGGGATTTTTGTTTATTTGGTTCTTGAGTGTTTCCTAAGTGTCCAGAACAGTGCCAGGCACAAACATTTTTTTTTTTAATTTAATTGGATAGTAACCATTACCCCTCATATAAAAGGTAGCAACTATGACTTCTTCCTTCTATGAAAGCAAAGCCATAAAACAATAAGGAAAAAAAAGTTAATGAATAAACATATCAAGTTGTCATGGGACTATTCATTCTAAATGTAAAGAGAGGGGACTGAAGCAAGATCAGTAGGTATGACTGTAAATAAAAATTAGCTTTTAATAAAAATTATAAAAATCAAACTTCACATAAAATTGTAACATATATATGACAGACATGAAATTATGTATCTGATTTATACTGATTTCTTATAAGACAATAAAAGATGATATAAGTAAAAAAATGGGTGAAAGACATGAAAAAATAATTCACAAAAGAAATAAAACTGATCCAAAATATATAAACCGACCATTAATCTCACTAGAAATTCAAACCATAATGACATGTTGCTTTTGCCCATAAAAGAGAAAATTCTATTTTTTAAAAGCTGTACATTTATTTTATTATTATTATTTTTTAAAGATTTTATTTATTTATTTAACAGACAGAGATCACAGGTAGGCAGAGAGGCAGGCAGAGAGAGAAGGGGAAGCAGGCATCTTGCTGAGCAGAGAGCCCGATGCAGGGCTCGATTCCAGGACCCTGAGATCATGACCTGAGCCGAAGGCAAAGGCTTTAACCCACTGAGCCACCCAGGTGCCCCTATTTTATTATTTTTTTAAAGTAAATTCCGCCTCCCCCCAACGTGGTGCTTGAACTCATGATGCCAAGATGAAGGTTGCATGTTCTACTGACTGTGCCAGCCAGGGGCCCTAAGAAAATTCTATTTTAATTAATATCTGAGCCAGTAATTCTACTTCAAGGACCCTATCCCAAATAATTAGAGAGCTGTACAAATATATATATTCAAGGACATTTATTGCAGCAATATTTTTGAAAGCAACTTTAAATTCCCACAGTAGAGACAGGCTTAAATAAAGTATGGAAGAATTATACCATGGAATATTTTACAGCTGTTCAAAATTATGTTTTTGCAGAATACTTAATGATCCAGAAAATGCTTAAGCCATAAAATTCAAAGTTAAAAAAACTCATATAAAACTGTACATGGAGCCGGATTCCAAAATTTCAAGTACAAATACATATAGATACATATATACATATACCACAAATTGAAAAATAACTAAAGGAAAAATATGTAAGTGTTAATGTTTGTTGTTATTTTCATGCAGTGGGATTATGAGAGATTTTTTTCTATATTTTCCAATTTTCCCAAAATTATCAGGGATTGCCTTTCACATTTAGAAAATAAATAAATGCTATTAATAATAATATTAAAGTGAGATCAGAGGGGTTCCAAAAGATACAAATGTAAACAGTGAGTGTCCTTTTTTGTTGTTTTATAAATGGCTAAATCTTCCAGCTAAGATGTTTTTATTTCCGGTAGAAGTAGTACTTGTGTTTTTTCCTTGACTGGATTTGGATAGCGGATCCACTGCAACATACTTGATTTGGAAACCTCCTGCAGTCACTGAAGCATCACTGAGAAACTTCAAGGTCATGACATTTCCTGGGGAGGAGGGGGAGTGCAAAAGAACAAAGATGTTACTCTGCTTTGATTTGGCTGGCAGTCTAGAGACTCATCATTCTTAGAAGAGAATATAAAAATTTATGAACCAGGGACACGTGGGTGGACCAGTAGGTTAAGCGACTGCCTTCAGCTCAGGTCATGATCCCAGGGTCCTGGGATGGAGCCCGGCATGGAGCTCCCTGCTTGGCGGGATCCTGCTTCTCCCTCTCTCCCTCCCCTGCTTGTGTTCCCTCTCTGGCTGTATCACTCTCTGTCAAATAAATAAATAAAATCTTAAAAAAAAAATCTCCAGTGAAATGTTGAATAGTACAAGAAAAGAAAATCAGAAACAATCATCTTTAGGATGTTAAATATTGGTACATAATAAATTATGGTACATTCATATAGGGACCTAGTAGGCAGTCGTTAAAACGAATTTGAGGGGGGCCTGGGTGGCTCAGTGGGTTGAGCCTCTGCCTTCGGCTCGGGTCATGGTCTCAAAGTCCTGGGATTGGGCCCGCATTGGGCTCTCTGTTCAGCAGGAAGCTTGCTTCCTCCTCTCTCTGCCTGCCTCTCTGCCTACTTGTTCTTTCTCTCTCTCTCTCTGTCAAATAAATAAATGAAATTAAAAAAAAATTTTTGAATGATCTACATACTGTATGCTGACTTGGAAATATGTCCATGATATCTGTGTATACCATGTTTATAAAATACAGGGAAACACCTGAATCATCCAATGCCTTTCTTGGGTGGGCAGAGATGGGGAGAGTGGTGATATTCTTCCTTTATATACCATTTATTAAAGTGGTACAGTTTCTGGGTAGTTTTTAGTTCATTCATTTTCTGATCTTGTTTTTTAATATAAATATCCTGGGGTGAGTAAGCACATATTTAAGACGAAAACTAGACCAAAATGTTAACAGCATTATACTTGACTGGTTAAATTTATACTTCAAATGTATTTTAAATCTTTTTCTATTCCTTGATATCAATTTCCTCCTCTTGCTTTTTTGCTAAATCTTTGGCTGTTTTGTTTAATTGTGTTCTGTTCTGTGTGTTGATTTGTTTCTCTTTAAATAATAAATGGTGTGGGTTTTTTTTTTTCTTGCAGTAGTGTTAAAAAAAAACAACACTGTTTTGATTATGCTAGCAGTTAAGTTTTTTTTCTGTTTTAGACAAAACAAGAAAAAAATGTGAAGTTTCAGGCTTTGATTCTCTGTTTCTTTCTTTCTTTTTTTTAAAAATAGGATTCTTATCTCCTAAGTAACTCCTATGGATGGCTCCTATGTACTCTTAACTTTCTGTTAACGTAAAGTACGTTCTCAAGAAAAGAATGAGATAAACAGTTTAATGGGCTGCCCTTACCAGGGAGATTGTAACAGAGAATGAATGAATAATTTTTAAGCACTAATCATTCCAGGATTGAATAAGAAGTTTTATTTCTTGTAATATTGACGCATAAATGAGAATTTCATGAGAATTTCGTGCCTTCAGGCTAGGGTGTGGGAGTAATTTAGCTAGTCTTATCTGAGCTAGGGACTACTTAGAAATTACAGTTCTGTGTTATTTTGTTGTTTTTAGTTGCAGAAACACTGTGATAACTTTATGACTTGGAGGAAAAAAAGAGCAAGTCAGAATGCCAACTACTAGTGCTAGGGATGGAAATAAGAAGAAATCAACAAAAACACCTAGGAAAGTGAAGGTTCTTAGCCAGAAAATAGCAGTATGGGGCAATGGCAGAGGCATTTCTTCTGGATATACATATATACTACTACAAACTCATTGCTTGAGGTACATTGCATGTGACAAAGTCACAAAAGTAATTGGCAGGAATTAAAAAGATTTGGAACACTTTGCCAACCCTAGCTAGCCTTTTGAGATTTACTATGCATAATTAGCATATTAAAAGCTCTCTGACATCTTCCAATAAAGAGACCTGTTTAACATAGTTTAAACCAATGTTTCCCCAGTTCCCTTGACCTTAATGTTCTTTTCTCATGCAACACCTATTAAAAATGTTTCATAGAACTGCTCTTCACAACACTGTAGGGAATGCTGTCCAAAGATAAAAATGCAGTTAAGTGTGATGTAACATTTTTTCAGTGACAGAAGATATTTTTAACAACGTTAATACTTCTGAAAATACCTCTCAATCCTTTATTGATAAAAAAAACTTTGGTCTTTTATTTCCACATTTTATGGAAAGCAAAATTCAGGGATTTGCAGACTCAAGACCATCTCAAACTGCATTCCTTCACCTGATGAGTCTACGCATTTTTGGTATAAGGGGTTGGCATTAAGTTCTAAGTATGAACACTACATTTTGCAAACTGGCAAGCTACGTCTCACCCAATGGTTCTCTTAACTTTAAAAAGTTAATAGTAATGACTACTGGGTTCTTCACTTTCAGTGACACTATGGAAAAACAAATCATAGTCCTACGTCTCAATTTAGAGCCATTACCTGTGCTAACGACGTCTTCTGGAAGTTCATCTCCACAGTATCTGAAAGGAAATTTTCAAAAAAGAGAAGTTACACAGAAGAATATTACACGGCTATTAAGTGGCTCTGACCTGTAATTAAAGTGCTTTATTTTTCCTAAGTAATGTCTCGTTTTCCTATTATTTAAAACTTTTTATTTTTTTTAAAGATTTTATTTATTTATTTGACAGACAGAGATCACAAGTAGGCAGAGAGGCAGGCAGAGAGAGAGGAGGAAGCAGGCTCCCCGCTGGGCAGAGAGCCTGATGTGGGGCTCAATCCCAGGACCCTGGGATCATGACCTGAGCCGATGGCAGAGACTTTAACCCACTGAGCCACCAAGGTGCCCAAAACTTTTTATTATTTTTTTAAACTTGAATTTGTAAGGGAGAAGAAGGATTAAAACAAAGTTTGTTGTTTCAAATAACCTGAGAATATAAACGAGATTCTGAAAAAAGGACATGTGACATTTCTACTGTGTGTACTTGCAAAATTATTTGTGTAGTAGAAAATATTAATCTCTCTGGAAAAAATTTAAATTTGATTCCGATTAATCCTATAAAGTTTCTTCATGGTTAAAGAGGAATATGTGTATAGCTGATGGTATTACTAATTCGAATTCTAGAGTAGACTGATTTGAATGTGGAAAATTATGTTGGACCTTACAAGAGGGAGGGACTGGTTTTTATCTGAATCAACTTGAAAGGAACTTCCTTGTACATTACATAAAAGGGAAGAATTTATCACATAATCCGATAAGTGACAAATTAGTCTATGGAAAACCTTTTAAAAAAACAGTATATGATTTTATCTAGGGCTGTAATTGATTTGTGAAGCTAGGTTTAGAATGAAAATATCATCTTGAGTCTCAAGGTAGGATGTTCGTTCTTTCAACAAATGTTTTGCTCTTAATTTCTCCAACCCTGCTTCATCTATAGCAGTAATCTGTCAGCCAAAAAGCAGAATAAAACAAAACAAAACAAATTTCCCTCCAAAAGTTGTTACTCCTGTATGCAAGAAATGTGTATCTTTTTCTTGGTGTTTAAGTTACGCATTTCAAAGTCACAACAAACTAAAAATTTTTAATTATTTTAATAATTATTTTAGTTTTTAATTATTTTAATAATTAAATTATTTTAATTTGTCATTTTAAATTATTTTAATAATTTTAATCATTACCATTTTCTTTTATTAAATTACTGTCATGGATAATGGAAAATTGATAACTGATAGTCTGTTGATACTGGATAGTCTCAGATACACGTTATTAAGTGGGGGGCTAAAAAAATAAAACACATAATTACTATGCTTTGATTTGTAATATTTTGTGAGACATTCAAAGTTTAAATTATATTGAAGATTCAGAATGGCAACACAGAATGTTGTGTCCCAGGATGTTGAAAACCCAAGGGAAAAATATTGAGGAAAGGAGCACTTGTTTTTTATGTCAAAGAAAGCTATTTTAAAGAAGAGTTCCACTGTATGATTAGGTAGATTTTGTGAGAGAAGGGGCTATACTTTGCTTATTCGTTCCTTCCTTCCTTTTTTTTTTTTTTTTTTTTTAGATTTTATTTATTTATTTGACAGAGAGAGATATCACAAGTAAGCAGAGAGGCAGACAGAGAGAGAGGGGGAAGCAGGTTTCCCGCTGAGCAGAGAGCCTGGTGTGGTGATCTCAGGACCACGAGATCATGACCTGAGCTGAAGGCAGAGGCTTTAACCCACTGAGCCACCCAGGCGCCCCAGCCCTGAAGTCTTTTTAAATAGACTATTTAATGCTTACAACTTAATAGTAATCAAAAGGCAGCTGTCACTATTTTAATTACAAGAACACTAATTACAAGAACATGCAGCAGCTGACTGGCTTCACATACTAAGAAAAATCTTTGCTAAAAAAGGATATGGTGTTGCCAGGGAGTAAAAATACTAGAGAATCAATAACTGTGGGGAACATTGAAGAAAATTAAAGAAACATCAAACAAGATATTGAAGGTATTTTTTACTCTTTATATGGGGAAACACGTACCTTCCAACAAAACCATGGACATCATCATAACTGTCATATATTTCAACATAGTCAGCCAAGCAAGCTGGGTCATCTTCAAGGTCAAAGTCCAAAAAGCTCAGGTGAATACGTTGACCATACTTGAGTCTAATGTGCCAGTAACAGATTTGGTTATCATCGTACTCATTTGGGAAGCCTGGAGATTTAAAAATTCGCTTTGGATCTGTAAAAACACCACCACACTCCTTTGCTAAAATGGATAAAACAAACAAACAAACAAAAAACAAAAAAGGAAAGAAAGAAAGCATTAGAAAAAATATTATCCGTATTTTAAACTGATATGCACTTCTTAGTGCTTTTAAGAAAATATTAAATACACATACTTACAGCTAAAGAATAAATGAATATTTTCATTATTCATTGGTAAATTCTTTCAAATGAATATACACTGAATTTGTATGAAATGACAGGAAAAGTGACAAGAAAAAAATTGCAATTTAAATAATTGTGTTCTTGTACTTTTTTTGTATTTTATCTTTTCAGCTTAGAATGCACAAGCCTCAGGGCTCGGGGAGCGTGCAAATCTTGATCTTGGGGTTGTGGGTTCAAGCCCCATGTTGGCTGTAGAGATTACTTAAAAATAAAATCTTTTTTTTAAAGAATGTATAAGTCTCAGATGTATATGTTCATGTATTTTGATGAATATGTATACGCCATTATCAACAGCTCAATCAAGATGGCTGCGATTTTGTCCTGTGGTATCAATACTGTGTCTTCAAGGACTTTTTAGAATAATGAGTCCAATAAATTCTGTATGGAAAATCATTATAGAATTTCAGAGTCACAAGAGACCTTGAAAGTCACTCTAATCCAGTTAGAAGGAATAATTTATTATAATTTTATACTCCTTTCACTGGTTTTAAACTAACACCTTAATCCTAATATTTGAGGATTTGACAGAGGTATTCATGTTTGTTTTTTCAAGTCATTTGTTATTTTACAGATTTCTGCCATGCCTTATAGCCTGGGATGAGAACAATCAAACAACCTCTGCCAAACCCATAATTTTACTGGGTGACCCGGAATGAAAGGTATGGAAAACCCCCGGTTAATTTTGATTTTGGATCAAATAAGTATCTACCATCTGGAAACTCAAAATAATGTGAATAGTGGTGGTGACTGTGGGTAGCATTCCAAGACATTTTTCAATCAGAGGCTTTTTCCAAGAATATTATCCTTTGAAAAAGATTCTTTAAAAAAAAAGTGTTAGAATTCTTAATATCATAGAAGGTAAGGAAGCTTATCTCCCCCAGGGCCAAACAGGATCTTAGGGAAAGTGACAAAAGAAGGTCAAGGAATCTAGTCTGATCTCTGTACCCCTCAATACTTCAGTTTCTTCCCTGGTAAATTAAATATAACCATGCCTCTCCTATTACCTACTTCACAACATTATTCTAAGGATAGTAACATGGAAGATAACTTCAGGGTGTTATATAAAATGTAAGCTGTTCTCAGGGCGCCTGGGTGGCTCAGTGGGTTGAGCCGCTGCCTTCAGCTCGGGTCGTGATCTCAGGGTCCTGGGATCGAGTCCCGTGTTGGGCTCTCTGCTCGGCGGGGAGCCTGCTTCCTCCTCTCTCTCTGCCTGCCTCTCTGCCTACTTGTGATCTCTCTCTGTCAAATAAATAAATAAAATCTTAAAAATAAATAAAAATAAATAAATAAAATAAGCTGTTCTTATTGTCTTATTCAATATTACGTGGCAGTTTGTATGTGTACATAGCATGTGCAATGCCAGTTTTTGGAGTGATTTGCTCTGTCCTATGCCATCCTATCTTTGTTGTCTATACCATTAGATTAGGAAACAGTTCAAATATTGACCAATTTGATTGTCTATTTAGCTATTCAGCTCTATATTTTATTGAGCAATTGATAGCCATTGGTTTATTTTTATGATACCATTATGATTTCTTCATTACAATTATTTTTCATTGAACTGTTCCTCCGCCAGTACTAGTTCAGGTGGTCCCCAGTCCCCTTCAGGTTCCCACATCCTAAAAAATCAGCATGTCACTGAATCCAAAAGTAAGCTGAGACCAGAGTAAGAAGAAGTCTCCCAGGATTCTGTACAAATATTCCCAGAGTAAAAAGGATTCTGCCTCGATGAGAGACAAAAGGAATTTATAAAAATTTGTAAGTTAAGGTGGCATCTTTATAAAAAGGCAAGGAAATACTGTAAGACTCTTTCTATTAGCACTTCTTTATTTGCCCTAGAGATAAATTTCCCCTATGGAAATGATTGAATAGATGCTCAGAGATCCTAAACCTTATCAAGCAAAAGAAGAATCAGAGAACATACTTGGAAATAGAAGTGTCTCTTTAGAGTCAAAAGAAAGTTGCTTGTGTAAATATACCAATGAAAAAGGAAGGAAGAGGGAAGAAAAGAAGATATATGAACTATTAACAATAACTAAATATAGAATTAAATATAACACAAGGTTTAAGTATGTGAAAATGATTTGAAAATTATAGCCCTATATAAATGCACTATACATATTTATTCATATTTTGTTTTAAGTGGGAATACTTGATGGCTCTGGGAAAAATTCTTTTCTATGTAGAATACACATTATTTTGAGATAAAGCTTAGTTAAAAACATGAGAAACTATTCTCTAATGATTAATATCATTGAATAATAAATTCTATAGTAACATGCTAGAATTTCACTATAATTCACTGTATCTTCACTATAGGGACTTTCTTATAAGGCAGATTGGAACAGGACAACACCTGAGGATGCTTGTGATCATAAACATTAGGCAGACTTGGAAACATATTATAATTCTTCATAGTATCATGCTGGAGGAAATGCAGCCTAAAAAGAACAATCTATTTTTTCTCCAAAAACATGAACAAAAAATAGCTCTTTATAGTAGTTATGTTGAATTAATTTTCTCTTTAAAGTTTTCCTAGCTACAATCAATCATGGGAAAATATGAATAAAAATATACTATATAAAAATAACTAACTAGTATATCCAGCATGTAATTGTGAAAACCACAGAGTGAGAGTTGCTCAGTTTGGAAGTTTAAGAATTTATGCACAGAAATATCAGGGGAAGAGTTTATTTTGTCTCTTTCTTCCCCCATTCTATCGAAGGGGAAATTTTGAACAGTTAAATTTGGTAGTATCACTTTGTTGTTTTTAGCTAATTAACTGTGACAAGTTTATAACCCACTTCTTTTTTTTTTTTTTTTCATCTTTGTGGTCGGGAATAGAAAAAGATGTGGCATAGAAAAAACCTGAATTTGAGATCCTGCCTATTGGATGTTTGATTTTGGCAAGTTATTAAGCTCTTCGACTTTCAATGTCCTGATTTCTAAAATGGGTATAACAATAGCTTCTTGCAGAATCATCGTGAATACGGACAGCGTGGAAGAGGAGCAGCAGGCAGGGTCTGGCCCAGCGTAACGACTCCGGGAATGGTTGTTGTTATTAAGAATTATCATCACCGGGGCACCTGGGAGGCTCAGTGGGTTAAAGCCTCTGCCTTCAGCTCAGGTCATGATCTCAGGGTCCTGGGATGGAGCCCTACATCAGGCTCTCTGCTCAGCGGGGAGCCTGCTTCCTCCTTGTTCTCTCTGCCTGCCTCTCTGCCTACTTGTAATCTATGTCTCAAATAAATAAATGAAATCTTTAATAAAAAAAAAAAAGAATTCTCATCACCAAGTTGGTTTATCTCTGGGAGAGGAGCCATTTATATTTACTAACCTCTTAGTAACATGTAACTGTTTTTGGCAAAGTATAAAATTATTATTTATAACAAACCTTGTGGGTTATAGCAATAGGCATCCCATCTTTCACTCCTATTAAGACGGATTCCGTAATCAATAATCCCAGTTTTTCCAAATCCACAGTTGGGCCCTGGTTTCACAATGGGGTATCCAACTCTGCCCTTGGCCATCCACCCAGCAGCACAGACATGAAATCCTGCAAGAGAAGGAAAGGACTATGGGCTAACTGGTAAACCCCCTCAGCTGAGTGAGGGTCATCTTAACAAAGGTAGCCCCTTCTCAACTGCCCAAAGCCAGGTAAGTACAAGGAGAGAAACTATTTTCTTTCTCTTCTTTTCATTTTTTTGAAAAACATTTTTCTTAAAAAAATAAAGTTTGAAAACATATAAAATGTAACATCCAACTTTTGCTAGAAAATTACGTCCTACTTGAATAAAAAAGAGGCAGATGGACTGGAAATCATAATACCATGAATATGAAAAATCCAAGTTCACAGCTGGCTTCTTTTCACAAATGACCTATCAAGTACCATGAAATAATTTCTGAAATTACCATTGATCCTGGAAAACAATTTTTTTTCAAATGATAATTTAAGTAGTTTCTATTTCAGGATCAATTAAAATTTGCTAATATTTTAAGAAATTTGAATAAGGATAAACATATTCATAAATTTTGAACAAAGCCTCAGCCCTGTGTTCCTTGCCCAACTTCAGAGCCTGTCTGAGTATTTCCCATTGCCGTCCAAGAGCGGTTTTACTGAAGGTCCAGGACAGCCAGTAATGGCCCTGGTCTTTGTACGCATGGTTTCAGGTACTGTGTCATGCACAGACCTGTGGGTCTAGACTGAACAATATGCTGGGAAGAATTTAGGGATTTTTGGAGAATGGTTTTATTTTTATCCTGAGTAATATTTAATAGTAACATAAGCTTTGCTACTGTCTTTTTTTTTTTTTTTTTTAATCAACAAAGGGGTTTCTTCAATGGAGAAGAGAGTTCTGAATGGGGGTGGCTTTGGATTCTCCTGTAAAACCACCATGAGAGATGGTCATGGTGCTTTTTTTTTTTTTTTTTAAAGAAGGCTCTAGCACAGGCACCTGGGTGGCTCAGTGGTTAAAGCCTCTGCCTTCGGCTCAGGTCATGATCTCAGGGTCCTGGGATCAAGACCTGCATCCGGCTGTCTGCTCAGCAGGGAGCCTGCTTCCTCCTCTCTCTGCCTGCCTCTCTGCCTACTTGTGGTCTCTGCCTACTGTCTGTCAAATAAATAAAATCTTAAAAAAAAAAAAAAAAAAAAAAAGAAGGCACCAGCACTAGTTAATCACTTTGTTTGCACCAGGTCTCCTGACATGATCTCAGTTTCTTTTTCCTACCATCTTACAAGCTGCTTATTTTCCTTTTGATCCTAAAGTATGAATGCATTCTCCCACTTAACTTAAAGAAATTGAGAAACAGGGGTACCTGGGTGGGACCGTTGGTTAAGTGTTTGACTCTTGGTTTCAGTTGGAGTTGTGATCTCAGGGTTGTGAGATGGTGACCTGCCTGGGTCTCTGTGCTCAGAGTGGAGTCTTCTTGGAATACTCTCTCGCCCTCTCCCTCTCTCTCCATCTTCTGCCCCTCCCTCACCTCCCCGTGCACTCGAGCATGTGCACATTCTTTCTCTCTCTCTCAAATAAATAAATAAATCTTTTAAAAAACATATTTTGAAAAAAAAAGCCACTAAATTCAGTATTTCTTCTATGAAGAAAATTTCTTTATAAAACTCAACATAATAACATTTAACAGCTAAGGAAACCCATACTCAGAAGTTAAGAAAAGATAGAACAGTATGAAAAATGAATAGAAGTGGCATTAAAATTAATGAGGAATTGAAATGATGTTGAGATAGTGATGTCTTTGCTTTTTTACTTCTATTATATTAGCTCACAGTGGGTTGTGACCCCAAATAAGTTGCTAGCACTAAGACCTTTCCACTGGCTCTAGGCAGAGAAGATGGAGAAGCCAGAGCGTAGACGCGTCATAGGGGCTTAGAGAAACATTGGAAGGATTGAGAGAGAAATCTTATGAAGGGGTTATAGAAAGGGTAGAGGGTTTTTTTCCCCCCAAAGGTGAAAAAGAAGAAAAATCATTGTCAAATTAGTTACCAATTTTTCTGGCTGCCTCCACTTGCTTGTAGGTGGCGAGTCGGCCGCCTTCGTATTCGCACACCGCCTTGGCTTCTGCGTAGGTGAGCTTGTACTTGCCAGCCCGCGCTTCTCTGTGGTACACACCTGCTGCTTGTTCTGTGAATTCACATAATGTTGTAAGTATGCTGTGATCCAGTCTTGTGGAACAAGGGAAATTTTGTGGCCTCATCTAGAAGATTGCATCAGCTATTGTTCCTGCCAAAGAGTTTCCCTGGTCAGTGGCCTCGGGTGGCTAGGTTTTCATTGTTAGAAAGCTTTGAAAAAAAATATGAATGAAGGGAATTTTAGGGGAATTTTAGGGGACATAGGAGAAACTTGAGGCTAAATTATGTGTCCTGAACTGATGGCCTGAAAGAAACCTGTAAGGCAACTTTGTATTTCCACACTATCAAAAGGTGACAAAGTTTCGACTTTTTTGGGCTTTCTTTTAAACCAAATAAAAACTTGGAAAGGTAAACAATGCAGGGAGGGAGCGGAAGTGAAGGCAAAAGAAACCAATGAAAATTGATCCATTATGTAGGCTCACAATGATGGAAAAAAATAATCCAAAATATCCATTTGAGGGAAATGACTAATGCACTGTGATTGAGAATTTAGTAAACAAATCAAAAACTGAGGAAAGGTTTAAAGAATCCAAAGAAAATAGAGACTGCGTTAAGGGGGGGAAAAGATTCAAACACAGCAGAGAAGAAATTGGGTACACCGAACTACCAGCATGTTGTTCCCAGCATATTTTAGGGAGTAAGTCATAAGCGAATTGTCTTCCAGTAGATCACTGTTTAAATTGTTTTGAGTTTGGAGTGCATTTTGCCATAGAAACAATGCGATAATTTTTCCAGGACAATAATCATAACATTAGCTCTCATCGTTCTGTGTAGACCTTCAGATTATGGTCAAGTCTTTGTACCCTAACCTGTACAATCAGCTACCATTAAGATCATTTCTAATGAGACCACATATTCCTTGGCATTCAGCAAGACATGAGTCCAGTAGTAGTGCTCGCTCTCCTCCCCAGGCTAAAGCTGACACCCCCACAGTTCAATAGGAGATGCTGCTTGCCACCTGCCCTGTTTCTCTGGACTGCAAGGGATCCTGTTCTTACACGTTGTATGGTAACATCCCATCACTTATGCACTAAAGACCTTAGTCAATCTGATGCTCATAGGTCAGGGAACACAAGGAACATCAACGTTATCTTCCTGTTTGAAAGTTTCCTACTGCCCAAGAGTCCTTCATATTGGTAAAACCTCATTAACTCAAGTTCTGCTGCTTTCCAATTTGGTTATTTTGAGAACATACCATGAGGTCTGCTAAGCGCTGTGGGTCAAGTCCACTTCCCAGGGCAACTTGGACACTAGTGAGCAATAGAAGTACTTTTATTTTGCAGTATAAGAGTACTAAAGCTTTTAGTAGAGAAGGGAGACATGTTGAATTTACTTATGGATCATATTAGAGATTAACAAAAATGTTTAAAATTGTACCTATTCCCTGACAATACAGACTACAAGATCTTTACTAGTAGGAATTATTTTAATGTGCGCAAATGTTTCTCAAACTAAGATTTCCTTGTCTTTTACTCCCTAATCAAAATCTGACATTCATAGGGAAAAAATTAATTAACAGAGCAGTTTTTGAAAAATAATTTTAAGTTTTCCTCCCAGTAATTTTTCTTAAATTTTTGTAACTAGAACTCGTCTAGCCATGAGATGGTTGGTAACTTAAATGGTAGAAAAGTCTATGCTATCATTTTAAATTCATTAAATAATGTTAAGGGGCGCCTGGGTGGCTCAGTGGGTTAAGCCGCTGCCTTCGGCTCAGGTCATGATCTCAGGGTCCTGGGATCGAGTCCCACATCGGGCTCTCTGCTCAGCAGGGAGCCTGCTTCCTCCTCTCTCTCTCTCTGCCTGCCTCTCTGCCTACTTGTGATCTCTCTCTGTCAAATAAATAAATAAAATCTTAAAAAAAAAATAAAATAAATAATGTTAATATTCTACATTTTTCCTGAAAGAGTGACAAACTTCCTATTATTTTGCCTTATGAGTGGTTGAGAACTCCGGTACCTATTTGACAATTTTAAGCACACATTTGTTTGAAAGCATTGCTCAATTCAGAATTTCAAATTACGAAGATGGTCCTTTGTACCTAATTTTAAAAGTTTTACCTTTCAGAAGGAATAATAATTTATTCATTTTTAGAGTCCCTAGTCATTCATTAAAACTGAGTACTTCACCACTACTTTTTTTTCTGTTAGCATGGGCTACAGTAGCATGTGGGCTTCACTCTCTCCTCCTGGTTCTTCACTGGATGAGTTGTGTAACCTTGTACCAATTACTGCCTACACCTCAGTGTCTTCTTCTATCAGATGGAAATAATGTTGGCTATTCTGGGAATAAAGAAATCATTAAAACCCAAAAGCATAACTTCTGGATCCTAGTAGAAGCTCATGGTAGTGTTACTTGTCCTTCTTTTTTAGATTCAATACAATGGCTGAAAACAATCGCTTATCTGTGCAGTTTTGATTTTCATCATCTATGTAAATTAGTTAATGTGTCTTATCTTTATATTACAAAAATTACTATTTGAGGAATAGTAATTACTATTGGGGTCTGGAACTGGAACTGGAAGACACCAGAGTTAAAAATGAAACTTAGAGGTCCCATACTTTGACCTTCTCATTTTACTACTAGTGGAACGGAGACCAAGTTTGAAGCGCCTTGTTCGCGATAGCTGCTAACAGATTCCTGCCTTCCTATCCGGCTCTCTTCCTTCTCTAAATAGTATTTAATACCATATTGACCTAACCAACTGTAAACAATTTGTGTTAGGCTGAGTGGTCAATAATTTGTCCCAGATTGAAGCAATGTGCAATTACCCCGAGCCTTAGATTCGCAGCATACTATTAACATTTGGGTCTGCTTCTCTTTACCTCCAGGACAGAACTTCTATTGTCCATGTTCACATTTTTGTAATATACAGCATCACTTAAAAAAAACAACAACAGTGCCAAATGGCTTGATCGTTAGTTTGACAGTGTTTCAAGGTTTATGTATGTGGATTTAAGTCTTTAGCTTTATGGCAGTTTTTTCCATTTCTAACAAAAGTGTGTATATTTTCTAAGGTTGCTAATGTGCAAGGAAAATAAACAAAGAGCCTTGTTCACTCCTTGAGAAAGTCCCAGACCCCATTTTGGCCAAATGGATTGCCCTCTTCTGCATGAAACTAGTTCACTGGCTCAAGCTGAAAAAAGAGGGGGCAAGGCTGTGTGCATTGCAAATCAAGCTTTTTAATGAAATCCACATGGCTGCAGTTATTACCAGAGAGAAACACACTGAAAGGGAAAATATTCCACAACCATGTGCTGCTTACCAAGCATTAGAAAAAGACCTAGGTTAATTTTGCTCTCTCTGTATTTCTTTATTTTATGTAAGAATCTGTCAGTTTTCTTCTTGAGTAATTAAACATTTTTTCACTATCAAACACAGTCATGAACATAAAGCAATATTAATTTGTGTCATGAGAAAACATTGTTTAGAGTACTATAAAGGGTATTTTGGGTTTTCTCTATTTGGTCTTTTTTGGTCTATTGTTTATATTCACGTTAAGCACATGTCATTCTTTACATTTAACAAAAGAAAACAGCAAAAGAAACTTTCCTGTTCTAACAAAAGGGTGTAGAAAAGTATTTATATGGATAGCTCTCAAACAAAAGGAGTCAAAGTGGTGAGACTCCACTCAGAAATACAAGGTTTTCTCATTTATTTTGTATTATAAGCTGGCTTTGCATCAAACTAGTCAAAAGATGTTTGGAAAAAGCAAGATATACATTACAGGTCAGAGTACACAGGCAAATGATTATAAAATCATTGTATATTCCAACTTACCTTTTACATTTCTGTTATAATTACCTCCTACAAAATCTGAATGCAAACTCATTGAAACAAAAACAAAATATGGTGTTTTTATTTTGCCAAACCTTCGCTACCAAATACCATCGCATCTGCTTTGAAAATACATTTTCTCATATGGAATATAAATATTAACTTCCATTTTCTAGTGACTAGTTCGCTTTATTAAAAAAAAAAAGCTATTTTTTTAAATTTTAGAAGGCAAGAACAGTTTTTTTTAAAGACACATGCATTCCAATAGCTGTTTTTCTTCAACATTTTCTTTGAAAACATCAGCCTTAAAACAGAACAAAAAACTTTCTTGCTTCAATTCACTTCTCCATCAATTCAAAGAAGTAACATCCCCAAAAAGCAGCTCATGAGTGAAGTTTCTTACCAAGCCATATGGAGTTATGAAAAATTCCATTCTTGAATCCCCATCCGTGAACTTCTTCCCACAGCAGGACAAATAAGTAAGTTAAGATGATCATATCTCAGCTGCAGAGATGTAATAGCCTATTAAGGCTGCTCAGGGTAAGTTCTCAGAGCAGAGGCTGAAATGTGACTGAAACATCTGGTTTCCACATCTTTTAAATGGTTTTTTTGGACTGTGAGGTCAGCAAGTATTCTCCAATGGCATTTTTCACTGTAGAGTTACACAATTAACTCAGTGTCTGAAGCAAATCCTCTGACTCATTTGCATTGGCAACCCAAACTAAGGTTATAGAACCATCATCTACATTTTAAAATTCATCTACTCAGAAAGTGGCTTATTAATTCTGTCTGTCACAGACATTTCTCTATTAGGAAGTTTGTGTAACTTGGTGTAGATTCAGCAATGATTAAAACAAAAATAAAAAACTTCAGTAGGGGTTTTAAGAGAAATCCTGAGTGTCTTATTTGCGGGAAGCCAATTATGGAGTGTGGGGTTTAGGCTTAAACACTAATCTTGAACTTGATGCTGGTAATGTTACTGTAATTTTCCCCAAACATTGCCAAGCTTGTATAGAAAATTTAAAGCAAAGGCGTGCGTAGTTTGGCGAACTCTAAACTGTATCCAGTGATGTAGGATATCTTTGCCTTCTGTCTGTGTTTGGCCTGGGGTTGGATCTGTTGCAGTCCTTGGTTTATTGCGGTCAGCAGGTAAATACATCAGCTTCCAGAAAAAGAGCTCCATTTCAGAGCTTTAGGACATTCCAGCAGCTTTGGGGTACCACAAATTCTTGAAGTTGGAGGAGAAAGATGGATGGGTAGCTAGTCAGAGTTGATAAGGATATGGCCCTAGGTTTCTCCAAACCACTCTAACTTTGAAGATGATCAAAACAAAAGGTAATCATTATTAGTAGTGAAGTCACCATGCCTTAAAATAGCCCAGGCTTTCCACTCTTTTTGTGTAGGGTCCCTGGGTCTTAGTGATAGCCCCCTTGCTCTGATGCCAGTGGCATTTCCTGTTGATTGACAGCCATCTTGGGCAACGTTTGCCTCTCTTTCTTAGACACCATTCTTTGCTCTTTAGTTTTTCTACTCTTGCTGCCAAATTGCTTTCTATTTGCTCTCATATTCATTTCTCTCATGCTTTCTCAGTCCCTCCAGTGATATTGGAATCCTTTGAAAATGCCAACTTTCTGGACTCACCCCATCTGAAGTTAGCCTAGAATCCCCAAGGCATCTTGACACTGGACACTGAAGGCTCGTTCTCATCTCTTCTGGAAAGAGCAATTGTGGGGATATAGTCTATGGGTACAAAATTCCCTGGATGCTCATTGAGGTATGCATGAAATTATTAGGGTTCAAAATCTCTATTTTGGCCCCACAGCAACAGAGAAATAAGGGAATTGTATCTGCTCACTGACAGGGTTAGAGAGCATTAGTTTGGTGCAAAAGAGGACATAGTCTAGACCACGTGGGTGTGATTGTGTAGAACACAGATGTGGTCATAGAGAAACAGGGTGAATAGATAGTTGGAAGGAGCAAACCATGATATTGCTCTGGAAAGTAGAATTATATGAGTATTTTAAGTTTGTGGTTTAGGAAGTAAATATAACTGAACTTGAGCAAGGCTGCTGCAAAATCATCACAGCTTCCCCATTCTTTGCCTGGTCACATTTCTCTGGCTGTGCCTTCTGCATTTCTTTGAAGTACCGAATTTCCTCTGACTCTCATTTATCAAAAATTACTCTCAGGAAAGGGTTGGAAATTAATCTTTACTTAGGTCAGATAACTATTCACAGATAACCATCTTTGTTTATTTGCATTTTGATGAAGCTCCAAGTCTAGGAAGGTATGAATATTCACTTTGTTTTAACGTGAACATTTAATGATTGCTTTGATGGATAACCCACTCCAGGTAGAGAATTTCTTTTCCTCTCTCCCAACTCCCAAATGTGCAAATACTTCACCTTCTCTCCATACAGTATTTGGAAACCCTGTCCTCCCTTTCATCAAGCAAATAGAAAACAGTGCCTAATAGATGTGGTCTCTTGTTTTGAGGGGGGTGTTTGTTTCTATTGTGGAAGAAAAGAGGAGGATGAATCTTTTATATGGAAAAGATGCAAGGTGTATGGGTGAGAATCAAGAGGAAGATAAGAGGGAGAAGCGTAGCAAAGGGAATGGTCTATGAACTTACCTTGGAAGTTGACTAAGATAAGTAGGTACCCCCTGCCCAACTCTCAGTGCACACTATCCAGGATGTGTCTGGGGAGCAAAGAGAAGATACACTTCAGAAGTTCCTTTCAAGGGCTCGGGAGACTACCAGTCACAGGCTCTACCTTCTGAGATGAATGCTGTGCCGGACCTGCCTGCCCCCAATCTCTTGATCTGCCCATCCCAAGGTGTGCTGTCGTTCCTTTTGCACCTGTCAGTTACTGGTAGAAAACTCAGCAGCAGAAGTGTGGTTTTTTTTTTTTTTTTTTTTTGTGCAGAAGTGTCTCCCCTTTTACCGTGTTCCAGGACCTATACATCTAAGCAGCTACTAGATACCTAAAAACATGATAGAGAGAACTCCAGATCTGATTTGAGCCAAGACTGTGCTGAAAAAGCTCGAGATCTTCTAAGCCCACACAGTGGTTTAGTGATGTCACTCTTATACAAACTTAAAAAATAAGACTTTAAAGTAGAATTTCAGATATCTGCCAGAGGATGAGAGGAGCATATTAAATTTTTTTGGGTAAGTGTAGTCTCAGCTGATAGGAAGAAGGTATGGAGAAATGTCAGGTGGATGTGGACTGGGGGAGAAAAGGAAAAGAGGGAAGAGAAATTCCAAGAGATCACATACATATCTGATTATACTTTAAAAAGACTGTATTTGATTAGCAAGATATTGTAGGAAAATGTGATTCTTTGGCCATAGTATGAAAATGAAAACATAAATTATATAATTTTAGGGGTGCCCGAGTGGCTCAGTTGGTTAAACATCTGTCTTGGGCTCAGGCCATGATCTCAGGGTCCTGGGATGGAGCCCCGCGTTGGGTTCTCTGCTCAGTGGGGAGCCTGTTTCTCTCTCACCCTCTCCCTCGGTGCCCTCCCTCTCTCTCTCAGATACATGAATGAAATCTTTAAAAAAATTATATCATTTGATTGATTATGTTTTGTAATCTTGGAAAGAGAAAGAAAAAGCAGAGAGAGAGAAAAGGGTGGAGCTCAGTGAGTTACAAAATGTGTTAGTGGAGGACATCTTTAAGAACACTTCCAGTAAGGCTGTGAAATTACCTTACAGGAATGCCTTACCCACCTAAGATCTCCCTATGGTCTAGCACGGGAATAAGGACAATAATAGGGACTAAGGTCATTCCCCTTAGCCTCATTTAAAAGAAGTGGAGAGAAACTGATGCATGGCATAGAACAAGGTTAAAGAAATAAAATATGGGGGTGCCTGGATGTCTCATTTGGCTAAGCAACTGACTCTTGATTTTGGTTCAAGGTTATGATATCAAGCCCTGTGTCAGGCCCATGCTGGGTGTGGAGCCTGCTTAAGATTCTCTCTCCTCTTCCTCCTCTCTCTCTGCCTGCCTTTCTACCTACTTGTGATCTCTCTCTGTCAAATAAATAAGTGGAATATTTAAAAAAAAAAAAAAAAGATTCTCTCTCCTCCTCTCTCTCTGCCCTTCCCTCCCTGACTCACACAAACACTCTCTCTCTCTCAAAAAGAAAAGAAAAGAAAAGAAATAAAATATGTGGCATTCCCCTCATTCATTCAGTAAATCTTTAAGAATCTTCAAGTGAAAGGCTACCAACTTTTACAGAGCCAGTGAGCAGGATAGGGCCTATGTAGAACAAAGAGAAATTTATGAAAAAGTAAAAGATTTCATTATTTTGTATCAAAAAGCTTTTAGAAAGTAAATATGACACTGAAAGAGACCTGACATTGGATTTCCCTTAGTTGTATGGTGTGATAGTCATTAGTAATGCTAAGTATTTCTGGCTCTCCACCTTCTGGCAGCGTGTACTGTATGGCTTTCTGGGGTTTGGTGAGGTCATGCGATTGTTTCTGGGCCAAAACGATGTGAACAGAAATTATATATATTATCTCAGAGCCAAACATTTGATTGCTGCTCCAGAACTCTTTCCCTCCGCATACGAGATGGTGGCTGCTTCGTCACCTGGATCACTGATCGGTTCCTGATGTTAAGTAGTATGAACAAAACATAAACCTTTATTATGTTAAGTCATCGAGATTTTGGGGTTGTTCATTACTGTCAGCATAACTTGATCTTTCCTGATTTATAGGATGAAGTGAGCATATATGGGTATTAAAGCTAAGGATGATTTAAGAAGGTTGAAAGTCTAAGAACATTCGGATGCAAAGATTAAGACAAGGAGGAGAAAGAGGAAGAGGAGGAGAGAAGAACAAGAAGAGGGAAGTAGGGGCACCTGGGTGGCTCAGTGGGTTAAAGCCTCTGCCTTTGGCTCAGGTCATGTTCTCAGGGCCCTGGGATCAAGCCCTGCATTGGTCTCTCTGCTCAGCGGGGAGCCTGCTTCCTCCTCCTCTCTCTGCCTGTCTCTCTGCCTACTTGTGATCTCTGTCTGTCAAATAAATAAATAAAATCTTAAAAAAAAAGAGGGAAGTAATAGTTAATATATTTAATATCCTTCTCCACCATCCCAGCTCCTTACAAAACACAGTTCCCCGAATCTGCCTGTGATCTGCCTTCCAAGGTTATTTACCAGGACCTCCTCTATGCATTTATTCCTATCAAACTGTTCCCTATACCTCTGATAAGTCTTGGAAATGCTGCCACCTTCTCCTTACCTCATTGTCTCCTTTGGCTCTTAGTAAGACAGTCACAGAACTCAGTGTTGTAAACTTAGAGATCACCTGGTTTGAGTTTTACCTATGTTGTGAATCCTTGCTATGCTTCCCTTCTTGTGTTGACCGAAATCTTTGTTGACTTGAAAGTTGAGTTTTGACTCATTTTTGAAGTCTTAGGTGCATCTGCTTTCAGGAAGAATGACCATCATCTATAAAGCTGGAACAAAGAAAGAAGCACACATATTTGGAAACAAGTTTGAAATTTGCTCACCTAAAAATGTGCTTTTTAGATATATATATTCTTTAAATTTTTTAAAATTTTATTTATTTGACAGTCAGAGATCACAAGTAGGCAGAGAGACAGGCAGAGAGAGAGGAGGAAGAAGGCTCCCTGCTGAGCAGAGAGCCTGATGCGGGGGCTCTATACCAGGACCCTGGGATCATGACCTGAGCGGAAGGCAGAGGCTTAACCCACTGAGCCACCCAGGCACCCCTAGCTATATATTTTTAAATAGACTCGGAAATCTTAAGTTCAGGGATGCCTGGGTGGCTCAGTTGGTAAAACATCTGACTTCAATTCAGTTTACCATCTCAGGATCCTGAGATGGAGCCCTGAGTTGGGCTCTGCGCTCAGTGGGGAGTCTACTTGTCCCTCTCGCTCTCCCTTTGCTCCTCCCTGCCATTCATGCTCTCTCTTTCTCTCAAATAAATAAATAAAATCTTAAAAAAATATTAAGTTCATAGTGATCCTATCTTGATAAAGGAGGGATATGTTATAAATGTATATGAATGGAAAGTCCAGAAGGATATACATGCAAATGCCAAGTAGCTGAGCATGACTGAGCTATGGGTACTTTCTAATTTCTTCTTTTTGTTTTGTATTTTATACATTTTTGTTCAATATATATGTATTATTTGTGGAATAAATGAAAAAAATTATGATTCATGTACATATATCTAAAGGCATTAATTCGATTGATGTGACAATGAGACAATTAAGGAATAAAAAAAATCATGACTCAGAACAGAATATGAAAATTTTATAAGTACCTAAGAAAAGTGAGTATTGTGCATCTTACCAGGTAAATGGGGCATAGGATTAACAGTCCTTCCAAGAAAAATGAGATCAGTGATAATGGGATCAAAGTTAAAGCCAAACCATACTTCATAGGTTCATGCTGAGGTTACCTGGCGTACGTGGTTGCTTTTGGGTAACTCGCCAGGGCACTTGCTATGTACACAATCAATCTTGACTTTTTTTTATTTTAAAAGATTTTATTTATTTATTTGACAGACAGATCACAAGTAGGCAGAGAGGCAGGCAGAGAGAGAGAGAGGAGGAAGCAGGCTCCCTGCTGAGCAGAGAGCCAGATGTGGGGCTCAATCCCAGGACCCTGAGACCTGACCTGAGCCAAAAGCAGAGGCTTTAACCCACTGAGCCACCCAGGCGCCCTCAATCTTGACTTTAACCTCCACGTAAATATTTAATTTTTCACAGATGTTTATGGAGGTCGTTATTGATTTATGTTAAGCACTATGCTGTATAACTAGGTGGAGATATAAAGATTAATAAAACATGATCTCAAAGAGTTCATAATTTCCTGTTTGGAAAGTTATCAAGTGGGCTTGAGTCTTCACCTGGAAGTTTTTGAAAGGGGTTGAGTTGAATGTACACCACCCCTGCTGTCTTTCCATATCCTCTGACAGTGTTGGGAGGATCCCCCAGGAAGATGAGTGGTCTCAGCATCTCTGGTACTGGTCACACTGGCAAGAGTAGCTGTTGCCTGCTGTCACCAAGACTGGTGGCTCTGCTCATTAAGTATTGGGTATAACTAGCCAAGTGAGCGTATCCTTCTTCAAAAAGGGACTCTATATCATCAGGGACAAATTCACTTTTTTTTCCTTAAGATTATTTATTTATTTATTTATTTGACAGAGAAAGACACAGCAAGAGAGGGAACGCAAGCTGGGAGAGTGGGAGAGTGAGAAGTTGGAGTTGAGCAAGAAGCCCGATGTGGGGCTCAATCCCAGGACCCTGGGATCATGACCTAAGCTGAAGGCAGACGCTTAACCACTGAGCCACTCAGGCGCCCCTGACAAATCCACTTCTGAAGGAGGAAATAATTTCCTCCTTCTCTGCCCTTATGGTCTGCCCAGTTGCTATGGGCAAGCTCTCCGTGTCTCCTTCCACTCATCATCCCTTATTTTAATACAACAGGTGGGGCTAAAGGAAGGAGAGGAATCAAGCAGATGTCCCCAGTGTTCTTTTGCCACAGTTAGTAAGTACCACTGGTGAGAGAGAAGTCCAAGTCTTCCTCCTTGATTCCTCTCTTTCTCTCACCAATCCAGTCTGCTTCCATGAGGCAGAGACTGTTGGATGATAACCAACCCAGATTCCCTGTCTTCCTGGGCACAATCATAGACTACATTTCGCTGCGCCCTGCCAGGTGCTTGCAGGATGGGCTAAGTTCTAGTTAACAGAGTGTGGGTTAATTTGATGTATTCTGGTTTCAGACCAAACCCATAGAAATCTCCAGCAAGTAGTCACTCGTTGGCATCTAATGACTAAATGAGGACTTTGGTGGCCCTAGATGGCAGTATAGTTGGAAGGTAAAAGGAACCTCATTCTCTATGTGACAAGATAGAATTACTCCAGTCAGGAATACCAAACAAATTTCTACTGTGGTTAGCCACAGAGATTGGGATTTACTTCTTATCCTAATATAATATCATCATATTGTATTAGATGTGCCTCCTTCTATCTGTAATGCTTCCACCCTATTCTATGACCTCATAGTCTCTTGCATGGACTATTACAAAAACTCCTTCCACTCTTGCTCCCTTACCCATCATTCTCTGCATCATAGCCCGAGTGATCATAAAAAGCATACATCAGAACTTGTAATTCCCCTGCTTACAAGCCTGTTTCCTGTGGCACTGAAAATAACATCAGTCTCCTGTTTTTGGTTTCTAACCCCACCCTGTTCTGGTTCTCATCCACATCTGCAACCTCCCCCACCCTGCTGGGACTTGAACCTGCCAAGCTCATTCCCACCATGGGGATTTTGCAGTTACTCTTTCCTTTTTCTGGAATGAACTTTCCCTTCATCTTCTTTCTTGTACTAAATCTCGATTTAATTACTACCCTCTTGGTGAGGCTTTTGTTGTTCAATCCTGCCAGTTTTTTGGGGTAGGATTCTATTTTTTAAAGGTCAAGTTTTTTGAGATATAATTCACACATGGTGAGTCACCCTTTATCATGAATCCATTCTATGAATTCTGACAAATGCATACAACCATGTAACTACCACAATCAAGATATAGAGCATTTTCATGACCCGAAAAAGTGCCCTCCATACTATCCTATTTTAAGTCTCTGCATTAAATTTATTGCAATCTAACATTCTTTCTTGTTTATGTATTAATTTATAATTGCACTCATTTGTTTTGTTATTTGTCGTTTTCTACTAGAATATATAGGTCCACACAAGCAGGGACCTTACCTCCTGGTTTACCTCCAGATCCACAGTGCCAGGAGTCCCACCTGGTATGTCATGAACGAATATTTGTGGGAGGAAAGAAGGAAGGAAAGACCTCTTTGAGTCATTATATTTTCACGCGTCCCATGAGATGTGGTAATACCATCCCCTTAAAAGTACTCATGAGGACAAACCATAAGAGACTCTTTTCTTTTTTCTTGTATATGCTTCTTTTTTTATTTTTTTATTTATTTTTTATTCCATAGGAGACTCTTAATCTCACAAAACAAACTGAGGGTTGCCGGGGGTGGGGGAGAGGGGGTTAGGGGGAGGGGGGTGAGGCTATGGACACTGGGGAAGGTATGTGCTATGGTGAGTGCTGTGAAGTATGTAAACCTGGTGATTCACAGACCTGTAATCCTGGGGCTATTAATACATTCATTATATGTTAATAAAAAAATTTAAAAAAATTTTAAAAAAAATTTAAAAAGTACACATGAGGACCACAGGAGATGTGGACTACAGTAGCCCCTAGCATCATGCTGGCAGTTAGTAGTGCTCAGTACATAGATTTCCAGCTGCATTTGAAGTCAGTTCATCAGTCTTCCTTGGCCTACTTGACACTTTCAATAGGACTGGTCTTCTTCTTTTTCCTTTTGCTATTTTCTTCTGTGTGCCATCCTCCACTGGTCCAGGGCTTCTCTCTCACTTGTGTCAACAATTCAGATCAGAGGGGTCACTGACTTCCCTTAGCAGCTTCCATACTAACAGGGGAAGAGAAGCTTCCAGGTTTCTTTTTGTTCTGGTCCCTGATTGGTGTTTCTTTCACAAGACCTGTCCTATATACAGAGCAAAATAAGGGATTATCCTTTGTTCCTTGTCTTTCCAGTGACTCAACAAACCAAGTGGCTCCCCTTGCTATGAGGTTTTGGGGTTCTTGAAAAGATTTATTTCCTTCTCTAAGACCCCTTCAGCACTTCACCTTGGCCCAGACCTCAAGGGAGTCAGCCCCCTACGTGTCCTGGCATCCTTTTCTGAAGGACCACTGGCCACAATGATGTTCATTTAGCTTTAGGTTGTAGCTGTCAGATTTCTTATGACATTCAAGTGAAAACACTTTGACGCTATCTCTAGATCACTTCTCAAAGGGACTTTTATCTGCATACACTGGAGACTTTTGTTTTAATTCTTCTTAACCAATTAATGTTGGGGACAGAGTCCAGAGCACGGACTTTTTGTTACAAATAAAGCAGAGAGATCTTAGAAAATGTACAGCATCTTACCATGATGCTCACTCTAGCATTGTGTATAAGAAGACAAATTGGAAGCAATCATGATGTCAATAGAGAAAGGAATGATTAGTTTGGCCATATCATGGAATACTGGGAAGCACTGTAAAGGATGAGAAGGAAGAATTCCAAGATTCATGAAGGACATTTTATAAAAAATCAGTGCTTTTGAGTATTTACATGACAATGTAGTTTTTTTTTTATGATTTTATTTATTTATTTGACAGAGAGAAATCACAAGTAGACAGAGAGGAAGGCAGAGAGAGAGAGAGAGAGAAGCAGGCTCCCCGCTGAGCAGAGAGCCCGATGCGGTTCTCGATCCCAGGACCCTGAGACCATGACCTGAGCCGAAGGCAGCGGCTTAACCCACTGAGCCGCCCAGGCACCCCGACAATGTAGTTTTTGAGTAATTAAAACTAAACCAATCTAGAAATTAAAAAAAAAATTTATTGGACCTGTTACCTAATGTGAAACTAGCAGAAAGCCCAAGGACCCTCTTTCTAACACCCTTAAATAGAGGGTACATTCTCAATGTAGAAACATAGGCCCAGGGACATTAAACTGTTTTGACTTGTCAAGGTCATATTTATCAGAATCTGGACTAAGACCCAAGTCTGTTGATTCTTGCTCACACATCATTAATATAGTCAATGTATTATCTTCTGGGGAGGGGAATTTTTTTTTTTTTCTGAAAGCCTATTTACCTATCTAATACCCTGTCACCACACAGCCACTGCTCTGAGATATTGATGGCCATAGGATCTAGGGGAGGCTGGTGCATATATCATGCTTGAAAAGGAAGATAATATTGCATATAATAAGATGAGGCATGGTAGCTAATCACAATAAATGCACTACTAATCTAATTCTTTAAAGAAAGAATTATCTTTAGACAGTATTTGGATGAGAGAATGTTGGTAGGGTCGAAATGTTCCAAGCAAAGAGAAACACACATGGAAGTTCAGAAACTGAAACAACTGATTCCTTTGGATAACAGCAAGTTCTTTACTATAGCTGGGGAAGAAAGTCTAGTAGGAGGGGGAAGTGGTCAAGAAGAGGTTTGGAATGTTATTCTGGAAGCTAGAGGACAATTCTTAAGGGCCAAGAAACCATCTACATCATTTCTTAATTACCTCAATCTCCAAGACTCTTCAGGATTCCCCTTGTTTGTAAACTTCTGTCACTCCTTAGATAAGTTAAATGCATTTATTTGAGAGATTTAAGAACTGCAGTCTGTTTTAAAGAAAGAGATTTTTTAATTCAATGGCAAAATGTGTGTGTGTGTGTGTGTGTGTGTGTGTATTATCATATATTAGGTATATCTGCCATCAGGTGTTATTAGGAGAATAAACAAATTAAAATAAATACACACCAACACACAAACATATACATAGTTTTGAAATAATTGTTTACCCGTGCTTCAATAGCACATGGGTATCCAAAGCATATCATTAGATTTAAAAGTCTCCCCTGTAGAAACAGATTATAGCCCTTAAATTTCTTCTAGGTAGAAATTCCACAGCTGCAAAAAGAAAAAATCCAGGAAGAATATATTCATAGAAGGACTAAAACCAGGAAAAATGCCATCATCAAAGAGAAATTTTGAAAAATTCCAAGGAGAAACAGATGTGGTTAGCTGAGTAGAAAAAATGCATAAGCAGGAAAGTATTTCAATTAAAGGTGGGATTAGTTCCAGGATTGCTCTGAATGCATAGCAATGGCTGTAACAAGGATCCCTCCAGCAATCATTAGTGTGATTGGGGAAGCATCCAGAATTCTCAACCAAGTCAGCCCTGTCCTGGCAAGAGGAGGACAGCGGAACTGTTCCCACCTAGATAGAGCAGTGAGAGTGGGCACTTGGCCAAAGGAAGGGCAATCCCCTGGGTGGTTTTTACTCTCAGAAGGGGAACCGGTATTTACAGAAGATAAGCTACTGTGATATCTCAATATGCATCAGTTTCTACCCCTTCCCAGTAATAGCTGGTGCAGACTTGTTGAACAGAAGCAGAATTCTCAGACAAAAATGAGATCTCAGAGACACAGATGAGTTGAAAACCAAAGATCACCAACCATTAAGGTAAAAATCACAACCATGAAATAGAAGCACCAAACTCAACTAACAAAACCAACATCTGAGAAAACCAAATTTATAGAGATAAAATGGATTATAATCTTCAAACAATAACAGAATTTTTTTTTAAGATTTTATTTATGTATTTGACAGAGAGAAATCACAAGTAGTCGGAGAGGCAGGCAGAGAGAGAGAGAGGGAAGCAGGCTCCCCGCTGAGCAGAGAGCCCGATGTGGGACTCGATCCCAGGACCCTGAGATCATGACCTGAGCCGAAGGCAGCGGCTTAACCCACTGAGCCACCCAGGCGCCCCCAGAATTTTTTTTTTTTTAGATTTTATTTATTTATCTGATAGAGAGAGAGAGATCACAATTAGGCAGAGAGGCAGGCAGAGAGAGAAGGGGAAGTAGGCTCCCTGCCAAACAGAAAGACCGATGCGGGGCTGGATCCCAGGACCCTGAGATCATGACCTGAGCTGAAGGCAGAGCCTTAACCCAGTGAACCACCCAGGCGCCCACAAGAACAGAATCTTACAGAAGAGAACCAGTGAATGATGATGGCAATGATTATTGAAATAAAACTCGGTCGATGAGCTGAATAGCAGAATGGACACAAGTGAAGATCATTCAGACTCATTCAACAGCTGGAAGGTTGAAAAGAGAAATTATCTCAGTGCCCAATGTAAAAGGACAGAAATATGAAAAGTATGAGAAATGTTGAAGCATGATGTATAGCCCTACTGTTTTCACACTTCCTTAGGTAGATCCTAAAACAATGAGGTTGAATATATTCTCATATGCTTATTAATCATGTGTATTTTCTAGTTCTGGAACTTCTTTGTTTCTGCTAGGCTGAACCACTGGAGCTGGTCAAGTTTTAACCATTGACAAGAAGAGACTAAGACTTGGCCGCGGTTACCTTCGCATAAGGTCAAGGACACATTTCAGGCATGCTTCTTTCCAGTGATCCTCATGGTTATGGAAGCATGTCGAAGGTTTATTAATCTAGGCTACCTCTAAGAATGTGGCATTCCTCAAATCAGGATATCCCAGTTTGTAGGCCTTTTATCTCTTTTTTGTTTTAGGAGGAAGAAATAAAGATCAGAAATGTCAGCACTCATGAATTCATCTTATGATCATAAAAGGGATTTGAAATATCACAATGATACAGGTTTCATTTTTGCTGTGCCATTGGGCCCACTAAGAGTTTCAGTGCTAGAGACCTGCATATCGCTTTTCATATAACCTTTGTCGTTTTTCATTTGGTGTTAATATTTGCCATTTCTTTTTTTTTTTTTTTTAAGATTTTATTTATTTATCTGAGAGAGAGAGAGTGAGAAAGCATGAGAGGGAAGAAGATCAGAGGGAGAAGCAGACTCCCCATGGAGCTGGGAGCCCAATGCGGGACTTGATCCCGGGACTCCAGGATCATGACCTGAGCCGAAGGCAGTTGTTCAACCAACTGAGCCACCCAGGCACCCCAATATTTGCCACTTCTAAATATACCACATATGTCTATATTTCCCTTCCCTCCACCAGAAAAAACCTATTTATTATTCAAAATTTTGATTCCTCTCTTATCATGAAACTTCCCTTTATCCTGCCCAGGTAGAATTAATTTCTCACAGACTTTCTTTCTTTCTTTCTTTCTTTCTTTCTTTTTTTTTTTTTTTAAGATTTTATTTATTTGACAGACAGAGATCACAAGTAGGCAGAGAGGCAGACAGAGAGAGAGGAGGAAGCAGGCTCCCCGCTGAGCAGAGAGCCCAATGCGGGGCTCCATCCCAGGACTCTGAGATCACGACCTGAGCAGAAGGCAGAGGGTTAACCCACTGAGCCACCCAGGCGCCCCGCAAGAGTTCATTCTTATGATAACATTTTCTGAATCAAAAATAATCCAGGGCATATCATTGACACATTAAGGTTTGATGAGCGAATTAGCACACATATTCTTTGAAAACAACTTTTGGAAAAGTTCTGCCACAAACATAACAGTTATTCCACTGAATTCATAGGTGTGGCTTGAAAAATAGCACCTTCCACCTGAGAAAAATACCAATCATAATAATAGTGATGATAATTTGTAAGAGAGAGATCGTATGGTACTGGGAAGAAAATAGATTTGAAGTCAGATAAGTTAGCTTTGTGACCCTGAGCATGTTGCTTTATCTCACTGAACTTCGATTCACTTGTCTGTGAAATGTGGGTAAATATGCTCTTGGTGGGACGCCTGGGTGGCTCGGTGGGTTAAGCCTCTGTCTTCAGCTCAGGTCATGATCTTAGGGTCCTGGGATCAAGTCCCGCATCTGGCTCTCTGCTCAGCAGGGAGCCTGCTTCCCCCCTCTCTCTGCCTGCCTCTCTGCCTGCTTGTGATGTCTCTTTGTCCATGAATAAATAAAAATATTTAAAAAAAATATGCTCTTTGTAGGAATCTTCTAATATATGAGAATGGCTGCCAGTGCCAGGTATGCAACCGGCACCCAGTGATGCCAATTCTCTTAGTGCTTTATAGCACATTTCCCAAAGAAGTTCTCAAGTGTTACATTGGACTATCATCATCATCCAGGTAGCATTCTTAATTTGGAAAATTAGTTATAGTCCAGCATAACTAGTCTCTGAATATTTTATTTACAAAGTAGAATAAAACACGAACCCATATTTTATTTTATTATTATTTTTTAAAGGTTTTATTTATTTAGGGTGCCTGGGTGGCTCAGTCAGTTAAGCATCTGCCTTTGGCTCAGGTCATGATCCCAGGGTCCTGAGATTGAGTCCTGCATCAGGCTCCGCACTCAGTGGGGAGTCTGCTTCTCCCTCTCCCTCTCCCCTTCTCCCTCCGTTAATGCTCTCTCTCTCTTGCTTGCTCTGTCTCTTTCTCTTATTTTATTTATTTGAGAGAGAGTGTGTGTAGGGGGTTGGGTGGTGGGCGGGGGGGGGGGTGGCACAGAGAGAGGGAAGGGGTAGTAGACTCATTGAGCGCAGAGCACCACTGGCTTTGATTTCACACCCACAGAGACCATGACCTAAGCTGAAATCAAGGCAGATGCCCAATGGACTGAGCCACCCCTGGATCTGTATTTTGAAAGAGGTCTTCCATTTAAATTGTCATTATCCTTATCTCTCTCCCCCATACCAAAAGAGTGGGGTGGAGATGGCAGCAGGATTGCAAACCAATTGGCAACTGAATAACTTCAAATTCTTTCTCCCTCCCTCTCTCTCACTGCCCCACCGTCACTGCTTCCTTCCTTTTCTTCTTCCTCAGCCTCCCCTTCTTCTCTTCTCCTTGTTCTCTTCTCTTTCTCTCTCTATCTCTGTCTCTCCCTGGCCATCTCTCTCATACACACACACACACACACACACACACACACACACACACACACTGCTTGAGAAAACAGAGAAAGAAACCATTCCAAGAGACAGCAATGCATTTAGGGACTCTCCATGTGGACTGTTCTCTCTTTCTTTCCCTTCCCAGATTTTTTTTTCCCAGCAAGACAGAGAAATGTGCATGGCAAGATGTGAGGAGTGGGAGCGTCTCGTAGGGCACTCTACTCTAACCACTAGCAGGCCCCCTTCTCCATCAGAGATTCCCCAAATGAGAAGAGATGGGGGGATGGAAGAAGAGGCTTTTGAAGGAGAGGGAAAATCACAGTAGCCAGAGAAAGGAGGAAAGGAGGCTCAGAATGCCAGTAGACATCTGCTGCTCCTCTTCCTTACGTAATACCACTTACTGCCAACTGCTGCCTGCTGCATTCACGTCTTGCTGGGATTTTTTGTTTGTTTGTTTGTTTGTTTTTTATTCCAAATTCTCATTTCTGTCACTCTTCTGATGTGCTTGTGGATGTCTTTTTCATGGAATGAATTCCATTCTTTTCTTAAATATTTGTTTCTATGTCAGCCTTGTTGTTTTTTCTTCTTTTTCTTCAGCCAAACTGAGATTTTTTTGGTGACTGAGGGGAGGGAAGGAGGGCTGTAGGTGGGCAATAGCTTAACTTCTCTCTACATTATGGTTTTCAAAGCAATATTCATCTACCTACCTAACAAGCAGATGATTTTCTCTTCTTATTGTCCATTGGTTTTCAAATGATGAGACTTTGTCTTCTAGACACTATTTCCCTCTTCTCCAGCTACATAGGGAGTTTCATTATTAATGAAAGTGCTTTGCTTTAACATGTCTCTGTTTTTGTGCAACGATTCAGAAGAAGTGTGACTATTACTGGAATTGTTCATGCTGCCATGTGAAGTGTTATTTCAAGATCTTATCCAAGTGCTCTTTTGTGAAGTGATCTTTGCTTCTCTTGAACAATTAATTGCTTGAATTATTTCTGCTTTTATGTTGCCATAGCACACATGGGACACATCTCTACTATACACAGCATGATATCCTTATACTTATACTTATCTGTGTCTTCCATGTCGACTCTGATAGGTGTGAATGTTTTAAGAACCTTTAATTCATACTGCCAGCTTGTCCTTGGAAAAGGTTTGCACTAATGTACACACCATCTTCCTTATGAGTTCTATTTCCCCTTTATTCCAACAAATACAGGATAGCATAATTTTTTAAATCTTTGTTAATTGAGTAGGCCAAAATTGGCATCTCATTATTATTCAAACTTACATCACATTGATTACTTTTGAGATGAAACATTGAACAATATATTTTGTATATTAGTGGCTATTTGTGTTTTGAACTAAATTATATTTTACAGTTGATCCAATTCTTTTATTTTTTTATGATGTGCCTCACCCACCCCAACCTCTTACCGCATTCTATTCAGCACTTCTGGGGATTATGGTGCTTACTTTGTAGAACACTGAGCTATGGCAATCTGATTAAATTACTTCATGGGAAGATACTATCAATGCCATGTTTTCCTGGAAAATGGTAGAGCTGAATCAGTTCTTCGTAGTTATTTCTGCCCAATCATAGCTCTTCTGAATTACACATCGCTACAAGTAAGTCCAATACAAATTTATTCCAGATGACTTGTCACTAATAAATCTGGAGAAAATTTGGAAACTAGTGGAAAATTATTTTTTCTGCTAGTAAAATGTTACAATATGCTTTGTATATTTTTGCTGAAGAGTCTTATCAAGGAAGGGGGAAAGGGATTTATAAAATGATTAGGCTGGGAGTGTCTGGGTGGCTGAGTCAGTTGGGCATCTGCCTTCACCTCAGGTCATGATCCCAGAATCCTGGGATCGAGCCCCGCATCGGGCTTCCTGCTCAGCGGAGAGCCTGCTTCTCCTTCTCCCTCTCACTGCTCATGCTCTCTCTCTCAAATAAATAAATGAATAAAATAAGATCTTAAAAAAAAAGAAAGAAAAGGAAATGGTTGGGCTGTTTGTCAATGTTTGTTATGTGAATTTTAAGTTTCCTCTTAATGACAATGATGATGATGAAACTAACAACACTATAGCTAAGTTACATTGAGTGTTTAAAAGGTGATGGGCATTGCTCTACACATTTTCACAAATTTAGTCTTTATGACTTGCTCCACCCTCTCTACCCTACCCAGTGTCCTGGGAGCCTGAGGCTCATAGACAGCATTGTTGTAGTCACTTGCCATCTGGCCTTTAGGATGTCTGGCCAGTGAGAAACATGAGCTTGGGGTATGTATTTCCTGGTCTCTTTTCTGACAGTTGGAGGCAATTGTCTACATCCTGTGCGAAAAGATATACTGTTATCCTGTGGCCTTCTATATGCAGCTACTCTCTGGGTGCTGGTAACTGGTTCTCCCTTTGTGTCCCTGTGATAAAGGTGTCCTGCCCAAACCTTTGCAGCCAGTCCCTTTATTAAACCTCCACTATTACCCTCCGGGGTTTACCATCTCTTTCTTTCCAGGATCCTGATTGATATACTTAATTGATAATTTATAGAATTCTCAGTTCGAAAGAATTCTCCTCGGAATTTTAATGACATCTGTTTATTAGTTCCAGCTTCCAGTGTTGCTGTTGAGAAGTTGGATAATATTTTGATTCCTAAATTTTTATCTTCCCAACTCCAGAATCTTCTCTTTGTTCCTGGTGTTGAGAAAGCGCACAAAGTTATATCTTTCCTTTTTTAAAGAAATTTTTTATTGAAGATTTTTTTTAACTTTTTTTTTTAAGATTTTATTTATTTATTTGAGATAGAGACAGTGAGAGAGAACATGAGTGAGGAGAAGGTCAGAGAGAGAAGCAGACTCCCCGTGGAGCTGGGAGCCCGAAGCGGGACTCGATCCCAGGACTCCGGGATCATGACCTGAGACGAAGGCAGTCGTCCAATCAACTGAGCCACGCAGGCGTCCCTATTGAAGACTTTTTATTTAATTTATTTTACTTATTTTTTTTTTAAGTAGGCTTCACACCCAACGTGGGGCTTGAACTGATGACCCTGAAATCAAGAGCTCTATGTTCTACTGACTGAACTGGCCAGGCGCCACTAGTCTTTAAAGAGAGACTTTTCCACCACTATGTTGGACAGTGGGTTCTTAGAATCTGGAAGTTTATGATATTGTATGCTGGGAATTTTTCTTGATTATTTCGCTGCTGATCTTCTCCCCTCTGTTTCCCAAGTTCTCTCTTTCTAGTGTTCATATTACCGTAGGTTAGATGTGGAACTTCTTGTTTTACCCTTTAGTTTTCCTGAAGTTTTCTCCTGTCTTTTACATTCCTTTGTCTTTTTTGTTTACTTTCTGAGAGATCTACCTCACTTTATCTTTCAACCCTTCTACTGAGTTTTTAATTTCTATTAACTTTTTAAAATTTTCATTTTTTTTTCTCTTGGAATAAACCATTTTAAAAGTAGGAGTTTGTATTTCATGGATTTGGTAATAACTCCTTTGAACTGAATGAGGATATTGGTTATGTTGGATTTTGAAGTTTTTCTTTTCCTTGCTTGGCCTCTGTTTCTTCCAAGTTCCTTTTTGTTCATTTGTTTTCATCATTGTTTTTCATATCAAATGTTTCCCAATTTCTGGTAACCCTTGAGTGTTTGCTCATATTTAAGGATTGGAAGTAAAAAACATGAATGGAAGCCCTGAGTACATGTGTGATTCTTGGAGGTCATGATCTCCATTGTAGGGGGAACTGGCTGAGCTGTGTTGGGAAACCTCTTCAATGTCAGTGTCTTTGGGTCTGAGCTCTTCGACTAGTCCTGTTTTTCAGATAAGGCTTTTCCAGAGACTTGTCTGGAAGGTATAGCCTGGCTGCCATATCTGGGAACTAAGGAAAGAAGACCTAGGGGTGGGGTGGGGTGAGAAGACCAAGGCCTCATCATTCATTATGCAAGTCTTCACTTAATCCCCTTCTCTTTAAGTACAGTGTCTCCATTATGACTGAATTTGTCCTGTCTGGAGATCCTCTATTCTGTCCCCTTCAAAGAAAACAAATAAAAAACCCATGTTCCAGTCCTCTGTAGGGAAAACAGAGGAGCAGTGGCCAAGCTGATCAGGGTTAGGCCATGGATCCGGAAGTTATGATGATTCCTCAGCACACTTTCTTTTTTTTTTTTTTTTTTAAAGATTTTATTTATTTATTTGACAGACAGAGATCACAAGTAGATGGAGAGGCAGGCAGAGAGAGAGAGGAGGAAGCAGGCTCCCTGCTGAGCAGAGAGCCTGATGTGGGACTCGATCCCAGGACCCTGAGATCATGACCTGAGCCGAAGGCAGTGGCTTAACCCACTGAGCCACCCAGGCGTCCCTTCCTTAGCACACTTTCAATCAATCCTCACATTTTTTTTTTTTTTAAGATTTTATTTATTTATTTGTCAGACAGAGAACACAAGTAGGTGGAGAGGCAGGCAGAGAGAGAGAGAGAGAGGAGGAAGCAGGCTCCCTGCTTAGCAGAGAGCCCGACTCGAGGCTCGATCCCAGGACCCTGGGATCATGACCTGAGCTCAAAGCAGAGGCTTTAACCTGCTGAGCCACCCAGGCGCCCCAATCCTCACATTTTTAGCGCATTTACAAGTATATGGTACTATCAATTCCTAAACTCTTTTCCCTTTTTCTCTGCAGTGTAATGATTACTTTTCCAATTCCCTCACTTCTAGGGTAGGATCTAGCTTTCTTGGTCTGCTAAGGTAGTTGCCACTTTCACATCTGCTTTCTAGCTTCCAAAAATCTTCATATTAGGTAAAGATCTTTTAAAATACATACATATAGTATCCTTTTAGAGGAGTTACAGGAGAGAGAGGACATTAGAGCATTTGTTAAATCCACCATGTTTACCCATATCTAAAGGTGATTATGACTTCTGTTTTTTTTTTTAAAGATTTTATTTATTTGACAGACAGAGATCACAAGTAGGTAGAGAGACAGGCAGAGAGAGAGGGAAGCAGGTTCCCTACTGAGCAGAGAGCCCGATGTGGGGCTCAATTCCAGGACCCTGGGACCATGACCTGAACCTAAAGCAGAGGCTTTAACACACTGATCCACCCAGGTGCTCCTGATTATGACTTCTTATGGCTGAAAAGAAGAGATCTTATTAGCCTGCTCTTTGTCACCCGTATACTTCATTTATTTATTTATTTGTTAACAATTTTTTCTAAAATTTTAGTTGAAGTAGCGTTGACATATAAGATTCTCTTAGTTTCAGGTGTACAGAAAAGTGATTCAACAATTACATACATAATGAAATGTTCCCCATGATGTGTCCCATCTGTCACCCTACAGTTACTACAATGTTATTGACAGGATTCCCTATATTGTATTTTTCAGGCCCGTAACTGACTCACTTTGTTTTATTTTATTTTTGTGGGCTTGTAACTGACTTATTTTAAAACCAGTGGTTTGTATCTCTTAATTTCTTTCGCCTATTTCACCCACCCTCTTCCCAGGAACCACTACTTTGTTTTCTGTATTTATGAGTCTGTTCCTGTTTTTGTCTGTTCATTAATTTGTTTTGCCCTTCTCTATACTTTAAAGCCCTCCCTTCTCCAAGATGACTTTATAATTGTTGAGATTGGTAAGGTATATTATTCTTGCAAGGAAATGAAAAAAGCAGGAGAGACTCAAGAATTCTTCTCTAACATTGCTGTGAAAGCACCATGTTAGCCAGTTAGTAATGAGCCCATAACTGGGCTGGATAATCTTGCCCTTGACCATGGCCACCAGGCAAACTGGCATTTTGTTGAGCATTCTTCTGTTTGAGTAATCTCCCAAGACATGTATCTCCAGTGAGGGGGTAATAGCTGCCTTGGTTTTGAAAAATTCAGAGGACATATGACTGTGGACCCTCTTATTGGATACTCTGTCCTGCATTCAAGGTTACAGAAAGAGCTGTAGGCCAGATTTATCATAGAGACAGAGGACTTGTTGTCTTGTTGAATGACCGTTGCCAGGGTTTCTGTTGCTCATCCTGGTCATAAAGCCCTCCCTGAGATTATTCCCATTTCTCAAGCGTGGCCATCTGGCCTCCCATCAATTCAGTCAGCCCTGATGACCTTCTAATAAATTGTTCTTTTGCTTCAGATAGCCAGTGATGTTTCAGTTGCTTGCAAACAAAAGCCTTGACTGATAAATACAGCAACCATAGGAAGGCAGCTTGCAAGTGCCACAGGAGGCTGGGCAGCTAGAAAAAAGAGACACAAATTCAACAAGTCTTCAGAAAACAAATTTAATCCCCTTGCCCCGTTAGGAATGGGTTACTGGCATTTTCTGCCTATGAAAGCAATAGTGGACTTTTTACAGTCTCTCCTGCTTACAGTCTGGGAGTAGAGCAATGCCTACTTCTGCGCCTCTGAAATCCCATGTTAGTTTAATCAGAGCCAAAGAGAATGACTCACTAATGAGCACCAGATTTGCCTTTGTCTCAAATGCTAAAGGAGTTATTTAGTAATATCTGGAGCAATCCCTGAGAACAACAGCACAAATCTAAAAGAGTCTGATAAATTAGGTGGGAAATGAAATTGATTTTCAGGCTGTCAGTATTCTATCATTCCTATATACTCAGTTAAATCTATAGGTTTGATTTCACTTATGGTAGGAGTTATATGATTTTGGCAGCAATCTAACATGCACACATAAAACATATCCTAAAATATCATAAGTACTACAGAACATGATGAAAATCCTTAATGAAAAATAATTTCAAACGGTACAGAATTATAAAGTAGAACCTGAAAGTCTTCTTTTCTAAACTCACCCTCCCCCCATCCTCAATCCCATTCTTTTCCCTTAATTTGTGTTAACAGATGTATGTGTTTTTCAGACCTCGCAATAACTTTGTTCCTACATATCTCAACATACACTTATAGATCTGCATTTTTACATATTTGTAGCCTAATTATACATTTTCCTCGGTGACATGTTTTTTTCCCATTTATCCGATGTATCTTAAAGATAATTTCATGTTAATACATACAGATTCTCCATTCTTTTTATTTTTATTTTATTTTTAAAGATTTTATTTGTTTATTTGACAGAGATCACAAGCAGGCAGAAAGACAGGCAGAGAGAGAAAGGGGAGGAAGCAGGCTCCCTGCTGAGCAGAGAGCCTGATGCGGGGCTCGATCCCAGGACCCTGAGATCATGACCTGAGCCCAGGACCCTGAGATCATGGCCTGAGCTGAAGGCAGCGGCTTAACCACTGAGCTCAAGGCAGAGGCTTTAACCCACTGAGCCACCCAGGTGCCCCTCTCCATTCTTTTTAAAGGCTATATGGTATTACATGATATGGTGTTAAACACAATTACATTGGGGTGTCCCACATGTATAAACTTAAGTTGTTTGGATTTTTCTCTATTATAAACAATGCTAACATTGATATCCTGTGTTACATATTTCTACATGCATCTAAGTATTCTATATGATAAATTATGCCCAGAAATAGAATTGTTGGTGAATAGCTGCAACTTTAACATGAATGATCCTGCCCCCCAAAAGTTTCGTGTGACTTTAATTTATATTTCTATGCTTACTCAAGCATTTGAGCATCTTTCCTCATGCCTTTGTTGTGAGATTGCCTACTTACACTATCTGTCCACTTAACTGTTGGGTTGGTTATCTCTTTCTTATTGATTTGCTTGAATAGCATATTCATATTAAACCATTTTCATGCTATACAGTAGAAGTCTATAAAGAAATGGCAATTTCACCTCCTTACTCTCATTTTCTTCAGTTGAAGCGCTATAGAAGCCTCATGGCTTACTCAGCTTTTAAAATTGCAATGCCGGGTGCCTGGGTGGCTCAGTTGGTTAAGCAACTGCCTTCATCTCAGGTCATGATCCTAGAGTCTCAGGATCAAGTCCCACATCCGGCTCCCAGCTCCATGGGGAGTCTGCTTCTCCTTCTGACCTTCTCCCCTTCCATGATTTCTCTCATTGTCTCTCTCTCAAATAAATAAAAAATCTTTAAAAAAAACAAAACAAAACAAAAAAAATTGCAGTGCCCAGGAGTCAATCAATGCCAGCCATATGCATTAATCTGATTTGTTCTATATATTTCAAAATAATTAAAAAAGACAAATAAATGGCTAAACTAATTGAACACTCTCTAGATATCTCTTTTAAATTAAATACATTGAATTAATTTAAAAGAAGGTGTTTGTAGACCTATACAAATTTATTCTAAAAGTTATATGGAAAGACACAGGTCCTGAAGTAGCTAAAACTATCTCAAAAAGGACAAATAAAGGGGGAGGAATCACTCTACCTGATATGAAGACCTACTGTAGAGCTATCCTGATCAAGACAACATGGCCCTGCCTGAGAGACAGACAGAGCAATAGAACAGATAAAGAAACCAGAAGTAGACCCACACAGATATGTCAAGTAATTTTTTTTTTTTGTCCAACTAATTTTTGACAAACATGAAACAGTAATACAGTTGAGGAAAAATGGGCATAGACTTCCAACCAATGGTGCTGGAGAAATGTGACATCCCTAGGCCAAAAAAATGAACCAGCACTTAAACCTCATATCTAATTTAAAAATAACTCAAAATGGATAGTGTACTCAAGGTAAAATATAACAATAAAACTTTTAGAAAGAAGTAAAAGAGAAAATCTTCAAAATCTAGGACTAGGCAAAATGAAAGACTGGGTCTTTGACTCGGACCCCAAAACACTACTCACAAAAGGAAAATTTCATAAATTGGACATCACCCAAATAAAAAACAAAACAAAACATAACAAAACCTTAGCTCTGTGAAAGATTCTGTTCACAGGATGGGAGAAAACTTTGAAATCCATAGATCTGACAAAGGACTAATATCTAGAGTATATAAAGAACTCTCAAAACTCAACAATAAGGGGCGCCTGGGTGGCTCAGTGGGTTAAGCCGCTGCCTTCAGCTCAGGTCATGATCCCAGAGTTCTGGGATCGAGTCCCACATCAGGCTCTCTGCTCAGCAGGAAGCCTGCTTCCTCCTCTCTCTCTGCCTGCCTCTCTGCCTACTTGTGATCTCTGTCTGTCAAATAAATAAATGAAATCTTTAAAAAAAAGCAAAAAACAAAACTCAACAATAAAAAAAATTAATAACTCCACTAGAAAATGGGGGGAACTACATGAAAAGAATGTATAACTCACTGAAGAAAATATACAGTTGACAAATAAGCATATGAGAAAGATGTTTAACATCCTTAGCCACTAGAGAATGCAAAATTAAAACCGTACAATGAGATATCACTATACAACTATCAGAATGGCTGAAATTAAAAATAATGACAACACCAGGCACTGATGAGAATGGAGAAAAACTCAAACACTGATACATTACTGGCAGGCATATAAAATGATAAACTCACTCAGAAAAATAGATTTCTTATAAAACTACCTATGTAAAAGAAAATCCTTACACTACGAGAAGATATTTGCAAGTCATGTATTTTTAAGATTTTACTTATTTATTTGAGAGAGAGAGAGAGCACATGAACTGGGGGAAGGAGCAAGGCAGAGAGAAGGGCAGGCTCCCCACTTGAGCAGGGAGCCTAACACGGGGCTCCATCCCAGCACCTTCTGGGATCATGGCCTGAGCTGAATGCAGATGCTTAACTGACTGAGCCACCCAGATGCCCCTAAAAAAGAATGAATGTTTGATATACACAACAACTCGGATGAATCTCTAGGGGATCGCACTGAGTGAATAAAGTCAATCCCCCAAGTTCACATACTATGTGATTTCATTTCTAGAGTATTCTATAACAAAAATATTATAGAAATGGAAAACAGATTAGTGGTTGTCAGGGTTCGGAGGAGGAGTGGGAAGCAGAAGGAGGTGAGTGAAGCTGTACAAGGGCAGCGTTAGGAAACCTTCTGGTGAGGGAACTCTCTGTATCCTGACTGTATCAATGTCAGTATCCTGGTTGTGCTATTATACTACAGTTTTGCAAGATGTTACCTTTGAGGGAAACTGGTTATAGAACACATCCAATCTTCCTGTACTATTTCTTATAACTTGCATATGGATCTATAATTTTCCTAAAATTAAAAGTTTATGTAAAGAAAAAAAAAACAACAACAAACAAACCCAGCACAATGAGGGCAGGAGTTTTGTTGAATATTTAACAGAAAAATCAATTAGTGAAAAAAATTATGGTAGGTATCTTCAAGTCAGCTTTATATTCAGAAAAGTTCCTTCTTGGAAAGGAAGCACTCTTACTTTTTTAAATTTAAATTTTTGTCAGGCTGTTAGGGGTGGGGAGATCTGGAACCTTTTGTTTTCAGCCTCATCTGCTTCCTCCATTCAGAGACAGCTTGTGACTCTCCTGTCTGGGTTTTGCAGGGTCTGGCAACCGAATGGGCTGGCTTCTTGTAGTCCCCACCCTCATCCTGCTGTACAGACTTCAGCTCTCCTTTCTCTGGTCTGTTAGGTCAGTTGTCCTGTCTGTTGGGTTGACATCCCTCCCCTGCTATTATCTCCTCTCCCTTTGCTTGTGGATTTTTTAGGTTTTCTTTAAAATAAAGTTTCGTTTTGTTTTGTTTTTGTTTTTACCAACATTTCAGTGAGGTTTTGGGTAACAGCAAGAGGGTAAACAGATGTTTTACATTTTCATACTTGAATGGCAGTCCAAACTTTTTGTATTCTAATATAAATATAAATGGTGCTGAGTTCCAGATGGCCAAGCATCTGTATTCTTAGGTTGTCCAAAGACAACTGTGGTGCTGTCAGCTAATTGTTCTCCACTAATAACTAGCCAATGGAATATATAGAATTGATCAATACCAATTCTGCTACTTGGAACATAGGCATGGATCATGTGGGTGAAGGATGTTCCCTAGAGATGGCAGAGCAACAAAGTCAGAAATTCGAATCCTTGGGGTGCCTGGGTGGTTCAATGGGTTAAGCCTCTGCCTTTGCCTCAGGTCATGATCCCAGGGTCCTGGGATTGAGCCCTGCATCGGGCTCTCTGCTCAGTGGGGAGCCCGCTTTCCCCTCTTTTTCTGCCTACCTCTCTGCCTACTTGTGATCTCTGTCTGTCAAATAAGTAAATAAAAAAAAAAAAAAAAGAAATTCGAATCCTTGACACTGTGGGACTGTCACATCCTTATGCTTGGGAAATGGTGCGGGAGAAGAACTAACTTTCATATCAATTGTGTGCACTTTTCTCTTACTGCTATTTATTTGTTTAGTTTTTTGACACTAAACCAGTATCTTACATAATAAACAACAGTATTTTGACTGTTGTTTAAGGATATGATATGACAACAAGGATATGATAGTCAAGAAAGTCAAGGATATGATATGACAACAGCCATATGAAAAAGAAAGGAAAGAGAACTCATGAAGAATTTTTTTTTCTTTGAGTGATTCCACATTTCGTTAAAACAAAACATTATTCCTTTAAGATTGAGAGTGGAAAATTTTTTGTTCTACTTTTAGAACCCTTTCAAAAAAGATCTTTGTATCATGTAACTTTGATTTTTTAAATATGAAAATGTTGAAGGAAAATATCATTATGTTCTTCTGGGTAGCTGATTAATCTTAGGTTTATTTATTATTACTAGTGAAAAATGGAATGATTTCTTAACATCCTTACATTTTAGTCAGACATGATATCATGCAAGCTGATTGCATTTTAAAATATAGCTTTTCTCTGGTGACTCAACATCTTTCTCATTTATTACTCTAGGATGTCTAGATTCTTGGGTTGGAAGATGATGTTAGACTAATATATTTTATTTAACCTTGGGTAAAAGAATTTAAAATATTGATATAGATTTTATTTTTAAGAAATAGGACTGGATTACTTTTTTAAGCATGAATTTTTATTTCTTCCTTTGTTATTTTTTGTGGACATATAATTTACATAAAATGCACAGACCTAACATATTTTGTTCAGTGAGTTCTGGCAAAAGAAGACATAGAAGACTCCCAGCACCTGAGAACTTCTCTTCAGGCTTCTTTCCAGGCAATACCCTTCAACCATCCAGACTTAAGTGTTGTTCTGATTTCTATCATCACAGGCGAGTTTTGCCTGTTTCGGACTTCATGTAAACAGAATCACATAGTGTGTGTTCTTCTGCATCTACAATTCTTTTGGCCATCATTATTGAGTAAGATTTCATGAGATTCATCTATGCTTCTGTGTGTGTTAGTGGTTTACTCTTTTTTAAAAAATTACTGAATAGGAGGGACCTGGATGGCTCAGCCAGTTGAGCCTCCAACTCTTTATTTCAGCTCAGGTCATTCTCAGGGTCCTGAGATGGAGCCCTGCATGAGACTCCATGTTCAGCTGGGAGTCTGCTTGTCCCTTTCTTTCCTCATCTGCCCCTCCCCTTGCTCGCACTCTCTCTCTGTTTCTCTCTTTCAAATAAATAAAATCTTAAAGAAAATAAAATTAGTGAGTAGTATTCTATTGTATGAAAATATTACAGTTTTTCAACCCATTATCCTGTGGATAGATGCAATTGGCAGCTGCTGTTGTACATTCCCAGGGATCCTCACCTCTTGCTAATCATACCCCTGAGAAATTCCTTTCCTCTGAGCATGAGTTGGATCTCATGACGTTCTTTTAATGAACAAAATATAGCAAATGAGCATTGGTGGTATAGTGGTGAGCATAGCTGCCTTCCAAAATAGAGCAAATGAGATGGAATGTTGCTTCCAAGATTTAGATGTAGAAGACTTGACTTCCATCCCTCTCTCTCTCTCTCTTGTTCTTCTTGCTTGCTTGTGCTAATAAAGCAAGCTGCCCTGTTGTGAGCTACCCTAGGGAGAGGTCTACATGGCAAGGAACTGAGGGAGACCTCCAACCTATAGCCAGTGAGGAACTCTGACCATCATTCCAACAACCTGGGAGGAACTGAATCTTGCCAACAACCATGGAAGTAAGCTTACAAACAGATCCTTTCCCAGGCTGAGCCTTGAGATGACCGCAGCCCAAATCAACAGCTTCACTGAAGTCTCATGAGAGAAGAGACTGCTTCTTTTTGCTGAGATTCTTGACCCACAGAAACTATGAGATAATAAATGTTGTTTTAATCTATTGAGGTTTTGGATAGTTTTTTTTTTTTAATGCAGCAATGGGTAACTATTGCAATAGACATTTGGGTTGCTTCCAGTTTTTTGGCTATTATAAATAATATAATATAATAATATTAATATTAATATTAATAATTATATAATAATATAATATAATATAATATAATGGGAACTTTCTTGTAGTCTTTTTTGAACTTGTTTTATTCAAAATGTGTTTCCTTAAAATAGCACATAGTTGGGTCTTTCCTCCTTCCCACCCCCAGTCTGACAATCTTTATCTCTTTTTTAAAATCTTTACCTTTTAATCGGAGTGTCCAGTCTATTTCAACTTAATGTAATTATTGATATGGTTGGATTTAAGTTTACCATTTCATCATCTGTTCTCTATTTATTCCACTTGTTCTTTTATGTTTCTTTTTTCTTGCCTTCTTTTGGTCAATATCAATCACTATTTAATATTTCATTCTTTTTCCTCTATTAACATTTTTAACTGTATCTCTTTAGTGTCATTGTTTAGCAGTTGCTCTAAAGATAATAATATCCATCTTTAATTTATCACTAACTTCAAATAATATCATGCTATTTGACAAACAATGTGAGACTCTACAACTGTGTGCTTCTATTTACTACCCCTGTCTTTTGTGGTGGTGTTGTCATACGTTATTTCTACAATATTCTGCTCTACTTTTTGTCTGAAATAATTTAAAAACACAAAGTATGTTTAAAGCAAAAAGAATAGTAATGTGTCATGGGCTATAGATTGATACAGCAAGCATGATATCAATATATATAATTTAAAATGACATCTCATATTTACCTAAGTATTTACTGGTTTTGGTGCTCTGTATTCTATCCTGGAGGTCCAGGATTTCATCTAATAACATTTTCCTCAGCTTTTACCTTAAAGAATTTCTCTTAGCATTTCTTGTAATGCAGATCTGTTGTAGAGAAGTTCTATTCATCTTTGTCTGCCTGAAGATGTCTTCATTTTTACTTCATTTTTCAGGGTTGCCGAACAGGGAGCCCAATATGGGCCTTGATCCCGGGACTCTGGGATTGTGACCTCAGATGAAGGTAGATACTTAACCAACTGAGCCATCCAGGTGCCCAGGATCTGTGGGGGGTTTTTTGTTTTTGTTTTTGTTTTTAATTTAATTTTAGGGACACCTGGGTGGTTCAGTGGGTTAAGCGTCTGCCTTTAGCACTGGTCATGATCCCAGGATCCTGGGATCGAGCCCTGCATTGCACTGGGCTCCCTGCTCAGTGGGGACTCTGCCTCTCCCTCTGCTAGCCACTCCCCTGCTCGTGCTCTCTCTATATCAAATAAATCAAATTTTTAAAAATGTTTAATTTTACAGGGGCACCTGAGTGGTTCAGTCGGTTAAGCATCTGACTCTTGATTTCAGCTCAGGTCTTGGTCTCAGGGTTGTGAGTTCAAGCCTTGTGATGGGCTCTGCAATGGACATGGAGCCTACTTTTTAAAAAAAAATTAAAAAAAATTTTTTTAAGGATTTTGAATAAATTGGAGCTTTTTCATGACAACAGTATTTCCAGTGTCTCCTGAGAGCGAGTAGTTTAGATGCGTGTAAGTATTGTTGGTTTCCTGTGTAGACAGGACTTGGTGCCTAAATGAAAACAAAATGTCTATGGAATAACTTCTGCATTCACAGGTTGGAAAACAGTTCTGAATAAGGCTGGCAGTGGGGTTTCTTCTCTGTTCCAGGTTTTATGGAGGTGCTGTTCTTGTACTTTAAAGCAATACCTGAGCCAAGAATGCTTGCAGAAAGCAAAAGAAAGAAATGCTGAGGAGTGCAAAACCTGCAGAAAGCAGTCTTTCCAACCAAGACAGTTTTGTCTCCATGGCCAATCATTGTCAATGTAATTAGATCACTGGTTTATTATAAATGAATATAACTCAGGAACAGCCGATGGAAGAGCTGCAGAGGGCAATATGTAGAGTGGTGTGTGGAGCTTCCATTCCCTCTCCAGGTGACGTTCTCTCCCTGCACTTCCATGTGCTCACCAAATTAGAAACTCTTTTGTCAATTCTTGACCACTAACTCCTCACATACTCATTTCTTTCTCTCCCTTCTTTATGGGGACCCAATGACTTTCATGTTACACTATTTGTAGTCCTACGGCTCTTGGATCCACTCTTCCATATTCGTAACTCTTTTTTCCTTTGTGTTTTCACCTGTGGTCAAGTAGATCCTTGCCTCTGCTATGTCCAGACTGCTGTTGAACCCATCAAATTCATATTTCATATTTTTAAATTTCAAACATTTCTAGTGAGTTTTTTTTTTAAAGATTTTGTTTATTTATTTGAGAGAGAGAGGATGAGAGAGAGAGAGCACAAGAAGAGGGAGAATCAGAGGGAGAAGCAGATTCCCCACTGAGCAGGGAGCCCCATGTGGGACTCGATCCCAGAACTCCAAGATCATGACCAGAGCCAAAAACAGTACCAGTTCTTTTTTTAAAAATAGATTTTATCTCTCTGAAGACATTCTCCATCCATTCATTCTTATTCTCTAATTTTTCCACTAAATTATTGAATATATTTAACATAATTACTTTAAAGTTCCAATAGTTGGTGTGTAATTTCATATTTGGGCTTTTTCTATTGACTATATCCTGTCTTGATCTTGGGTCACATTTTCTAGCTTATCTGTTTTGTAATTGTTTATCACACACCAAACATTTTGTGCAAAAGAATGGTAAAGACTGAAGTAAGTAATATTGCTTCGTCTATCATGCTGCTTGTCTGGTGGGTGGAGTCAATCTGGTCTATGGATTTCACTTTTCCTCTCTGCTTTCCTAATAATGAAAGCAGCTGAGGGTCTCATCTTCTAGGACGGACTTATCACTTCCTGGAATTTAGTTAACTTAGGGTTTTTGTAGGGGAGTTGTCCTTGGTTCTCTGATTTTTTAAAATTGGGGTATATTTGACATACAGAGTTATATTGGTTTCAGGTGTTCTACTATTTTTGTTGTTGTTTTCTATTTTTTTTTTACTGTGTTTTTTAAGGCTATGATTTTCTGGCTAATGTCTGCTTCTCACCAGTAGATTTGGAGCTAGTTTCTCTTCAGACTTTCTAAGTTTTAATTTGAAATAGAATTCCTCTTTTTTTCTTAATATATTTCACTGTGCACATGATAGGCAAATGTGGACTTATGTGGCTCAAAAGTCAGTTTTTCTCTCCCTTTAGAAAGTCAGGAAAAATTGTGAAGGATGTTAAGCTTGGCAAAAGTTTCCTGGTGGCATTGTCAATGGAATATTGGGTATTATCTAGTATATCTAGTATATCCTCTGAGTTAATCTGACTATAGAGCTATCTTTGCTTTTTATTGTCTTTGAGCTATTTCACAACTTTGTAAATTAAATAAAATTCTCAGTAATGCAAATTTTTCTGTCAATAGAGACATAAATTAGTTTTGTCCAATGGAGATACAATTAGTTATTGTCCTGTAGATACTGGTCAGTTTTGTGTGTGTGAGTTACTTTGTTTCTGCATTCCTAATTGCCTATATCTGCGTCTGCACTTTGGATTAGCCTTTGAACTGTTGGTAGCTCCCCCTAACCCTTTTTAAAAGATTTCCCTGGATTCCTGATTAATTCATAAGTTAAATAAAAGTCTTTGCTATCTGTTCATTTTATATACATTTGAGAGTTGTAACTGTACCCATTATAAAAATTCTTTTTTAACCTGGGCCACCTTCCTCTAGGATATTGTTAGTCTGAAATCTTGTGCTCGGTCTTCTTCTTCTTTTTTTTTTTTTTTTAAAGATTTTATTTATTTATTTATTTGACAGAGATCACAAGTAGGCAGAGAGGCAAGCAGAGAGAGAGAAGGAAGCAGGCTCCCCCCTGAGCAGAGAGCCCAATGCAGGACTCGATCCCAGAATCCTGGGATCATGACCCGAGCCGAAGGCAGAGGCTTAACCCACTGAGCCACCCAGGCAGGCACCCTACGGTCTTCTTCCTTAAGTTGCACACGGACCACTTTTTTGCTGCAGTTTCTGGCCTTCTTGGGCACAAGCTTTCAATAGTATATTATTCCTTCTGCTTGAGAATCAGGTAAGTGTGCATTAAGCCTCACTTCCACACGCCACTCTTTTCCTTTATTCTCTGTAACACTATTCCTTAAGGTTATAAAAGGTTTTTAGATTTTATTGAAAGACATGGTAGGTAGCCACTGTCATTTGTGGCTAATCAGGATTTTTTTGAATCCCTTCCTCATATTTTAATAGTTACCCACAGTAGAAATCTTTCCATTTTAGTGGAAAATTCAAAAACATGATTTCCAGCTTCCTTGCTGCTGGGTGCAGATATGTCATCTGTATGATGCCAGTCAGATGCATCCCATGAAACGGGCACACAAATGAGCTACTTGGTAAAAGAGGCAGGACACAGAGGATCCATTTTACTGCCACAAAGCTGAGCAGAAGCAGTGTTGTTTGGGGGTTGGCTGCTGTGACCAACTTCTCAGTCATGACAGGTGTTGCAATGGTCTCTTTTAATAGGGCTGAAAGGGTGCAAGAGATCAGTATAATAATGGGCTTCAGTGAATCACGCCCCCATGCTTCTGTCCCTATGTCATGTGACCTTGCACTCACTTCAACAAGAAATGAGTCTATTTCTCCACCCTCTGGAACCAGGGTTGGCCTTGATCATCCTACTGTGAAGGCACCTAGTTTAATCTATTGAAGAATGTGGGACTTCGTGGAGGAGAAACTGCTTTCTAGCCAACAGTCACCACTGTGGACGTAGAAATGCTGTGAAGGTGACTCTTAACTATGGAGAACAAACTGCTCCGGGAAGATCTCTCTGAGGAGGTGATATTTGAGCGTTTATCTGAAGGATGTGAAGGAACCAGCTTAGTAAAGATCAGCGGCCAAATGTGCCACGCAGATGAGAGGACTGGGATAAAAGTTATGGGGCGAGAATGGACTTGGTCTGTTCTTCAGGACCAGAAACGAGACCAAGAAGATGGAACTGACGAGAACGAAAAGCAGGCCATGGCCAGTACTGTGTGGTTCTGTAAGGCATTTCAGGAGTATGGCCTTTAGTCTTTGTGCAGGGGGAAGCTATCAGTTTTCAAACAGGAGGTATCATGATCAAACTGGTTTTTTAAAAAAATCCCTTTGGAGTGTATTCAGAGAATAACTTGTGGTGGGTTCAGAGGGACAACAGGGAGTCACGTAAGGAGGGACAACCACAGTTGTCCAGGGAGAGGAGATGGGATGGTGGCATGGACAGTGCTGGTAGCCGTGGAGAAGAAGCAGTATTTTGGAGGTTTGCTCTTGAGTTTGATAAGCAGAAGGAAGAGATAGGAACTTTCAAGGTTAACTGAAAGAGTCCCAAGTCCTTTATTCACCTTCGTTATCAGTTAAGCCTCTGTCAAGAAAGAAGAGTGTGTAGAAACAGATTCAAAGGTCTTGTTGCTAGCTGTGGAGTAGAACATGAAGGTGGAGAATGCTGTGTGCTTGGACAGAGGTTGTCCATGGCAACGTTGAGTATTTCCTTGAGGAAGGGAGTGCCCTGTTTACTAATACTTGCTATGTCCACGGCAGATACTAAAACTGACCAGCAGAAGCTCCACAGAATCTACCCATGCCAGCAATACCAGAAGTTGAAGATACCAACACAAAAAAGAACTTCTGGGCTTTATTTTAGGTGCAACAGTGACTAAGATGTGGAGACACCATGGGACATGACTAATGAAAATACTTTTGAAAACACTCTCTAACAGGTGCATCAAGTTGTTGACCAGAGCACTTTTCTAGCCAAGCAGGAAAAGCGTGAGTGCCTTGGGGGCAAGGATCATGTCTCAGTCATCTTTGAATTCCTACTCAAACTTTAGCACTGTACTTGACATACAGTAAACCCTAAGGTTCAACATGTATTGAATGAATAGCTTAAGCAGAGACAAAAGCTAGCCTTAGTCTTTGATGGTACCCAGCCCTTTGTGCTCTGTATCTTCAACATCAAATTTGCATCTTGTGGTTTGGCTTTGATCCTATAGATAAATCTCTCTTTCCTTGGAAATATAAGCTCACGGTCAATTTCTTTACTCCATTTGCTTGATTAAGCCCAATTCTTGGAAGTATATTTCAATATTAATTCATGTTTTTTGTTCTGTTGCAAATTTTGTATCATTTGATAATTCATCTCTACCTCAAGTCTGTTTGCATATGTAAATAAGCATACTTTATAAATACTTTCTTCATTTGTTGAAGAAATCATAAACCTTAATTGAATAAAAATGAGAAAATACAAATAAACAAAGGTAGAAAATAAAGAGATGACTTTACTTGCAAAGGAACTTCATGTATTTATGTAGAAACTGTTTTTCTTGTCCACACACACACACACACACACAGGGACAAAAATTCAATCACGCTAGACTTAATATTCTGCAATTGGATTTAGATACTACTTCAAAATATAATTAATAAGTGAGAAGAACTTTAACTTTTATTTTGAATGATAGTCTGCTTATTTCCTTTTTTCCCTTTTTCCTGAGAGTAGCTTATTTATTTATTTGTTTGTTTGTTTGTTTATTTATTTATTATTTTCTTTGTAAAACTACTCTGTGGACCCAACTGGAAAACCTGAGTGAAAAAAATCAACTAAATAAGATGTCAGCCCCATGTATGGAGCAACTATGTAGAGAGGACTCAAGCATCTGGCCAGCAGCTGAACTAGATGACCTCTGAATTCTCCAGCTCTGAGATTCTGTGGCTGACAGCAGGTGGCAGGAATTTGTAGGTGGAAGGGACTGACAGGACTAATGTAACAGAATTGTGGGAAATTAGATTGGAAAGTCAAACTCAACCCAGTTGCATCTTTATCTTGGATCCAAGACCGATGTGTAGGTGTGTGTTGGGAGAAACTTGTAGGAATGTATCTGCATAAGAGAGTGCCAGGCCAGAAATCTTCTTCCTTTTTGTCTTCCTTCTTCCTCTTCTCTCTCTCCTTTTCCTCTTTCTTTACTTTTACACAAAATGAACAAGTTCTCTCACCATGAAATGACTGGAACTCGCTTCCCCAATAAGAAGAAGTTCAATGTGAGATGCACAAATCTGTCTTCTCTTTTCCCATCAATCTGAAAACAGTAACTCTTTGTAAAAGCAATCACTGATTTTACCTACATCGTTCTACAATGTAATACAAAGATTCGCATGCAAATACAACGAAATTTTTAAAAATACATTTTATTTTTTTAAGATTTTATTTATTTATTTGACAGAAATCACAAGTAGGCAGAGGGAGAAGCAGAGAGGCGGGGGTGGGGGGTGGGAAGCAGGCTCCCCACTGAGCAGAGAGCCTGATGTGGGGCTCGATCCCAGTACCCTTGGATCATGACCTGAGCTGGAGGCAGAGGCTTTAACCCACTGAGCCACCCAGGTACCCCTCGACTAAAATTTTTAATTGCGGTAAAATACACATAAGTAGAATTTACTATTAACCATTTCTTTTTTTTTTTTTTTAAAGATTTTATTTATTTGTCAGACGGCGATCGGAGAAGCAGGTAGAGAGAGAGGAGGAGGAAGCAGGCTCCCCGCTGAGCAGAGAGCCCGATGCGGGGCTCGATCCCAGGACCCTGGGATCATGACCTGAGCTGAAGGCAGCGGCTTAACCCACTGAGCCACCCAGGCGCCCCCTACTATTAACCATTTCTAAGTGTATAGTTTACACTTACTTTACAGTTTAGTGGTATTAAGTACATTCTTACTGTTGTATAATCATCATCACCATCCAGCCTGAGAACTCATGTCATTTTCTCAAGGTGAAACTCTGTACCCATCAAACAATAACTCTTCATTCTCCCCACCTCCCACCCCTGACAAACATGATTTTATTTTCTGTCTCTAAGAGTTTTATGTGAGTTACCTCACATAAGTGGAATCATACAATATTTATTCATTTCCGATGAGCTCCTTTCTTTTTTTTTTAGACTTGAAATAATATCTACACCTAATGTGGGGCTCAAACTCATAACCCACTCATAACCCCAAGATCAAGAGTTGTATGTTCTACTGACTGAGCCAGGAAAGCACTCCTTGACCAGCTTATTTCATTTAGCATGTTCTCAAGGTTTATCCATGTTATAGCCTATGTCAGTATTTTCTTCCTTTTTAGAGCTAAATAATATTCCATTTGTGCTTATTCATTCATCTCACAAATTTTAAATGATAACCCTGTAATCCTTAGGATTCCATCATCCTGCTTTTGGAGCCTGGAAAAGTTACCACCATTCCACCTGAAAGTTTCCCAACACTTCCAATTTTTTTTTTATACCTAGAATTCTTCTTCTTCTTCTTCTTTTTTTTTTTTTAAATTCTCAGATATAGCTTCTGTTGTCCCAGGAAGTAAGGCATCTTAGGGCCAGAGCTGTGGTGTAAATAGGAAAAGAGTGAGGCCAGGCCCATAAACTGGTTCATATTACCTTGTTCCATGAATATTCTCAGGCCACGCCTCTATGGAAGGTACCACTTCAGTCACTCTGGTGGTCACTCTTCCCACAATGGCCAGATGCCCACTTAGTGGAGACAGTGGGCATACGTGCTGAAACTGTAGGCTTAATACTACTGAGGCTCTGGGCCACATAGCCAAGTAGATGTTGAAGAGAAGCTGTGCATCTCAGTCACACACAAGTACTGCCATAAATCAAGAAACAGCAGAAGATGGTCAAGTAATTCTTTAGTCACCAACCCCTCCGCCCCCCGAGCCCTGCTTCTGATAGCTTGGTTTTGCAAGCATGTCATCAATTAGCTGCAGAAGAGGACCAGGGAGACTGCTTCTTCTGATGTTCTTTCCCCGCACACCATGAATTCCCCTGAGTCTCATGTTACCATCAATTTTTGGTAAGGATCTATCCATATGTTGGGCAGGGCACTGCACCACACAGAATGACGCAGTGAGAATTAATTTTCTCCCTTCAGACACTTCCACATGTTATCACAGTTGTTAAAGCAGTTGAAAAATTGGGCTGCTGGTGAGTCATGCCGTCCACCCTCTCCTACATGAGTCCAGAGAATTGATGTCATTTCTCCAATGATTTTTTGGGAAATAGTGACTTTTTTAGTGTTTCCCAGTAGTATTACTTTGGTTTGTGGCCATAAAAGCATAAGTTGGCTCTAATTTTAATTAGCATTTATGGAACGATTTTTTCCTTATTATTTTTTTTTAAAGATTTTATTTATTTATTTATTTATTTGACAGACAGAGATCATAAGTAGGCGGAGAGGCAGAGAGAGAGAGAGGAAGAAGCAGGTTACCCACTAAGCAAAGAGCCCGACGCGGGGCTCGATCCCAGGACCCTGGGATCATGACCTGAGCTGAAGGCAGAGGCTTTAATCCACTGAACTACCCAGGCGCCCCTCCTTATTATTTTCTTCCAGGGTTCTCCTCGCTATCCATATGTAACATTCTGTAGTAGTAGTGCACGCCAAGCTGTTTCAGACAATAAAAGATTTTATACTTTTTCCCAAGAAATGAAACACAAAAGTATGAAATATGAGAAAGTATAATTTCTCTAGAATTTCAGGTTTCTACCATAGCCAGGAGCTTCCCTTATAAATAAGTTCTTTTTTTTTTTTTTTTAATTCCAGAGAGAAGTTTATTACAAGGAAGCCAGTTTAACTGCCTTGGGGAGTTGATGAAAGTCCATCTCTTTGAGTCACGGTGCGTAACTCAGTGGGAGTCGATTCCACACAGGGTTTCAGTGACGATGATCTCACTATTTTATGCCTCATGTCTACACTTTAATTTATGTACCAAGGTTGCTTTCCCTGATGAATGAAGTCCTGTCTACGGCACAATTGATCTTGCGTTTTCTTATGTCCCCTTTCCCTTCCAGTTAGACATGAATCACACTCTTCACACTTTGGCATGTGGTACTTGTTAATTAGTTCAACCAGTAAAGATAGATTGTTACAGCATTTGTTACTTGACCTCTACAAGTGTAATCAGTAAAAAGTGCATGTTAGCTGAAACCCTTAGGCAGTAGTGTAACATTTCTGGAGGAGACTGGCCCCCTACAGCAAGCATGTGGGTCCTGCTGTTCTTCTGCCTTCCAGGTAGAGGTAAGGAAATAAACCCTTAGATACCCTGAGACCAGAGTGGAAAAGAGATGAGCTCTCCTGAAGTCTCTTACTTGCAGGAATACCAAGATAACACCTAAGTTAAGTCTTTAGTAGTTGGCTGTGGGGCTTTGGTGTGGTCTAAGCCATTTATCCTGTGCCAAGATGCTTATTAAAAATGTTTGGATCCTCCATGAAGCCCTGCTATACTCAAGGTTACCTGGAGATCTGACTAAAAATGGGGTTGATGGTCTTCATAATTGATAAAATCAAGAGTATGACAAAAGAAGTAGAGCTTTGAAAACTTCGAGTCCTGGGCCTGTTCATGGTCATCATGAACAGCTTTACTTGGAGCGCTGATCAGATGAACTGTCAGTCTGGCTATACTTTTAAGCAGGCTCTCTTAAGTGGAAACATGGAACATTGCTCTACATTTGTGTGTACAAGTGCTATTTCCATCATGAAATGAATAGGTATACTTGTAAGATGCACACACACACACACAAACACAAAGAGTTAATTCCTTCAGTTAGTGCTCTAGTTTTATTTAAAATTTAATTTAAACCATGCATCTTAAACTAGGTTCTATGACTCCCAGGAATCTATGAATGGCTGAGGAGTTAAGTCAGATAACTGAATTTGAACGCATGATTTTGGGTGGCTATAGATGTTTCTGGGAAGAGAGTCCCTAGCTCTTATCTGAGTCTCAAAGATGTCTGTCACTCCCTCATCCTCCAAGTGGTTTGAAATGTCTGAGTTATGAAGTATATAACTCAGTTCTCTTGTTCTCGATTATTCTCAATTATTCAGTCAACCAGTTTTCATGAATAAATATAGGATAAGTGATTGTTTACGAGAGGCACTGTATTTGACATTTAGGGAGAGACAAAGATATAATACAACTCTTAATTTCCAACTTCTTGGGACAAATTGCACAATAGTCCCTAAGAAACAATTAATGATGGAGGCCTGTGAATGTGCCTAGTAAGTGGAATGGGCAGAACATGCTAAAATACTTTAGTGGGGAGGCATCACTGTCTCTTGGTTTATTGGACAGGAGCTTTAAGTTGAGCCTGGAGATGAATGAGCAAAGCCCGACTCTGGTGCTCAGCCAGTATACTCTGGGTATTCAGATGTTAAATAACGAAATATGTTTTTGTGCCAATGGATTGCCATCTTCCTCCATGCCCATCCCAGTGTCTCCACTGTCCTGGCCATACCTGTCCCTCTATCAGGAATTTCTAACACTTTATCCTCTCCTCTCACCTTCTTAGGATTCAGCAACTGTAGGACTTATGCCTGGCTCAGAAAGAATTCTCTAGAACACTGTTCCAGCTCTTTAGCTAGAGCCTTTCTGATGAATCAGTGTCCATACTGATCAGCTGTTAATATTTTGGGTATCACCACTGCATATGTGTTTGTTGGAAGTTCACTTGTATGACTGTGTGTGACTGAAATAATAAGCAGGAGCGGGAAAACATCTCAGGAAGGGGAAATGGTGGGAGGGGAAAGGAGCCCAGTTTGTTGATAAGAACATTCTGGAGCTGAATAGCTGAGTAATTTGTTGGATACGGAGAAGGGGGGTAATAAATACTAAAGTTAAGAAGAAAGCTATAGCCAGCTTGTCGTGCAAACAGTTTGGGGTGGGGACCAGGTCTTGTACTCTGGAGCTTGGGCTGGGTATGTTGGATGTCATCCGCAAGGGCTAAGGTGTGGAATGACATGATAAAAGTCATGAGAGAATAATCTGGCAGGGGTGTTCAGGATGAAAGGACAAAGGGAATCATTAGCAGGGCAAATTCCAAATGTAAATTAGCCATCATGAAAATTCATGGGGAACTGAAACAATCCACTGTGAATTTTAATGCAAGAATGTGTGGAGGAAAGGAGACACTGGCTATGGCACAAGAATAAAGAGCATTTGAAGTGGGGTTTTAAGAGAGCTGGGCCATCTCATCACATTGTCCCTTGGTGGAGAGCAGATCAAGGTGGTGGCCGCAGAAGGGAGCTCTATGAGGAGCAGAGAAGATTGCATTGTTGCTTGGGGGACCTTCAGGGTAGAAGGACAGAGGCGTCACAAAAATGCCAATCAGCAGTTATGTCTTTCCTATGTAAATTTCATAAGATAATATGACAAAAATAGTTGAGACCGAGAGAGAATGAATGGATCTTAGGCTTCTTATTTGATTGACTTGTTCTTACTTGTTCTGTCCAATTCTAGACCAGCAACAAAGCAAGTCTTGAATCCCTCCCCAGCACACACTGAGCAATCCTAGGGAACACCAGCAGGCCTTGTACAGTATACATCCTGGGTGGTTATGTATAATGGCCTTCGTGACCCCATGAGATCTTAAATTTTATTTAACTTGTTTAGGTATTTTCTCCTACCCCACAATCACCCCTGAAAATCAGTTCTTCTAACTGGAGCTTAAGACCAGTAGCTAATATTGATAATATTATTTTACTTTGCATTTACTGTTCAAAAAGCATTTTTATGAATATTAGTTCATTAATCCTCACAAAACACCCTATATAATTATCAGGTAAACATTATTATCTTCATTTTGCATCTGAGGAAACTGAGAAACTGAGTTTCAGAAAGTTAAAGGGGGATATAGTCAGAACTCACGTTTTTTTTGAGCAACTATTATATGCCAGACCCATTACATATGCCCAAGTTCACAGAGCTAGGAAGGGTCAGAGCAGAGACTTAGCCTGGTTCTCCTGGTGGTTTTAAGGTAGTGACAAGCAATGTACCAGCCATTGTTCACCCACCTGAGAAAACTTTGCTTTGAGTATTAGCACCCAAACTAGACTTCTTATTCTTCAAAGGGTTGGAAAACAGCTGAGGTCAACCTCGCAAAAGGCATTAATATTTCCATTCCAATTCATAAGCAATAACGGACCAACCAAGCAATAAGATCCAAAGGACAATTTTTTGGTTTATTTTTATTAGGGATAAAGCCTGTTTTTATTTGTGATTTTTTCTGGAGGAGTTTAAGGGCTGACGGGATAAATTACCTCTGGTGTTATGTTCCAACATCACCAAAATGGCCCACTAGATATTATGTTATTAAAATGAATGCTGTGTGTGAGATCATTCTATCTTGGACAATATATTTAGAATAAATTGAAATGAATAATCAATGAAGGGGAAAGAATGTTTCTTTCAAGTTTCTCAGATACACTAGTCTTACTCTTACCTCCCCACCCCGCTACTTCTCCTTACATCCTCTTCCCATTTTTTGCATCATCTTGACCTGTTCACCCCCATGGTTTATTCCTTCCTTTCCATTTTAGAAGAGTTGTGGTGGCAGCCTCATTGCTAATAAGGAGCCCTTGTTCTCTCAAGGAGGTAGCATGGAAGACAGGAACAGCTGTTGCTCTTTCTACCATGAGCCCCTGGAAATGCCTTGCCTTCCATCCGTGGATCCACCCACCAGACTGGCAAACAGGAAAAGGGCCCTATGTTCACTGGCTAAGCCAGGACAAGGACAACCCCACAGTAGACAGTACCCTTCCACTGGAATGACCATTTCTGGACACTTTCTCTTCTTTCAGTGAACTGATTAGTCTACAGCCTCACTACTCTCAGTACCGTCCAAGAACCAGAATCACCAGTATCGCCTACCAATGTCTGAAATACAGAACCTTTACCCTAAACCTGTGGAATCAGGATCTGCATGTTTGCAAGATCCTCAGATCCATATGGACAATAAAGTTTGTGAAGTACTAGTCTACTGGATGTCCTTTTGCCCACAGCCACGTTTTCTTTTTCTTATAACTTTGGTACACGCTGCAAGGAAAATCTACAAATATTGTACACCATACTGAGATACATCTTAGTGGACATTATATTCTTATATCTAACTAGGTTCACTAATACCAAGAAAACTAACTTAACTTAAAACAAGATGTTGAACTCTTTTGCCTGTTATGTTACTTATATGCTGATTCCATCAGTGACTTTCCTTGTTGCAATGATTTGACACCTCTTGTGGGTTACTATTTAAACCAAAGAAATAATCAGAAACAACTTACCAAGCACCACCCCAAATCTTGCTTCTTGGCAATTTCTATAACTCCCCAAATAGCCCCTCAGACAAAAACAAACTAGAAATTCCCAAATCAAAAAACAAAAAGAGTAAGCAAAAGAAATTTCTTCTAACATCTTTAAAGCTGTTTTTAAGCTGTTATGTTTATGTTTATTCATGTTCTCTTAACAGCTGACCTCCCTGATAAGCTACACTAATTTATTTGGAAGCTTTGCCTGATTCTTTCTCATTTGGGAATTTTGGTGTTAACACAATCAGAATTTAGTATTTTGATTTTCCCAAGTTTGCAACTAGACAAGCAAAGCAAGAAAACGCCAGCAATAGTCTTAGATTTCTTTAATTTCCTTAATATATGATTGAGGTTTACTGTTTGCTGTCCCCCAGGCTTGGATATTAAGAGTTGTTGCTTATTTTTGAGCCTCTAGTTCATGAGTAAAACACTTAATTGTTCCCCTTTCCAGTGTTGTCAGAGACAGTAGCTTCATTTTCCAAATACTTAAAACAAAATTTTCTAACTGATCAATTATGTTTACATGATAAATGAGTGGTCCAGGGAAGATTCAAGAAGTTAATGTCCTTTCTTCTTTATTATTATTATTATTATTTTTAAAGATTTTATTTATTTGACAGACAGAGATTACAAGTGGGCAGAGAGACAGACAGAGAGAGAGGAGGAAGCAGGCTCCCTGCTGAGCAGAGACCCCCTATGTGAGGTTCCATCCCAGGACTCTGGGATCATGACTGAGCTGAAGGAGAGGCTTTAACCCACTAAGCCACCTAGGCGCCCCTATTTTAAAATTATTACTATTATTATTATTATTTTCCTTGGATTAGCTTTTTTTTTTTTTAAGATTTTTAATTTTTTATTTGACAGACAGAGATCACAAGTAGGCAGAGCAGCAGGCAGAGAGAGAGGGGGAAGCAGGCTCCCCGCCAAGCAGAGAAGCCCGATGCGGGGCTCGATCCTGGGACCCCGAGACCATGACCTGAGCGGAAGGCAGAGGCTTTAACCCACTGAGCCACCCAGGAGCCCCGGATTAGCTTTTGTTTTGTTTTAAGATTTTATTTATTTATTTGACACACACAGAGAGAGAGAGAAAGAGAGAGAGAGAGAGAGAACACAAACAAGCAGGGGGAGCCAGAGAGAGAGAAGCAGGCTCCCTGCTGAGCAGGGAGCTGAATTTGGGCTCCATCCCAGGGCCCTGGCATCATGACCTGAGGTGAAGGCAGACAGATGTTTAATAGACTGAGCCACCCAGGCACTGCTTAACTTTTTTTTTTTTTAATGTTTGATCTCACACTATTTTATTTACTTATGTAAACTTATTCATACATACTAATATGAAAACTCAAAGGGGTTATAACATTGGATCCAAATATTTGACTTCTCTTCTTGCATCTAACCACTAGTTAGAATAAGTAGCTATATAGCATGTACTAGGTATAGTTATTGAACTAGTAACTATAGGTGATGGCAAAAAATAAAAAAGATCTTTGTCTTAGAAGTAGTTCTTTTTTTTTTCCTAAGATTTTATTTATTTGAGAGAGAGAGAGAGAGAGAGAGAGATCACAAGTAGGCAGAAAGGCAGGCAGCAGGAGAGGGGGAAGTAGGCTCCCTGCTGATCCCAGGACCCTGAGATCATGACCTGAGCCAAAGGCAGAGGCTTAACCTAACACTGAGCCACCCATGTGCCCCTTAAAAGTAGTTCTATAGGTGGGAAGACAAAGGAGAAGAAATGTGTAAGAAAAAAAAAATGGAAAAGAAAATCTCTTCAATGTATAAAATGGTAACAGACACACACTATTTACCGAGCTGACCGTACGTGGGTCAGGCACTGTGGTTAGCCCTTGACATGTACCATGTATCTCATTCACAACAGTTCCATTTTATAGATGAGGAAACCGAGGTGGGGGGAATCCTCAGTAACTTGAAATTGGCACTTAAACCCCCATCCGATATCAAAATCATGCTCCAGCTGTGTAGTATTGCTTGCTTGATAGAAGAGTAAGGAATGGCATGCTTATTTTGCTTTACTTTTTAAAAAAATCAGCTGCTTTCTCTTTTATCTTTTCCAGCTTTATTGAGATAAAATTGGCATATAAAACTGTGTAAGTTTTAGGTGTACATCTTGTTGATTTGATACCCTCATATATTGCAAAATAATTACTACCACAGTGTTCCCTTAACACCTTTGTCCCATCACATAATGACCATCTCTTTTTGGTGGTGAGAACATTTATAATGAGCTTCCTTAGCAGCATTCATTTACTTTTATATATTTCAGTTGCAAACCTCTTGAATCCCTCAGGATCTTGCACAATGCTGGGAGTGTTGTAAGTATTCTAACTTCCCCAAAAAGAAACTGCAAACCAGGTCACCAGAATTTTGGCAACAGCATTATAAGCTTAAGGTCCAAGATCTTTTCTAAAAGGCAGGACATGATATAATGGATTTCATTTGCATGCCCACAAAAGTCTTGGTGCCTCCCTAAATTGTTTCATGCCTCTGGTTTTCACCAGACCCTTGGTTTCAGTCGGTCTCCTATAACTTTAAGAGTTAACTCAATCTCCACTTCTTCTATAGAAGAAACTGACTTCCTGAGATGGAGAGGGGCGGGGGACACGACTCCCTCCTTGGTGTTTCGCTAGTTCCTGTCTGTTACCTCTTTTTTTTTTTTTTTAAGATTTATTTACTTATTTATTTATTTGACAGAGAGAGAGAGATCACAAGTAGGCAGAGAGACAGGCAGAGAGAGAGGAGGAAGCACGCTCCCTGCTGAGCAGAGAGCCCAATGTGGGGCTGGATCCCAGGACCCTGAGATCGTGACCTGAGCCGAAGGCAGCGGCTCAACCCACTGAGCCACCCAGGCGCCCCCTGTCTGTTATCTCTTAACAGCACACATTATACTAAATAAGTGGGGCGTGTGTGTGCGCGCGCGCACAGCTGCGCGCTTGTGTGCTTGTGTGAATTTATAGAAGAGCCTGGGAGGAGTGCCTTGCCATCTGGTGGGGGAGGTAAATACGTAACATAATAAACATCTCCTATCACGCAATGCAGATTTACATGAGATGTCCAGGGCATCTCATGTCTGACATAATATTCACTGACTACTTTAGAGACATTCATTAATTTTTATATTAAGAGATGGTATAATTTAGTGTAGGGAAGGAAAAAGTTTCCCTGTATGTTCTTAGGGTCCCTGGCTGGGTCTGAAATTTAAACCGACAAAGAGATTAGCGGGAGAAAAGCCTACAAATCTGTCTTTAATATAAGTTTTATGTGACATGGGAACATTCAAAAAGAAATGAAGACCCAAGGAAACAGGTTTAATGAAGACTGAACAGTCCTGTAGAAATAATGTTAGATCAGAGAGCCTGAGGCAATCATAGTGAACTGGGGGAAACTTAGCAAGTTCCGATTGTTAGGATTCTTCTCAGTGCCCCTTTGTCGCAGAGATAAGAATGTTCCCTTCCTCCAGGGTAAGGGAAGGCACCTCTGACAGAAGAGTTCCTTGACCTGTTTCAGAGAAGAGTGGTGGTGGGGGGAAAGGTCAGAATGATCTTGCTTCTACTGTTTTCTCAAACTCCTCCAGTTTAAAATATTCAATACGCCATATTTTGGAGTAGCATGTCCTGAACCCCATCATTAGCGAAGCATCTCTCAGATTGCCCTATTAGAAACTCTGAGATGTTGGGGCGCCTGGGTGGCTCAGTGGGTTAAGCCGCTGCCTTCGGCTCAGGTCGTGATCTCAGGGTCCTGGGATCGAGTCCCGCATGGGGCTTTCTGCTCGGCAGGGAGCCTGCTTCCCTCTCTCTCTCTCTCACTCTCTGCCTGCCTCTCCATCTACTTGTGATTTCTCTCTGTCAAATAAATAAATAAAATCTTAAAAAAAAAAAAAAAAAAAAAAAAAGAAACTCTGAGATGTTAATAGCTGCTCCACGAGAAAAAGAATTTGATGGTCAAATTAGTTTGATAAATTCAAGGTTGAATAAAGTTAAACTGTTTAATGTGTGCTTTAATTTTTTTCCTGCAGTATCTTTCAAAACTCTTACTGTGCTGATGTGCATTGTGAATCATCCAGTATGCAACATTTCTCCATCATAATTGGCCATGGAATTCTTTCTTCTCCAGGCACCATAGAACACAGTGTGGAGATACTGGATTTCATGGTTGAGAGTAAAATATGGTATCAGTGTCATCATAGATTAGTTGCTTGATTTTCATCACCTTAAGCCTTTGTGTACTCATCTACATATACAGGTAATTCCTATATTTCATACTGTTCCCAAAATACAAGAAGGTTATAAAATGTCCAGGAGTCCTCTGTAGGTGAACAATTATGATTGTTAATAATAATATGTCCAGCAGCTGACTACTCATTGTTAGAACCCCCATCACTTTGCAGAGTTCTGGATCTGAAGTCTGTCACACATGACCCAGCTTCAGCATGTAGGTGGCCCAAAAAAGGCTTCCCTACTATCTGTAATCTTTTGCACTTTAGCAGGATCTGAGTCAATATTAGATCAGTCCTCCTCCGGTCTGGTCCTTATCATCTGCTTATGAAAAACAAAAATAAGATAAAGAAGAAATAATGTTGAACTAGATAACCTCTAGAGTTCATGCTCTCTAAAATTCTAAGGAGGAACAGAACTCATTCTTAAGTTGCAACAGATGGGAGTTTTTTTTTAATGCTTTCTAACTGGGCAGATGAGAACCAAAGTCCTTGTCATGCACTACTTTTTATTTATTTTTTTTTTTCACTTAGAAAAGCAACTTTATTCCCATCAGTATTCTTCTTTTTTCTCTCCAGATTTTATTTATTTATCTGAGAGACAGAGAGAGAAAGCACAGAGGGAGAGGGAGAAGCAAGCTCCCTGCTGAGCAGAGAGTGGGAGGAAAGGTGTGGCTCGATTCCAGGACCCTGGGATCTTGAACTGAGCTAAAGGGAGCCGTTTAACCCACTGAGCCACCCAGGCGCCCCTCCCATCAGTATTCTTGATATAAATGAATTTGACTTTTGTAAATATTTTTTTTTAGGCCACTGTATTATTTTATATAACTTTATATTTTCTATAGCACTATATCCTAGAATGTATCATTTTGACACATCCCCTCCCTGACCTGTTTTTGAGCAAGTGCAGCTGTGAGATGGTTCTTTGTGTAGGACTAAGAAACACTGAAGTTCTTGAAATAAGCCAGATGTTTTTATTTTCAAAGGAAAAGATGACACTTAGTGAAGCATTTATTTACAACTTCACAACAGAACAGATTATAAGAAAACTTTCAAGAGACATGGGTCATAGAAACCAAGTGAACACGACAGCTTTCCCAACTTCACAGCCCAGAAAATGTTGCAAAAGACAAAAATTGACCTTGCGCTGGCTGTAAATATTTGTAGTTTGAGGTTAAAATGACTAGTGAATTACAGTGAGAGTTACTATCTTGAAGAGGGGCTTCCACTTTGACCTTAGTTGGTTTCTATCCACTTTGTGAACTGTATGTCCAGTAATATACACATAAAAAGAGTGATTTTTAAAAAACACGCCCTGAAATTAGTGTTGATGCAAACTTCAGGAAGATGTTTTGGATAAACTCTCTCAAAACAAAAAAACACTTTTATTTTTTAATTTTAGTATAGTTGACTTACTATAGCTTATTCATTTCTGGTCTACATCATAGTGATGGCCCCCATGACACGCCTAGTTACCATCTGTCACCATACAGAGTTACTACGATATTTACTGTATTCCCTATGCTGTACACTGTATCCGTTACTAATTTGTTTTGTAACTGCAAATTTGTACCTGTTTAATCCCCTTCACTTATGTTGCCCAAACCCCTTCCGGCTTCGCCACCTAACAGTTTCTCTTCTCTATCAAAAGAGCCGTGCTTTAAAAATCGAAACTGAAAATACTCGTAACTCGTTAGTAATTATTCCCTGCAGACACCGTATTTGGTATTCCAAAGAGGGGTTAGTTTTAAAGAAAATCCCCACCGGAGCAGAGCTTTCTTTTTCTTCCCTTCCTTTTGCCCTCTTTCTTCTCTTTTGTCTTAGGAACCCAGCTGTTCCTCCGAGTGCCGGGCGCACTGGGGAATCCCGCCGCGCCAGCCTCGGGGACCCTGGCGGCCCGCCCAGCCCGCGGGGCTCCCGGCCACTCCCGCAGGCGCTCGCTCCGCGCACCGCCCAGCCGGCTTTCCCGGAAGGGCGGGCGCGCTGGGCTCCTGGCGCTGTGTTCCACCGGCGAGGCGGGTGAGTGGGCGCCCTGCCCGGTTCCCTGGCTGCCATCCCGGCTCCTACAGAGGCCCGCGTCTTGGGGAGGCACGATCCGCGGGGCCCTGCCCACCGCAACGCCGGCAGGGCCCCGCGGGGAGCTCACGGCTCGCTATGGGACGGGGCCGCCGGGACGGGGGTGGAGGCGGGGGCGAGGCAGGTGCGTCAGTCCCCCCTGTTCCCCGCCCATCCCGTTTCCCCTCCCTCTTCCCCCTCCCTCTCCTTCTTCCCCCTCCCCCTCCCTCTCCTTCTTCCCCCTCCCCCTCCCTCTTCCCCTTCCCCCTCCCCCCCGTCCCCATCCCCCCACTTCCCCCCTCTCCCCTCCCCACCCCACCCGCCCCACCCGCTGCCTCTGACCTCGTGGTCTTCCCGCGGTTTGCTTAATTTCGGAGATTGAAATGTAAAGTGGTCTGTGTTTCCCCACTGTTTCAGTCGTGTCTCTCTAGAGAGATTAGGGAAACTTGATTCCTTAAGGAGATTTACTCTCCCAGCCCCGTGCAGGGTTTGGCAGTTGTGCCTCACTTTTCAGAATACTCAGGGATTTTCTCGAAAGAGACATCTAAAGGAGAATGGGATGTTTTTCTGTCTATAGAATATGCATACTTTTTTTAAAAAAACTATATTTGTGTATAACCATTTTATTAATGACCCCCTCCGTGGTTCCATCCCCTCATTTCCTTTCTTTTTGCGGCCAGGCAAGCAGGTGGAAAGATTCCGTTCTGTCTCGCCTGGGACAAAGGGATATGAGTACAGGAAGATAGGTGATGATGGGTAGTGGTGGTAACAATGACCACCGATTTAGGGGCTTAAACCTCACAATTTAGGGACACCGGAGTGGCTCAGTCGGTTGGGCGACTGCCTTTGGCTGGGGTCGTGGTGCTGGGGTCCTGGGAGCAGGTCAAACATCCAGCTCCTTGCTCTGTGGGGAGCCTGCTTCTCAGTCTGCCGGACACTCCCCGTTAGTGCTCTCTCTCTGATAAATAAATAAAATCTAAAATAACAACAACAACAATAATAATAAACCAAACAACAACAAACCACAGATTTATTATTTTAACAGTCTGTAGATTACAAATCCAACCTGGATCCCACTGGCCTAAAATTAAGATGTCTGCAGGGTTGCCTTCCTTTCTAGAGGCTACTGGGAGGAATCTATTTTATGTTTTTTTTCCACCTTCTTTTATATGTTGCCCACCTTCCAGAACTTAGTGATGCCCTTTCTCTGTATAAAAAGGCAGCAACGCTGCTTCTCTCTTGACCGTTACTCTGTTGTCACACCTCACTCTGACTTTGCTCTTCTGCTTTCCTCTTTTACTTTTAAGGGTCCTCATACTTATATTGGCCCTACAGATAATTCAGAATGATTTTCATATTGAAGTCAGCTTTAATTCAATTTTAATTCAATCTACAACCTTAATTGTAATTTGACATATTCATAGATTCTGGGGATTAGGGGTAGGTATCTTTGAGAGGGCCATTGTTTTGCCTACCATATAATGACATAAAAGGAAGCCTATTAGCATACAGTCCACTTATGCAAAGAAGGAAAGTATCCAGACCCTAAATATACCAGAAAAAGTTCTAGGAATATTTCCTAGTAGTAGACTATTTATATGAGTTAAATATATTGAGAATCTTCATTACAAGCGCTTAAGAATATAGATTTTTTTTTTTTTTTGAAGATTTTATTTATTTGACAGACGCAGAGAGAGAGAGAGAGAAAGAGAGAGAGAGAGAGAACACAGCCTAGGGAGTGGGAAGTGAGAGAGGGAGAAGCAGGCTTCCCGCTGAGCAGGGAGCCCTATGCAGGGCTCAATCCCAGGACTCTGGGATCATGACCCGAGCCAAAGGCAAATGCTTAAGGCTGAGCCACCCAGGCACCCCAAGAATATTGATTTTTTTTAAAGCAACAAAAAAAGTTACCATTTCTGCTTTCTGGAAACGTAATAACAAAACTTCATATGCTTGGTATGTCCTGAACAGAACAAGGTACCACACAATTCTGTAAATAATGAGAGTTTTCATTGTGTTTGCTTATATTATGCTCTGAATAGATGCAAGGAGGAGTGGGCATGGTCCTTGGTCTCAAGGTCATGACCATCTAGTCATGGAAAGTGACATGGGTACAAAAATGCATATGAAGTTTTGTTATTTTATAATTAATTTCTCTGGCAATGAAGAACTTGACTCCTTTTATCCTCTGTATATTTACTTACTTGAAAATCTTCTTTATGTACCTTTGGCTGCTGGAAGCTCTAGGCTTGTCTTGAATATTTTCTGACCCATAGGAAGAATCAGCCATTGTTCCAGGGAACCCTGGTTCCCTTTACTGGGGAATAGATTAGAAACCAAGATCTAGGTGCTCTCTGATCCCCTCTGTTTTTGGACATTGCTGTGTTCACACTAATTTTTTGCCAGTCTTCTGTTTTCTTTTTTTTAAGGAGGAATAAATATTTTCCCTGGTTTTTTTTTTTTTTTTCCCCTATAGGAATAGTGAGAATTTAGCTACTTGAAATTTTAGAGGAATATATCACAGACTGGTTATTAATGTGCCTTAAACACAATAAAAACAGTTATGATATTCCTTGATTCATTTTTGATCTAGGACCTCTCCATCTCAGCAAATTCATATGCAAGCAAATGTTCTTTACTTTTTTATGCCATAGATTCCTTCCCAGTCTGATAAAGCTCATGGACCTTTAAAAAAAACGTTTTTAAATGTATAAAGAAAAATATATATAATTACAAAGGAAATTAATTATATTGAAATATGGTTATCAGAATATTAAGTAAATTTTTAATATAGTAATATATATCACTATATTACATTATATTATAAGACCTAGTAGTGAGTTTAATAACTGCCATAATTTTGAAGGAAAATTTTACACAAACTATATTTCAGGATATCTGCAATAGTTTCGACATTTTATGAAAATATTTGTGCCGTCTTGGTGACGTTTGTTGCAGGTGCTGCAAATGCAGTGTGGCTTGTTGCCTATATCCGTATTTGAAGGGAATGCTAAATTTCAACCAGAGAGTATTAGAAGTAAAGATGTAATTTTTTTCCTGTTCCGGTGTATGGACTAGGGAGGATCTGTGAAAACTCCAGATAAGAACTTCTGTACATGTAGGGACTCTTGGGTGCCTCAGTCAGTTAAACATAAGACTCTTGATTTCAGCCTGTGTCTTGATCTCAGAGTCGTGGCCCTGAGCCCGGCATTGGGCTCCAAGCTAGGTGTGGAGCCTACTTAAAAAAAAATTAAAAAGGGGCACCTGGGTGGCTCAGTTGGTTAAGTATCTGCCTTTGGCTCAGGTCAGGATCCCAGGGTTCTGGGATCGAGCCCCACATTGGGCTCTCTGCTCAGCAGGAAGCCTGCTTCTCCCTCTCCTGCTTCCCTCCACCTTGTGTTCCCTTTCTCGCTGCCTCTTTCTCTCTGTCAAAGAAATAAAATCTTTAAAAAAATTTTTTTAGAAAGAACTACTGTACATGTGGAGGGGTTTGGCAGGGGTGCTTTTTAGTCCATTTACATTTGGAAAATACAATAGGAAGAATTGGATTTTTAAACTTTTTCTTTTTTAAGATTTTATTTATTTATTTGACAGAGAGAGACACAGTGAGAGGGGGCACACAAGCAGCGGGAGTGGGAGAGGGAGAAGCAGGCTTCCCACTGAGCAGGGAGCCTGATGGGGGCCTCCATCCCAGGACTCTGGGAACATGACTCGAGTTGAAGGCAGAAGCTTAACGACTGAGCCACCCAGGCGCCCCAGAATTGGATGTTTAAATCAAAATCTTTGAAAAGACCAAAATAGTAATCTTTTAAAATGGGGTACCATATATGATTAAGATGTGAACTTCAAAGGAATATTAATACCTGTCATTTTCTATTATTGTGTTGAAAAGCAAATGATTTTTAGAATGCTTTTATATATTTATAGGTGTGAAAGTTATTTGAAATATAGACTTTGTTCAAATATAAGCCATATGATAGTAAAGACTTTGATGATAGGAAAAAGATACAGCAAAGATGAGATGTTTCTTCTTCTGTAAAATAGTAAAAGTTATTTCTTTCTTCTTGAATTTGTGTATATATACTATTTTTAAAAATATTTACTTTTTGAAATAATTAGGTAATCATGGCAGCCGATGAGGATAACAAAAAACAAGTTCTTAAGGAGCCTTTGTCAGATAAAGAATATATGAAAGATGAACAAAGAGAGGTAAATATTACTGTTAAAATTAATTTTTATCTATTAGTTTTGCAGTGAGGGATGTTTTATATATTTTTGCCCAACATTACTTTAAATTTGGGAAGATTTTAGAGTTTTCACAAAATTTGTTTCTCCATTATTCAAGCCTTGTGAAAACAATCTTACTTCTGTTCTTTTTCTTACAACATTAGCTGTTTTTTCTTTCCCTCCATCCTTTCTTTGATTTGCACCCAGATGTTAAGAGCTTAGTTATCAATTATATGATCAGACCCAAGAGAAGATGGAGGCTCAGGTGGCTTAAGCCACTTACCCAGGGCCATATGTCTGACATGTAAAGGCAGTTGTACTGTGGGAATCCAGCAAAAACATTTTTTAATTGCAAGTAACATATGTCCACAATTACAGTGCAATTTACTTCTTCATGTTTTAAAGATTTATTTATTTACTTTAGAGAAAGCGCATGAACAAGCCTGAGCTTGTGGCGAGGAGGGGCATAGGGAGAGGGAGAGAGAGTCATAAGCAGTCTCTACACAGAGCACAGAATCCAACACAGAGCTCTCGGTCTCATGAACCTGAGACAATGACCTGGGCGGAAATCAAGTCGGATGCTTCCCTGACTGTGCCACCCAGATGCCCCTCTAGTGCAACTTGAAAGGCATATTGTTGTCACATAGCCAGGAAAGGAGCTGCTAAGATTCAGGTCTGGCTCTCAATCCTTGCTCTGCTAGACAAATGTCTTTGACTTTGGTCTAGTGTGAAAGGTAGTTTCCCTGCTTGTATGAAGGAGATAATAATACTTGTCAGAAGTAGGAAAATCTGCAGTGATAAGTGTGTTTTTTGGCTTTTATCAGGGTGATAGGAAGTTAGCTTCTTTAATTCATTTAGAAAAACGAGGTCAGGGGCTGTTGAATTTTTTGATGTTGTTTGTTTTAGAGATTAATTGATGAAATTGTGAAGGAAAATACTCAGTTAAAAAAGGAGATCCAAAGGCTTGAAACTGAGTTACAAGAGGCCACCGGAAACTTCCAGGTACCTCTTTTTTTTGTTTGTTTTTTGTGCAGGGGGGACTTATTTCAAATGTTATTTTTATTTTTTAAAAACTTTTTTTTCAATTATTATTAACATATATTTTTTGTTTCAGGGGTACAGGTCTGTGATTCATCAGTCTTACACAATACATAGCGCTTACCATAGTACACATCCTCCCAATGTCTGTCACCCAGCCACCTCCTCCCTCCCCGCTCCCTCCACTCCAGCAACACTCAGTTTGTTTCTTGAGATTAAGAGTCTCTTACGGTTTGTCTCCCTTTCTGGTTTCTTCTTGCTTCATTTTCCTCTCTTTCCCTGTGATCCTCTGCCTTGTTTCTCAAATTTCTTACATTAGTGAGATCATATGATAAGTGTCTTTCTCTGATTGACTTATTTTGCTTAACATAATACTCTCTAGTTCCATCCACGTCATTGCAAATGGCAAGATTTCATTTTTCTGAAGGCTATTATTTCATTGTATATACATCTTCCACATCTTCTCCATCCATTTATCTGTCGATGAACATCTGGGCTCTTTCCATAGTTTGGCTATTGTGGACATTGCTGCTGTGAACATTAGGGTGCATGTCCCCCCTTTGGATCACTACATTTATATCTTTAGGGTAAATACCCAGTAGTACAATTGCTGGGTCGTAGGGTAGCTCTATTTTCAACTTTTTGAGGAACCTCCATACTGTTTTCCAGAGTGGCTACACCCACTTGCATTCCCACCAACAGTGTAGGAGAGTTCCCCTTTCTCCCTGTCCTCGCCAACATCTGTTGTTTCCTGACTTGTTAATTTTAGCCATTCTGACTGGTGTGAGGTGGTATCTCATTGTAATTTTGATTTTTATTTCCCTGACGCCAAGTGATGTTGAGGCCTTTTTCATGTGTCTTTTGGCCATTTGGGTGTCTTTGCAGAAATGTCTGTTTATGTCTTCTGCCCATTTCTGGTTACATTATTTTTTTTTTTTTGAGATTTTATTTATCCATTTGACAGACAGTGATCACAAGCAGGCAGAGAGGCAGGCAGAGAGAGAGGAAGGGAAGCAGGCTCCCCGCTGAGCAGAGAGCCCAATGTGGGGCTCGATTCCAGGACCCTGGGACCACGGCCCGAGCCAAAGGCAGAGGCTTTAACCCACTGAGCCATCCAGGTGCCCTGAGTTTGGTAAGTTCTTTATAGTTTTTGGATACTAGCCCTTTATCTGATAACGTCATTTGCAAATGTCTTCTCCCATTCTGTTGGTTGTCTTTTGGTTTTGTTGACTGTTTCCTTTGCTTTTTATCTTGATGAAGTCCCAGTAGTTCATTTTTGCCCTTGCTTCCCTTGCCTTTGGTGATGTTTCTGGGAAGAAATTGTTGTGGCTGAGATTAAAGAGGTTGCTACATGTGTTCTCCTCAAGGAATTTGATGGACTCCTATCTCAGATTTAGGTCTTTCATCTATTTTGAGTCTATTTTTGTGTGTGGTATAATAAAATGGTCCAGTTTCATTCTTCTGTATGTGACTGCCCAGTTTTCCCAACACCATTTGTTGAAGACACTGTCTTTTTTCCTTTGGACCTTCCTTCCTGCTTTGTTGAAAATTAGTTGACCATAGAGTTGAGGGTCCATTTCTGAGTTCTCTATTCTCCTCCATTGATCTGTGTGCTTGTTTAGTGCCATCTCAGGTACCTCTTTAGCATTGGTGGTATAGTCGTGAGCATAGCTGCCTTCCAGATACCTCTTTAATGATTTTATGTATCACATTTTTAACTGACACCATTTTTCAGAAAAACCAATTTAGTTATACAAAATTCACTTTTAAAACATTGTGGTCATTGATGGCACCATTGTTTGTAATAGCCCCAAACTGAAAACAACTCAACTGTCCCTCCATAGTAGAAAGAATTATTAATTTGGGGTGTATGCACACCATGGAATCCTGCACAGCAATGGGAATGAATGGACCACAACTACGTGCAGCCACATGGACGAATTTCATAAATACAATGTTGAGCCAGAAAAGATAAAAGAGGGCACACCATATACTTGCATTTAAATAAAGCACAAAAGGAGGATGTTAGCAGTTAGTATCCTGGTTACCTTCGGAGGTACCAGGCAGCCGAAGGAGGCTTCTGGGGTGTTTGTCATATTCTGACTATTGATCAGGGTTCTGGTCACATATGTGTGTGGTCACTTTGTAAAATTTCATCTGGCTGTGCATTTCTGATAATATACTTTTTAAAAAAGATTTTATTTATTCATTTGACAGATAGAGATCATAAGTAGGCAGAGAAGCAGGCAGGGAGAGAGGAGGAAGCAGGCTCCCTGCTGAGCAGAGAGCCAGATGTGGGGCTTGATCCCAGGACCCTGGGATCATGACCTGAGCCCAAGGCAGAGGTCCTAACCCACTGAGCCACCCAGGCACCCCTGATAATACACTTTTAAAATTTATGTATATATTTTTGTTTTTCTGTGTATATATATGTTCGCTCAAAAACAAAAAAAAGATGATGGTCATGATCAGTCACTTTTGGATCAAATTCTTGTCTTCTCACTGAGTTTCTTTATTGTTCTTCTCATGCAAGTAATTTAAATGAATTTCACAGTTAAAAAAAAAATGGTTGTATATCTTCACCGTTTAAATTCTCTCCTAAATTTTCCTGTACTTGAATTAGGCATTCACCCTTTTTTTTTCTTCATAATGACTTGTATTTTTAAAAAAATATTTTATTTATTTATTCATGAGAGATAGAGAGAGCGACAGAAAGACAGAGGCAGAGGGAGAAGCAGACAACCCCAGGAGCAGGGAGCCTGATGCAGGATTCGATCCCAGGACCCCGGGATGATGAACTGAGCTGAAGCCAGGAGCTTAACCGATTGAGCCACCCAGGCACCCAAGAACTCCCGCTGTTAAAAAAAAAAAATCCTGTCTTTAGTTTTAATGCTTAGAACATTGTCACTTTTTGTTTCTGAAATGGGGGCTAAGATACTGAATATCAGGAAGTGGGGTTCACCATGTGTATGGGACTTAGCGAACACTGTTACAGTTCTGGTTACTTCTCAGACTGGAGAGGAATCACTTAATCCTACAACTCAAAGGGCCTTAGGAACCGAGCCAGCTCAGCTGATCCAATTTACAGAGGACTGAAACTGTGGTCTAGGGAGCATAGGTGAGTGGCTCTTGGCCAAGTGTGCCCAAGACCGGAATCAGGCACTCTAATTCCAGAAAGCTCTCCACTTTTCAGCATTATATTGAGTACTTCCACAGTGTTGGGAAAACCTCTGCCTTTTCTCAGACACTGCCAATTATTTTTGAAATTGGATTTATGCTGATCCGAAATTCTATGTAGGTTATCTGTGAAGATATAGAACAAATGTGAGATTAGGTCAAATAACACTGAATATTTCTAACCCCTTTGTGATAACACAAACATTCTCTTTCAGCATATAAAATATGGGAAATAGAAATGCAAACAACAGATTCATTTGTGCATTTATGTATAATTGTATATGCCTGTTATTCCCAATGATTTTAAACAGATAACTACAACCATGTAAATTTATCTTTCAGATTACAAATTTTGCTGATAGTCTCCCTTCACATTTTTATAAATCTAAGTTTGATAATGGTTAAAAAGTTGATGGACAGGTGTTGGGTAAGGGAGAATTTAAATTTGATAAATGTTAAATCCTATAATTCAGGAGTCTTTGTTTTTGGATAAAATTATCTGGGTTTACTATCAAAATAAACCTGGTATATACTCAACTCTAGTTTATACTGCTTTGTAGTGAGAGTAAACGTACTGTCTAATGATTCCCTGGTAAGATAGCCTGTTATTGGAACAGTTGTTTAAAAGGTGCTTAACTACAGGAATGATGTAGGCTTTAGAATCGAACACTATACAATATTGGCTAGTTTAAACATTGATTAGAAAAAGTGAGAGATTATGTATTTATAATTTAATCTGGGGAATAATATTAAAGGATCAGCATCTGATTACATTACTGAGTACTTCCCTAGGAAGAAGTCATTACTAAGGTTATTAAATAAGACCACACTGGGGCGCCTGGGTGGCTCAGTGGTTAGGCCGCTGCCTTCGGCTCAGGTCATGATCTCAGGGTCCTGGGATCGAGTCCCGCATCGGGCTCTCTGCTCAGCAGGGAGCCTGCTTCCTCCTCTCTCTCTCTCTGCCTGCCTCTCTGCCTACTTGTGATTTCTCTCTGTCAAATAAATAAATAAATAAATCTTTAAAAAAAAAAAAAAAAAGACCACACTGCATTTTGTGGGATTCTGAAATCAGTGGAGAATGAATTATTGGATGTACAAATCACATTTTCACAAGAAGGGCTTAAGTTATTTCTTACCTTGATTTTAATCAAACATTTCTGTTTATTAGATTAAAGAGGATATTCCTGAAACAAAGGTGAAATTCACATCTTTAGAGAATCCTGAGAATGACAGCCAGTTTTTAAATATCTCCTGTTCATTTCAAGTGAGCTCACAAGTTCTTTATGAGCTGCAGAAAGGACAAGCCCTTATCACCTTTGAAAAAGAAGAAGGTATGAGTAACGCTAAAAAATTTGACCATGTTACTTTTTGGAAAGCACGGAGACTTTCAGAGAGCTTTCTTCGATATTTGATCTATTGTTTTACAATTTTTATATCTATCATTTCATCTCATCTCATTGTGACATCTTGGGGCAGATAGGATTATCCCTTTTTTTTTTTTTTAAAGATTTTATTTATTTATTTGACAGAGAAATCACAAGTAGATGGAGAGGCAGGCAGAGAGAGAGAGAGAGGGAAGCAGGCTCCCTGTGGAGCAGAGAGCCCGATGCGGGACTGGATCCCAGGACCCTGAGATCATGACCTGAGCCGAAGGCAGTGGCTTAACCCACTGAGCCACCCAGGCGCCCAGGATTATCCCATTTTATGATGAGAAAACTGAGACATTAAGTGCCTTGAATGTGATCACTTGTTCAGAACATGACGCCTCTGGAACTCAAGCCCAGGTATTGTTATGTCCAATACCAGCATCTTTCTACACCTGCTACCTCCAAGTGATGCTAGTAATAATGTTTTAAGCTGGCAGAGCTCTACTCAGGTCTCAGAGGGTTCTCACAGACATCTCATTTTATACTCTCATGACTCTGTGAAAGCAGTACAATAGGAGAATTATTATTTACATCTTGTAACTAAGAAAACAAATTCTTGGGTGTTTAAATGACTTACCTAAGAGCACATTACTGGTGAATGGAAAAAGCCCAAGAGTCAGAGATTTGGGAAAAGGACCTGATGTTAGCTGAATCTGCCATGGTGTAGGACCCTGTTCAGCGCTAGGGGCACAATAGGACAGTCTGGCCTTCAGTGCCAACTTAGTCCATTTCTAGAGTGTGATTTGGGTTGGGTTCTTTCTGAATCTCAGATTTTTATGACAGCCTTTGTGGTAGTACCTACCTCATGGGTTGGGTTGAGTATTAAATGAGAAACGCTGACATAATATTTAGCACGGTGTCTGACACATAATAAACACCTAGTAAATAAGAGCTGTCGTTGCTACTCATTAGGAATTTTCCAGATAAAGAAACTGAAACTTTAAGAAGACGAAGAACTTGCTCAAGGTTTATATAGATAAAAATTGCAAAACTGGGAGTCAAACCCATGAGTATCCATGTGCCTTGTACTAGACCAACAGTGCCTGGAGCAGGCCACTCTTCCAGGCCTTTGGTTTTCTATTTGTCCAGTTATGGGGTGGGGTCAGATGGTCTTAAGCCTTTCCAGTGCTCAGATTCTGATAATCTAGGATTATAACTTGTATCTCCTTACACCTGGTATCTCACTATAGCCTGCAAATAAATATTAAAAAGAAAGGCATTCTAGCAGGTCAGCATGTGAACATACAGTTGGTTCACCATGGGTCCACCCTGGATCTACCTTTGAGCCGAGGGCAGAGGAGGTGGCCGAGGGCGCTGTGTTGTCCGTTGGCAATGGTAATGGGGATATAACCAAAAGACAGAAGCGAGGATTTGGGAGGCAGGGATTCTGTGCAGGAATGACCCGAGAAGGCTGGAACCAGGGTTGTCTTCAGAAACAGCTGCATCGCTGCTTCCATTCTGGGCACGGCTCTGAGGTCTTGCTCTCCTGGGACAACTTTGGGCTTATACACAATTAAACAGGAGTTGGCCTTTGATGGAGTTACAAAAGTTGAAACGCAAGTAGTCCTCTCAGCTGCGTCAGATAACCAGATGTTGGAGGTTTGGGTGGGGGGTGTGGGAGGGAAAGGGCATCATCTAAGTGTTACTTCATTGACATTTTCTGGTATTGTTGCCTGTTGTCATTAACAAACAAAAAAAATTGTAATTCAAGTTATCGAGTCATATCATGGTACAATGAGTACGAATTCCCACATGACAACGCCCTGCCTTTTAGCCTATTTCTCTCTTCCTTCAGCTGTGATGTGTGTGCTGTCTGATTGTCATACACGCATGTGAGATTTATAAGACCGGGAGTGGGCATCTCTCATCTTCATGACAAATTAGAGTAAGCATCTCTGTATTAACAACTGAAGTGTTATAAACTCTCATGTCACACAATTAAAAATAAATGCACACCCACATGCATCTTAAACTGAAATATAGTTGCTATCTGGAGTTCTAATGATTTTTGGCATAATTACATTACTGAGCCTCTCCCATTTGCACAAATAAATTAGATTTGATAGTTTTGTGATTGGTAGAGGCTATCATTTTAGTAAAGTGATTTCAAGAGCATTTTAACAAAAGTAGAATTCCTCATTAAGTATAGCAAAAACATAGAAAAGACTCACCCTTTGAGAAGTTGACAAATGATAAATAAGATTGTCAGAATGCCACTGACCCACACAACTTTTTCCTACTTACTCAACATGGAAGAAGTTTCTGGCTGTGCTTTAATTAATGTACTAAGGGAATTCTCTCATTCTGTCAACAGGGGAGTTCTAGAGGGTGTGTGCTGTGCTGAAATAATATATGAATTTCTGAAGGCTTACCAGGCTTATCTCTTAGGAGATGAGTGTAGAACTTGATGACACTTTCGCATTATAGCTTTTTTTCCAGTTCCTGAGAAATAATTAATGCATATCACTAAGTTTAAGGTGTATGACATGATGGTTTGATTAATGTATATTGTGAAAGTGACCCAGCAGGTACAGCCAACATCCATCTTCTCATATAGGTGCAATAGACAAAATTCCCATAAATTCAACAAAAAAGGAAAAAGCTTTTTTTTTTTTTGCTTGTACTGAGAACACTTAGGATCTACTCTCTTAATAGTTTTCCTGTATACCACACAGCATGTTGTATGTTACATCCTTGGTACTTTTTCCTCTTATAACTAGAAGTTTTTACCTTTTGATTACTTTGTAATTATTGATGTATTTTGACATTCCAACATTAATATATTTATTTGCCACTTTGGCGGCAAGACCAATAACACTTGGAAGTCCTAGGAAAATTATTAAAATTAGATCCTTTAAAATGAAAGGAAAGTTAAAATTTTTAGGATAATTTGTTCTTAAACTGAAAATGAAAACGTTTATTCAAGTATTGGCAGTTCATACTCCCAAATATTTTTTCAGTTGCCCAGAACATCATCAGGATGGGGAAGCACCATTTGAAGATAGAAGATGTAGATGTGGAGGTTTTGGCCAAGCCAGTTCCATTAAATTCAGGAGTCAGATTCCAGGTAACATGGGGATGATCGCCTTCTAGATTTCTATCAGGTGTGAACACTTTTCTCACCCCTGTTGCTGAGTGTGGAATGATTTCCCAGGTTCATGAAGCGTACTCTAAGGTGAAGATCAACGTTACTGAAATTCCTGACGGATTGCCCGAAGATCAGATGAGAGACAAGCTAGAACTCAGCTTTTCTAAGTCCAGAAATGGAGGCGGGGAAGTGCTCTGCGTGCAGTACGATAAGCCGTCCGGCAGTGCTGTGATCACATTCATGGAACCTGGAGGTATTCGCCCAGTTAGGCAGTTACAGAGTGCTTTACCATTTAAATTATGTTCTGCTGTTTCTTTTCTTTTCTTTTCTTTTCTTTTCTTTGATTTTTTAAAAAATTTATTTGACACAGAGAGAACAAGAGTGCACAAGCAGGGGGAGAGGGAGAGGGAGAAGCAGGCTTCCCATGAGCAGGGAGCCTAACTCGGGGCTCCATCACAGGACCCCGAGATCATGACCTGAGCCGAAGGCAGATGCTTAACCCACTGAGCCACCCAGGCTCCCCCTTTCTTTTCTTTTCTACCTTTTTAAAAAAATCTATTTATTTATTTTCAAGAGTGACAGTGAGTGAGCTGGAGAGGAGTAGGGGAGAGGGATAGATACTCTTCTTTTTTTTTTAGGGTTTTATTTATTTATTTGACAGACTGAGATCACAAGTAGGCAGAGCAGCAGGCAGAGAGAGAGAGAGAGGGAAGCAGGCTCCCCACCAAGCAGAGAGCCCAATCCGGGGCTTGATCCCAGGACCCTGAGATCATGACCTGAGCCAATGGCAGAGGCTTAACCCACTGAGCCACCCAGGCACCCTTATGAACTGCCATTCCTAAAAGTGTTCCTTTTATACTTCTTTTATTTGGAACTTAATAGATAGCATAATGAGAGAGGATTTTTTTTTTAACCTTATAAAATGGTAGAGTACTGAAAATTATTTCTGGGAACGCTCTTGAGGAATATTACGTATAATGAGTATATCAGTCTTCCTGCATCCTCATCATAGGCCAGCCAAGGAGCCAGGTGTTCAGAAGTGTATCTCCTCTGATCTGCTGCACGATTCTGGAGATAGACATTATACTCATTCTATTGAGGTGGAAACTGAGTCCTTGGAAGGGCAAATGACTTACCCCAAGTTACAGAGGGTATGTGGCAGAGAAATCTAAAAATACGTATGTATGAGACTGTCACTTCTATCCCACCTGTTTTGACAGATGAGGGTCTCTTAGGTGGAGGGAATAGATTCCGGGGAAGACAAAGTGTGATTGTAAAGAACAGTTAGACATCTGTTCCCTTTATAGATAGAAATGGATCTTTACCAAATCATCAGAGGAGGGCTTACATTCTTATGGTTAAAAATGTAGAATTCTACAGCTGCTTTTGTTAATATGTTCAAGTGATTCTCCATGTAAAAATATCTTGCTCGGGGCACCTGGGTGGCTCAGTGGGTTAAGCCTCTGCCTTCGGCTGAGGTCATGATCTCAGGGTCCTGGGATCGGGCCCTGCATCGGGCTCTCTGCTCGGCGGGGATCCTGCTTCTCCCCACCTCTCTGCCTGCCTCTCTGCTTACTTGTGATCCCTGTCTGTCAAATAAATAAATAAAATCTTAAAAAAAAAAAAAATCCTGCTCTAGTTAATTCAGTTTGTAGGGTTTCCCCTGGGTTTGCACATATAATAGAAATTCAGTTATACAACTGAAAAGCATTGACTGATTGTTTTTTCATAACGGAGTAATACATTCTTTTCAAAGAAAATTGAAATAAAAAAGAACATTAATTTAGCAGAGGTGGAGACATTTCATTAAAATTCCCTTTCTTCTACTATGTGGTTAGGTATGGTTAGTTGAATGTCTTTCTAGATTTTTCTGGAATTGCAGGATCATGTGGTGATTCTGTGTTTAGTGTTTTGAGGAATGGCCATACCATTTTGCACAGTGGCTGTACCATTTTATACTCCCACCAGCAATGTCCCAGGGTTTCAGTTTCTCCACATCCTCACCGATAGGGACCTGCCCTCTTAATCACTGCACCATATTGCTTCTTCCAGTTGGACTGGTGAGAGAAGAAAAAAAGTGATAGGATATTCCTAAGAACTGTTTCTGTTCAACTTTATGCAATCGGAGACATTATTATCTTTTTCCTCTCTAGGAGAAAAATGCTGCTAAAAAGAAATCTGATTATTCTTTGTGTTAGAGGAACCTGATGAATTTCTGTTATTTGCCTTCATTTCTAGATGACATTCAGATCCTCCTGTCCTTGGTTAACATCCTTATGTCAGTTTACTGAATAATAATACATGATATTATTCAGTAAACTGACATAAGGGGCTGAATAATATCATGTATTATTATTCAGTAAACTGACATAAGGATGTTAACCAAGGAGAGGAGGGATCTGAATTATAGGATAACTAAGTGATTTTATGTATGAAATATATATTATAGTAATACAGTAATTTATTATATAAGTCTATATTTTTAAAATGTATATGCATAGTATTCTTTCTTTTTTTTTTTTTTAAGATTTTTATTTATTTGTCAGCGAGACAGAGTGAGCACAGGAGCAGGGGGAATGGTTAGAGGTAGTGGTTAGGGGAGTGGTTAGAGGTAGAAGCAGGCTCTCTGCTGAGCAAGGAGCCCATTGCCTGATATGGGTCTCGATCCCAGGACCCTGCAATCATGACCTGAGCCAAAGACAGACACTTAACTAACTGAGCCACCCAGGTGTACCTATATGTATAGAATTCTAATCATAACTTCAGTTATACCTCTTGAGAAACTGGGAAACTCGCTGTCTTGTTAGGATGGGCATGTTACTCTTTGCAGATGGTTATTGCATTTTATGTAGTTCAAGATAGATCTGTCTGAGGTCATACAGCTCTCTGCATTGACTGCAGTGGATAGTTCAAGACAGAAGGATCTATTAAGCCCCATTCTTATCTGGTCTTGTATTTTTCAAAATTATATACTGTGAAGTAGATTGCAGAATTTTCAAAAACATAACCACTCAGTTCACTATTTACTGTAATGTGCTGTTTGAAGAAAGTTTTAACTTTGATTAAAAATGTCTATGGTATAAAGAAGAAAATAATTTTTTAAAAATTTACTTCTAGTTGCTGACAAGATTTTGAAAAAGAAAGACTATCCGCTTTATATAAATCAAAACTGCTATAGAGTTACTGTTTCTCCATACACAGAAACACACTTGAAAAATTTTCAGGTAAAGTCATCTCTTTTCTTTCATTTTGGGGATTTATGACTAAACCCTACCTCACAAAAAAAAAGGGAAAAGGTGTGAGTCTATTACTGTTTCATCTTTAGTGAGCAATGTCAAAATAGTTTCTTCATATCCGTTTGGTGCAAAATAAGTTTGTCTTTTAAAAAAACATTTTAATGCAAAACTGTACCTCATTTAATTTCTTACATACTTTTTAAAACTTGGAATTACTCAGATAATGGTATAATATTTTTGTTTGTGGAGACATAGCTGTATTTCTCTCATGTGTCCACTATCCTTAAAAATAATTCTTCCAGGAAGCCAGCTTCTCCCTCTCCCTCTCCCTTCTCCCCCTGCTCATGTTCCCTCTCTCGCTGTCTATCAAATAAATAAATAAAATTTTTAAAAAATATAAAAATAATTCTTCCTACTCATTTTCTCTGAACTCATTGTCTGTACCCCCAACCTATTCCTTTTTTCTGTTCCTACTTAGGTATTAAATGACACCCCCATCTACCTGGTTCACCGTCCTGAAAGTTACAACTCATGCTGAATTCTTCATTTTGCTTTATCTCTCGCATTCGTTTGGTCACTGGCATCTCTGACTACCACTTTCATGGCCTTTCTGTCCACAGAGATGCCCGTCTTTCCTCTATTTATCATAGTGCCATCAGCGTTATCTTTCTGAAATTCAGATCTGACTTGGATATTCTCTTGCATGAAACAGCTTACTAAGGCTCCTGGTCTCTTCTAAGATAAGGTCCAAAATATGCAGCAGAGCTCTATAAATCTAAAGTTCTGCAATTCGAAGCTCTCAGAAAATTTTTTCTTTATCTTCCTAATTTTCCTTTTCAGGTGTTTTCAGGAATATCAGAGAGGACAGTGCTTCTGAGTGGGCTGGAAGAACTTCAGATGACGGATATAGAACTTTTAGAGGATTTAGTTAACATTCATTTCCAACGGGAAATGAACGGAGGTGGAGAGGTGGAAGTGGTCAAATGTTCTCTAGGTCAACCTTGCATCGCATACTTTGAGGAAGAGAGGAATGGAATGATCTGAATATTAGAGCCTGTGAGCCCAAATCACTGCCAGTATGTGACAAAAATGGATATCCCTTTCCCTTTAAAGAATGAAGTCTTTTCATTCTTTAGTGGCCCTTTATTCTTAGATACAAAATATCCATGTTTCTGAATTCTTTGTTTCAAACCCTGTTGCATGCTTACCAATGCAGTAAGTGCACTATATTAAAAAGTTTTGTTTGTTCATAAATTATGTGGATTGGTGCCATGTCCGTTGAAATCAACCATAAGTGATGCAATTGTCCCGCTGCTGTGTTGGCTCATTTTGTAATGGGCATATGGGCCAATTGTCTCTTGGCCCCAAATCCACCAATATGCAGACTTGACTCTTAACCTTTCCTGAAAGAAACGTTACATTCAGCTGTTTGTGATTTCCATAGACTTGGACTTTCAAGGGACTTCAAGAACAATGATTTCCCACTTTCCCCTTATATAGCATCTTCCCCCACAGGCCCAGATATATTTTTCAGAGCTGAGTGTGGTCTTTCTTTCTTTCTTTTTTTTTTTTTCAAGATTTTATTTATTTGACAGAGAAAGATCACAAGTAGGGAGAGAGGCAGGCAGAGAGACAGAGAGAAACAGGCTCCCTGCGGAGCAAAGAGCCTGATGTGGGGCTTGATCCCAGGATCCTGAGACCATGACCTGAGCCAAAGGCAGCGGCTAAATGCACTGAGCCACCCAGGGGCCCCGAGTGTGGTCTTTCTACTTAAAATTTTCATCGCCCAGAGTGCCAATTGTCCCCTGATTCTTTACAAAACATCTCCAAATAGAACTTGTAAAGACCGTAATTTTCTTTCATTTACACTTAAGATGGAGAAAGTAAGTTTAATGGAATGACACACTTGGAATAAAGGGAGAAGTAAATGCAAAGCTAGAGGTTCATCACTCATCAGCCTAGATTTCAATCTGAAGACGAAAGCAGAGGCCCTGTGCTGTAGGGACTTACATTTTAGTTTGAGAGCCTCCCAGTTCATTAACATCCCACTGTTTGTAAGTTGTAGAAATTAAACTGTATGTTGAGAGGTTCCTGTTCAGAGAAGGTGAAATTCTCTTTGGTAAAGAACATTGGAACAGCTTTTATCCTAATGCGGTGTGTTCCATAAAGAGCCAAGAGCAGAAGGAAATTCATATTAAAGTGCTGGCAGAAATTAAATGCTTTAGAAAAGATTCTAAACCTAAATGTACCCAATGCTGCTGCCTGCCATCTAAAATAAAGAGAACGTTAAAAAAAAGAAAAAAGCTTGGTTTGCTTTTGGTATTTTATTTTTAGGTTTTAAAGTCGTTATGCTACCATTAGAAGTACTCATTGCTTTCACGTGTCTCTTTAGAATGAGACATGGTACCTGGAAATTGGGCAGCGTGCACTCTTCATAGTCACTGTTTTAGGGGAAAAAAAATCTCTCGTGTCAGTTGTTCTTTGGAAATGGTAAAATTAATTCAGAATATTAAGAAATATTAAGAAAAATTGAAAGAACTTATTTAATTTTGATTGATACAGTCTCATTGGCACAAAAGGTGTCATTTTTAGTCTGTGGCAGGCTGCCAGTCAGAAAGAATTTTTTCCTAATATTTAGGATGAGGTTTGAAATAGTCACTTTTGTTGTCTTTGGGGACCTTCTTCAGGCAGTAGAACAGATAATTTAATTCAATTCCAAATATTCACAATGGTTTTTTTCTTTTTTTTTTTTTAGATTTTTTAAAAAAACTTATTTATTTGACAGAGATCATAAGTAGGCAGCGAGGCAGGCAGAGAGAGAGGGGGAAGTAGGTTCTCTGCTAAGCAGAGAGCCCGATGTGGGCTTGATTCCAGGACCCTGGGATCGTGATCTGAGCTGAAGGCAGAGGCTTAACCCACTGAGCCACCCAGGTGCCCCTTCACAATGGTTTTTAATAAATATTTCTTCTTGTAGAAAATTGGACTTTTCCCTTAGGCTCCTTTCACCATTTCACCCTTGTGTGATCTGGCTAGATTTCAGAAATCAAGCATTGGCTTTCCTGCTTATTTCTAGAGTTTTAGAGATTTTATAGAAGTAAAGTTTGTCTTTGAAAATTTACCAAAAGAGGGACACTTCCTTCAGCTCAGGTCATGGTCTCAGGGTCCTGGGATCGAGCCCCACATCGAGCCCTGCATCGAGCTCTCTGCTCACCAGGGAGCCTGCTTCCCCCTTTCTCTCTCTGTCTGAGCCTGCTTCTCCCTCTGCCTGTCAGTCTCCCTGCTTGGGCTCTCTCTGTGTCAAATAAATAAATAAAATCTTAAAAAAAAATAAAAGCCCAAAATGTAATGGGTTTTCTAATCTATTTTATTTTTTTTTTAATTTTTAAAAAGATTTTATTTATTCGACAAAGTGAGGGGGGGGGGGGAGTAGGTTCCCTGCTGAGCAGAGAGGCTGATGTGGGGCTTGATGCCCCAGGACCCTGAGATCATGACCTGAGCTGAAGGCAGAGACTTAACCTACTGAGCCACCCAGGCACCCCAGGTTTCTAATCTATTTTATTTTGGTCAGCTTATATGTACTAATAGCCACACTGACAGTTTTTTCTAGACTCACGTTTTATTATTTTTTTTAAAATTATTATTACTTTTTTATTGTGTTATGTTAGTTATCATACTAGACTCACTTCTTAGAGTTGCTATAATTCTCTGCTTTCTTGGTCCTATTCTTCTCTCTGTCTCTTTACTTAATTGTAGGTACTTTGGTCTATCAGACCACTTACAGTTTCTGTTGCCTGAGCCAGTTTGTCTAGCTGAAATTCAGTAGCCTGCAATTGTTTTTGTTGTTGTTGTTGTTCTGAGGGACTTTAATTTGTTCAGAGATCCAAAGCTTGATTTTTGATTTGATCTTTGCAATAAAGTGGAGCCTTTGTTACTCAAAGTTTTTATAATTTGAGAATAGAAGTATTGTTTCTTCCATCCTACATGTTCCCATATTTCCAGATTTCTCTATTCCCTTTCATTCTGGCCGATTCTTTTCTAAGCTCATTTCTTTTTTATATTACATTGTCAAATGCACTCAATAGTAACAGACATATGCTACTAATTTTGCTTTTTCACACCATTAAAAAAAAAAACTACAATCTAATTAGGTACATAATCTGCCTTCCAAGCTATCACATGTGAAAGCTTTACCAAATGTTTTTCCACTACATAATATGAATCACCAACCTTCTAATCTCTGATAATTATTTTCTAATTACCTGCCTCTCAACCAAAGCCATGTATTTTGATTGTGTTGTGGATTGTCTTTTTTTTTTTTTTTCTTTCTTTTGAGTTTAGCAATGCTCCAGAAAACCAATTGTATATCAATCAGGATAAATTATATGATATCTGTGTGGCAAATTATGTCTTAATTTCAGAGACCAGAACAAAATTCTACTCCTTGGTCCATGATGGGTCAACAAAAAGAATGCTCAGGGTAGACATTCACAGGGACATAACAGCAACCACAAACTTTTTTTTTTTTTTAAGACTTATTTTTTGGGGCGCCTGGGTGGCTCAGTGGGTTAAAGCCTCTGCCTTCGGCTCAGGTTATGATCCCAGGGTCCTGGGATTGAGCCCCACATTGGGCTCTCTGCTCAGCAGGAAGTGTGCTTCCTCCTCTCTCTGTCTGCTGCTCTGCCTACTTGTAATCTCTGTCTGTCAAATAAATAAATAAAATCTTAAAAAAAAAAAAAAAAAGAAATGAGAAGGGTTAGAAAAATCAAAAAAAAAAAAAAAAGACTTATTTATTTATTTCAGAGAGAGAGAGAGACAGCAGGAGTGGGAGGGGCAGAGGGAGAGAGACTCCCTAGTAGACTTCCTGCTCAGCACAGAGTCCGACTGAAGACTCCATCTCATGACAATGAGATCACAACCTGAGCGGAAATGTGGAGTCAGACACTTAACCGACTGCACCACCCAAGCATCCCAGCAGCCATCAATTTACTGCCGGATGTCATGCCAGAAGAAAAGAGCTTTGAAGGGTCTTGAAATAGCAATTAAATTCTTGGTCCGCAAATGTCCCTTTCATTTGCAACTCAGCCAGAACTAAGTATATGGCCCCACCCAACCATAAAGGAGCTTGGATGTATAATTCTACTGTATGCTTGGAAGGCAGGAAGCCAAAACTGTGCAATGAATAGCGTTAATGATATCTGGTTGGTATTGAAAAAAAAAAAGATGCTCATTCTTGAAAGATACACAAAGTATAATCACACCCAGATAATGGTAGCATTTTTATGTCCTCCTTTCCAATTCTTTTCCCCCAACCATATATCACATTTCATTTTGTGACTATACCCTATTTCTAGGGTTATTATTTCTCATTGTAGGACATTAGATTGCTTCCAATTTTCCACATTTATAAGTGCTTTGATGTAAATAAACCCTTTTATATCCTGGAATACAAATGTTTTTCTGCAATTCTAATCTTATCTCACGGTGATAATTACTAGGTTGATAGGGTGAAGGATATAAATTCTTTCAAGGATCTTGATATATATGGCTGCAAGTGCTTTCCAGAAAGGTAGGCATCAGTGTGTACTCTTTTTTTTTTTGAAAATATATCTATTTATTTGACAGAGAGACAGCGAGAGAGGGAACACAAGCAGAGAAAGAATCAGCTCCCTGCTGAGCAAGGAGCCCAGTGTGGGGTGGTGGGGAACCAACATCCCAAGCCCCTGGGATCATGACCCAAGCAGACACCAGACCTTAATGACTGAGCCACCCAGGCGCCCCTCAGTGTGTACTTTTATTTTAAGTACAGTAAGGACAATTTCATTGCTCCCTTTCAGCATTGGGTACTACTCCTTTAAAAATGATTTTCTTATTATGCTATTTTTAGAAGTCTTCACAATATATACGTCTTATGAAATTAAATAACAAGATACAGATGAAATATCAAGTAATGGGTTTCATTTTTGTTTTTTTGGTATCACAAATTAAAAACATCCAGGAAAATGTCAATTTCATTTCCTTAAGCTACGATTCAGAGCAAAGTGCAGTGAGATGGGAGGCCTCGTAACTGGGGCTGTAAGAGATTAAAATATTTTTTTGGATGCCTTTTCAGTAATAAGCTGCTAGAATTATTTTGACTACATTTGGAGTCATGTTTGCTCAAGGATCTTTTGGCACATTAGGGGAAGAAAAAGTTTTCCCTAACCCTCCTAGAGTCCCTGACTAGATCTGAAAATTAAACCAATTAAACCAAATTAACAGGAGAATAGCACAGACATGTATTTAATATAAATTTTCTGTGATACGGGAGCCTTCATAAGGAGATGAAGACCCCAAGAAATTATTAAACCCGAGTGTTTTTATGCTAAAGCTGATGATGAGTGTGAAGTCATAAAAAGTGGAAGATGTTAGGACGAAGAGTGTTCGCTAAGTGTAATAAACACTAAGGGAAACAGCAAGGCCTGTTCATTCAGATTCCTTTCTGTGTCCTTTTGTCTTTGGAGGTAAAGCTTTTCCTTTCTTTTGGATACAGGGAAGAATGAGGGTTACATAAAACACTGAAGAGTTTTATGACCTGCTTCAGGGGAATGTCAGAAAGTCTTTCTTGCACATGTCCTTTCTTTTATTCCCTCAGTTTGAAAATTCAGTATGCCAAGCTGTCATATTTTGGGGGTAGCATTTTCCTGCGTCCTGTCAGCACGTACAAGCTGGAATAGTTGGAACATACAAGGTTAAGGGTCATTCTAAGGTTCCATGGCACACATGGGTAGACTTCCTGACTCTATCCTAGATCTCTTGTTATTCCCTGGAGAGTGTCCCAGCTTGGCTCGTGGTGCTCGTGTCCATTTACAGTTAATCTTTGTTCCCACCTCCGGCCCAAAGCACATCTATTCTGCTTTCTCTCTTCATATGTTTGTCTTTTCTGGTTAAACAGAAGTATACAACATATGACCTTTTGTGTCAGACTTTTTCACTTCGTCGATGTTTTTGAGCTTCATCTTTGTATCATGTATTAGTAGTTCACCCCTTTTTATTGCTGAGCAGTATTACATTGTAAATATATATATATATATATATACTATATATATATGGTGTATTTTGTTTATCCTTCAAGCAATTGATGGTCATTTGGGTTATTTCTACTTCTTGGCTATTATATATAATGCTGTTATGAACACTGGCAGTCTTAGTTTGGACATGATGTTTTCATTTCTCTTGGGTTAGTTCTCAACGAGTAAAATTTCCTGGTCACGTGGTAAATTTATGCTTAAATTTTTGAGAACTGCTAAACTGTTTAAAAAGGTGGCTATAACATTTTACTTTCCCACCAGCGATGTATGAGAGTTCTCCTTTCTCCACTTTCTTGACAACATGTTATTATCTGTCTTTTTGATTACAGCCATTTTAGTCAGTGTGGAGTGGTATGTCATTGTGGGTTTAATTTGCATTTCTTTAATGACTAATGATGCTGAGTATATTTTCATGTGCATATTATCCATTCATGTATCTTTGAAAAAAAAGTCTATTATTCAATTTTTTGTCCATTTTTAAGTTGAATTGTCTTTTTATTTTTGTGTTGTAATAGTTCTTTGTATATTATAGATACAGATCTTTTATTAGATGTGTAATTTGCAAATATTTTCATGGTGTTCTTTAATTCTAGTGGACTATCTTAGCATGATGTTGCTGAAAAAAATTCAGTAGCTTAAAACATCAGAACTTTATTTTTCATTCATATATATTTTGTTATGGGTCCAGGCGGCTCTCTAGTGCAAATGTGTTCTGCATATTGGCTCAGTGGTGCATGTTCCCTTCAGTGCATTCTTCTTTGAGCACCAAGGACAAGAAGAGAGCATTGGAGACTCTTGTGCTGCCAATGGAACACTTCACCCAAATAGGAGACATGTCAGGTCTCCTCTCTTTCACAGGCTGAATGAATGATATGGCCTTGACGAAATCAAAGGCTGAGGAAGGGCAATGCCTCCAGGTGCCTGAATTGAGAAGATCAAGCAACACTGGTGAGCAGTACTAATGTCTACCATGTTGGGGGAGACAAGTGAGAAAAACAATAAATATATGAAGATATTTTTAGAAAGGGGTGATGCTATTAAGACAGAGTGACAGGGTGATAGTATAACAATTAACTGGGGAGGGGGGAACAAATTCAGACAGGGTAATTAGAAGCAGTCTCTTTGAAGAGGGGTCATTTGAGCTAAGACTTTAGTCACAGCAAGGGGTCAGAAAAGTGAAGATCAGGGAGGAGCTATCCAGCCTGGACAAAGAACCAAGGGTAAGGGGCGCCTGGGTGGCTCGGTCAGTTAAGTGTCTGTCTTCGGTTCAGGTCCTGGGATCAAGCCAAGCCCCCACATCAGGGCCCCTGCTCAGCGGGGATCCTGCTTCTCCCTTTTGTGCTTCTCCCTGCTTGTGCTCTCTCTTTCTGTCAAATAAATTAAAAAGACAAAACAAAACAAACAATAACCAAGGGCAAGAAAAGTCTCCAGTTAGATGGCTTCTTGTGTGGTCAGAACAGAGGGAGTGAGGACAGTTTAGGGGGTCTAGCCATAGAAAGTAGATCAAGGCCATTTTTCTTTCCTGGTGAGAAATGTAAATTTTATTTAAGGCGCAATGGGAATTTAAAGTAATAGATAAATAAATAAATAAAACCAATGTGAAGTATTCCCGTGCAATGGGAAGACATCAAAGTGTTTAAATAGGGAACAAACCTGACTTACCTTAAAAAAGAATTGTTTGGTGTGTGGTATCCAGAATGAATTGAAGGGGAACGAGGCTGGATGCGGACTTGACCTGGCTGGTGAAGGTGGGGTTGGAGAGAATGTGTGTTTATGGAATGTCCTAAACAGAGCTAAGGAAAAGAGGAATCACAGAAGACCAGTGAGTCATGAGCTTGGGCTCCTGGGTGGGTAGTGTTATTATGTACTGAGAGGGAAGAAAGGGTGGAAGGAGAGTTTTGCTTGGTCTCGTTAAATTTCACATGCTTGTTACACATACAACTGGGCCCTTAGATACAGGAATCTGAAGATAAAGTCTGAGTTGGGGAATTACGTATAGATAACCTCCAACTGTTTAAAATTATCATAGTCTCAGGCCATATAGATGGGCCATCAGCCATATAATAATTAGCTCTATTCACGGACTGAGTGAAAAGCTTAACCAAAATGACACATATTAAAGCAACGCACAGTTGGCATCTGTGTACAGTATCTTCGACTTGGGCGCTGGAACTTCAGTTCTGAGAGTGGAACTGCTCAGTCTATGCATTTCCGCACTCATTTCACACTTTAAATTTTGAAAGGGGGCCAACTCCTTAGAAATGGTGGCACCCATCTACGCTTGCAGCAACACGGACGCTTCCTCACACTCTGGCTAACACTGGGTATCACTATACTTTTTAATTTCTATCACCCTCATCGTGGAGAAGAGGGATCTCGGGAGGATTTCAGTCTGTATTTCTTAGGAGTGGAGCCAGGCTTCTTCACGTTTGCCAGCCATTTGCCTTTCCTCTTCGTGCTCTCTTGGACTGCGAAGCCCTGTAGGTAGATTACTTGTGTCCCCCTAGGTGCCAGACTGGAGTCAGACCGGCGTGGACAAGCCGGGGAGCTGTCTCTTGACAGGGGCCCTACGCTTTTCAGCCCCGTGCCCTGTGTCCCTGGCCGCGGCTCGCCCGGCCCTGCGCTGGCAGGCGAGGCAGAGGAGGAACAGGTGTGGGGTGGTGGGAAGTCCCGCGACAGGGAAGCCGAGGGCGCAAAAAGGAGGTCCGGATTTCCACTGAGCACGGGACAGACACAGCACCCGGGGAGTCCCCGAACGACTGCGGGGATTCCTGCCGGCGCCCCTCCCGCGCGAGTTTCAAACGCTGTGAAACTACCCAGGCAGCAGGCGGCCCGGGCCGGGGCTTCCGCTCGCGCTCGGAGGCCTCGAGTCGCGGAGCAGGGGGAGGCCGTGGAGGGGCCGTCTCTTCTCACATTGTCTCCGAGCTAGCCGCAGCCGAAACTGAAAGCAAAACTTACCTGCGGGGCCTCCCTGCGGCCCGCGCGGTGCTAGAGTCGGGTGGGCCCTGCCGGCGGCCGAAGGCGCGTCTCTCCTCCGCCATGGCAAGTTGCTTTTGTTTTGCATTTTGCGGCGCAGGGTCGTTCCCGCCCGTCGCCCCGGTCCCCCAGACGGGCGCGGAGCGGGGCCGGCGCGCGTGCGGAGCTGTCCCGGGCGGCGCGCGCGGGAGCCGGGTGCGGGCGGAGCGTCCCCTGGCGCGGAGGCCCACCCGCCCGCAGACGCGGCCCCGACCGATCTGCACCTGCTCCTGCGGCGGTGCGGCGCGCGCGGTGCATTCACAGCGGGCGGTGGGGGAGAGGCTCGAGGCCGGGGCACGCCTTGCCGCCGCCCGCACCCGGAGTCTCCTGCTCCGGGGCACAGCTGCCTCGTCGAGAAGTCGCTTCGCAGGCTGGTTGGGCTTAACTGTGGCCTCCCACTGCATGGGGGAGCCCGGGCGGAGAGAAGAACCCAGAAACGGAGGCCGCTGTGTCCATTTGAGAAGGGCGGGCGAAAAGGGGTCGAGCCAAGGATTCAAGCTGGGAAGGCATCCCGATGTCTTGTCTGCATTAGTGGGAATTCTGTGTGGCCGTAGCTCAGCCTCCAAGGACAAAGGGCTCCGTGTTTTCACCATCTGTGCTAGCTAGCAAGAACCGTTCGCAAGTTCAAGACTGAGCCTTCCGTGTCCTTTCCATCGAGCGCGTGAGAGCGTGGCAGGGCCTTTAACGGCTCGGGTCCCCGAGATGCCAAAGCCGTCGTGAGGTCTCAGTACGATTTTGTTTACTGGCAGCAGCAACGGCAACGTCAATGAAAATAACTACTTTTTAAAAAAGGAAATATATACGAACACAGGGCATGAATCTTATTGCCTTGCTTAAAAACTCAGTTTTTCTTTATAGCTTCTAGCTTTCTGACACTACGGTCAAAGTGTCTTAAGTATATCACGGATACTGGGAAAATGTCATCACCTAATAACTCTTGGCCAAAATGCTGCTCTTGTTTCAAAATCCTATATCTCTGCGGTAGTTCTCGGCGGGGTTATTTCCAAGAACCCCTTTTCTTAATGCTGGATAGCAGAGATTGGTAGTCGTCAGGGAGAGTTCCTTTGATTTCAAAGATAAATGAAATGCAGACACTTAAATAAAGAAATATGGAATTAGTATCGTTGAGGGCAGAGGTGGAGTAAGATTTTCTGAATTTAAATTGATGGAAAGTTTTTCTTTGACATTGATGAAAGGCAAACAGGAAACTCATTGACAAGCCATGGAACCATTGAGATTGGTGTGGGCCAGCCAGTGTTGTATAGAGACAAATCAGTGAAGTAGAATTCCTGAAAAATCTAAAAAATCTCTTGTCATTTTTTTTCCTCTGCTAGGAAGAACTATTTTGGGATTATTACATTATACCAATTAGGACTAGGATGGAGGAAAACATATATTTTTACTGTTTGCTATGCGATCTAGTTGTGAATATTTTAAGAAACTCTGTTTTCCTCTATTAAAAGTATTTTCTGTAACAAATATTTAATAGATCATTATAAGTTTCATTTTCAGGAGGCACTCCCTTTGTTTTATATGTCTCAACATGAGCCATTTTCATCCCCTGTCCCTCTGTCCCTTTGCTGTTGTTCTGAACTCTTCTTTTGCATTTTTTTTTTTTTAAGATTTTATTTATTTATTTAACAGACAGAGATCACAGGTAGGCAGAGAGAGAGACAGGAGGAAGCAGGCTCCCTGAGGAGCAGAGAGCCCGATGCGGGGCTCGATCCCAGGACTCTGGGATCATGACCTGAGCAGAAGGCAGAGGCTTTAACCCACTGAGCCACCCAGGCACCCCTTCTTTTGCATTTTTAATTAAATTTGGCCATTAATTAAAATTTGACCTCAGCCTTTTTTATTCTTTTGCTTTCATTTCAAGGTGCCATTCGGATGGACAGGATATTATGTACCTAGACTATTTTCTTGACCTGGGACGTCAAAAGTAGCTTACTTGTCCTCAGTGAAGTCCTGTTCTGCGTACAGAGTCCTCTGAGCTCAGAGCCCAAAACATCTTTGTGACCTGTTAACCCCTACTCAGGCCCATAAGATATCCTGTCCTCCCTGGGGGTAATTTAGGATAGATTAAGTCTGAGCTTTGGTATAATTGGGTTGGACTACCTATGTAAGCACTGGGAGCAGCTTATGGGTCCACTTTCCTAAATGGGCTGGGGAACAAGTCAAAACATTGAAATAGAAGCCTCATACCTGGGTAAAATAAGAAGTTCAAAGAGAGTGAGCTCAGGGAGGTATCTACTGGGAGCTGGTACTCTGTGCTGAGTATGATGGCGGGGTCTGCAATAGCATATGCTCTCAGTAGTTGAATTCCAGCTCAGATATGTATAGGAGGGCAGGATTTACTCTACTGCAGCCCCAGTATGATTGCTGTTTTTTGTTTTGTTTTGTTTTTTTAGGGTATCTTTTTTCTAACTCTGGCAAAAAAAAAAGTAGAGATGTATTTATTATTGGCTTATGTACTGTGGGACTATACAATCAACAAAACATACAGCCATCTCCAAACTATCATATTTGGTGGTTAGCTTGATTTGCTTTTAAACTTAATTTTTAAAATTTTGTATCTCTGATTTCTAACTTTGGGATTGCCATTACTTTTGGGCCTTTCTAATATCAGACAAATATTAACAAATGCTTTCCATTTATAAAACAAATGAAGAGTTCACTTTTTACATTTAATTCTCAAATACATGTGGCATATGATGTGAAGCAAAGATCTATCCTTAATTCTTTTTTTCAAGTATCTGATCAACTGTACTAACACCTTTATTGAATAAAATAGCCTCTCCCTCACTGGTGTGTGAAATGCCTGTATTAAGTTGAATCTTCTTTTTATATTTAAAAACTATCCTACTCGTTCTCTTACAGGCATCCGTTTTGGAAGGCAAGGAATCCAAAACTTCTGAAAGAACAGCTGCAGTTGCTGGTCATTTGGCTGACCTTATTAATGATCAATTGCGGACCACAGTAATGAAGACTCACTTCCAAGATACTAAGAATGAAAGTGGGGTTGTTGGAAATGTGATAAATCCAACAAAAGCCAGGGGAGTTGCAAATGTGAGGTTCAAAGGAAAAAAAGGTACTTCCAAATCAAATTTTATAAACTTAGAAATACTTCTGAAATGAAATTAAAAACTGAGTTTCATTAAAATTATTCATGGGATTGGTAAAGTTTAAAGTAGCTTTTTGAAAATATTATTCTATTCTGAATATAAAAGTGGTACAATATTGCATTAGCAAGAATATATGTAAAATGGTTCATGATAAAGTTGGTAGTAACTGCCAAATTCTTGAAAACTTCTTTCCTTCTATATTTGGAATCTATCTAGATCTTGGGGGAAAAAGTGATACATTTTGTTGTAGAGAACTTGTAAAATACAGAAAAGAAATCCCCACAAAAATAATCTATAATCTCACAAATTAGATGACCGCTTTGGGAATTTTCAAGTGACTTCAGCAATATCATCATACCATTTGCTTCTCTCTGTTCAAACCAACAAAAGGATATTTTAACATAGTGTTGGCTTTATCACTGGTAATGGACTGGAGAAACATGGCTTGGATCTGATATCAGATGGAGCCATTCTGTTCTTTACCTCCAGCCCTGACATAGGTGAGGCCGTTGGGTCTGCAGAACATATTCATCCCTTCAGGCTCATGGAAGGGGCAGCCTTCTCAACAGTTCAGTGACTGGCAAAATAAATTGCCAGAGAAAGATGAGCCTCCATGCCAGCATCTTGGAGGTAAAATACCACATGGTATTGGGGGCAGAAGAAAAGACCTTGTTTTGCTTGAGGGAAGATAGGATCTAGAGAGAGACCTAAGAGACTGTGGATTATCAGGGTACCTTTATCTGTCACCATTCATTCATTCCTTCCTTCCCATTGGCAGTGTTCAGGTAGGGATGGTAGGAGGGACTCCTTCTTATGGCTATTACGGGATTATGGTGTTTTTGGAAGCTAGTTTTTCAAATGTTGAATTGATAACTCAGAGAGAGAAAGAGAAGGCTCATTCATTCATTTATTCACAAATATTTGTGAGTGCTTATTATTTGCCAGGCCCCATTCTAGGCCTTCTGGATACAGCAGTGAGTGAAGTAGGCAAAATGTTTTCTTTCCTGAAGCATACATCCATGCTGGATAGATAATAAAAAAGCAATAAATGAATATATATTGCATTGGGTGTTTTATTAATTTGCACATTTATATATTATTTATATATTTATATTTATTTGGGTTCATATATTTATTTATTACATTTATATATTAATTTGTGTATATTAACATATAATGTGAATACTATGAAAAAATATAAAACAATAAAGGGATGGAATGGGATGGAGAGGGCTATTTTATTAGATCGAATGGGTGGGGAAATATTCCCTTTAGGCGACATTTGGGCAGACATGTGCATGAGGTAAGGGAATGTGCAGATAAGGGTCAAGAACATTCTAAGGCAAGGGAAGGGCTGAGAGGGTAGCATGCTAGGCATTTTGAAGATAGCAAGGAGGCCCAAGTGGCCGGAGCAGAGCCAGTAAGGAGAGAGTAAAAGGAGATGGGTCAGATGAGAGGCTGGGGACCAGTATATATTAAGCAGCCTGTAAGTCAAGGCAAGGTGTCTGGATTTTATTCTGGGGGAGAGGGAGGGATTTGAGCAGATGACTGTCAAAGTGTGACTACCTTTTCTTGGGTGATCCCTCTAGCAGTGGTGTGGAGAACAGGAGCTAGTAGTCATTGCTGGTTTTGACTAGGGTGTTAACAGGGCTGGTGATTGAGACCCAGTGGCCATTCATGATTTGCTGACAGGTTAGATGTCATGTTCTTAGATGTGGAACACTGGAGGAAGAGTACTTTTGGGAGGGGGATGGTTATCAAGAGTTGAACTCTGGTCAAGGAGACGTTTATTTGCATAATGAAGTAGAGATTTCCAAAAGCAAAGGAAAGTCAAGGCCAAAGATAGAATTTGCAAGATACATCTGGAGCTAGTATCTAAAGCTGTGGGATTGTCAAGATGAACCCTTGACTGGGTTTTCGTTTGCTAAGAGATACAAGGCCTGAGGCCTAAGGTATGCTAACATATAGAAAATGGGAAGAGAAAAAGAATTAGCAAAGGGCTAATTTTGAAGAAAACCAGGATAGTGTGGTATCTGGATTCTCAAGGTGGTCTCCTTGTGGCCATAATTAACAAAGGGAGACTTTCCTCTTAGGTTTTTGTGTTCTATTCATATATATGTATACATATATACATATGTATACACACTTATGTGTTTTAAAAAATATGATTAGGATCATAGGTACACAAAAAATGAATTTTAAAGTAAAAGGGAAAACTATTTAAATGTTGAATTTAGGGCGCCTGGGTGGCTCAGTGTTAAGATTAAGCCGCTGCCTTCCGCTCAGGTCATGATCTCGGGGTCCTGGGATCGGGTCCGCATCGGGCTCTCTGCTTAGCAGGGAGCCTGCTTCCCTCTATCTCCCTCTCTGCCTGCCTCTCCATCTGCTTGTGATCTCTCTCTGTCAAATAAATAAATAAAATATTTAAAAAAAAATGTTGAATTTAAAGGAAAAGTGTAGAAAAAAATAAGGTATGTGAAACAACAGAGTTGAAGATTTTTATTATTAATAATTTAAGTAATTATTAGTGTGTCATCCCACAAACACTTCTGATGGCAATGTTTCTGCTTATGTGTAGAGAATGTCAACAGAAAACAGGAACGCTGTCAGGTAGAAAAGTCTGGATCTACTCCGTTCACAGACCCTCATTGCCATGAAAAGGTAAGGTATGATACTGGCGGTCCTGGATCTCTTCCCTCCCTTCCTCCCTTCTTCCCCTCCTCCGCCCTCCCTTCCTTCCCTCCTGATTTTAATTAATTAATTAATTAATTATCTGAAAGAGAGAGAGCATGAGCAGGGGAAGGTGCAGAGAGACAAGCAAACTCCCCACTGAGCAGAGAGCCTGACATGGGATTCACGGGTTTCGACGCAGGGCTTCATCCCAGGACTCTGAGATCATAACCTGAGCTGAAGGCAGTCATTTTACCAACTGAGCCACCGAGGTGCCCCCTGGATCATGTTTCTTCTCTGTGTTCCTTACACAGGCGACACAAAGCACTCTCACCTCGTGATTCCTACCAAAGAAAATGCACCCTTGCTAACCTGAGTCATTGTTAAATGCCAAACGTGTGTCTTGAAATGTTTTGCTTATTGTCTGGCCTATTTTATGTTTCTGTGTATGTTTCTTGATGCTTTCAAGCAAGTGCTTTTATGCTTATATGGAGGATGTCAGTTATCTACCTAAAGACTTATTTGGGGACAAAAACCCAATTAAGATGAACATTAAAAAGATTTTAAAGAGGCAGGAGAGTAGATATAGGAGGAAAGAGTTAAAATTCACTGGTTTAAAACCATTCACTAAGAAACTCAGGGTTCTGGGCAGCTTCTGATGAACTTTGCCAGAAGGGCTTTCTAAGGGGATCCCATCCACAGAGAAGAGCTAGAACAGAGTGCTATCTGTACTTACAACAGTGTATAGGTTTTGCTTACGGCTTTGTTTCAAATAACATTCTGTCTCTAAAAAATATTTGACTATCTCTGTTTTTGGAAATGCAGTGAGGGACTATGAATCCCAAATTGTGAACTTGATGGGGTTGTGGGATCCCTTTGATGGCGCAAGAAACCAGTCTATGCTGGGCCGTTGGGCTTGGTTTGGGGTAACTGCTGTGGAGACAGAGAGAGTGGCAGAAAAAGAACGTGTTTATGTAGTCTGCTCGAACTGACAGCGCTGTTTTAACTTCTCTCTCTTTAATTTTAGGTCTTCAGCTCTGTGGAAGCTATCCTCGATCTATCTGTTTTTAGGAGTCAAGTCCCTCTAGAAAGTCTGGTAATGGATCTGAAAAGGAAAATCCCAACTTTACGCTTCAGTCCTTTGGAACCTAATGGAAGAATCTCCGTCCAAGGATCATTTCTGGCTATCCAGAAGCTCAAAGAATCTTTGCTATTAAAAGCAAGTTTTCTTTTAGAAAAAAACAGGAATTTTATCAGTGAGGGGAAAAGTCCGAATAGGCAGAACCCCAGAAGGCATCTCCAGAGAAGAAGCTCCTCAGAGTCGCTCAGGTCCTCAGTACCTGAGGCCACCAGGAGAGGAGAAACGCTTGTTCTCGACACAGATATTTTCCTCTACCTCAAAAAGAGCAGATTTTACAAAAACACATTGAAAACCTGTCAAGTTTTCTGTGAGGAAAGAGTGGATGGTGAAATTACCACAATTTGTATAAAAAATGCTCAAGAATGTTCTCAGCCAAATAATGAAAAGGTTGTAAAAGCACTTTTTGAGGAATATTCACTTGCTCTTCACTTTGAACTGAGAAAGGAGACACTCACTTTGAAAGGAAAGGGAAGTAAAGATAAAAGAAATATTAAACTGGCATGTGAACAACTCAGTTCAAGGTTCCCTCAGGTTCAGATTAATTTTTATGAGACACACATAGACATTATAGGATCATCTTCTGACACAAACTTGTTTAAAAAAGAGGTCACGGGGGGCGCCTGGGTGGCTCAGTGGGTTAAGCCGCTGCCTTCGGCTCAGGTCATGATCTCAGGCTCCTGGGATCGAGTCCCGCATCGGGCTCTCTGCTCGGCAGGGAGCCTGCTTCCCTCTCTCTCTCTCTCTGCCTGCCTCTCCGTCTACTTGTGATTTCTCTCTGTCAAATAAATAAATAAAATCTTTAAAAAAAAAAAAAAAAAAAAAAAAAAAAAAAAAAAAAAAAAAAAGAGGTCACGGAATTAATAAGGTTAGAAAGTTAGACAATGAGATCTCAGCAGTAGTAAGGACAATGGCAGTTGCTTTTCCTCGCAGAGTAGTGAGCAGTGTCTGACTAGCTTTACACACATTATCTCATTTAATCCTTGCAACCATCCTTCAGTGTAGACCTTGCTATCCTCATGTTGTAGTGGAAGAACCTAGGATTTGGAGAGGTTAAAACTCTTGTCTGGAGTTATCCAGTGGACAAGGAACGGGGCTGGGGTTAAACTCGGCCTATCTGACTACAAAAATAATATTTAAGGCTTAAAACTTTGAAAAAAAATCTCTTTAAGTTTGGAGAAATCTCACTTTCTCTGTACCTCCAAATTTTCAGAAAGAGAAATAGCCTTAAATCTAACACAGAAGATGTTTGGATGATTGTTATGCCTTTGGCCATTTCATAGCATTTACTCCAAATAGTTTGTTTACTCCAAACAGAATTAGAACGCTGGCAAAACTCACTTGGAGAAGCTACTTTGATTGAAAGTACTTCTGAAGCAGGTAATCATTACCTGACTAAATCTGATTGGTACAAGGCTGCTGGACCATGTGGGACATTTTTATTGTTGCTTATTTAGCCTAAGTACATACATAAAATGCTGGTTCTCTTAGAATTGTGAAGAATTACAAAGTATAGTGTCTTTTTTCTTTTTCCTCCCTTTATTTTATAATTACATGGCTAAAGTAATAGCATTTGAGGAATAAAAACATAGATGTTTCCTTAAAGATGACAGAAGGATTTGAAAATTCTGGAGAAGAATTACTGGAGAAGGGAAAACAAGAGCTTTTAAGTTATTTGGTTGTCTATGACTCCCCTAAATTTAACTTTGGGATAGTTTCAAGTGCCTGGGGCACATTATCCTAGGATGATAAAATGTATACATCTTGCTCATCTCAAAGTAAATAAATGTGGGGATGCCTGGCTCAGTGGGTTAAGCCTCTGCCTTCAGCTCAGGTCAGGCCTCTGCTCAGCAGGGAGCCTGCTTCCACCCCCTCTCTGCCTGCCTCTCTGCCTACTTGTGATCTCTCTCTCTTTGTCAAATAAATAAATAAAAAATATTAAAAAAAAGTAAATAAATGTGATCATGATAATGTGGACTATTAAGTCAAAAGAAAAGCACAAGACTAATTTCTCTATATGCTTTCATTTTTCTTAGCCATCTAAATCCCAAATATTTTCATCTTTTAAGATATGATATTTCATTGTTGTTTGAGTAAACTTTCTTTTTGTCATGGCAAGCTGCTGTTTATACCAAATACTCAAAAAGATGCTTCATTTCTATTTTGTTCCTAGGAGTTTTTCTCAGTCTGGGTCCAATCAAGAGGGAGAAGGCCCACGGCAATTTGAATAGGGAGAGTTTAATATAAAGAAGTGTTAACTATAATAGGGGATTGGAATAATGAGGGATTGGCTAGTAAATAAAGAGAACTCTAAAAAATACAGGAACAGCAGATCTAAGAAGCAGTTTAGATACCCGTGGAAGAGTCCCCTACCTCCCATCCCAGGACTGAGAATTTGCTGGAAGGTTTGTGCCAGGGGATCTTGCTGGAAATCCATCCTCTAGCTTGCTGGAGGAAACTGTTCAGAGGAAGTGTTTTACCAGAGACATTCTGTTACAAAATGCAATGGAGAGTTGCTGGGGGAAGCCACTAGAGGCTGGGTGTAGCAGGCCATTATGCTCTCATAGGCCCTGAGTGTTGGGGAGGCCTTGTGTGCTGGAGGCTGAACACGTGAGCGACTGCTCCTGCGGCATGAGCCTAATGCTGGAGAAGCTGCCCATGTTGCAGAAGCTGGGTACTGGGAGAAGCTTTCTCTGCTGAAAAACGGATCCCTAATTGACTGCCAATTGAACAATTTGAGGTAGGAACGACTTTCCTCTTGCAGTGTCTCTCTAGCGCCCTCTACTGAGAAAACTTCACAGAAGAAAAATTTTAAGAATCCCAGATTCCTTTTCACAGAGTAGGCACATAGGATGAATTTAAAGCAGAGTCAATAAATTGATGACTAAAAGAGTTTAATTTGATACCTACTAAGGCTTTCATTATTATCACAAATTTAACACCAACAGGATAGTCTTTAAACAAAGAGTTGGATCAGAAAAATGATGCTCATTCTATGCTCTAAGACATTGATTTACAAGTATGGATAGAGCATCTTCTGCTTGACATTATGTATTTCAGATGTTTTTACATGTTGCTGTGCATTTTAGAGTTTGTTTAACAGCACTTTCTTTATAATATGCTAGTTGTGCAATCAATTTCTATCTTGAATAAAAACCGTTATTTTTTCCAAAGTAGCAGTAGTGACTTTCATTTAATTTTATTTTTGAGGCTTACTGATGCTCAGGTAGATGATGGGAATTCCATCCTCTTGTCAGGTACAAACCCTACTGTATGTCTGCCACTGGGAGAAAAACCTGTCATTTAATTAGATAATATGTTGATAATTTTCAGAGAGGCTGCAGGTAGTGAAGAGGGCCATTATCCACTAAAAAAAGATATAGGAGCTTCAGATCAAGACAGACAAAGGAGTAGAGTGGGAGAAAGAGTTCCAAGGCATTTAGGTAAGAAATGTATTCAGAAATTCTTGTTGAGCTCATCCTCTGGGACAATTGTTCTGCAGGGTTCTAGAGACAATGATGGGACATAAGAGAAATGTTCACCGATTTCCTAGAAGTCACTGCTTAGTCTGGCAGAGAAGGCAAATAAGTCATTACTTTAGTGCTTGCTACAGAAATAGTTGGTGTAAGGTGGAAGGGACTGTCAATTTTTACTGAGGATATGTTAACCATTTTCCAAATTATTTGCATAATTTTCATAGAAAAAGATAGTGAGCATGTGTCAAAATTTTGTTTGCCTTAATGAGGAGTAAACTATCAGAATGACAATACTGGATGAAAAAGACCAGGAGAAATGGAATTTAAAAATCAATAAGGAAAAGCCTGTTTGTAAAGATTGCTAAACTAGAAACAAAGCTGATCAACGTCCAGTGAGGCTATAAAACTGATTTGGGGGTTGTTTTCTCTGCTAGACAGAAAAAAATGATCACACTTTATCATGTTTTTTAGAAGTTAGAGTTCTAACTGTACTGAGTTGTAAAATGTTAGTGCCCCGATCAATTGTGATATTAAGTGAAACGAAGTTAGATTCCCCAAAAGAGATGACCCACTAGTGGGCTAACTGGAGCATGTCCAGCGAGGCATATAATTATTTTTTGCCTTATTTCTGTGTTTTGAGTAATTTTCTTTAACAAGGGTCAGAAGAAGCCTCTCAGAAGGTAAGACCTGATGGGTGGTTGTTAGTCCAGGTAAGAGATGAGGAGGGAGGGCAAAACAGCCCTTGGTTTGGTAGATGAACACCAAGTTTAGGGATGGCTGAATTTTGACAGCCTTGTTTTTACAAATTTTATTTGATGGACAAGATTCCTTGATGCCCCAACAAACGAGCCACACATATAAAAGTGTGGAGGGAATGAAATATCTAATTTCTTTTTTTTATTAAGATTTTATTTATTTATTTGACAGATAGAGATCACAAGTAGGCAGAGAGAGAGAGAGAGAGCAGAGAGCAGGATATGAGGCTCAATCCCAGGATCCCGGAATCATGACCTGAGCCGAAGGCAGAGGCTTTAACCCACTGACACACCCAGGCACCCCGAAATGTCTAATTTCTGATGCGAATCTCTCCATATAAACCATGTTGGTGGCAAAGTATGGATTTTCCCAAAGACAGTAATTTAAGAAACTTAACTATTAGTGCCTAGATTTCATTTCTCTAGGATCATTTCCTGGTGTAAATAAAAATTCTATCAACTTCAGTGGACTCTCCTCCATATTCTCCGTCCACTCCTCTTTCATCTTTCACTTCTTCCACACTGATTCTGGGAGAGTTCTTTACCCTCCTAGCTTCAGTGTGCTTAGCTGTAACCTGAAAATTATACCTATTTTCACAGGGTTATTGTGAGTTTTAGAAATAATGGTAGGTAATAAATGTTCAAAAATAGTAGTCATTATTCTTAAGAACTTATCTATACCAACACCCCAAGAAAAGCTCTGTCTACTTGGAATGCCTCATCTCAGGTGGGTACCAACATGTTACTCCAATTAAAAAACTGAGCATTGTTTTGGACTTCTTCCTCTTCTTTTCATTACTTTAGATTAGGCCTATGTCATTTCTTACCTGGGTTAGTGGGTTGAATAGTATCCCCTCAAAATTCAGAAGTAACCTTATTTGAAAATAGGGTCTTTGCAGATGTAATTCATTAAGATGACATCATCTAGATTGGAGTGAGGCCTTAACCCAGGGACTGGTGTCCTTATAAGAGAGGGAGAGGACACTGAGACTCAGAGGAGAGAGGGGTAAAGCTCATGTGACAATGGAGGCAGAGGGTGGACTGATGAGTTATAAGGCCAGGGATGACTGGGAACCAACAGGAACTGAAAAAGGCAAGGAAGAATTCTTCCCAAGAGTCTTCAGACGGAGCTTGATCTTGCCAACCCCCTTGGTTTTAGACTTCTGGCCTCCAGAACTGTGAAAGAATAAATTTCTGTTGTTTTAAGCCACCAACTTCGTGGTTATTTGTTATGGCAGCTCTAGGAAACCAATACACATGGCTTTCTTTTAAAAAAGTTCCTGGGAGCCTCTGATCTTTGCCATTGGTTTTGTGTGGGTCCCTCTTGTATACTCTATACCCCCCTCCCTGTGACAGCATTTCACAGTACATTTTGTCTGTTGGTTTTTCGTTTTCCTTTCTGCCTATGTGTTCTCCTTGAGGCCAGGAATGTTGTCTATTTCTACTTTATTCTGTTTATAACACTATGTGCCTGGCACATAATAGACATTCCACGAATACCTATGAAAACATATGAACAATTTTTGTGCTCCCCACAGAATTTATACAGGATTTCGTACTGAAATAAGCATCTCATAAATGTGTGTTCATTGGTCCAGGAATTTTCTTTTTATAGTCTTCCCACTTGCCAACATCCAAATGCTGATATTAATCTCTTACCCCTTTAGAATGTGTCCTCAGTTCCTCCTTGTATTGTTTCCTTCAATGTAAGAAATTCTGGCAAGAGAAAGTCAAGCAGCAAGATATCCCTCTCTTGGAGCACCTGGGTGGCTCAGTGGGTTAAAGCCTCTGCCTTCGGCTCAGGTCATGATCTCAGGGTCCTGAGATCACCACACCAGGCTCTCTGCTCAGCGGGGAACCTGCTTCCCCTTCTCTCTCTGTCTGCCTCTCTGCCTACTTGTGATCTCTGTCAAATAAATAAATAAAATCTTAAAAAAAAAAAAAAAAAAGATATCCCTCTCTTTTATATTCTCATGCAGGTTGGTCAGTAATTGCTCCTGGCAGGCAGGAAGGCACTAAACATATTCCTTAAAAGTGCCTGGGATGGTTCTTTCCATTTGCCTAGTTCCTAACTGGGTTTCACCAGTGAGACAAAGTCCCTTGTGATTTAATTAGATAGTTATGAAGATTTGTTGGGTCTGTCTACTCTTGTATCTCGTTATTGTCAGACTAAGAAGTCAATGAGGGGAATTCTCAATGTTTATAAGCAGTTTATCCATTAATGCTTGAGATAGTAAAACATTTAACCAGTAGAAAATACTATGTAATAGCATATGTATGTGTGTCAAGACTATCCAGCAGTTAACATATTTCTAGCAATACTGAGAAAAACAATAGGAGTAGAATATGCCTCCTTTTGATTTTCTATGAAATTTAATATTGGAGGAAATTAATCTAACAAATATTTTATGTATTCAGATATTACAAGAGTACTAACTTAAAGAACCCGATCTCTCAGGGGGTGGTGGGAAGAGGGATATAGAATATAAAAAAGGCTTTGTTGTTATGGGAGAAATCTGTTTAAGTTAATAAGTGATTTCATGAAAGGAATAAAAAAATGTAAAAAGGGTAGCACAATTTCCTTCTCTTATTCTATAAATGACAAAGCATTTTGGATTCTGTCTCCAGACCATTCCTTGTATTTGTTTCCTCTTCTCCATTCTTTATGCCACTACCTTTGCTTTTGCTTCAGGCCTTTTTTAGTAATAGGAAGAGCATGGTAAGGAAGATACTGCCTCATGTTACAAAACAGCTCTTGTAAAAGAGAATGGCTGCTGAAATGGTCTCCCCGTTTGTACAGAGGTAGAACTAAAATAGGGTTCATTGTTTCACTGCCTCATTTTGGGATGGGATAGCAGAATTTTGTCTTGATGTTTTTCATCTCTGGGGGAAGAGAGAGTCATTTTTGTTCAGTGACTTTTGTGACAATAGGTGACTCTACCTCTTAATTCCCATAGGGCCGAGCTCTGCCTTCATGTTAAGAACACACTTGACTGTAGTTTTCAGCTTCCAAGATTAGATTCTTGTAGTTTTCAAATTCGATCCTTGATTTTTTTTTTGCTGGGGCAGCATGGCAGGGTGGGGTGGGGCGTACTTCTATAGTTAGCTGTTTGTGTAAACAATGCCACAGAGGAAATTGCTCTGAACCCTTTTAAGTACTCTGTTATGTTTTATCACCTTGGAGTATAAGGTTAATGGCATTCTATTTAAATACTTAAAAGAATGACTCTTATCCTTAGTTTTTTCCATTGTGAGAAGGTCTTTCTTTCTTTCCTTTTCTTTAAATCTAATTCTCAAAGCCCCAGGGATACTCACTCAGCAGGAAGGTCAGGGCCGAAGGACAGAAACCTGGGAAGTCTGCTCAGTTTGCCTTGAGAACCCATCCTGGTTAACAAGTTGCCTCTAGTGTTGTCATTTCAGTGCGTCACCTTAAATAAAGAGGTAAACTGAGGCAAGCTCAAGTTTCCGGGGACTGACTTTACTTGGGAATAGTGGAGGAACCGCAATTTGGGAAAAGCATGCTGAAGGAAGCTGCAGGACAGTCCCTTGTGGGTTTGGGGTGGGCTGTATTTAGGAGCAGGGAGTGCAAAGAGGAGAAAAGTCGAGCCCGAGTCCGAACAGCCCGGGAATTGGCTTGAAGATGGGGAGAGATTTTTCGTGGCTGTTCCTTGGTCAGGGGATAAGCGTCGGTGGCGGGAAATCAGTTTCAGGTCTGTTCCGTTTTCCCGAGGGCGCATGCGTGAGACTCTTCCGTGTTCTCGGTTCCATTTTAGATGGAAACCCTTTCACCAACCGGGTGGGCGGAGGCCCGGTGCTCAAGCCCTTTGACTCTCTCAGATCTGGTAGTAGTTTCTGCGGGTGAAGAAAGAAGACTGGGCCCGGTGTTGAACTTGTGTCAAGGTAGGTCAGCCGTCGGGAAGCGCCTCCGAGGGACAGAGCTCTCTCCTCACAAACACAGGCGGGTGTCAGTATTCGTTGGGTTCTGCGTTTGTGAATGCACCTACTTGATCACATTTATTTGGGACCCCATTTCCGGACCTCAGCCAAAGGTCGAGAAACTTGAGTTGCGTGACAAGCCGGACTCTCAGCATGTTCTGGAACAAGGTGAGGCGTCTTATTTCAGCGCGTTTGCTGAAAACGAGTGTCCTTTTCGCGGTGTTCAGTGCCATGTTTTTCACATTTCTCTTCATTTTGGGGGTGATGTTGCTGTTGAAAGTGGCCCCGAGTGCAGTGCTTGAGTCCTGTCTGATGTGCGCAAGTGGGAGAAGGCAGCGGCCTGCTTTCCCGAGGAAATACCGCGGTGGTCACCTTCACTCCGGAGTGACTTACGGTGCTGCTGGACATGAATTCCATGTTCACGAATCAACAGGAGACAGGAAATAAAGCATCTTTGAACGGAAACCCACATAAAGCAAGGTTGTGTATTGATGGGTTGAGGAAAATATGGGGACCAGAGGCTTGTGGGAATCCAACCCTGCATTTCCCCTTCCTGTGACTGAGAACCGGTGTTGGCAATGACTTTATAAGACCTAACTAACCACCCCGAGTAAGGAGGACTGTCTCTACAGCCGTTTCCTTCGGATATGCCCAGAATGCCAGGAAGGATGAGTCAGAAATTGCCCTTCTGTGAGACCTGGAAGGACCATTCTTCCTTGTTTCCAAAGCCCTGACCCTCCTGCTATTCTTCAGGGGGCTGGCACCCATGGAGGGGGGGGGTCGTCTCTGGCTTCCTTGTCTCTGCCACTAGACTGCGTGGGGTGGTGGGTGTAAGGGCCTATTCAGCCAGAGCAGCCTCACCCCGGTTGAACAGCCATTTTGTTGTTTATGCAGTAAAACTTAAATTGACCCTGCCCCCACCCCCCAGGGGAACTTACTTAAAAGCAAGTCCCAGAAATCAGTCCTAGGTAACAAAGCCCAAATACTAGGGTAGGTCAGGTTAGGTGGAGATAACAGACGAAGTGCAGGGATGAGTCGGGTCAGGTGGAGACATCCAATCAGTAAAGCGTGCTTACTGTCTCCCTAGCTACTAAGGACTGTAGGCCCCACCTTTTGGGTGCCAATTCTGACCAAGGTGATAGGCTAGTTCAAACAGCTACAATAGGGTGAATTGTAATTCAATTGGCCATCCATGTGGGACCTAGTATGACTGTGCAGCTTTCTCTGTGTGCAATCTCATTGACCCTCTGTGTGTGGCCAGGCCCATCCACATCCACATGGCCTTTGCTCTGTAAAAGTTAGTCTGTGAGGCAGGGAGGGGTTGTCCTCTCTGTACCACGCAGCCGGGACCAGTTGTTTTGACGGTTGGTTTGATTCTTTTTTTTTTCTTTTTTTCTTTTCTTTTATTTATTTTTTTAAAAGATTTTATTTATTTATTTGACAGAGAGAGATCACAAGTAGGCAGAGAGGCAGGCAGAGAGAGATAGGAGGAAGCAGGCTCCCCACTGAGCAGAGTGATGCGGGGCTCAATCCCAGGACCCTGAGATCATGACCTGAGCCGAAGGCAGTGGCTTAACCCACTGAGCCACCCAGGCGCCCCGGTTGGTTTGATTCTTGATGCTTGGCGCGAAATAAAGCTTTGCTTGACCTTGGCTTTATATCAGTCTCACTCCTTTGACCATGGCCCCATTATTGGGAGACCCAACGGTGGGGTGCAGCACGGGAGAGATAATTCAGGGATGTGATGGTGCGAATCACCCTTGCCTCTCTCAGGCAGCCTTCCACCAGCCCCACCTCTGTGGGGTCTCCTTTGGCCCCCGATATGCAGAACATTTCCCCTTCCGGCTTCAGTGTGATTTGTACTGGGAATATCTACTGTCTGGGTCTCATCCCTCTAACATATAATTGCAAAAATAAAACAACCTGACACTGGTACATTTCCTAAGATCTGAGCTGTCCGATTGTAGCCAAGGTCACCCTGATAGAGAGTGATATAAACACTGAAAACAGTTCTCTCTGGGTCCTGTTTATATCATTCCTGGAATAAAACCTGAGGCTTCACTGGGGAGTGAGGAGTAAATCAACATTGCCCGTAGTCAAGTCAGGTTTGAGCTGGGCTGGAGATTGAATTCGTGTTTAATCAAAAGTGTATTGGATTTTGTTGTTGAACCTTAGTTTTTAGGGAAGAATTCAAAGGTGGCAGTGTTTTCCTAAATTTAGTATTCTTTTGACCAGTCGAGATTTCTCACATGTATAAGAGACCAGTCTTGAATGACTAAATTACCACCATGCTGGGAATTTCTGTATGAGGGACTTTAGGGGTATTCACTCTGTATTTAAGAGATGTGGTTCAGTTTATACCCTGCCTCCTTTTCACTTTAATTCAGGATGGCTTCCCATGTCAGGAATGCATTTTAAAAATGGTCTGTGATATAACAATAAGAATTTTTGAACATAAGTAACAAAAATATCTTTAAAGCATTTTCATAGGAAATGCATGCATATCCGTATACTCATAGATATGAAAATTATTCAAGGCAAACAAGTCTTGCTTAATTAGGTATGTCTTTACTTGCCTTTGCTTTCTTTTTAAAAATACCAGTCATAACATTTATTTTAAAATATATTAATTTAATATATGTAGATTACACATAATAGTGTCTATGCCCCCTTTTCTTGCTACCTGCTGCTATATCCTAGTCTTAAGAATTTTTGTTATCTGTGTATATGTTTTTCATTTTTTCTCTTCCATTCCATTGTTCATCATCCTATGCGATGACAAAAGAAACTATAAGACATCAAATTGCTTTTAGATAAACCCCTGGTTACTCTCAAATACAGTAATGAATGTGATGTATCTGTAACAGTTTGAAATAAAGGAGCTATTAAATCAGTAGGGGTGTCTTGGAAATAGCATCGAGATATTCTGGAATAAATGATGGTAATGCTACTTTGCATGATGGCCTATGACACATTCCATGATAGAAAATATGAGGAACTGACTTTCTACTTGGCATTCAATAAGTGTTATCTTTCATTATTAAAAGGAAGAAAACAATTCCCCCTTTACTGTTAAGAAGTATGATATAAGAAATACACAGCTACAAGGTTATGACATGGAACTTTACATTAGGATTGTCTTTCTGTTGTTGGTTTGAGTTCAGAGACAGCTACTATTTGAATAAGCACTAGAGGGAGCCAGATTCCTGTCTGATGAATTCTTTGTCCTGGAGCTCGATGGAGCACAAGCCTTCACCCACATTTAGATCAGCTTATAAACTTTTTGAATTTAGTGCTCATTTCAGCCCACAGACGTGATTACCTGGGTACCTGAGATTTAAAAACCACAGATTTTAGAGAGTCAACTGTTAAACATAAAAGGGACTTAAGAGACCTATTATCTAAATACAATCTATGGACCTTGTTTGGATCCTGATTGAATCAAACCAGCTTTAAAAAGATGTTTCTGGGGGTGCCTGGGTGGCTCAGTGGGTTAAAGCCTCTGCCTTCGGCTCAGGTCATGATCTCAGGGTCCTGGGATCGAGCCCCGCATCAGGCTCTCTGCTCTGCAGGGAGCCTGCTTCCTCCTCTCTCTCTGCCTGCCTCTCAGCCTACTTGTAATCTCTGCCTGTCAAATAAATAAATAAAATCTTAAAAAAAAAAAAAGATGATTCTGGGACACCTAAAGAAATCTGAACAGGCACTAAATATTATAACTGCTATTAATTTTATTAGATGTGATAATGGTATCTTGGTAATGCTAAAAACTCTTTAAATGCATATGGAAGAATTTTACATGAAATTATATGATACCTGTAATTCGTTATAAAATATTCTACAATAAAGAAAATATGTATATATGTGTTTGTTAGTAGATGAAACAAGATTGATAAAATCTTGATAATTGCTGGAACTGGGGTTCATTATACTATTTATTCTAATTTTGTGAGTGTTTTAAATTCCTCATAAAAAGAAAAAAAAAAGCATAGACAGTATTTACTTACAATTTTATACTTTTGACTTAGTTTATGATCATGTACTGTTAATGTGTATTTCTTAGATTACAAAGTCAAGTATACAAGAAAATACCATCTTTTCCCCTGAAGGTTAACAAATTATGCCACTCCGAAATGTGACTGTTGGAGTTCAGGACATTCCACCCCAAATATGCTGCTATGGTATATTGATTATTTTGAGCTGAAGGCACTTGAAAAGCACCAAATGCAGGGAGAGGCTTTCTCTGAATTCCCCTAGCTGCCTAAAGACGCATTCTCCTAAAGGAATTCAATTATAAATCCCCTCCCTGGGAATTTCATCAGCCAGGGAAGATTGACTCTTGTCACAGGAGAGGGGACTAGAAATTGTCACCATATCCAGACAGACTTTGTCATAAACTATCATCATACCTCCTGTCTTTTCTTCTAAGGACTCATTTATCTCTCCTAAAAATAATTTGTTTTCCCCTAAAGCTTCTCCATGCCTCCTCCCCATTCCCTATTAATATGGTATTTAATCCTGGTTTCTAAGCCACCTTGAGGAATTACTTATTTTTCCTGGTATGGGCATGGATCCCATGTTAATAAACTTCTGTTTGCTTTTCACTTGTTAATTTGTCTTTTATTACAGGGATCTCAGCTAAGAAATCAGAAGGGTAAATGGAAAATTAATTTTCCTCTCCTATGCCCCCCTACCCATAATTTAATTTATATTTTGAGTTTCAATTCTACTAGATATCTGAAATTAAATATCATTTAATTTAGAGTAATCTCACTTTGCACTAAGGCAAAAACTTAAGTCAGGATAATCTCAGTCAGTTTTGGGTTTTACCATCCCCATTGGCACAGCAAGGTCTAAACCTAGTAGTGAAAGTCAGTGAGTGAGAAGTGTGGTGGTGAAGTGGGAACTGGCCATGGTTGTCATCTCTGTAGTCAGACATCTAAAAGTCTAGAAAGACAGCCTTGATCTTCTTTCCTGTCAGTTTGTCCTGCAAATGACGGCCATGTTGCCCAACACCCATCTGCAAGGCTTCTGTTCAGTATTGTGAAACCTCTCGGAGTAGGGGAAACATCCAGACATTTTCCTATCCCACTCTGGCTTTTTCAGCCCCACCTATTTAGCTATTTCTCCTCTACTCCCATGCCACATTTGTTATGGAAAGCCCTGGAGCACTTCTCTAGGACACTTGCCACTTCACACTGTATTTGGTGACAAAAGCATAAGTACCTTCTGCTTTCAAGTTCTTTTACAAATCTGGGGGCTTTGGGATATACTCAGAAGAGAGGGACATAAATAGGCCACCTTTTTTTTTTTTTTTTAAATTTTTTAAATTTAAATTAAAAAAAAAATTTTTATAAACATATAATATATTTTTATCCCCAGGGGTACAGGACATAAGCCACCTTCTTAAGGAAATATCAGAATATCCAGCATCTCTTCCTGAAGCCTGTTCTGTCTCTGTCTGAACTGGTGGGTAGGCCCAGTAGGTAATCTTCTCTAATGATTGCTTATGGCATGAATATGCCCAAAGTCCTTTTGAACCCTGGTTGCAGAGAAGGGTCAGGGTTAACAGGAATTTTGAAGAAACATTTTCATCAATCATAATTGATGAAAATAAAAATTATTTGATAATAAAATGTTATCAAATTATTTATTTTTAATTTTAATTTTTAAAAAAGATTTTATTTATTTATTTGACAGAGATCACAAATAGGCAGAGAAGCAGGAAGAGAGAGAAGAGGAAGCAGGCTCCCTGCTGAGCAGAGAGCCTGATGTGGGGCTTGATCCCAGGACCCTGGGATCATGACCTGAGCCAAAGGCAGAGGCTTTAACCCACTGAGCCACCCAGAGGCCCCTAGTTTTAATATTTTTAAAGATTTATTTAGGTCACCTATGTGGCTCAGTTGGTTAAGTGACTGCCTTCAACTCAGGTCATGATCCTGGAGTCCCGGGATCGAGTCCTGCATCTGGTTTCCTGCTCAGTGGAAAGTCTGCTTCTCCCTCTGGCACTCCCCTCTCCCATGCTCATTCTCTCTCAAATAAATAGATAAAATCTTAAAAAAAATAGATTTATTTATTTACTTGAGAGAGAGAGTGAGTGTGAGCTGAGAGACGGGCAGAGGGAGAGGGTGAGGGGGAGAGAGAGAGAATCTCATGCAGACTCCCTGCTGAGCTCAAAGCTTGATCCCAGGACCTTGAGATCATGATCTTAGCTGAGATCATGACCTTAGCCAAAATCAAGAGTCAGAGGCTTAACCAACTGAGCTATCCAGGTGCCCCCCCTTCCCCCAATGCCATCCCGGTTGAAAAATTTAAATTCAAAATTTACCTCTGTGTTCTTTAAGTGGGGATCAAGTAAAAATTTGTTAAGGTTCTTAAACCTCAGTTTTCTTATGTATAAAGCAGAGGCAGTAATATCTAAAATGTATCTATGTATGTGAAAGTGCACAAAGAGAGTTGGGCTTTTTGTATAGAAAAAAATAAATGGCAACCATTTATAGTAAGAATAACAAAAGCAAAAAAAAAAACTGGACCATTTGCAATTTTTTCATCTGGTTATTAGATCCTTCCCCTAGGACTTCCCAAGTTATTATATCAGGTCTCACAGGACCTCATGGGCATTTGGGTGCAGCTCCAGGAAACGGAAACTACTACCACCTAGGACAGATTCTTTCTCTGGTATTCACTCTTAGCTATATAGAGCCTAAAGTCTTGTGGTATTTTAAGAAACAACTGCTTAGCTTTCATTCCCAGTGTGACCCATCCTTTATGAACTGTCAGTGGAAAGGAAGCAGACGAAAGGAGGAATTCCAAGAGTATAATATCACCATGGCCTCATGAAACAGGGGGAAAGAAACCAAACAATTTATAGTGGACAAGCTTCCAGATGTTTATTGCCAAGACCTTCTGCTCAGAATAAAAAGAAAATGCAAACAAATGCCATGTCTCTCTCCTGCAGTGTAAGAGGAAGCAAAGTTACTTTACTCAGCTTTTTAAAATTTTCTTTTCTTTTTCTGTCCTCCGTTATGGCTTTGGTATTCTGGATAGGAGAGGAAGACAAATTGCTGCTCTGTTTTCGTGGGAGGGCTTGACAGTGATTCCATGTTGAGTTGGCCTCTAATTCCTCTTTGCTCTTAGACATGGGATTTCAACCCCTTTGGTAGAGATGTTCAGCTTTGTAATTAACCTCCTTCTAGAGGTAATATGGTGCTTGCTGGTGAGGTGGCAAGATTTGACTTGGAGTAAGAAACTACAGTCTCAGATATACACAGGGTCTCCATCTAGATATGATCTATTAATTAATCTTATGAACCCATTAAGTTTTAATCCTTTACTGTGTAAAGTCAGTTCAGTGAAAAAAATGTGACTCATATTCCAGAAATCAGTTAATCTTACAGTACTATTTAACACAAGGCTTTCAGGTTTTTTTTTTTTTTTTTTTTTTTTAAATATCCTTGGCGGGCACTTCTATTCATTTTTGTTGTGCCTGTAAGCCTTATGATAGGTCCACCCAAATAATCCACATAAGCCCTCCATCTGAAGATCTTGAACACAGTCATATCTATAAAATCATTTTGCCACAAAAGAAAGCACATTCACATTTATGTTATGAGGAAATGGATGTCTTTGGGGTCCATTATTCTATGTAACATAGTCTACCCTCTGTTTCATGATTTACTTCTCTCGAGATGTAAAATACATTCATCCACATGCCAACATTTCAAAAAGTGCCAACCAATTATAGCATTAACTGAAAGTCCCAAATCTCATCAATTCAAAAGTCCCACATCTCTTCCGGTATGGGTGAGGGTCTGGATAATTCTGAGACATGATTCATTTCTATCAGTGAACCTGTGGACATAGATATTCTATGACAGACATAGATATTCTAATTCAAAAGGGGAGAAAATGGAAAGAGTGAGGAAGTCAAAAATCCCAAGCAACTTCAAGGCCTAGTAGGGTAAACATTATGTTTTAAGACCTGGGTACAAACCTCTGTAGTTCATAGCTTCACCCCCTGAGATCTGTGAAAGACAAATTAAATCCTCTCATTTGTAATGGCCTTGGTCATCCTTCCTTCTTTATGAAGGAGAGTGAGTGTTATCAGTCTCTTTCTTCCTTATAGAATTTTGGGGAGCTGAGAAATTTATTTCATTTCATCTTCTCCCCATCCCATTTAGTCCAAGCTGGCAGTGTTTCTGCCTGAGCTCTCATTAACAGTATCTTTAACATCCTTATTTCTACCAACAGTCTCTTTGTGACAACTTAGGTTTTCTGTACATGGCTGCCCTCCTCCTTTTGAGACTTCATTAGCAGAATTATTAACATCCATATTTCCATAAACAGTCTGTAGGCAACCTAGACTTTTCTACCATGCTCCTCAAAAGTATGCTAGCTTCTGTCCAAAGCTACTTGCCCTGTTTCAAAGCTACTTGCACATTTGTAGTTTGTTTTTTACAGCTGCACCTTACTTTTAGGTACCAAGGTTTTCATCCCTTTCCTGTTGTAACAAATTGCCAAAAACCTAGTGACTTAAAGCCACACTAATTTATTATAGTTCTGGAGTTAAGTATGAAATCTATCTCACAGGGCTAAAATGAAGAATCAGCAGGGCTGCATTTCTTCTTTGCTCTTGGAGATAATTTATTCCTTAATTTTTCCAGCTCCTAAAGGTTTCCCATATTCCTTAGTTTTTACCTCCCTTCCAGCAACCACATTGCTTTAACCTATCAGCTTCCATTGTTACATCTCCTTCTGTGACTGACTCTCTTGTCTCCTTTCACTTCTAAGGATCCTTATGATCACACTGGTCTCAGCTGTATAATCGCCACCTTAAATCCTTAACTTAATCACATTCGCAAAGTCCCTTTTGCCATGTAAGGTAACATATTCAAAAGTTCTGAGGACTAGAATGTGGACATCTCTGGGGGACTATTATTTTGCTTATCAAAGCATGTTAACTGTCTCAGGTTGAGTTCTTTGGAACCAGGCACTGGGAATCAGGTTGAGATGCAAAGATTTTAGGGATTAACACCTGAGGAAAGAAGCAAGAATGGGCAAAGAAAAAACGAACTTTGATGCAGGTCTGATAAAACCTTGGCCAACTCAAGGCCAGTTGCCATCAAAGTTATCCTGTGTTGAGCCAGAAAGGTCAAGGTTTGATATTCCAAACTTGTTCATTCACTGAATAGACATTGCCTACAGTGAAGTAGCTTTCTGCAGCTGAGAGAGTCTCTGAAAGAGCCAATACTTAGAGGCTGTCTGCTTATCACAAGGGGAAGTTCTTCATTGAAGGGTAAACTGGGTCATGCATCTTGGTGTTTATCACCCCATTGGGTCATGGTGAATGGGAAAGAATTAGATGGTGGGACTGTAGTTCTTGCCACCTTTGAGTATGGAGTTGAAAGCATCTCCTGGATTAGCTCTTAAGTCCTGGGACAGTAGTGGTACAACTATCATAGTATTTAGGGCAGCCATTTACTTTAGGAAAGAGCACAACTGGACTCCAGGGACCAATGACTATCATGGAAGTTTCCCTCTATACTTAGATCATTCCTCCTGGAGGTAGGTTGTTGGGGAAAGTCTAGTTTATTGAAGACCCAGACATAGCCTTTGTCTCCATGCCGGTAATTATTGTCATCACCTAATTTCATATTGCTATTATTTATTGAACACTTGCTCTTACCAAGCACTGTGATAAGTATTTTGCATGTGACATCTCACTTAATCATTTCAATTTGGCTGGGAGCAGTTAAGGAAGTAGATGTGTATTAAGTAAAGGGGCATGAAAGATTTCAGTTCTAGGTCCAATGATATTTCCTGGAATGTTCTATCATAGCTCAGCAACAATAGACCTCTGGTCACCATCTTCTTTTGCCCAAGTCTTGACATGAAACTACAATATATTACAACATGGAGGTGGGGGTCAGTGAGATCAGTTGTTTGAATTCTGGAACACTGAACTTTACCCTTCAGCTGACTCTGTCCTAAAAAGTTCCACTGTTTTCTAGAAGGTGCTAAATGGTCTTTTTTAATTTTTTAAAAAGATTTTATTTATTTATTTGACAGAGAGATCACAAGTAGGCAGAGAGACCAGAGAGAGAGAGAGAGAGAGAGAGAGAAGCAGGCTCCCTGCCGAGCAGAGCGCCTGATGGAGGGCTCGATCCCAAGACCCTGAGATCATGACCTAGGCCGAAGGTAGAGGCTTAACCCACTGAGCCACCCAGGGGCCCAGTCTCATTCTTTTTTTTTTTTTTTTTTTTTTTTGTTAAAGATTTTTTTTTTAAAGATTTTATTTATTTATCAGAGAGAGAGAGGGGGAGAGAGCGAGCACAGGCAGACAGAATGGCAGGCAGAGGCAGAGGGAGAAGCAGGCTCCCTGCTGAGCAAGGAGCCCGATGTGGGACTCAATCCCAGGACGCTGGGATCATGACCTGAGCCGAAGGCAGCTGCTTACCAACTGAGCCACCCAGGCGTCCCTGTTAAAGATTTTTTTATTTATTTGTTTGACAGATAGAGATCACAGGTAGGCAGAGAGAGAGAGAGAGAGAGAGAGGAGGAAGCAAGTTCCCCGCTGAGCAGAGAGCCCGATGTGGGGCTGGATCCCAGGACCCTGGGACCATGACCTGAGCCGAAGGCAGAGGCTTAACCCACTGAGCCACTCAGGGGCCCAGTCTCATTCTTTTTAAAAATAGATTAGGGCTTCATTTTTGGTGGGGTTGAGGCCAAATTGGAGGAGAGATTTGTCATGCTATTTGTATCATTAAATTCTCATTACCCACTGAAAGTGAAGGTTAAGACCATTAGTCTAGAAGCTATAGACAAAGCAATCTTCATAATTTTCTCTGACTCTATGAATTTTTTGGTGTGTTTTTTCCTATGCTCAGTATTTATGGTGATCAGAAAAACAAGTCATATTATATGTCACATCATATATAAAGATATTTACAAACATGCTCACATTTTATGTGTGATGTGGCGTCTTTTTGAAGTTCTGGGCTCAGCTATGAAAATCTGTTCCACTCTTGTAGATTTGTATAACTAAAATTTAGACTTCTTTTTAGACCATGGGAGAGATCTGTGAAAGACAAATTAAATCCTCTCATTTGTAATTTTGTACTTAAATTTTAAGGTCACATGTTTGAAGTCTTTTGCATGATTATAGACTGCATGCATAATTTCTCTTCAGTGCTAGACACTTTTGATTCTCTGAAATAATCTGTAACTTCCTAAAGCATACTCATGTGGACAAGATTTTGAATTCTAAATGTGTATGGATTTTTTGTTGGTTTTTATGAAGATTTTGAGTTTTCTGGCAACAAGTAACTTGAGAAACTAGCTTTCTTACAGAAATAGAATTCTCTTGGTAAATCATGAATGCAGTCCTTGAGAGAGAAGGTGGGCACAAATAGTTATACATGTGTTTAATGGGACAGGACCTTTACAATTTTCAGTTAGTGGGTCTATTCTACATTACATAGGAAAAGCATTGCAACTAGCCTTCCCAGGTTCAGGCTTTCACTGTTTTACCCTGTATTAGTTTTATATTGCTGGTATAAAAAATTACCAAGAATTTAGTGGCTTAAAACAACACAGATATAGGGGCGCCTGGGTGGCTCAGTGGGTTAAGCCGCTGCCTTCGGCTCAGGTCATGATCTCAGGGTCCTGGGATCGAGTCCCGCATCGGGCTCTCTGCTCGGCGGGGAGCCTGCTTCCCTCTCTCTCTTTCTCTCTCTGCCTGCCTCTCCATCTACTTATGATTTCTCTCTGTCAAATAAATAAATAAAATATAAAAAAAAACCCCCACAGATATATTATAGCTCTGGAGGTAAGAAGAAGCCCAAAATGTGTTTGACTGAGCTAAAACCAAGGTCTTGGCAGAGCTAGTTCTTTCTGGAGATCTAGGGGAGAATCCACTCCTTGCCATTTCCAGCTTCTGGGGATTGCCTGCATCACTTGGCCAATGGGGTCATATCACTCTGACAGTTATTACTGGGAATGCAGATAAAGAGTTATCTGGCTCAGACCCCCTTTCCTCTCTCTTTCCTCCGATTCCATTAGGTACAGCTGGATAATGCAGGGTAATTTTCCCACTTCATTTCCCTTAACGTAATCACACACGCAAAGTTCCCTTTGCAGTGTGAGATATCATATTCACAGGTTCCGGGGATTGGGATATGGACTTCTTAGGGGCAGTTATTAACTACCATATGCTCGGGCGCCTGGGTGGCTCAGTGGGTTGAGCCGCTGCCTTCGGCTCAGGTCATGATCTCAGGGTCCTGGGATCGAGTCCCGCATCGGGCTCTCTGCTCAGCAGGGAGCCTGCTTCCCTCTCTCTCTCTCGCTCTCTCTGCCTGCCTCTCCATCTACTTGTGATCTCTCTCTCTGTCAAATAAATAATAAATAAAATCTTAAAAAAAAAAAAAAAAAAAAAAAAATAACTACCATATGCTCATTCATATTGAGCCTTCCAATTAAAGTGGCTCCAGCTAGCCATCTTCGGTGGCTTCCTACATCTTCCCATATCAAACCCATATTTATTTTAATGTTGTTTAAAGACTTTTATATTTGGAATCATCCCTTCTTTCCAATTTTAACTTCTTCCTTGCATTTATACTCTTTTGTGAGCAGGCTATACTTTGCTGTATTTAGTTAAATCAGTGTGCCCTTGTTTGTGTTCTCTTACTGAGAATGCCGGCTCTTCAAACCATCTAAATCCTACTAATTATTCAAGGTTGATGCTCACATTTTCCTTCTTATATGAGACTAACTTCAATGACTCTGCCTTTTTGTTTTTGATTTTTTTCTTCATGACCTTCTAAAGCATTTGTGGATTTTGTACACAGTCTTTTGCTGTTACTTCACTTATGTTTTCTGTGCATCATTTTGATTATAAACTATTTGAGAGTAGGAAAAAATATTTTTCGCACATTGAGTAACTCATAGTGTGGTGCTAAGCACATGGTAATGTCAAATGTTCTCTCACTGTCTCATTTGGAGTTTTCTTTTGTTAGTCCATGACTTTTAAAAAGTTCCACTTAGAATGTAATAAAATAGATATCAACTGAACAAAGAATGGAGGAGTCTGTATGGATCCATTCCATAATCCACTGTAAAACCATCTTTCCTCATTTGTGTTTTAGGGCCTGGGACTTAAAATCTTTTTTTCAATTATTAACACAGTGTATTATTTGTTTCAGGGGTACAGGTCTGTGATTTTTCAGTCTTTCACAATTCACAGATCTCACCGCAGCACATACTCTCCCCACTGTCCATCACCCCGCCACCCCATCCCTCCCACCCCCAGGTATTCCAGCAAACCTCAGCTGATTTATAATCATTTTTTAAAAAAAGATTTATTTATTTATTTATTTATTTATTTGACACAGAGAGAGAGCGATTATAAGTAGGCAGAGAGGCAGGCAGAGAGAGAGAGGAGGAAGCAGGCTCCCCACCGAACAGAGAGCCTGACGTGGGGCTCAATCCCAGAACGCTGGGATCATGACCCGAGCCGAAGGCAGAGGCTTTAAACCTACTGAGCCACCCAGGCACCCCTGATTTATAATCTTTATAACCAGAGTTTCTCAACATTGTGATAAAAGTTACAGTGCATATTTTGTCCTAGAGTGGCTTCTTTTCGTGCAATATTGCGGCATCCCTTTGATTTATGGAAGGTGCTATTGTCTATTCTGAGCAGTTGGTTGGCATCCTACCATTAGAAATGTTGCATTAACCTCAAGAGTGAGCCTTTCATGCAAGGTGGTTTTTGAAGGGCTTGAACACAGATAGTGGGCTTTTCTCAACTTAAAATATTAGACCATGTGGCCTTTTCGTATTTGCTTGCTAGTAATTGTTGATGCGTTTGGTGGAATTTTGCCTAAGACGTTTTTTCATTATAATACTCTACCAAGAAGGAAATTGTGGATAAAGGGAAAATGGTCCCCTTTACTTTTAATTGTGGAGTTTATCAAAGAGGCTTTTGTTATTTACCAAAAGAAACTTATAATTGTTGAATGGCCAATTTGGCTTAGGTCAGTCTGCAATAATGAACTTAGGAGAAAGATGTTATTATTAATTATTATTATTGTCTTCATTATAGATGCATATACTAAGGAATATAAAATCAAGTGACTGGGGCGGCTGGGTGGATCAGTGGGTTAAGCCTCTGCCTTTGGCTCTGGTCATGATCCCAAGGTCCTGGGATCCAGCCCCGCGTTGGGCTCTCTGCTTAGCAGGGAGCCTGCTTCCTCCTCTCTCTCTCTGCCTGCCTCTCTGCCTACTTGTGATCTCTGTGTGTCAAATAAATAAATAAAAAATCTTAAAAAAAAAAAAAAGCCTCTGCTTTCAGCTCAGGTCATGATCCCAGGGTCCTGGAATTGAGTCCCTCATAGGGCTCTTTGCTCAGCAGGGAGCCTGCCCCCCCCAATATGTTTGTATTCACTTGGGGTAATTGGCAGACATTAAATAGGAGGACTAGACTACCGTATAGAGTAGTGAAGGGAATTGTTTTTTCTTTTTTTAAAGATTTATTTATTTGAGAGAGAGAGCAAGCGGGCGAGCAAGCAAGTGTGATCAGGGGGAGGGGCAGAAGGAGAGGAAGAGAATCCCAAGCAGACTCCTTGCTGAACACAGAGCCCCACACAAGGCTCCATCTCAGGACCCTGAGATCATGACCTGAGCTTAAATCAAGAGTTAGAAGCTTAACTGACAGAGCCATCCTGGCCCCCCCCAAGAAAATGTTTAAAGATTTGAAAGTACTGAAATAAAAATGGTTTCGTTTCTCAACTAGTAAGGTTTAAAAGCAAGGTTATCTTTTGTATATTAAGTAGGCCTATTTTGTTTCTTGCTTCTGTTGCTATGGAAGAGAAGTAGGAAGGAACTTACTGATTTGCTTCAGGGTAAGCTTACTAGTAGCACCTTACCTGGAAGGAATTTATTGCCCAGATCCCAAGATGATGTAAAGGGCTGTTGGCCTGCATAGACAGTATAATTATTTACATAATAATTAATTCCTAAATATTACAAACCATATATATAGAGTATTGTATAGGGATGTGTGTATGTGTGTGTGTGTGTATTTTATATGTGTATCTGTGTGTATTCCGTAAAGGTGCTTTGATTCATTTCAAGTAATTCATTTTCCTCTATCTTGGAGTCTCAACTTATAGAACTGTTCCACATATTTTTTAGCCAGAAATACTCAAATCTTTGAAGAATGTAAATATTGGCTATAATGAAATGCCAGCATATTGCTTTTACAGTATTGTGGATATTAAGTGATTATTAATTTTAACCAAATCCATTTACGTCGGGGTATCCTTTTCAGTAAAGTTTATGAAACACTTAAGGTGGCAAATTAAGAATTGACTCTTAGGGGTAAGTACTGATGTCTGATTTATGCGCTGTGAGCAAAATACAATACAGTGAACTGTACCACTATAGATTATGGAAAACTAAAATAATAAGAACTACATTTTATAAAAACTACAACAATGCGAAATGTCTGTTAAATTTTTCTTATTAGCTGGTGAACTCATCTCAGCTAGGGAACATCTTTAATCATCATCAAATGAATAAATCCCTGTTGTTACTCATCTTGGAGCACCATTCATAGGATTTGCCCCCATGACAAGCAGCCCCATCACAAACCAGTGCTTGCATTTTTTACACTGTTTGCCTTTATGACTTTTAATTTACAGTTCATGTTTGAAACTACAGTTTATTTTCTCTGTTCAAAGAATTTTAATAGGTATGAGATGTTTTATTCAGGTCATTAGGCAACTTAGTGTCTTATGCTTCAGTTTCAGCTGTTTTTAAGAATTATAGTCTGTATTTCTGCTGTGCTATCCAGGTTCTCCCCAAACACATTTAATGAACACTATCATATATCTTATTTTTTTATGTCCAGGTGATTCCAAGCAGAAGTCCAAATTTGGTAACAGTCTGATTAGGTATTTTTTTGCTTGACATAGTAATAGGCAACAAAAGGAAATTTAATTATTTATACAAGTAGAATATGAGAAATAGAGACTTAACATAAAAAGACAAAGCAATAGTAATAGTAATGGTAATAATTAATCCCCAAGTTTGCTGGTCTTTTCACTTTCTTAATGGTTCCTTTTAATTAACAGAAACTGTGAAGTTAAATGAAGTCTAGTTTATTAATCTTTTTTTTTTTTTATATTTAGTGTTTTTTGTGTTCCTTTGAAAAAAATCTTTCCCTGAACTAAGATCAGGAACACATTTTCCTATGTAATCTTTTTTGTTTTTTAGATTTATTTATTTATTTTAGGGAGAGAAAGTGGGATGGGGGGAGAGAGAGAGAATCTCAAGCAGACTCCCCCCTGAATAGAGTCCCAAACAGGGGCTTGATCTCAACCCCAAGATCATGACCTGAGCCAAAATCAAGAGTCGGAGTCTCAACCTACTGAACGACCCAGGCACCTCTTCTTACATAATCTTATGGGAGGTTTAGTGTGTTGCCTTTCACATTTAGGTCTGTGATTCATTTGGAATGGATGTTTATATATATGTGATGTGAGGTAGAGATCAACATTTCTCCCCCCAGTTGATCTAGAACCATTTATTCATAAGATCACTCTCTCTACCATATTATGGTTGATACCTGATTATAAATTGGGTTACTGTAAGTGTCTGGGTCTATATCTAGACTGAATTTTCCCACTGATCTATTTGTCTATTCTTGTACCAATAATACATTTTAATTTCTGTAGCTTTGTAATATGCATTGATATCTGGTAATGAAGTTCTTCTACTTTGTTCCTTTTCTTGAAGATCTTGGCTATTTTATGATCAGATTGTTAATTTCTCCCTATCTTATCCCTAATTGCTACCATTTTGATTGGTGTTACCTTAAATCTGTGGATCAATTTAGAGAGAACTGATGTCTTTATAATATCACATCTTTTAAACCATGCAGATCATATTTCCTGCATGAAGGACTTGCCCTTCTTTTGTTAGATTTATTTTTAGGCATTTGATATTTTTGATACTAATATAAATTATATTTTTCTAAAGTTTGTTGCTCATATAGAAATACAGTTGATTTTAAAATACTGATCTAGGGGCGCCTGGGTGGCTCAGTGGGTTAAAGCCTCTGCCTTCAGCTCAGGTCATGGTCTCAGGGTCCTGGGATCGAGCCCCGCATCGGGCTCTCTGCTCAGCGGGGAGCCTGCTTCCCTTCCTCTCTCTCTGCCTGCCTCTCTGCCTACTTGTGATCTCTGTCAAATAAATAAATAAAATCTTTGAAAAAAAATACTGATCTATATCTTGTGACTTTGCTACATTCTTTTGTTATTCGTATTTAACTTTAGATACCCATGTATTTTGATATTCTATGTAGTAGATTTATTTATAATTATTCTGTTCATGACATTGTTATATATTTTTAAATCTAAGAAAACATGCCTTTTATCAGTTCTGGAAATTTTTCTGCCTTTGTTTTAGTTGAATGTAGGTCTTTCATTTTTCCAATTTTTAAATTTTTTCCTTTCTTTAGAGATATTATTGTAAAACTGCACATCATCAAATACGAAAAAACTTTCTTTTTTTCTTTTCAGCAACCTAAAAGAAAAAGATTACTCACAAAGGAACAATAGGTAGATTGACAACAGATTTCACATTACCAGAAAAAGAAGCGAAAAGATAGTGAACCAAATATTTAGAGTGTTAAGGGAAGCTAACAACCTAAAGTTCTATGTCAGGCTAAACTTTCATTCAAGAGAGTGTTAAGAAAGACATTTTCAGAGAAAGACTCAGGTAATTTAATTCTCCAGTAACATTATTAAGAAATACTAAATGATACACATATGTCACTAAGAAGAGAGAATGCAAAATAAAACAATATTAGGGGGATAGGGAGAAGATGTAACTACATGATAGACTTAAACAAGTGTTTAGAGATTATCATGAATACTTTTCTACCAATACATTTTACAACTTATGCTAAAGGAATGATTTTCTAAAAAAAAGTTTTCAAATTGGATTAAGGGAGAAATAGAATACTGAAATAGACCATGATTCATTCACAACATTGAGTAAAATAAAATTGTTCCATATTATGGAGGGCACATATTGTATGGAGCACTGGGTCTGGTGCATAAACAATGAGTTAAAAAAAAAAAAAAGAAAAGAAAAAGAAAGTACAGAATAAAGGCCCACATGGTTTAAGTGTGAATTCTAACAACCCTCCAGAAAGAGATTACCTGTGTACAAATTATTATAATAAATAAAAAGGAATTTTCTATTCTTAAACTTATTTTTATGATACTTATATAGCTTTGATTACAAAATAAAATGTAGGGGCACCTGGGTGGCTTAGTTGGATAAGTGTCTGCCTTTGGCTTAGGTCATTATCCCAAGGTCCTGGAATGGAGACCCTCATTGAGCTCCCTGCTCAGCGGGGAATTTGCTTCTCCCTCTCCCCACCCTACCCCCTGCTCATGCTTTCTCTTCCTAACTTTCTCTCTCTCGAATAAATAAAATCTTAACAAAAAATGTATAAGGACAGGGATGCCTGGGTGGCTCAGTTGTTTAAGCGGCTGCCTTCGGCTCAGGTCATGATCCCAGCGTCCTGGGATCAAGTCCTGCATCAGGCTCCTTGCTCAGCAGGGAGCCTGCTCCCCCTGCCTCTGCCTGCCACTCTATCTGCTTGTGCTCACTCTGAGAAATAAATAAATAAAATCTTTAAAAAAAAATTTGAAAAAAAATGTATAAGGACAATACAAAGAAAGACAATTATGAACATAGATATAAAAATACTAAAAATACCAGCAAACAAAACTTGCGAAGGCTTATCATGCTGACATGTATCCCATCTAACTTGTTTTTACTCCAGGAAGAAAAGATATTAACGTTAAATAAAATGTAATTTTAAACCAGAAATTCTCCCTCAACTGAAAAAAATATCTGTCAAACTCACAGCAAATACCATGCTTAGTGGTGATACATCTGAAAAGGAAACAGACTGTACTCCACTTGGCAAACATGTTGCCTGTCTCGGGTCTATTTAGGATGATTGAAGAATGTTCTCTTTTGTATCTCAACTATATATTTGAAAACTTTTACACTAAGTGATAAATTGCAGCTCACGTGAGAAGAGCTGCGATCTACAGATAGTTTATTCCTTGGTGTCAAACAGTTCATTCAATCACTTCCAGGATCAGTTTGGTTTTGACGTTTAGACAAAGACGGACTGCTTATATTTTAGAGTATTCCAACTTAAATTTGTCCTTTAATCTGGTTATATACACATTTCATACACGATCTTATCGATACAAGACATTGGGAAAACTAGCAGAGGTATTGCTATGACCTCATCCAACAGGGTAATGATTGCTGTATGTCCGTTATACTGAGTCTTTTGCTGTTGCATGCCTCAAGAAAGAGATATAACAGCTTTAAAGATTGAAAAGGAAGGACAAATTGTTGGCATTCATAGGTTATATGATTGTCTGTGTAGATAATCCAAGAGAATTAGAACCAATAAGAAAATTCAAAAAATTTTCCTAGATACAATAAAATTATGAAACAGCTAATGGTACTTTATTCAGAGACAAAAAGTAATTAGAAAATTAATTAGAATAAAGAGCCCATATACAATAGCAACAAAAATGAAGGAATCTAGGAGGAAATTTAACAAATGGTACTGAAGATCTTATTTCTAAAATGATAAAACTTTATCGAAAAATATGAAAGAAGATCTAAGTAAAGGAGAAGCACTCTCTGTGGATGGATGAGATTCCACAATGTCATATGACAACTTCCCCTAAATTATAAACAATGGAATTTGAATGAAAATATCCAAAGTGTTTTTGTTTTTATTTTATTTTTTATTTTTTTATTTTATTTTTTTTAAGATTTTATTTATTTATTTGACAGAGAGAAATCACAAGTAGATGGGGAGGCAGGCAGAGAGAGAGAGAGAGGGAAGCAGGCTCCCTGCTGAGCAGAGAGCCTGATGCGGGACTCGATCCCAGGACCCTGAGATCATGACCTGAGCTGAAGGCAGTAGCTTAACCCACTGAGCCACCCAGGTGCCCATGTTTTTAGATTTATTCCTTTGAGAGAGAGAGGGAGAGGGAGAGAGCGTGAAGGGAGGAGCAGAGGGAGAGTCTTTCATGCAGACTCCCTGCTGAGGCCCAAGCCTGGTATGAGGCTTGATATCATGACCCTGAGATCACAACCTGAGCCAAAGCCAAGAATTGGACACTCAACAGACTGAGCCACCCAGAAGCCCCTGTTTTTTTTTTTTTTTTTTGTTGTTGTTGTTTGTTTTTTGTTTTTTTAATCTATCTATCTATCCACCTACCCATCTAATGAGACTTGGGATCTTGAGCCAAGAAAAATTAAAGAGTATGGTTGATAGTCTTGATACTACATATCAAGAGTTAATTACTTTTAGTATATTATTAAGTATAGTAATTAAAGCAAGTTGTTGATGCAGATAGACCTTTGGAACAAGATTAAAAGCCCAGAAATTTATTCATATAAATACAGAAACTTGGTGCATCTATTCATTTAATACTTACTAAGCACTCTTCTTTTTGCTAGTGGAGGCTTCTTCAAGTTGTCTTCCAGGTTCTTTTGACATGATCCTAGTGGTCATTGATAGCTTCCTTACTACTGACAACATTTTCTGGACTCACTTGGTACATTGCCAGATCCTAACTTGGAATCATCCATTTCTCCAAGAAGTCCTGATTTCTTTTATGGGAAGTAGAATTGCAAGACCACATCCAAGTGTTAGAGATACTCATTGCTATTGGATTGGTACATGCTCCCAGGCCTTTTCAGTTAATAGCTAAAAATTTAAATGTTTATTTTATATACACCTATATGTATATATACACATATGATAAATATATATGCATGTATTTAATATATTACTATATTTTATGTTATATAATATTTATATATATTTAAAGATTAAAAACCTCTGTGAATTCATACTAATACTTTATAAAAAAGGATGTATTTATTTATTTTAGAGAGAGCACATGAGTGCGCTGGGGGTAGGAAGGGACAGAGGGAAAGGGAGAGAGAATCCCAAATGGACTCTGCTCTGAGTGCAGAGTCTGACTTGGGGTTCAGTCTTATGACCCTAAGATCATGACCTGAGCCGAAACCAAGAGTTGGTCACTTAACCAAATGCACTATCCAGGCACTCTTATACTGGGTTGTGATCTCAGGGTCATGAGATCAAGCCTCATACCAGGCTTGGGCCTCAGCAGGGAGTCTGCATGAAAGACACTCTCCCTCTGCCCCTCCCTTCATGCTCTCTCCCTCTCTCTCTCAAAGGAATAAATCTAAAAACAAAAACACTTTGGATATTTTCATTCAAATTCCATTGTTTGAAAAAAATTTTCAAAAGATTATTTGAGAGGCTGTCTTTTTTCCATTGGACATTCTTTCCTGCTTTGTCGAAGATTAGTTGACCATAGAGTTGAGGGTCTATTTCTGGGCTCTCTATTCTGTTCCATTGATCTATGTGTCTGTTTTTGTGCCAGTACCATGCTGTCTTGATGATGACAGCTTTGTAATAGAGCTTGAAGTCCGGAATTGTGATGCCACCAACTTTGGCTTTCTTTTTCAATATCCCCTTGGCTATTCGAGGTCTTTTCTGGTTCCATATAAATTTTAGAATTATTTGTTCCATTTCTTTGAAAAAGATGGATGGTACTTTGATAGGAATTGCATTAAATGTGTAGATTGCTTTAGGTAGCATAGACATTTTCACAATATTTATTCTTCCAATCCAGGAGCATGGAACATTTTTCCATTTCTTTGTCTTCCTCAATTTCTTTCTTTATAGTTTTCTGAGTATAGATTCTGTGCCTCTTTGGTTAGGTTTATTCCTAGGTATCTTATGGTTTTGGGTGCAATTGTAAATGGGATTGACTCCTTAATTTCTCTTTCTTCTGTCTTGTTGTTGGTGTAGAGAAATGCAACTGATTTCTGTGCATTGATTTTATATCCTGACACTTTACTGAATTCCTGTACAAGTTCTAGCAGTTTTGGAGTGGAGTCTTTTGGGTTTTCCACATATAGTATCATATCATCTGTGAAGAGTGATACACAACTGACAGAATGGGAGAAGATATTTGCAAACGACATATCAGATAAAGGACTAGTGTCTAGAATCTATAAAGAACTTAGCAAACTCAACACCCAAAGAACAAATAATCCAATCAAGAAATGGGCAGAGGACATGAACAGACATTTCTGCAAAGAAGACATCCAGATGGCCAACAGACACATGAAAAAGTGCTCCATATCACTGGGCATCAGGGAAATACAAATCAAAACCACAATGAGATATCACCTCACACCAGTCAGAATGGCTAAAATCAACAAGTCAGGAAATGACAGATGCTGGTGAGGATGCGGAGAAAGGGGAACCCTCCTACACTGTTGGTGGGAATGCAAGCTGGTGCAGCCACTCTGGAAAACAGTATGGAGGTTCCTCAAAATGTTGAAAATAGAACTGCCCTATGACCCAGCAATTGCACTACTGGGTATTTACCCTAAAGATACAAACGTAGTGATCCAAAGGGGCATGTGCACCCGAATGTTTATAGCAGCAATGTCCACAATAGCCAAACTATGGAGAGAACCTAGATGTCCATTAACAGATGAATGTATCAAGAAGATGTGGTATATATACACAATGGAGTACTATGCAGCCATCAAAAGAAATGAAATCTTGCCATTTGCGACAACATGGATGGAACTAGAGCATATCATGCTTAGTGAAATAAGTCAAGCAGAGAAAGACAACTATCATATGATCTCCCTGATATGAGGAAGTGGTGATGCAACATGGGGGCTTAAGTGGGTAGAAGAAGAATCAATGAAATAAGATGGAATTGGGAGGGAGACAAACCATAAGTGACTCTTAATCTCACAAAACAAACTGAGGGTTGCTGGGGGGAGGGGGTTTGGGAGAAGGGGGTGGGATTATGGACATTGGGGAGGGTATGTGCTTTGGTGAGTGCTGTGAAGTGTGTAAACCTGGTGATTCACAGACCTGTACCCCTGGGGATACAAATATATGTTTATAAAAAATAAAAAATTTAAAAAAAAGATTATTTGAGAAAGAGAGTGAGAGTACATGAACTGAGAGGTACGGCAGAGGGAAAAGAGAGAATCCTAAGCAGGCTCCATGCTGAGCGTAGAGCCTGACTCAATGGCTCGATCTCACAATGCTGAGATCACGAACTCAGCCGAAAACCAACAGTTGGGATACTTAAACAACTGATGGAGAGAGTGACACAGCGAGAGAGGGAACACAGGCAGGGGAGTGGGAGAGGGAGAAGCAGGCTTCCCATTGCTGAGCAGGGAGCCTGATGTGGGGCTCAATCCCAGGACTCTGGGATTATGACCTGAGCTGAAGGCGGTTGCTTAACCAACTGAGCCACCCAGGCATCCTATACTGATGTTTTCAGTTGAAATTCAGGGATACAAGACTTTTGTTATGTTTTCATATATTAAATCTGTATCTCCTTAGACACTGGGAATCATGGTTGTCAAGGACACAAGGGATGAGGAGATTACAATATCCTTATCGTTATACATACAATATCCTATCATTACTTGTTTGTTTTATCCTCCATTACATACAAAATCATTGCAAACTAGTAATTCTAATACAACTATAGTTGGCATGATCGCAGAAAACACTTGGTTTTCTTGTAAATATTGTCTTTTTGGGTTTTGTTATGTAGTTGTATTATCTGCTTTCATGTGGGGACTTGGGGGGATTCTTATCTATTTGCTGCTTATATAGTGGCATATACTAGCTCAGAATTCCCTTTTGAAAGTTCTGAAGTTTCCTTGGCTAATTAAACATATGTAAAGAGTAATCCTGTTGGCTGATTATTGTTTAGTGGACGGTGTACTTTATGGTTTATTTAAATCCTAACCACTAGACCACCATGGAGCTAATGGTTTATTTAAAAAGGCCATTATAGTACCATGAGTCCATGTGGTGGGCCTCTCCAGACTAATCCTACTGGGGATTCCAGAATAAGGTCAAGCAAACTATAATAGCAGTTGGGGGGTATCTTCGGTGTTGTGATCAGTGAAGGGACCAGCATGTGGCCTGGAAAGGTTTAATTTAGTCCGTAATTTTCAGTGAACCTTCAAAACTTCCCAAATAAAGGTTCAATTAAAATCAAAGCAGTGTGATTGCTATCTAAATGCAGCCTTAAGAAAAATACCCTATTGCTTCCTCTGAACCAGATTGCTACTTGTATGCAGAAATTCTGGAGTGGCACTTGGGATAGTGGATGTGTATTGTGTTTTGGTTGCCTGTCACTCATTTCCCCTACTTAAGCATACACACTAACTTCTTTTATTGTTGTTGTTTAATTCATTTTTTAAAAAAGATTTTATTTATTTGACAGGCAGAGATCACAAGTAGGCAGAGCAGCAGGCAGAGAGAGAGGAGGAAGCAGGCTCCCAGCTGAGCAGAGAGCCCGATGCGGGGCTCGATCCCAGGACCCCGGGATCATGACCTGAGCCGAAGGCAGAGGCTTTAACCCATTGAGCCACCCAGGTGTCCCTGTTTAATTCATTAAAAAAAAATTATGTCAGGTTTTTAGACCAGTTTTAGATTCACAGCAAAACTGAGGAGAAGGTGTAGACATTTCTTATTTACTTCATACACCTGCCTGCACACTTGCAGAGCCTCCGTCAACAACATCCCCTCCAGAGTGGTACAGAATGTTAGAATTGATGAACCTACATTGACATATTCTAGTCACCTAAAGTATGTAGTTTATGTTACAGTTCACTCTTGGTGTTCTTTCTTTGGATTTGGACATGTATCCATCATTATGGCATCATACAGGTAGAGTATTTTCATTGCCCTGAAGATCTGTGCTCCATCTGCTCATTCTTCCCTACCTCCCACCCTGGGCAACCACTAGCCTTTTTATTGTTTCCATAGTTTGCCTTTTCCAGAATGTCACAGAGTTGGAATCTTACAGTATGTAGCTAATTTCCTTTTGAATAATTCTCTCTCCTCCTTCTAGAAATTTTCTACCTTTAGGGGATTATCACCCCCTAGAAGTCGGCATGTGACTCCAGCTAAATAAAGCAGAGTCTTAGGAATTTCCGTTACTGGAGTGATGCAGAAAGGTTCAAGATGAGGGGTGTCTGGGTGGCGCACAGTAGGTTAAGTGCCTTTCTACAGCTCAGGTCATGATCCTGGGGTCCTGGGATTGACCCCACATTGGGCTCCCTGCTCTGGGGATCCTGCTCTCCCCACCCACCACTTCCCCTGCTTGTGCTCATGCGTGTGCTCTTTCTCAAATAAATGTAAAAATCTTAAAAAAAAAAAAAAAAAAAAAAAGAAAGAAAGGTTCAAGATGGAGGGAAATTATTCATTTCAGTGATCATATTGTGATGAGTGTTTATTAATCCCCCCTGCCTTGGGGCTGCCCTGATTCTTGACCTTTTCCCAGCTTGTTTCTCCAGTCTTGCTGCTGGAGAACACTTTTGTGTGTTCTCTGAAATAACCTTAATACATTTATCCTCTGTTTTGAGTGGTTTCTCTTACTTACAAAAAGCAATTGTATCTAATTCAGTGGTGGTCCCTAGAGTACATTAGAAATGTTCAATCTAGGGGCGCCTGGGTGGCTCAGTGGGTTGGGCCGCTGCCTTCGGCTCAGGTCATGATCTCAGGGTCCTGGGATCGAGTCCCGCATCGGGCTTTCTGCTCAGCAGGGAGCCTGCTTCCTCCTCTCTCTCTGCCTGCCTCTCTGCCTACTTGTGATCTCTCTCTGTCAAATAAATAAATAAAATCTTTAAAAAAAAAAAAAAAAAAAAAAAAAAAAAAAAAGAAATGTTCAATCTATTTAAATTGCATTCCTTCTTCTAACAGTTCTCCCATCCTCCTTTCCCTGTTCTGTTGAAAAAAATTTTGGAAATATTAGTTTTGTAAAAAGATAAAGGTATACTTGACCAAAGGACTCAAAAATAAAGTGCTCATTTTTATAAATAAATATAAAAAATTAAAATTTATTCCAACAAAATGATGTAGCACCTGAGACTGAATGTCATTACCAGGAGGAAGGCCTCTGGTTGAGGAGGACAGCTAGGAGAGGATGGCTAGTAAGTGATTTGATGCATCATTATAGAAACTTAGCTCAGAATGAGGTTATCAGAATGTTACAGTTGCTACTGGAGGGTAAATTCAACAACTTACCTTGCATAAGGAAGGGGAATTAATATTTATTAAGTCTTTTGTTTCACCTAAGTTTTGTATATGTTATTTTACATATGCCTTTCATATGTTTTTTTCACATTATCCTCATTAAAATAATTCCATATCTTATCCATGTCTTAGCACCTTCATTTTATAAACAGAAAAACTGTGAATAAGAGAAGTTAGTTAACTGATGCTCACACAACAAGAAAGTGCCAGACCCAAAGTCTAAATCTAAACTCAGGTTAACCTAAGTATCTACTCTTCCTACTACTTCATCTCCAACACAGGAAATTGAATCTGAGACTATAGAAAACAAACCATAGAGAACAAAGATGGCGGATTGAGTATGTGCAAAAGCTACCACTCTTTTGTCAAAACCCAAACCTTTCTAAAACAGTTTTTTTTTAAAGGCATAAGCATGAGGACAAGAGAGCAGGAGAGGAACAATAAAACTTGGGAAATTGATAAGCAGATGGAAAAGTGGTAATTGAATAAGCAGACAGACTTCAGATATCCGAATGCTAGGCTGGCAGTGGAAAAAGGTGAGTAACAAATTGATTCACACTGTTGAATCAACAAGGCTCAAGAAATAGAAGGAGTCTGGGTGGCTCAGTCAGTCAAGTGTCTGCCTTCAGCTCAGGTCATGATCCTGGGGTCTCTGTTCAGTGGAGCGCCTGCTTCTTCCTCTCCCACTTCACTTCACTTTGCCCCTCCCTCTTCACTTGTGCTCTGCCTCTCGCTTTCTCTCTCTCAATAAATAAATGGAATCTTAAAAAAAAAAAAAAAAGTAAGAACCAGAGCTGATACCTGTGTAAGTGAAAGGAGAGTGGTCTAATTTTGAAGCAGTGGGCTCCCCAGATCTATATCCACCTCTACAGAGCTGTCTGATGTCTTGCTCCTTTGACATCCTAGAGGACTAAAGATACATTCTCTCTGGAGAAGGTGATGCAAAAAGTCACTGGAGGATCCCATGCACATTTGAGGACAGGAGCCATAGTGAAAGCAGGGGAAAGGGTTAAAGTTTGCGTACTCAGGGGCGCCTGGGTGGCTCAGTGGGTTAAGCCGCTGCTTTCGGCTCCGGTCATGATCGCAGGGTCCTGGGATTGAGCCCTGCATCGGGCTCTCTGCTTCCTTCTCTCTCTCTCTGCCTGCCTCTCTGCCTGCTTGTGATCTCTCTCTGTCAAATAAATAAATAAAATCTTAAAAAAAAAAAAAAACTTTATTAAAAAAAAAAGTTTGTGTACTCAGTAGTGAATTCACTGTCTGTCCCTGCACATGTGACAGAAAAGTGGCAGTCAGGCCCATAGCCTCTAGATGAGGATTTCAGGTGATTATTCTCTGGGGATCTGAGCAGCCCATGGCTCTCCAAGAGGAGGAAAGATCTAATGATAGTATCAGGGCTTCTTTACTGAAATAGCTTGCCTCATCAGAACTGAAGCCCATGCAAACTGGCCCTACTTTTGTGCTCAGAGCTTCTAATCATTCAGAACATTTCTAAAATTTTTAATTGTGGCAAAAAAAACCATTCAAAATTTTCCATCTTAACTATTTTTGAGTGTGTAGGTCAGCAGCATTAAGTATATTCATATAAATGTTGTACAGTAGATCTCTAGAACTTTTTCACCTGGCAAAACTGAGTATATCCTTTGAACTACAACTCCCCACATCCCCTTACCCTCACCCTTGGCAACACCATTGTTCTGTCTCTATGGGTCTAACTACTTTAGACATTTCTTAAAAGTGGAATCATGGGGTGCCTCGGTGGCTCATTTGGTTAAGTGGCTCCCTTCTGCTTGGGTCATGATCTCAGGGTCCTAGGATTGAGCCCTGTATCGGGCTCCCTGCTCATTGGGGAGTCTTCTTCTCCCTTTGTCTCTTGCCCCTACTTGTGCACTCTCTCTTCCTCTCTCAAATAAATAAAATCTTTTTTTTTTTTTAAAGATTTTATTTATTTATTTGACAGACAGAGATCACAAGTAGGCAGAGAGGCAGGCAGAGAGAGAGAGAGAGAGAGAGAGAGAGAGAAGCAGGCTTCCTGCGGAGCAGGGAGCCAGATGCGGAGCTCGATCCCAGGACCCTGAGATCATGACCCGAGCCGAAGGCAGCAGCCCAAACCACTGAGCCACCCAGGCGCCCCTCAAATAAATAAAATCTTAAAAAAAAAAAAGTGGAATCAGGGGTGCCTGGGTGGCTCAGTGGGTGAAGCCTCTGTCTTCTGCTCAGGTCATGATCTCAGGGTCCTGGGATCGAGTCCCGCATTGGGTTCTCTGCTCAGTGGGGAGCCTGCTTCCCCGTCTATCTCTGCCTGCTGCTCTGCCTACTTGTGACCTCTCTCTCTCTGTGTCAAATAAATAAATAAAATATTTAAAAAAAAGTGGAATCATATAGTATTGTCTTTTTGTGACTGGCTTATTTCACTTAACATGATGTCCTCAGGGTTCATCCATGTTGTAGCATGTGACAAGATTTCTTCCTTTTTAAATATTTATTTTATTTTTTATTAGAGAGAGAAGGGCAGAGAGAGAGAGAGAGAATCCCAAGCAGTCTCCACACCCAGCATGGAGCCCAGTGCAGGGCTTTGATTTCACAACCCTGAGATAGGACCTGAGCCAAAATCAAGAGTAGGACACTCAGCCGATTGAGCCACCCTGCTGCTCTAAGATTTACTCCTTTTTATTTTTTTAATTAATTAATTTATTTATTTTTTAAATATTTTATTTATTTATTTGACAGACAGAGATCACAAGCAGGAGAGATGCAGGCAGAGAGAGAGAGGAGGAAGCAGGCTCCCCGCTGAAGCAGAGAGCCTGATGTGGGGCTCGATCCCAGGACCGTGGGACCATGACCTGAGCCGAAAGCAGAGGCTTAACCCACTGAGCCACCCAGGCACCCCAGATTTACCCCTTTTTAAAATCTGAATAATATTCCAACTTCTAATCAGCTTTTAATATTCCACCCATAAACGTGTGTAGACAATGCACAATTATCAGGCATCAGAGGAAAACCTCTTGCATGAAAGATTGACACAAATAAACATAAAACACTAGATTATTCAGAGACAAGATTACATTTTAAAAGCTATAAATTAAAATGTCAGAGAAGATATCACACAGGAAGCAATAATGAAATAGCCATTTTTTTTTTTTTTTTGAACAGTAAGAAAAAAATACCCCAAAATGTTCTCAGGAAAACCTCACTGGTAGAAATATCAAGATGGGGAAATTTCTCAAAAAGTAGAGAAAAAGGGAAAAAACATGGAAAATAAGAGAAAAAAGATAAAATTAGATCAATAGTTCAGAAAAATCTAAAGTCCAAAAGTATAGGAGTTCTAGGTGTGAGAACAGGGGAAATGGAGGGGCAGTAGTAAAAAAATAATACGCAAAATTACCCAGATTGGAAGAGCATGAATTTTTCAGTTGTGGGACCCATATAGTTCCTTACAAAATGGCACACCATCATGAAATCTCAGGACAGCAGGGATATAAATGCAATTTATAAAGCATTAAAAAAACCAGAAATTAGAATGACATCAATATCACAACAGTAATGTTGGGAGCTAGAAGACAATGGAGAAACATCTTCAAAACTGTGATAGAAAATGATCTCCCGGTGCCCCGGGGTGGCTTGGTGGGTTAAAGCCTCTGCCTTCTGCTCAGGTCATGATCTCAGGTCCTGGGATTGACCCCCGCATCGGGTTCTCTGCTCAGCGGGGAGCCTGCTTCCCCTTTCTCTCTGCCTGCCTCTCTTCCTACTTGTGATCTCTATCTGTCAAATAAATAAATAAATAAATCTTAAAAAAGAAAGAAAAGAAAATGCTCTCCAATTTAAAATTCTATACCTAGCTAATTTATTAATCATGTATCTAATGTATATTAAACTTGTGAGTGTGAAGGCTCTACTTTACCATTTCGCATGCTGGTTGCAGTTAGAGAAATGAATATAAAAGAAGATAGGTCACTTCTATTTTATTTTTGTGTTTTAAAATAAACTTTTAATTTTAGAATATTTCAGATTTGCAGAAAAACTGTAAAGATAGTACAGAATTCCCATAACCCCACACCAGTTTGCCCTACTATTAACATCCTACATTAGTATGGTACATTTGTCATAATTTGGGAACAAGTGTTGATATATTTTCTTACTTTCGTCACATTTCCTTCATTTTACCTTATGTCCTTTTTCTATTCTAGGATCCTGCCCAGGATACTGCATTACATTTAGACATCACATGTCATTAGACTTCTCTTGGTTATGATAGTTTTACGGACTTTCCTTGTTTTTTGATGACCTTGATAGTTTTGGGGAGTAGTGGTCAGGTTTTTTTTGGATATCTCTCAGTTGGAATTTATGGGGTGTTTTCTTATTTTAGACTGGGGTTATAAGTTTTTGGAAGGAAGACTTCACAGGTAAAGTGCCATTCTCATCACACCCTATGAAAGGTACATAGCATCAACATGACTTAATCACTGTTAATGTTGACTGTGATCATCTGGCTATTGTAGTGTTTCTCAGGTTTCTCCATTGTAAAGTTACTCCTACTCCCCCTTTTTCTTACTGTACTCATTGCAGGGAAGTCACTGTCTGTAGCCTACACATCGGGGGTGGGAGTTAATCTCCACATCCCTGAGGTTAGAATATCTATATAAATTACTTGAAATTCTTCTGTGTGGTAGATTTGTCTTATTTATTTATTCAATAATTTATTTATATCAGTACTGACCCCTGGATATTTATTTTATACTTTGGATTATAAGTCAATACTTACATTTCTTTTGTTGTGTATTTCTTTTTGTAGCACTTTTTTCAGAGATGCTGTGTCACAAAGATGCAGAACATTCCAGTTGTCTTTCTTCTAATATATAGCCTTTAGTCTAGATCCCAAAGCAGATAAAATTGATGTACTGAAAAAACTGCTCTCCTACTTATACACAAGTCATAGACTTTTATTAAAATAAATGAAGTCAGCATTCTCTCTTAGCAATGAAAACTGTTCCATGGAAAGCACAGTGCCTATGGAGCTTATGATCCATTTACTTACTGTAATGCCATTCCCCTGAATTAGGTCTGTTGAAATGAATTTATGTTGTAGTTAACCGAGCTGCTATAGAACTTGAGCCATTAAAATGCCTCTTACTGTACTGATTATCATTTGACTCATATCCCTGTCAAGCAATATATGTAGGGAAATGTGTTTTCTTTAATTTTGAGATGACTTTATAACAGAATTATATTTAGAGTACATAGAGCTTCTTTAGCAGGTTTATAAAAAAATCTTCGCCTGAGTGGCTCAGTGGGTTGAGCCGCTGCCTTCGGCTCAGGTCATGATCTCGGGGTCCTGGGATCGAGTCCCACATCGGGCTCTCTGCTCAGCAGGGTGCCTGCTTCCCTCCCTCTCTCTCTCTGCCTGCCTCTCCATCTACTTGTGATTTCTCTCTGTCAAATAAATAAATAAAATCTTTAAAAAAAAAATCTTCAAAAGATTTAGATACTAACTCTGTATTTTCTTTTGAAAATACATTTGTTTTCATTCTTTTTTTTTTTTTTTAAAGATTTTATTTATTTATTTGACAGACAGAGATCACCAGTAGGCAGAGAGGCAGGCAGAGAGAGAGAGAGAGAGAGAGAGAAGCAGGCTTCCTGCGGAGCAGAGAGCCCGATGTGGGGCTCGAACCCAGGACCCTGAGATCATGACCCGAGCCAAAGGCAGCAGCCCAAACCACCCAGGCGCCCCCATTCTTTTTTTTTTTTTTTTAAAGATTTTATTTATTTATTTGACAGAGAGAAATCACAAGTAGGCAGAGAGGCAGGCAGAGAGAGAGGAAGGGAAGCAGGCCCCCTGCTGAGCAGAGAACCCAATGTGGGACTCGATCCCAGGACCCTGGAATCATGACCTGAGCCAAAGGCAGCGGCTTAACCCACTGAGCCACCCAGCCGTCCCCATTTGTTTTCATTTTTGAATGAATTTCTCTATCTGTGGTCCTCATAGACTTAGACTGTACAACTTCAATCATATAAAGTACTATAATTGTTCGAAACAAAGACTTATGACAAGTCATTAACCTTGGGAAGGTTAAACAGAACAGTGTAGAGTAGTAGAAGAACAACTTTAATGTGAATGTTTCTTAAATTTCATGATTCAGTGTGAGGATTTATACAGGTTGATGGTCTAAGTCATTTATCAAATTTAAGAGATTTTCTTCTAGTCCTTGCTTAGTATCATAACTTAAAAATTGAGAATTAATGTTAAATTAGTCAAGCATTTTTAAAGAAACTGTCATTTTTTCCTCCTTTAATCTGTTAATGTAGTAATTTGCATTAGTAGATTTTCTGTCTAAATTTTTTATGTCAACCATTCTTATATTCCTGGGGAAAATGTTAACTGGTTCATATGAAATATAAATTATTTATTCCTTAAAGACTTGGCAGTGCTTTCTTATAAAACCATCTTGGGCCAGCATCCTTACTATCTGACAGATCTTTTAATAATTAAAAAAATTTCTTCTATGTTTATTGATCTTTGTGGTTTAATAAGTCTTCCTGAGTTAATTTTGTTAACTTATATTTTCCTATATGATCACTTATTTTGTCTAGGTTTTCAAATTTGTTGGTATAATGTTATACTATATTATCCTGAAATAAAAGATAATACTCTTTACATACATCTTATATTATTTTCTTGATTCTGTCTCAATGTTGTTATTTGTGGTTTCTTTTCATTTAACTTACCAAAGTTTGTCTATTTTATTGGTCTTCTCCAGTAACCAGTTTTTTTTTTTTTTTTTTTTAATTTGTTTGACACAGAAAGAGATCACAAGTAGGCAGAGAGGCAGGCAGAGAGAGAGGGATAAGCAGGTTCCATGCTGAGCAGAGAGCCCAATGTGGGGCTTGATCCTAGGGCCCTGGGATCATGATCTGAGCTGAAGGCAGAGGCTTAACCCACTGAGCTACCCAGGTGCCCCTCCAGTAACCAGTTTTGAATTTACTTGATTTATTGATTTCTACTTCTTCTTCTTCTTTTTTTTTTTTTTTAAGTAAATAAGGTAACACACCAAATAACCATTTAATTAACTTAAGTGTTTGTGGAAAAAATTTTGACTGGAAATGTGCTGGTGATGGAAAAAACATCCAAACAAGCCCTGCTTCCCCTCCCCCTGACAAAAATAAAAGTTTCAGTTTGCTTAAATTACTCAATTCTCTTTTTTTATAGAAGAGAAACTTTATTCCGTAGTGGTATTCACGGATTTGCAGACTTTCAAAGGTCTTAAGATATATCCCATGAGAGTGCCATTGGTGTTTTGTCTTTAATAAACTGACTTTGATGGAAAAGCAAGGATCCTGTGACCAAAAGATGACTGTTGCTTTAGTTATTACTGTCAACTTCTCCATAATGCATAAAATTATAAGGTGATAAGAAGAGTATATAAAGGGCAGGGGAGAACCCCTTGTGGGTAAACCAACTTATATAGCAAAATAGGTAAATGATTTTGCACTTAAATTACAGATCCATTATTGAATCTGCGCCTAAAATGTCCAGAAGACTGGCTTCTTAGTAATATTTAAAAATAGCTGTGTCAGTTCTTTCCTGCTTTTGGGGCTCTTTTATGATCATCCCTGCAGAAAAACTTCAATAATGAGGGAGAAAATAAAAATATTTGCATTTGGAATTAAGTTTTGCCATCACTTTCTGTTTCCCTTCTTTATTTTTACTGATATGCATTTGTGTAAACATGAAAGCTAGAATTGATTAGAACAATAATTTTGTGGCCCACAGAACACATGCTAAATCAGCACTCTTGTCTGGAAACTGGACATTTATCTTTCCAAGCCAGGCTAACACCTAATTGTCTCCACATTGTGAGAAGTGTAAAGGCCATCACGACAATGGGGCAGAAAGTTTAGCCAATTCGATTTATTTAACACCTCATAACGCTCTGGAGTTTTTCTTCACTGCCCAGGCTTGTAAAATTTATTATGAACCTTTAATCCCTCCCCCTGCTTTCCTGAGAGTTTTTTTTTTTTTTTTTTTTTTTTTTTTTTTTAAAGATTTTATTTATTTATTTGACAGACAGAGATCACAAGTAGGCAGAGAGGCAGGCAGAGAGAGGAGAAAGCAGGCTCCCTGCAGAGTAGAAAGCCTGATGCGGGGCTCGATCCCAGGACCCTGGGATCATGACCTGAGCTGAGGGCAGAGGCTTAACCCACTGAGCCACCCAGGCGCCCCTTCCTGAGAGTTTTAAAGTGAGTATAAAACAACAACAAACAGAGTCTATAAAAGCATTTCCACAGCAGCCGCACATGTTGCCTGTGTGTGATTAGACTGCGGGCTTGTCTGTGCCTTTAAAAATGTGTTCCAAATGTGTTAGTCGTTTCAGACAGTCTTGTCTAGATTCTGGCTTTCTTGTGTGAAAGAGATGTTAACAGCAAGTTGACATTTGTGTGGATTATATTCCTCATTCTGCCTTTGCTTTTTAATATTTGTTATAAGGATTCTATAGTCACACAATTAAAAAAACCCCAATATTATTACTTTTATCATAAAGACAGTACATTCATATGGAAAGAAGTTAAGACATTGCAGAAAAAACTAAACTGAAAGATACAATTCCCTCGTTTTCACGTCTGCGTTTGCTCCAAGATACTTTTTTGTCTTTTTTTAAGTGTGAGACATGAATTTTGACTAACAGTGTCACTGATTACTTCAGAAGGTTGGACTGTAGTTATGAAACCAGAGTGATTAGTCATCAGTAACCAGATTCTAACAGCAGAACAACAGCCAAAAATAAAACAAAATAAAAACCAGGAAAATTCATTTAATGTCAAATTACTAGCTGTCATTTGCAAAGGCAAAAAAACGATGGCTTACTTCACTTCTATCCTAGTAAAGAATTCACAGTGCATATTATTGCTCTAAAGGGGGAAGATCCTTGCTCGTGAATGACACTGGACCGTATAATTTATCATACAAGGCAGACAAAAGGCATAAACCAGAACAGTCCTGGATAAACCAGAGCATGTGGTCATCCCACATATGTTCAGTCTGTTCAGTTTTAGCATTGATTATGTACTGCTTCATACTGTTATTTTGCTTCATATATGAAGACTTGTTTTACGTTTTAACTTATTATCAAGGAAGATAATAAGCATCCAACTGAATGACTGGTAAGATTTGATATGTATTGGTAGGAATTAAATGATTCATAGGAAGTCATAGTAAGAATTCAACTTGGTTTTTTTTTTTTCTTTCTTGATTGGTTAACAAAAACCCTAATCACTTTTAAGATTTTTCTGCCTCTGCCTCCAGAACATCAGCCTCTTCCTTTGTAATTTTGTGGATTGTTGGGTTCTTTGATCTTCTTTCAAAGCTTCTGAACTTGCACTGAGACACGCACAGGAGGATTCTCTACCTGATTCTGGATTGACTACTAATTCTGAGGCCCAGAATGTCTGGCAGTCTGTACCAGTGAATTAATCAATGGTCTCACCATATTTTCAAAATGGATGGTCCTATTCCTGGGCTTCTATTCTATTTCTCTTGGGATAAGGTTATAGTATCAAATACTTGTTTGCTTGGCATTCCATCCCAAACAGATTAACAAAAAGACAGATTTAAAGTGAGGCAGGATAAGAGGGAACAATGATGACTGTTGAAGGGAAAAACCTAAATAAAAGCTTTTTTTTTCCCACAGCAGAACTCTTTTTTTGTTGGAATTTCTTTACTTGCCTTGCTAAGTTTGAAAATGATTCTGCACTTACTTTCCCATCCCCTTCAGAGTTGTATAACAACAGCCTCAGTCTGCTAGAAAGACAAATGCTTGAGCAAATAAACTACCATACAGCATTGTAAGAACAATAATAGACAGACTTTTGATGATTCCTGGAGAGAGTGACAAGCTCTGTGAGGGTGGGAGTGGTGAATGGGGTGTGATGTTAGGGCAGGTGGCTCCTGATCTGAGTTCTGAGAGATGGATAAATCTATTACGAAGCATAGGAATAAAAGGATCATGAAAGACTTGTATGAGTGTAAAAATCCTATAATTGAAGTGTCGGGTGTTGGAACTACTGTTAAAATTGATTTGTGGCTGGTTACGTTTGATTTGATTTTTAACTACTGTTAAAATTGATTTGTGGCTGGTTACGTTCTTTCACAGGAGGTATGAAACTGACTGATCTCTTTATATACCACATGTTTGTATAAAAACTGCTCCAAATGGTATTGGAGTGATTTTTCTATCTTAATAACTATAACATTGTTTAAAAAGACAAAGAAATAGTTCATGTAATTAAGAACATACATACAAATATATGATATATACATTTTTTACATATGCCCACAATTAGACTCTCTTTTTTCTAGGTATCTGTTTTTTAAAAACTGTTTAGATCTCCATGGAGGTACTATATTTTGCAACAATGTAAGTCTTTGAGGTGCCCCAAATTTATAAACCTGTGTCCAGAGATTATAACTTCCTTAGTGAACCATAAAACACATATGCTCAAGTAATTAAAAGTACTTATGGGGTTGAAGCATGCTTGAAACTCCCAAATAAGTTTCTAAGTACTTTTCCAGAGAACCACTTGTCTAAGAAAGACTATGCCAGTTCTCCACACAGCAGTGATTCGCACCATTGAACTCAGAATACCTGATGACTAGCTTTCTTCAACATGGAGATTTGATCCTTCATTTGTCTGTGATGAGAATATATCATTGAACTGTGGCTTGGGGATACTGTGAGTTAGTAAATTAGGGAAGTGAGAGTTTTAATTTTCCTGGTTAAGATTTATCACCATCCTTTGATATTGCGATAACTAAATGTAGTTATGGTTGGATTTTGGTTGGTTCTCAATGATCTAGACCAACTGGTAGTTTGTGTAGAGGACTGACAGGTCACCACTTTGCTTGGTGCATATGTCATGGCTCTGGTCTGTGGCTGGAGGTGACTTTGGTCATCTTGGAGGGGCCTTATTCCCTTTGGTCAATTTTCCTAGCTTTATTGCCTATAATGACTTTTTCTCACAACTCTGTAAGGCTCTTTCCATTCTTCAACCCTTTTCTTAGGGGAGAAAGAAGAGATGTAGTATAGCACCACCCTGTGGGAATTGGTACTGGGGAGACCAGTGCAAGAACCTGCTGATAATTCTGTCTACTCCTATTGTTGTCAGTAATAAAGTCCTTGATTTCTGACCTAGGAGTCTCATGTCTTCTGCCAGCACCCATGAAACGGTGGCAGGCTAAAATGTTACTTTGCAAGTTGGGTAAAATCTGACTCTCTATATTTCTTGACATTTCTTTTGTAAGTCTCCCTGTGGTCCAATTTCTTTGCCCACCCATTATATATGGGTGTTTCCCAAAGTTCTGCCTCTGGCTCATTCCTTTTCTCTTTGCTCATCCTTTCCCATGGTGATCTTATTTAGTCTTGTGTGTGGTTCTAAATGATGGAGGATGCCTTCCAACTCTGCATTTCTTGCCTCAAACTCTCATTTGAGCTCTGAACTCATACATCCAACTCTGGGTATGGAGTTGGGGTATGGAGATGGGATGCTCAGGGTACCTCAAACTTAACATGTCTCATACTAACTACTTGTACCGCTTCTGTTCTTCCCTCCTTTAGGATCTTTACCTCAGTTGGTGGTCTAGTCACTTACCTGGACACTTAAGTGATGGTTCTTGATTTCTAGCCTCCTATGAAACCCACCAATTTTAGTCTCTAGTACCACTGATTTCCTTCTTAAGTAATTTTCACTTTCAGCTTTATTATCACTATTCCAGTTTGAACCCCCATTATTTGGTTCTCAGTCACAGAAAGAGTTTATTAGCCAGTGTTCTCCAGAGAAATAGAATTTTACATACATGAAGTACTCTATATATCTATTTATCTCCGATAGAAGATAGCCACCTAGCTAAGTAGCTAGGTAGGTTTATTATGAAGAATTGACTTATGTCTTTACAGAGGCTGGTAAGTTCAACATCTGGTGGTGTGGGAGACATAGGAAGAGTCAGTATTTTAGTTCAAAGGCCATCAGGCAGAGGCGCCTGGGTGGCTCAGTGGGTTAAAGCCTCTGCCTTCGGCTCAGGTCATGATCTCAGGGTTCTGGGATTGAGTCCCGCATTGGGCTCTCTGCTCAGTGGGGACCCTGCTTCCTCCTCTCTCTGCCTGCCTCTCTGCCTACTTGTGATCTGTCTCTGTCAAAGAAATAAATAAAATAAGAAAAAAAAAAGGCCATCAGGCAGGATGGAGCACTGTTACAGATGAAGTTCAAAGGCAGTGGGCTGGAGAGTTCTCTCCTGCTTTGAGGAAGGATTGGCCTTTTTATTCTGTTCAGGCCTTCAGCTGACTGGATGAAGCCTACACACAATATGGAAGTAATCAGCTTTACTCGTCTACCCATTTAAATGTTAATTTTATTCCCAAATACCCTTATAGAAATGCCCAGAATACTGTTTGACCAACTATCTGGGCACCTTATGGCAAAGTCAAGTTGACATATAAAATCAACCATCATAAATAGCCTCCAAAATGGTCTCCGTGTTTTCACTTTTGTTCCTTTCAAATTTGTCCTCCAAAGGCATCTATCCAAAAGACAAATCAGACCACATGGCTCTTCTGTGTTAAACTGTTCAGTGATTCCATATTACCTCTCAAATAAAGTCCATACTGCTAAAGTCAGTTCACGTGTAAAGAACTCTTCCTTTGCCCATATCGCTTTCAAATTAGTTTCTTGCCACCCCTCCCCTGACATACTGTGCTCTTTTGTGGCACTTAGTGTTGTAATGCCTTGGACACATAAAGCCAAGACTCCTGCACTCCTCCTAAGTGGAGTTCTTTCCTGGTCCCCTGGTATTTGCCTAATTCCCACTGCTGACTGATTCAAGGGTAACTCAAGGGTAAACCTGAGGAAGATTCCTGGCTTTCTCTGATTCTCCAGGGCCCTCTCTTCTGTGCATAATATGCTGTCCCTATTTTTACTATAGCTTTAGTACACTATGTTAGAAATAACTATTTGTCAGTCTGAACATGGGACCGACAAACCAACCTCTTTTATAAGGGAAGAGACTGTGTTTTACTTATCTTTGTAACCTCAGTGTCTGAATAGTGTCTGACATAGTGTTGCTCAATAAACGTTGACTGATCCACTGACTGACTTGAAGCCTCTAAAAACTCCATATTGGACTGGGATGGAGAAAATAAAGGAAGAGAAAACAGAGACCTGCTTAACGAAAACAAAAACCAAAACAAAACTCAAAGGCACCAAAAAATTTTTTAGATTTTTTGAGAAAGTAACTTTAAATAACTTTTTTTTTTTTTTTAAGATTTTATTTATTTATTTGACAGACAGAAATCACAAGTAGACGGAGAGGCAGGCAGAGAAAGAGGAGGAAGCAGGCTCCCCACTGAGCAGAGAGCCCGATGTGGGACTCGATCCCAGGACCCTGGGATCATGACCTGAGCCGAAGGCAGCGGCCTAACCCACTGAGCCACCCAGGTGCCCCAATAACTTTAAATAACTTTTAAAGTTAAAAGTGCCTGTAAGGCTGCACCTGGCTGGATCGGTTGGTGGAGCATATGAGTCTTGATCTTGGGGTTGTGAGTTTGAGCCCCACATTGGGTGTAGAGATTACTTAAAAATAAAGTCTTTTTTTCTTTTTTTTTAAAAGATTTTATTTATTTATTTGACAGAGAGAAATCACAAGTAGTTGGAGAGGCAGGCAGAGAGAGAGAGAGGAGGAAGCAGGCTCCCTGCTGAGCAGAGAGCCCAATGCGGGACTCGATCCCAGGACCCTGAGATCATGACCTGAGCCGAACGCAGTGGCTTAACCCACTGAGCCACCCAGGCGCCCACTTAAAAATAAAGTCTTAAAAGAAAAGAATACCTGTTGGACCAGAGGCTATGTGTGACTCTCTTCATCATGATCATAAGGCTGTTTCTATTTCTGCTAGATAGCCCCAAGGTTGGGGTTATATTGTAGGGCTAAGACTGAGAACTCAGGATGGTGATAAGTGGATGTTGTCACACTAGCAGGTAAGATCAGCTGACAGTTCAAAAAATTATTATCAATCATTATTACTGTTATTTTTGAAAGGTTTCAAATGCCTGAGAACACTGTAATTAGTGGTGTGTGTGTGTGTGTGTGTGTGTATGTGTGTGTGTGTGTGTATGCGTGTCTTCCACTTAATACAGAGACATTTTTGCTGCAAGGCACTGTTTAGTCCATACACCATATTCTGGGCACCTGAAACCATGGCAACCATGATTTCTGATCATTTGTAGGCAATTTAATTTGGCTTGAACATTTAGTGGCATTATTTTGCTAGTTATTTCTGGAAATGATTTAAAAAAAAAACACTTCAAAAGGCATCAATTTTTATTTTGTTTTCTTCTGAACCTTTAACATTATCTTTTTTTTTTTTTTTTTTAAATTCTAGAGGTAGAGAGTGATTTATAGCCATAAGGTTATCTGTTGTTTATAGACCATTTACTTTGTCTTTGAAATAGGGCTCAAAGAATTCAGTGTAGGCAGAGACAGGTATTATCTTATTTTTAAAAAAGATTTATCTCTTTATTTTAGAGAGAGAGAGGGAGAGAGGAGGGAGTGTGTGTTGGAGGAGCAGAGGGAGAGGGAGAGAGACTCTCAAGCAGATGTAGCACTGAGCTCAAGAGCCCGATGCTGGGCTCAGTCTCATGATCCTGAGATCATGACCTGAGCCGAAACCAGGAATCAGAAGCTTAATGGACTGTGTAATGCCCCTTTCTCATTTTTCTCTAAGTTAACACCATGGAGAGTACTTCTTTAAAAAAAAAAAAAAAAAGTTTTATTTGAGAGAGAACGAGTGTGAGTGGGGGAAAGGGCAGAAGGAGAGGGAGAAGCAGGCTCCCTGTTGAGCAAGGAGCCTGGTGTAAGGCTTGATCCCAGGACCCTGGGATCATGACCTGAGCTGAAGAAAGATACTTAACTTCCTGAACCATCCAGATACCCCTCAAGTACTTTTATTTATTTATTTATTTTTTTAAAAAAGATTTTTATTTATTTATTTGACAGGCAGAGATCACAAGTAGGCAGAGAGAGGGAGAGGAGGAAGCAGGCTCCCTGCAGAGCAGAGAGCCCAATTCAGGGCTCGATCCCGGGATCCTGGGATCATGACCTGAGCCGAAGGCAGAGGCTTTAACCCACTGAGCCACCCAGGGGCCCCCACTCCCAAGTACTTTAAATCCTGAAACGCAAACTGAGATTAAGAAAGACAGTTACTGGGGTGCCTGGGTGGTTCAGTGGGTTAAAGCCAAGCCTCTGCCTTCGGCTCAGGTCATGATCTCAGGGTCCTGGGATTGAGCCCCGCATTGGGCTCTCTCCTCAGCAGGGAGCCTACTTCCTCCTCTCTCTCTGCCTGCCTCTCTCCTACTTGTGATCTCTGTCTGTCAAATAAATAAATAAATAAAATCTTTAAAGAGAAAAAAAAAATAAAGACAGTTACTGATGGTTTACATGTGTGTTGGAAAGCAGGATGGTACCACTGTTGTTTAAAGCTTTTAACTGCAGAAAAAAAGTATGTCCAATTTCTAACAAACATCTTTTTTTAAAAAATCCAGTATCACTGTAGCTTTTCCATATACATTAGGTGAATCATCTATAGGCTGTGAAGATTGGTGTCACAAACTAACAGGCTGGGTTTCAATCCTAAAAGCTCAAGAGGAACTAATGTCCTTCACAGGCTTCTCACATTTGGAATTTAGAAGCTTCCATTCAGAATGACTCAAGATAAATTCCCCACATTTGTCAAAACTTGTGGATATATAAAGAATTTTTTTCTTCTGTCCAACGACAGTTTTGTTCTCTCATAGTCAGTGGGTGGGGGAGTGCTAGTACTTCTTGTTGATAAAATATTTATAAGGCAATATTTTCAATGTTATACAATTGAGATGGTAAAGACATTTATATGAAATTTAATGAGGCCAAGTGGGAATGTAGTTAAATATCTTCTTAGAAATCTTGGCAAGTTAAAAATGGAGATTAGGATTCTAAGTCATTTTAAAACAGGATTCAATAATTTGTTATCTTTCAACCCTTTCGTAATTGTAGTGGGGAGTCATACAAAAAGTATAAATATTAAGATTCCTTCTGCTGTTATTTGTTTGGCTTGTCAGTGTCTCTAGAGCTTCTTTTTCCTTTGTTCAGACCACACACTTGGCTAAATGTTATCATTTGCATTTTGATAATACACTGGGTTTGTTAGTGGCAGAAATATCTTTATAAATAAATTAGAAGAAATTTTAAGTGTTTCATTTCTGTATGTAAACATCTATTGACTCAAAGAGCCCCATGTTATCAACAGAACTTTCATACTACAGTAGAGTTTTGTAATATGCAGTAAGGAAGTGTTAGTAATTGCGCAGACAGTCCTAGGAGTCTTGGTCTAAGAAGACAATCCTCCAGGGGCTGATGCCCTTCTAAGCAAATTCTATTAAGAATGGAGGTTTATTTTTTTATTATTTTATTTCCACATCATCCTCTACATTATAAGTGAAACCCATACCTTAAATATAAAATTGTCTGGTACAAGTTATTTTTAAAAGTTCACTTTGATTTTTTTTTTAAATTTTATTTATTTATTTGACAGACAGAGATTATAAGTAGGCAAAGAGGCAGTCAGAGAGAGGAGGAAGCAGGCTCCCTGCTGAGCAGAGAGCCGGATGCGGGGCTCGATCCCAGGACCCTGGGATTATGACCTGAGCTGAAGGCAGAGGCTTTAACCCACTGAGCCACCCAGGCGCCCCCAAAAAAGTTCACTTTGATTTTTGAAGCAAGATTGTATGATAGAGTTTCAGTCCTGCATTTAATTAATTAACTAATTAAAAAGATTTTATTCATTTATTTATTTTAGATGGAGGGTTCTGGGGACAGAATGCACATGCGAGCCAGGTGGGGGAAGAGGAAGAGAGAATCCCAAGCAGGCTCTGCACTGAGCATGGAGGTCCCCGTGGTGCTCAGTCACATGACCCCTAGATCATGACCCTAGCCAAAATCAAGAGTCAGATGCCCAACTTACTGAGCCACCCAGGCACTCTAGTCCTGCATTTTAAGAGTTCGACCCACTTCCCACCTCTTAAGAAACTTCAGCTTCTGTCTGCCTGACCATTCCCAACATGCTTAGGGGAGCTGGTTTCCCTGAGTGTGCCTAGGGTGCTCCGTGTTTGCCTGGCCATCCTCATAAGTCCCACAAAATCCGGTGCCTTATGGCAAAAAAAGCTTGATGTTTTCTCTCTGGGCAGCATTGGACAGTAGAATGCATACCTGACCAATGCTGCTGTGTAGCATCTCTTGGGTCCTGCTGATGGAAAGACTTCCTTTTGGCTGGACTGATAAAAAATTCAGTATCCTGAGGACCCAGAGGCTGCCACACTACACTTCCTTCCCCATTCTGACTTCTCAACCATCATTACGTACTGCCTGAAGTGTTGAAAAAGATTTATCTTCCCTCTTTGGCTGGAGGCACTCCCTTCCATTCCCATTGGATTTGAGAAGTTGGAAACAGGCATCAAACCCCACTTGTCCTTTTATTGTGTTGTGTAAGTCTGTTTTCCTGTGTAAAGGTAAAAAAGAACCTGTTCTTGGTCTTACCTGAGACCTAGAAAATTCATCTTAAATCAGGGTCATTCCTTCCATCTGATATGGTCATTGTGATCTCATTCCATTCATTATCTTATTTCTCAGTCCTCTTCTTGATGGGTCAGTTCTCTTCCTTCTGATTTTTGTGGGTACATGACATCAGAAGTTACACAAATGATTACAAAATAGGTGGGAAAAAAGCAAAGCTTTCTTTTTTTTTTTTTAATAGAACTTCCTTTTTAAGCCATTATTCTCACTTGGCAGTGGAAAACGATCTTGTCACCTTTATGTATTCTAGTCAACTGCATTATAAATGTTTCTTTTGTGTAAATGTTCAGTCAGATTTGCATATTATTATCTTAGCTGTTCTGAGTTCTGTCTCCCGGTCTTCTCTTTTCCCTATTATTGGTCCTGCTTCTGTTTCACTGGGCTCAAGGTTCTGTTAGCTGGCAGTGGTAAGAAGAGAGGGAGTTTGCTTATGTGGAGAGCATATGGTGTGGCAGCATACAGGCTGGTCCCCTCCCTTAGTCTTGCCCAGGTGCCAGTGCAGTCCAGCTGTTGATGTCTGTAGCTGAATTTCTAGACATGGAGGATGCCCAGCATTGGCTCTTCTCTTTGTCATGGTAGATGATCTTCTGTGTCCAACTGGTACCATTTATAGCATAATGCAGGGGATCCTGTAGAGGCAGCATTACCCCCGCACCCTTTTCAAGTTTTTGCTAGTGTGGTTCTCTTCATTCTTTTTTTTTTTTTTTTTTTTTAAGAGAAGTATGACTTTATTTTCTTGTTTCACAAATAGATTTGGCTGAATTGGTTGCTTTCTGGCGATTAGTCAAGGAGACCAAATCCCATATCCTTGTCCAACTCCTCCAACTCTTCCCTTGTTTCGACCTTGGCTGGGGCTGTGGCAGGAGCAGGTGCAGCAGTGGTGGCCGTGGCCACAGGGGCATCAGCCACAAAGGCAGAAGGATCAGCTGAGAAGGCCTGAACCTTTGCAGTGGGAAGGGGTCATCAGCCTCTGCAGACAAAGCCAGGACCCACTTGTATCCATTAATGATAGAAAGGGGCACTGATGCCACAGCTGGGTAGCCTGTCTGCAGACATACACTGACAACATAGTGGACACCGTCCAGGAAGTGAGAATGCAGTTTCCTCAGTGTTGTCGGGCACTTCAGGGTGTTTGCCATTGTCAAACACGAGCTGGATGAGCAGCTCACAGGAGAAGGGGGGACATGTTCAGCATGTTCAGCAGTGTGGTTTGCGGGCTCCCACTTTGTCTCCAGTCTTAATCAGCTGCTTATCAGTCAGGATTTCACTGGTGCCCTTGAAGACTTCCGTGGTGATGCCTAGAGCCTGGAAGATAGAAGACTTCTTGGGCCTAGACCAGTGTTCTGGGCTGGCATAGTGACTTCACAGAGGGCTATGGCACGAGCTGGCACCTTGCTGGCCGGCAGCATGTCCCTGATCTCAGTGAGGTCCTCCTTGGTGGGCACAAAGCGCATATTCCCCCGGATGTGAGGTAACAGTTTCTCCAGAGCTGGTTGTTCTCTAGGTGCCTTTGGAGGGGGCTTGTGCATCACGGTGTTCTTGCCCATCAACACAACAGCCTTCCCCGGAGGGACATGAGAATATGCCGCATCTGCTTGGAACCTACATTGTGTGCTTCCACAATGAAGCATTTTGGATAATCATCCAAAAGTTGGATGATCTTAAGGAATTAATGGACTTCCATCCTGCCTTGTCTTCCCTGAGCATCAAGGTGGTGTGTCAGGAGTTGTCACATAGTGATGAAAGACAATGTTATTCTCACAAGGGTGCCTGGGGAGACCCCCCTCATTCTTTTGGCTGGCCTCTTTTGGGACTGAATCGTCTTACCAGATACTTTCAAGTGCCTATTCTAAGTTCACAAAAGACCTGGAAAATCCCCACTCCCTCAGAGTTCCTGTTTAGGAAACCAGAGGTGATGGTTACTTGTTCCTTCTCCTCTCTGCTGACCCTTTTCCTAGGCCTGCCCGGCATCCTATTAGGCCTGCTACTTACCACCAAAGTGGTTGGCAATCCCCTCTATCCAAAATCACCCTCACACTTCTGGGGAAATGCTCTTAGGCACCCACCCTCCCCTTGGGAGTACAGTAGAAAGTGAGGCATGGGGTGTCCCAAATATGTGTTTTATTATTATTTTTTTAAGTATGATTTTCCAACTTGTTGTGTATTTTGTCCTCTGGAAGAGAAGGATAGGAACATAGAATAAATCTTCATGTCCTCTCCTGACTGTTTTTATCTTACAACTAGCTAGATATGCACCGAACAGTTTGTATTCTGAGTCTGTGTGAGTGTGCATGAGTGTGTGTGTGTGTGTGTGTGTGTGTGTGTGTGTGTGATGGGTGTTTGTTTTGAAAGTAGAGAGTTGTTAAGGGGAGGAGGGAAGCTGAAATCATCACTCTGTGTTTCAAGTTGCAGGTTGATAGAGATGACCCATTAGGGAAAAAAGACTTGATATATGGAGAGGGGAGAGCATTGCTGGAATGATAAAGAGGGAATGGTAGCTTGTGCTCTGTCTGCCTACCTGAACCTTTTGTCTTTTGCTTTTCAGTTGAAAATTTCCTGTCTTGTTCACTCTTGCCTGATTATTGCTTTGGGTGTTCTGAATAATGTAGCAGAGCCCTTAATTAAGGATCAGAGAAGATATCAAAACGTTGGAGAGGTCCATATTTTGGACTTCCTAGATTTTTCCCAACAGCTTTGTGTTGTGAGTTTAAAGTAGCAATATTCAACCAGGAGAAAGCAATAAAAGCTTACAGATAATCATGGTTAGGTTTGTAGATTGATTGTTTTCCTGAACGAAAATGTGAACTTCTCCCATAATGGTAATTCTTAGTGCTATAGTTGGGGAAAACAGTTGGGGCATGAACTCAGGATAAGTATAGAGGACCAGAGGATCCACATCAGAACAAGTTAGAGAGTATCTTATTGAAAATTATATTGTTTTTAAGTCCAGTGAATTGTTGTAACATCACATTGAGGAATAGTCTCACAACTCCCTTATACAGCAGTCTTTCCTGTCTGGGATGAACTTGTGCATCTGTGCTTTGCTTTCCAAGAATGAAAATTATGCTCGTTTTACAACTGCATAAAGCTTAGCATAATTGTGCAGGTAACTGCTTTAAAATACTGTTCTACAAAAATGCTATCATTCTAAGCTCAGAAAGAAAGGGGCAGGAAATCTCCTTAGGCTTCAACTGCTGAGTACCCAGAGACCTTAATATACTATTTACATATCAAGAGTCAGAAGTGGGTTTCTTTTAGTGGAGGGATATGACAGACCAACAGGGTTGACATCAGAATGTTAGGAAGACACATTTGGGAACATCTAATAAAGAAAATGATAATGTTAGGAGATCTAGCAAGAAGGCAAGATGTCCCAAGTGGAATGAAAGAGAAGGTAGGCAGGAAGCTGTGGTGCGGCTGGAAGTTGAAAACCAGAGGGGAAGGTGGAATAGAGGTAGAGGGTAATACTAAAAAGGGGTCAGGTGTCCAGTGAGAAAGGCAAGCTGGACAGGTCTCACAGGTGGAAACAAAATGTTAGCTAGAATCCTGTAGAGAGGTTACAACTAAAGTGGTTAGTATCCAGGCAAGAAATTCGCTAACTCTTGTGGGGCATGAGAAGCAACAAATAACATGAGCTCAAAATAGAATTCTAAGCTCAAAGCATTTTAAGACAGAGACCAGATACAGGTCTTGATGTGATGGAGTTAAATAGGTTAATGTGGCTAAAGTGAATAATATGGTCAAATTATTCTAACACTCGGCTCTCTAGAATACTTCAAACACAACACACACACACACACACACACACACACACACACACTCATACATGCACACATGGAGGACTGAAAAATTAAAGAACAGAATGTTCACAAAATCTTAGAAGGAAAATATGAGTGATTTCATTTTCTTGTTACTTCTGTATGCTTTCTAAATTGTCTTCAATTAATGTGTTATTTAAAAAAAATAATATAAAAATAAAAAATAAATTGACCCAAATGAATTGCAGTGCATTTGCAGACAGTTTGAGAATTTGGTATTTTGTTCAGTGATTGGTGATTGATCTGCCTCTAAGGGGCACAGAGGTAAAACTAAATTATTGCAGGGCACAATAAATTCTCTTGGAATTGTGTAAATTTCCATATTCAGTCTGCTTGCCTTTTATTTTTTGCAGAAATTTCTCAACAGACTTGTAGAACAACCACTTTTTTTCTGAAACAGTCATTTAGGTTGGGTCTATCTGGGACAAGATGAAATAAGAGTTGGAAATTATTGAACTGAGGTGATTAATTGGAAGGATTCAAACTGAATAAATTAAGATTGGACCCCAATCCCAATCCCTGTACTCAGCTGGATGCTTTTTATTGGCCAATGGAGCCCATAATGGGATAATGGAATAGGAGAATGTTGGGCTTTGTTTTTTAGTTCATTTTGCAAATGAGAAAAGCCCTAGGCAAAATTCCTTTTGTTCTTAATGCCAAAATATTTCACCATTAACCCAACATAAAATGTATTAGATAATAATTTTTTAAAAATGCTGGACCAATAAACCTCATAATTTTTTAAACCTTGTAAAATTTAAAAATGTTTCCTGTCCCAAATATTTTCATTAACCCCAATGATAGAAGTAGAGCCAAATATATTAATAATGAAAAGATAAACAAATCCTTCTCAGTTAAAGCTTTTATTCATACCTCAGGAATTGGGTTATAAGAAAATAAATATTTGGTTACATGAATGAAATTGACTATTCAGATGTACTATACACACATATACGTGACTAATTTCAATTCTCTGGTCCAGTTGGAAAGTCAGTTTGAATAGCAGTCATGATTTTAACCTGTTCTTGTTCGTGTGCATCCTTTGAATTTTGGAAAGGCAGAGTTGCGTTAGGACAGTAATTGGATGCTTTGGCCATAGACTTGGATGTGAGAAAACTCACATGCTGTGTTTTTAATTAATGCAAGGCCAGTTATGTTTAGCAAGGGCTAACAAATGGGCCATTGTCATGTTTAGTAGAGTCATACCACCCTTACCCATGGGCTGGGTGGATAAAGATCACAAAGGAGCCCCTAAGGAATATGATGATGATGCTAAAAAGACCTTAAATGTGCTATTCCCCACATAAGCACCAATTGAGGTTGTAATATGGAATTTATCAGGACTCTGCTAATTACAGATCCTTTCTACCCTGTGCTGGAGTGGCATAACGTACCTCGTTTAATATTGTCATTAACGTGCTGTGAGCCCAGTGATTACTCCCGTCCATAAATACTCTCAGTGTGACCCCTAGGTGGGTAGTGGACATGTGCTTTTTGATTCAGGTATTGGCTCTTTCATGAAGACTCTGGATGAACTTATTCAGGGGGAACAGAATTTAGTTGTTAGGAGGACAGGTCTGGGATGGTTAGGCCAAAGTAGCTGCTTTCATTTATGTTTTCCCATATTTAATGTTCCACTTAACAGATGCAACTCCTGATAACCCCAGCCCAGGAGTATACATGTACTGTTTTTTCCTATTGCTCTCCCATATATTCCCACAGGCTTTCTTGCGTCTAGACGGTGGTTGTGAGACGGCCCTCATCATTCCTCTTTTATGGGTGTGTGTATGGACACTGGACCCCAGCATCCCTGCCTGCTGTGGCCTTGGCTCGCCGGTGGCTCCATCACTGCTGTATTGGTACTGGTGCATTGACTGGGTATAGGTGCTGAGCCTGGCAGAGAACTTGAGTCCTTAGAACGGCTTCCCTAAACTTCCGTTCCAGAGTGGAGTATCCTTTCATTTTCTTTTTCCTTGTGGGGGTTAAGCTGCTAAAGCCCAGGGTCCAGGCTATATGGAATCCCACAGAAGCCCTTGGCCCTTTCTGTATGATCTTTTATTTTTTGTTCTAAGCAACTGGTAGAACCTAAACAAGTTTGTCTTCATGCCTTCTCCATGTCCTCCTGCATCTGTCAGTTTAGGATCAACTCTCAGATTCCCTAACCAGTGAGTGCAGAGCCAGCAGAGATGCCTGCAGTAGCTTCTCATGAGCTGCTATGAGCTGACACCAGCTCACCACTGTTCATGGGTATCTCACACTTTGTCCTGTACTCCTACTTCCAATTAGAAAGGAAGTTAAAATTCAGGGGAGTCAACAGTACAAAGGCGTACCTTTCTCAATGCAGTAGAAATGGCCCAGAAAGTTGCACCTGAATAGAATATTTATTAATCATAAGGGAGGTCATTATTTCAGAGAAAACTGTAGTGAAAAGCTTAGTAAAGCAAAGATTTAAAAAAAATAGGTATTTTTCAAAATAAATCGTGTCTCCTGATTTATCTGATTTATACACTTGGAGTTTATGTTTCACATTTTCTTTAAAGTAATACATGCCTATAAAACTAAAAAAAACCTTAGCGATTTATGGGGGTTGGGGCTTGAGCACGGAGCTTTCAAGAGTCTTTCATTTTTTCAGTTGTCTCCTTCCCTTTAGAGGAAAGATGACTGGTTTCTTTGGCAGGTTTTGACAGGCACCTAGGAGTCACCTGCAAGGACATGTTGTTTTCTGTGGGAGAATCTGCATTTCTGTTTCGTCATGCACATCCTCTGTTCCTTTGAACAGAGGCATAAGAAAGTAGGAAAGCTGGATTTGGGTGCTGGTTTTACTCTAGATTGGCTGCATGATTTGAACAAATCAGGTGACCTCTCTGAGTCTCCTTTTTAAAATCAGTAAAGTGAGAAGAGTGCCTAAAGACTGCTAGATTTGGATCTGGTGGTGCAGTAAAAAACAAAAACAAAAACAAATGAGTGTCCATCTTTGAAACCACCATCAAATCATGATTCACATTCAAATGCTAACTGCTAAGGACTCATGTGCATTTATGAGGGCAAAAAAACCGGCACAGAACTTTTGGGAAACTTACATATTTAACAGAGCTAAACGACTCATGCCTAGTAGTGGCAAACTGCATTCTTGAGTAATGGTGGAATATATTTTCTCAGGTGATAGCTTAAATTCAGTTCAACTGGGACTTAATTAAGGAGTGCTGGCTGTAGTCATGAGCAGTTCTGTGGAATAAAATCACTGAAGAAATAGAAATTCTCCAGAAAGCAATGCTAGTCTTTGGTATTGGAGGAATAATCTGGTTTAGTTAGTTTGGGTTCTTAAATTTGAAGGAAATTCAAGCCTCTTTTGAATGGACCAGGGGTGAATCCCAGTGGTGTCGGCCTTTTGGAAAGAGCCAGGGAAGTTGATTTTGTGTCTGGGCTGTTGGGCAAGTTCCCGAAACCAATTTTCTGCTGGAAACAATGTGTATCCTTCTGGCTACAAGCTGCTTGAGCAATGAGCTGTCACATTTCAATGCAGAAACCTTTTGTTTGGCAACGAGATAATTTTAGTTCTTATTCTATCAGGAATCTATTTAGAAATTTAGCATAAATGCATTTGGAGTATACCAGCTTCTTCACAGGGGACTTAAGGTCCAGAGCAAATCATTGTGTGTGTGTGTGTGTGTGTGTGTGTGTGTGTTTCTTTCTCATCTGCCCCTCCTTCTCTATGCCATGTTTTGATACAGGATAAAGAACACCAAGGGCAACCTTGAAAGGTGGTTCCCAAAGCACAGTATGTGCCAAGCGCAGGGAAGCACATCCATTCCTCGCTTTACTGATGGAGGTCAGAGAATGATTTAGAAGCTGAATCTTTGTGTATCCTTGCTGAGGTTTTGTTGGCATCTACTGGCTTTTGCATTAGATAAGCTTTATCAGCCTTCTCAGCTTTAAACATCTAAGATGCTAAGACAAAACTGAAGTACTGTAAGAGATCTGCTTGGGTTGAAATTGCTCAGAGGTCTACAAAGACAGACTTTCCAATCCTCTTTATTTTTATCTTTGGTTTTTATAGTATAAAATATTGCCCGTTTGTTCTTACATGGGACTAGAATGGCATTCAAGCACATTTTCCAGTATCATTTTGTGATACTCTATTGCTTATGCAAGGAAAAACAGGCACAACAAAATTGCATTGCTTTTAAGGTGGCTTCCATGCGTAGAGCATAGAGCATTGAGCATAGAGCTTCATGTAGACTGTAATCTGAACAGAACCATGGTGTCTTCCTTTCCAAGAAATTCCTGTTCATTTACCTTTATTTATGTATTAATAGAGACCAAACTGCAGCTTTCCTTTACATTTCCTTATATTTTTCTCTGTTCACCTAACCTTTCAACAATGCTTTTGAATTCAACAGAGCGTGTAATTATTGCACCATATAGAAACAGTTGGGGGAAACAAATGACATAGTGAAAAAGGTATAATTTTTGGTGGTAAGTCATCCAGAAAAACGTGCAAAGAATGTTCAATTTATTTTAAATATCTTAATACCATTGCCTTTTTTTCTTTCAATTGTGCACATTAAATTCTTTGTGTGACACATGAAAAATTATTAAACACAAGCTTATATAAAAATGCCATAGAAGTTGCTATAAAAATTAAAATGTTCCAATTTAAATGACAATAGGAAACCAGCAGGGTTTTAGGCATTTATTTTCTTGGCTCAGTTATGTGACTATAACTAGAGCCCAGACATTTTCGTTTGTCAGCAGCTCAAATAACTTATGTTCTTCAATCTTAGAAAGATAAAAAGGTGAGATTCTGGCCTTATGAAGCTCCATCATGAAGTAAGAAGAGAGAGAGGGAGTGCGTGTATGTGTGTGTGTGTGCAGGTCCATATGTTTGTGTGGTGGTAGAGTGGAAGCGTGCTGACACTTTGATATTAATTTTATCAGAAAGACCGATGTCCAGAATATAGCCCTGTAGCAATGTGAAAATAATGCACTCACAGTCATGTTATCGCATGTATTTTTGTGTATATGTATATGTATACCTTGTAAATTTTTAAATAGCATGCTGACATTTAATTTGGGAGTTAAGACTTTCAAAATAAGCAGATGTATCATAAATGGGGAAACATTATTTTGAAATGTCTACTTCATTTTTTAGTCTATTTGGCTTTTATTAAATCCCAGTGCTCAGCTATGGATTTCTCCCATGTTTTAGCTCAGGTGCTCCCAACACTGGATACCGTAGAATCATCTGGGGAACTTGAAAAAAAAAATTCCAACGCCAAGACTCCATCTCTGGTGATTCTCATGTAATTGGTCTGGGAGTGGAGTTGGGCGCTGCTAATGTTTAAAAACTCCCTTGAGGTGTCTAATATGCAGTCAGGGTTGACAGCTACTGCGTTAGCCGTGTGTTGACAAACAGTCATGGGCAATATCTAACAATCACCACATGGTGATCTTGAGTTCCCAGGGATCTTTCCTGCCATGGTGACTGTGGAGACCTAGAAAAGCTGGGGTCTGCAAAAGGGTGCCATCTCTAGTTTCAGGCAAAAAGAACCAGGAAGGCAATGCAATGGAAATGACTCAGGAAGAATTAGGCATTCGGTGACGAACACAAGGTTATAAGCCAAGGTGGAGTCGGGCCTTGAGGCAGATCCTCTGGAGTGAGAGGGTTGAATGTGAGTCTTTGGAGTCAAACTGCCGCCATGGCTGTGTTGGCTCCTATGTTAACCGGCTGGTTGAATGATGATGGGGGTGTCATTTATTTGTCAGTCTGGTAACGACTTTGGAACTCCTTACTTTTAAGCCAGTTGTCTTTTTTTTTTTTTTTTAAAGATTTTATTTATTTATTTGACAGACAGAGATCACAAGTAGGCAGAGAGGCAGGCAGAGAGAGAGGGAGGGAAGCAGGCTCCCTACTGAGCAGAGAGCCCGATGCTGGGCTCAATCCCAGGACCCTGAGATCATGACCTGAGCCGAAGGCAAAGGCTTAACCCACTGAGCCACCCAGGCGCCCTGAGCCAGTTATCTTTGGGGAAGAAAAATATAGCACCACTCTCAGTCTTAATGTGGCGGGTCTTAGTTGTTTAATCTCTTTAGGCTCAGGTTTTTATCCCTATAAAACGGAGATAATTATTATGTCTACTGTATAGGTTGTTGGTTGAGAGGATTAAATGATGTAATAAGTGTAAAATCTCTTGTGACAGTACCTCACACATAGTATCTCCTCAATACTCTTGTTATTTTTATTATTACTACTTTTGTTATTTGTGCACTCTATTCTCTTTCTGTTTTATTATGCCATTTACTGAGATTTGATATATAAATCTCAATTTTTTTCTCATGACCTGGAATCTTTTGCTCCTAGGAGAGGACACTAAATCATTCTTTTCCTTAACACTTAATCTGAATGATGGTTAGTTTTTTGTTTTCCTTAATAACAATTCCTTGGATGGCTTCAGTTGCCTTTTCTCTTAAGTCAACTACACATGTAGAAAATATGTTTCTTATTGCTTCCTTTTCCTTATGTTTTGGAAATAAAAGAGGTTAGATATAAATAGAATTACTATATATTTATATAAGTGCTTTGAAAATATAACCATTGCTTTAATAATATTAACTATTTTATGCTGCTTACTATGTGCCAGGTATAATTTAAAGTGTTTTACATAAAATATTTTGAAGACTTTTTATTATGGGAAATTCTAAACACAAACAGGAGTACTTGTAGATGGAGAGTGTATGAATCTCCTCATACATATGTTTCATTTTTAGCTATTATTCCCTCATGGCCAGTTTTGTTTTGTCTACAGCCCTTCAACCCTACTATCTTTTTCTTTTTTTTAAAGATTTATTTATTTATGTATTTGACAGAGAGAGAGATCACAAGTAGACGGAGAGGCAGGCAGAGAGAGAGGGGGAAGCAGGCTCCCCACTGAGCAGAGAGCCCGAAACGGGGCTCGATCCCAGGATCCTGGGATCATGACCTGAGCTGAAGGCAGAGGCTTAACCCACCGAGCCACCCAGGTGCCCTCAACTCTACTATCCTAATATCATTGTTCTCTAAGTAGTTCAGTATGCATCTCAAAAAGATAAAGACTTTTTTTTTTTTTTTTTAAAGATTTTATGTATTTATTTGACAGAGAGAAATCACAAGTAGATGGAGAGGCAGGCAGAGAGAGAGAGGGAAGCAGGCTCCCTGCCGAGCAGAGAGCCTGACGCGGGACTCGATCCCAGGACCCTGAGATCATGACCCAAGCCGAAGGCAGCAGCTTAACCCACTGAGCCACCCAGGCGCCCCTCAAAAAGATAAAGACTTTTTAAAAAAGATCTCACAGTACCAATATCACACACAAATGTGATCCTTAAAAAAACTTAGGTGTTCAGAAATTTTAGTATCCCTGTCTTACAAATGAAGAAATGGAGGCATAAAGACATTAAGTAACTTCCCCAAGGTCACACAGCTAGTGAGTAACAGAGGTGGAAGTTGAAACCTGGTGGTCTGCTTACATGGTCTGCATTTTTAACCACTTTGATGTCCCAGCCTCTCAGATGAAAATAATGAAGTGTACGATAATTATTTCTCAATGCATGTGAGGTTTCAGCGTTCTTAATATCTTAATTAGATGGGTGTCCTATTGGGCATGACGATCCAAGTTTTTTCTCTGCAGTTGCATGGACTTGACTTAGGTTTCAGATAGACTTGGGTTTGAATTCTCGCTCCATCTCTTATTAGCCATGTGACACTGTGCCCATTATGTATCCTATATAAACTACACTTCTGTTGTCTATTATATGATGGTATAACAATACCTAACTCATGAAGAGGTAGTGAGTTGAAGTATGCAGAATGCTTTGTGCAGTGCCTGGCACATGGGTACTTACACACTATTACACAGGTGCATAAATTAGGTATCTTTAGGTAGACAGGTGTATATTTCCAAGTGTTGTTAAGTATTTAAATGCTAACATTCAGAAGTGGTTGTTTTGTTTTGTTGGGGTTGGGGGCAGGCAGACAGAGAGGGAGGGGGGAATCTTAAACAGGTTCCAAGTTCTGGGTGGAGCCTAATACAGGGCTGATCTCACAACCTTGAGATCATGACTGGAGTCAAAATCAAGAGCTGGATGCTTAACTGACTGAGCCACCCAGGCACCCTCCCCTGCTTTTTTAAACCTTTGAACCACGTGGTGTACTTGATTGGATTGGTTCTCCTGACTTGACTGGTTAGGCAGCGGTCCCTTAAATGGTCAAGGAGTACCTTGATGAAGACTTTGTGCAGCTGATTTAGAAATGCCTCCTCGTTTACCACTGGAAAGCTGTGGCCTTGTTAAAGCAAAATAAATGTTTTAATATATTAGCCCATATAAGCAAAGGAATATAATTTTCAATGAATGATGCCTCTCCCTTTGAGCTACTGTAAAGTCATTTGTCAACATCGATCTCCAGAATACAGTGAACGTTCTCACAGAACATGCATGTACATCTTTTGTTGCTGGCTTTTCCCACAGCAGCCTTCAGCTGGAACCCACACTGTGAACAAAAGGATAGAGTGTGAAGAATGTTAAGACCAGGGGAGTGTAAATATGTGTGTGGGTGGGTGTGGGAGTCCCTGTGTATAACTGCTTTCTATAATTAAATGCAAATTGTTTATTAATTACCTAGTATTTTGGAATTTATGTGCATTCCTATACTTTGCTAGTTTGGATAATCAGGGGTTGATCACACACAGACTTAGTTTAGGGTATTTCTCCTCTGCTCTGTAACATCTGATATTTAGAAACAGTATCCCCTAATAGATCTTTTTTATTTTTCCTGTGTTCATATTAGTGTTTCCTAGGATTTACTTTGAACAATTCAACCTTGTCAAAGAAGAATCATGCTTTCCCAATATTATACTTAATTGTGTGCACTGTTACTTCTAACGCGTGTGATTTATGTACCTTGCACACTTTGTCAACAGTGGCATTCCTTTTCATACTCCCACGAGGTAAGAATAACACCTTATAACCTTGGTCTCTCTCCTCTCTCTTCTTTGTTAGGTAAAAATGAAAGGGTTATTTTGATTTATAAGTAGCAGCTTAGCTTTGCTCTCACCTTCAAGATATCCTTGCACAGCGAAGAAAACAAATATATTTTGCTCTATAAATGTTATATTAGAGAGTTTTCTTCACATGTCCTTGAACTTTCCGCCCCTTGCTTTGGAACCCCTCCCTCACCGTGGAAAGGGAGAAGTGTAGAGGATGTGGATTCTAGAAAATTCTCTGTTGAAGCCAGGTTTCTTGCCTCCAGCAGTGTGTATCTGGGGGACTGTTGCTTGCCTTTCCTATAGTTGTGACAAGGTAATAATTCATGCTCCCAGATCAAACACTTGACAGGGCTTGGATGTCAGGCCAACCTTTTAGACTTTTGTATTGACAGTTTCTAAATGAAATAAAGTCTGCAAATTATATTCACTCCTGGAAACTTGATCCTGGGCATAAAATTAGAAAATTGGGAATGGTTTGTACTTGGATGAGGTTGGTTTTGCATTCAGCTGATGTTTCATTTTATTTTTCTTTCTTTCTATTTGTCTGTCTATCCATCCCTATCTTTTTATAGTCACTTTTTTGAAGGTGATACTTTTTATACAAAAATGCATCAATTTTAGGTAGAATTCATTGAGGAATATATACATTGAGGTAAGCACCACCCTAACTAATTTATAGAGCATTTCTGTTATGCCTGATTTTTCCTTATGCCCCTTTCAAGGTGATAAGAGCACCTTCAGAGGCTGTCATTCTTAAATGCAGACACATCATCAAACCCCAGTTGTAACTGTATGGCTAAGACTAGCTTTACCTTAACAAAAGCAACATTCACTATAATTACTTTATTGTAAGTAGAAACATGCAGACACTGAAGGAGTTGCTGCTCTTGACTGGCAGGCAGCTGGGAGGAGGAGGGGAGGAAGGGGGGGGACGTCAGTGGATGTTGGGCAGCAGCTTCTCTATGGCAGTTAGCTCAGGATGCTGGCCTTGGCTTTCCAGGGACCTGGCTTTCTGTGCTTTAGCAAAAGGGATGAATTACCGCCGACATCTGCAATGAAGGACAACAAGATAACCCAAAGGGAAAAATGTCACATGTAGGAGAGGTCAGAGAGCCTTGCAGAATTGTTAATAAATGCAAGATTGGTAATTGCTATTCAACAAATGCAGGTTCGGTGCAGAGACCAAAATCTGCCAGGGAGTCCAAAGATGTTCAAGGTATGTGTGGTATGTGTTCCCAGGAGTTATTTTGGGAGAGTATGCAGAGTGTACAGAGTATACTGGTCAAGGTACTGACCCTTTAGTAAAGCAAAAGAATTGTGCCTGGGCAAGGCAAAGGTGGGACTTGATAGTGGTTGTTGTCGTGGGTGGGAGGGGTGAGAATGAAGGCCAGGAAGTGGCCATCCCAATTAAATGGGGTTTATCTTTGATGAGATAGGTTTGAGTTCTTTCCCCACCACATCTCTATGGGCGTTTGATAGTTTTCAGACAGCTCAATTATAGGATTTTGGTGCCTTTAGTGACTCAATCAATCATCTAGTAGTAAGGTGCAGGTTGTTTGCGTGCTGTGATGCGCTGATGAAGATGGCAGTGAGCTCTTTCACTACTAAAGAATGGTGGGATTGCAGCAGGGGAAACTCGAAAGCTATTTCCCATTTAAATTGCCTGCACACAATTGGATCACAAAAGAATAGTTGGAAGACAGAACAAGACAGAAGCCTCGGTTTTACCCATATGCCAGGCCTTACTTAATTTTGGTTATTCCATTTCAACTTGAAGTATGTGCAGCTTGGTCCAAAGACATCAAACAAGTAAGACTTCTCTGAAGAGTGGATTCAGAGCAGTTAAAATGGGATTATGTAAAGAAGCAGGGAGGATAGTGTAGTGATACTGTGGTAGAATTTCATGTCCAATTTCAGGATAATTTTCCAAAACAAGAGGATTCTAGGGATGCCAGAACATTGTGCAGAGTATCCAGCAGTAGTGGTCTACTGGTGTTTTCTACCACCCTCACAAGGAAAAAAGCTAGTGGGTGAGTTGATGCTACAGGCTTTCTAAGGATGCCTGAATTTCCCTTTGAGATTGTATGTCATCAGAATACAATCCATTGATTTTTATTTGGCATTCCTCTGACCCTCCTCAGAAAAGGAGTGAGCTATTCCTTTTACAGTGTATCAAAACATCCTTTATCCAGAACACATGTCTGCTTATTACTTTATATATTTTTAAAAAATATTTTATTTATTTATTTGACAGACAGAAATCATATGCAGGCAGAGAGGCAGGCAGAGAGAGAGGGGGAAGCAGGCTCCCTGCTAAGCAGGCAGCCTGATGCGGGGCTCGATCCCAGGACCCTGAGATCATGACCTGAACTGAAGGCAGGAGGCTTTAACTGTCTGAGTCACCCAGGCTCCCCTGCTTATTACTTTTTAAATAAGTAAATAGTAATTCTTAAATATGTATGCACTTTTTTCATACACATGTGCTTAAATTACAAACTTTTTGTTGTTTTCAGAATAAATTGCAGGAAACCACTGTGTTTGATGGTTATATTCCTCCTATGAACAGGCCTGTTATTTCACTTTTAGTACCTGCTAATTCTCCTAAGACGATTGTCTGCAATTCATTTCCCGGGAGACAGGGTATGAAAAATCCCAATTTGTCAGGATCAGAATATTATACAAGTTGAGAAATTTTAGTTATGTTTTTTTCCAACTAAAATAATTTCAATTAAGCAAAAAACAAAATAAAAAAAATCCAAAACATACAACCTTCCTTTCTAATTCTCCAAATCACATTTTGAATACAATCCCTTCTCTTCGCCTAACCTATGGAAAGACTAATTTTCTTCTGTTTTCAAACTTTACATGTGGCTGGATAATAAGGACCTTAACTTTCCATTTTACAGCTAAAGACCTTGACCTTTTGGTTCTAATAAAGAGTTATGAATCATGCCCTGCTAAAATGACCTCAGTACCCCCCTCCCCTCTTACCCCGATAAATTCCCTTGGTGGGTGATAAAACAATGGATTGAAGCAGACACATTTGGTCTCTGTTAAAGCTATTTACAGTGATTTCTCTGCAACAAGCATTATACTTAGGGTAACCAGATGCTCCTCTTTCAGGGTCCATCTTGTAACATATTCTCTCAGTATCCCAGGAAATCCTTGGGGATCAGCAAATTATCTTCTCGCTGCAGGTCCTATTATATAATTTAGCTCCATCCAGGAGAAGCTGTGAATATAGGGAGGGGGAAAAACACAATGGAAAAGCCACCTTTAATTAAAAAAAAAAAAAAAAAAAAGATAACCAAATACCATTTGCTTTCACTTTGTCCATTTGTTTAGCTTCCTACAGGGAGGGACGTTAGAGGTGGGCTGGCAACTGTCTGGAGGACATTAGTGCTTTTCACTCTTTGCTGTTTTGTTTCTAAAGGAGTACAAACTGCGTGAGCCATCTAGAGGGTTAGGAAGCAGCCTCAAGTTCTCTTAGAGTTATTCTGTGGTCCAGTATTCTCAGTTTTCTGATAAACGCATTATGCACTTTTCTTTTGATGATGCTATAGCAATTAAAAAATCCTTAAAATCAACTTGCATGCTACCCTAGTCTTCTCTCAGAGCATTGGGCTTTAATGCTTCTAGGGCTATGTGTTTGAAGAAGACGTTTCTGAAGACCAGTGTATTTATTTACATACATTGTGGAAGATTCGAATGATCTGTTATAGAGTATAGTTTTTCAGTTGGATAGTTGGTATTCTGTTACATCTTGAGAGCTTCGGTACCCTCCATCTTTGTCCCTGTTCCCAAGGACTACTGCCTTTTTTTTTTTTTTTTTTTAAGACCAATAGTAAGAATAATAGCACTAAGAATAGTAAAAATAATAGCACTAAGAATACTGTTAAAACTGCATTCTGCTTGGGGCGCCTGGGTGGCTCAGTGGGTTAAAGCCTCTGCTTTTGGCTCAGGTCGTTATCTCAGGGTCCTGGAATTGAGCCCCGTGTTGGGCTCTCTGCTCGGCCTGGAGCCTGCTTCTCCCCCTCTCCCTGCCTGCCTCTCTGCCTATTTGTGATCTCTGTCAAATAAATAAACAAGATCTTTAAAAACAAAACTAAACAAAACTGCAGTCTGCTTTACTTCTTAGAACAGTTGAGTGCTTCTTTGTAAGCTCCCAGGAACGTGGAGAAATTCATCTTGATTCCTCCAGGTGAGTTGCCTAGGAGCCCAGAGAGGGCAGAAAGTGTATGGTAGCCCAGAGCTTTCTCCACTTTAGCCTCACTACACACCGTTGCTTCTGTTCTACAGGCGAATTGCACGGTTGCCAGCTATAGAAAACAGTATCCCCAGAACAGAACATCCAATTTCGTGGAGGCAAGGTACTTTTTTCCTTCTGTTTCAAGAATATAGTTTCCTTTTAGCAGTGATAGGAAAATGAGTACTGAGAATTATATGGCAACTTTCTTCTCACCACCTGTGAGAAGTCTAGTCTGTGGGAACAGATTTGAAAGAGAACAACTGTCTTGTTTCTGTTTCTTCAGGGGAGACATTAGTGTTGGAAATCAGATGATGCTGTACCCTAAAGCCATTTGGTATCTGTAGCAAAATGCCTGGCGAAAAGTAGGCATTTAAGTATTTGCTGAATTAAAATTTCTGTATTAAAAATATCTATGAACTGGTAGAAGAAAAATAGTGTTTAAAATATTAGGTTCTAATCATGGCTCTTGTAGGAAGGAGATGACATAATTAATGTCGATGCATGCACATACATTTGGAATGTTTATATACAGGCTATGGAGATTTCACATTTAATCCTTTTATGATTGGATGAAATTCCCTTGTTTTATATTTTGACCTTTGACTATTTCCTTTGTTGACTTTGGAACTCACTCTCAGGATCTAAGTTTCCTATATGTAAACATGCCATATTTGAAAATTATTTTGGAAACCTTGATATAATCTTTCAGAATTCAATTTTCTCAACTGAAATCTGCTTTTGGCCAAAAAAAAAAAAAAAAAAAAAAAAAAAAAAGGGAGATTGTCTGTGTACAGTTGAGGCATAATTCGAACAAGGTTGTTCTATCATTGTAATTAAATTTAGAGAAATAGAGAACAGCCCAAACCTCTAATATGATAGAAAAGTAACTACCAAGTTTGGTGAGATGTTACACTCAGAAAACTAAATTCAGTTTGGTTCAATTTTATTTAATTCAACTTTTGATTCAACATTTTGCTGAGTGATAGAAATACAGAGTTGACTTATGTGCAGTGTGTACCCTTCAGTAGCTCACAGACTGGTGGGAGGGTCATTGATTCCACTAGAATCTGTCCTCCACGAGAGCAGAACTTGGTTCTATTTATCTCTGTATCCCTACTGCCTAGCTTTTGGCACAGAGTTTGTGTTTCAGTCGGCTCAGGCTGCTGTAACAAAATAGCATAAACTGGGTCACTTAAATAACAGAAATTGATTTCTCACAGTTCTAGAGGGCTGGGAAGTCCAAGATCAAGGTGCCGGCAGATTTGGTGTCTGGTGAGGGCTCGCTTCCTGGCTTTCCTTCTTGCTGTGAGCTCACATGGTTTTTCTTTGGTGCGTGCTCATGAAGAGCGAGCCAGCTCTTATGGGGACTTTACCCTCATGACATCATTTGCACCAGTCATCTCCAAAGACCATCACATTGGGGTTAGGACTTCAATGTGTGAGTTTTGGGGGGATGCAGTCAATCCCTAATGGTAAGTGCTTAATTAATAACTTTTGAATATAAAAGAATGGATGGATGATTATGTTGAAGGAAGATTCTGATTATTGTGTATTTCTATGAGAAATGGTCAGTGGTAGGAAAACTGAGCTCACTTTTTCCTAAGTGAGGAATCATCATCTATATAAGGTCACAAATGTGGCCACATTTTCAAATTCTAGACTACAACCTGACATATTTGGATTCATTTTGGATATAAACTTCACATCACCTTAAAACAAAAACAAAACAAAAAAATCCTTCATATCACCTAGTGTTATCTTAGGGCCATCTTCCTGCAGGGGACAAAGCATAAATTAGTGACCTCTTTAAGATGGGTAAGTCTCTGGGAATTCTTTTGCAAGCACTGAATTACCAGTTCTTTGTCTCAGGAACAGGAAGAGTCCACCTTGTGGAAGGTGGCTTATAGCAAAAATGGCCTAGAAACTTTAGATCAACAGTAGCCCAACTGGCTGCAAAAAACAAGCCTGTCCCATAACTGCATCATTCAGAGCAGGTGGGTTTCTCTGCCAGAAGAGCGGCCACAAATAGAATTATAGCAGCCGGCCTCCTAACTGTTGTGATTGGATCCAAGAAGTGGTTAGTTAATCACCAAAATAAACTAAAAGTAAAGAGTCCTAAGAAAGGAGGCATGAAAACTTACATAGTTTATTTAAATGTACTTTAAAACATGAATACACAGGGGGCAACTGGGTGGCTCAGTCAGTTGAGCATCTGCCTTTGGTTCAGGTCATGAACCCAGGGACCTGGTGTCAGGCTCCCTTACTCAGCAGGGAGTCTGCTTCTCTCTCTGCCCCTCTCCCTGCTCTCTCTCTCAAATAAATAAGTTAACATATAATGCATTATTTGTTTCACGAGTACAGATCTGTGATTCATCAGTCTTACACAATACACAGCACTCAGCACAACACATAACCTCTCTACTGTCCATCACCCAGCCACTCCAGCCCTCCTACCCCTCTCCACTCCGACGACTCTCAGTTTGTTTCCTGAGAGTAAGAGTCACTTATGGTTTGTCTCCCTGTCTGCTTTCGTCTTCATTTTTTTCCTCTCTTCCCCTATGATTCTCTGCTTTGTTTCTTAAGTTTCACATGTTAGTAAGATAATATAATTGTCTTTCTCTGATTAGCTTATTTTGCTTTGCATAATACCCTTTAGTTCTATCTGCATCGTTGCAATTGGCAAGATTTTTTTATTTTTTTTGATGGCTGTTCAACTGATTTTTAAAAAAATTTTGTTAGAGATTTTATTTATTTATTTGACAGAGAGAGACATGAGAAAGGGAAGGCAAGTAGGGGGAGTGGGAGAGGGAAAAGCAGGCTTGCCGCTGAGCAGGGAGCATGAGGTGGGGCTGGATCCCAGGACCCCAGACCACAACCGGAGCCGAAGGCAGATGCCTAATGACTGAGCTACCCAGGTGCCCCTGCTCACCTGATTCTTGATAAAAATACAACCCCACAAGATGCAAGAAATGCATTCTACAAAGTAGTTAGCTGCTAGTGGGGAAAAAAGTTTAGTAGATTTAGCACAAGATTTGAGTGGCCCACAAAACTGTGTTACTAGCAATGATCCACACTGTGTGACAACAAGAAACAGCGTGTAAGGTTTTTATTGGGTGAAGATATGTGGTTCATAGTTTTAATATAATATTAAAGGAATTTCAAGAAAATGTAAAATACAGCACTTACTTAAGCTTGCTTGACAGCTCAAGAGGGATTTGTTTATTTGTGCCAGGAGAAACAGAATAGTATGAAGAGGACTTGATCTGGAGTTGGAAACCCCACATTCATGTCTCAGCTGTCACTCGTAACTGGATCAGGATGAGCTTCCCTTGAATCCTCTCAGTGTGCCCGGCTGAATGTCTGAAAGTTGTACCATGAATAAAGACAGACTTAGTCCATAGGGGCCCAAAATTATTACCATCATGAGAGGAGCTTTTGGAGAAGAGCATCAGTTTTGTAGGAAATTTACTGCATTGTTCAGAGCTCTCCATTACAAACAATAGACAGCGACTCCTTTTTTTTTTTTTAATTTATTTTTTTTCTCACCATAGCACATACCCTCCCCAGTGTCCATCACCTAGCCACCCCATCCTTTCTATCTCCTTCCCCACCAGCAACCCTCAGTTTGTTTCCTGAGATTGAGAGTCTCTGATGCTTTGTATCCCTCTCTGGTTTCATTTTGTTTCATCTTTCCCTCCCTTCTCTTATGATCTGTCTTGTTTCTCAAATTCCTCAATATCTGTGAGATCATGTGATAATTGTATTTCTCTGATAGACTTATTTTGCTTAGCATAATAACCTCTAATTCCATCCATGTCATTGCAAATGGCAAGATTTCATTTTTGATGGTGGCATAGTATTCTATTCCATTCCATGGGGCATAGTATTCCATAGGACTAACAAACATAGTATGTGGAACTCTGGAAGGAACTCTTTTATACATTAAATGTAACAAAATAGCTAACCTTTTCATCTTGGACTGCCAAGAACTGTGAAAGGCCTTCCTCCTGGGGGAGCTGGTGATGTCTGTCAGTGAGCTGATGGGCACCGGACCTGCCTGGCACCCTTTATCGAGGGTAGATGAGGCTCCTGAACCATATCTTTATCCATTCATCTGTTGTTGGACATCTAGGGTCTTTCCATAGTGTGGGTATTGTGGACATTGCTGCTGTAAACATTGGGGTGCATATGCCCCTTTGGATCACTGCATTTTTATCTTTGGGGTTAATACCCAGTAGTGTGATCGCTGGGTCGTAGAGTAGCTTTATTTTCAGCTTTTTGGAGGAATCTCCATACTGTTTTCCAGAGAGGCTGCACTAGCTTGCATTCCCACCGACAGTGTAGGAGGGTTCCCCTTTCTCCCTGCCCTTGCCAACACCTGTCATTTCCTGACTGGTTAATTTTAGCTGTTCTGACTGGTGTGAGGTGGTATCTCCTGAGGTTTTGATTTGTATTTCCTTGATGCCAAGTGATGTTGAACACTTTTTCATGTTAGACAGTGAGTCTTGAGTGACAAAGTAGAAAAAGAGTTTGTTTTATTTTAAAAAAAAGCTTATCACAGAAGGATGTGGGGCAAATGACAGAACACTTGGGAATGCTGCAGTGCCAAGACGGGCAGATCTGCCAGAATCAACACCTCAAATCATGCCCCAGAACTGGTCTTCAGCTGCCACCGAGACATAGATGCCATCATCTGTACCACTTCTGCTCCGGGGTGTTGGTTTTTATCCCAACCACAGCCAGTGCTGACACCGCTGTTGTCAGGGACTCAGCCTTGTGGCCACTGCTCCCTGCTGCCTCTGTGTGTGTGCGTGTGTGGGTGCATGGGAACGTGTGTGCATGCATGAGAAAGGGAGGTTGGGGGAGAGAGAGAGGGAGAGGGAGAGAGCACTATCCTTTCCTATTGAGTCCATAGATCCTGAGTTCAGTCCAGTGTGGCTGAGTCTCTTTTTGATTGGCTACTAGCTTGAGCCTAGTTATAAATAATACTAAGACAACTAGTACCTAGCATTTTTAGTATCAGTAGCAGGCTCTTCAGGTAGGAATGAACCAAACATAGAAAAAGTTTAGGTTCTGAGCTGCTAAAAGTGAATGTCACATATCCACCTAGGCATCAAACAGCCACTATCGAAGTCACCACAAAGGGCAGGAATCCTGAAAGTTGCATCCCGAAGTGAATATAAAGTGTCCAGAAAGGAGAATCAAGAAGACCTCTGTCCTCATGATAGGAGGCAAGCCACCGACCCCTCTAAGGCTTGAGGGAATTGTCTTCAGATGATAGCTTAGAACTGTAGTTTTCCAGTTGTTCTCAAGGTAAAGACAAGAATTGAGGTGGGTGTCCAGGCCTTAATTAGCACTTTCTAAGGGTGATGAATGAGAACTTTTATCTGCCCGCTGGAATGGAAATAGGAATAGGATGTATCCCTAATGGGATAATGGAGCTGTGCTACAGTGCTTTAATTTCCCAATTTTAGTGGAATTTCGGCAGCTGTGATTAACCTGACAAATCAAGGAGGGGATGGTTCGAAGGGATCCAAACAGCTGAGCCAACCTGGCACTCCTTCCTCAGCATCCTTGAGGGCCTCATCAGACAATGGCTCGGCTCCACTCTTGGTACAAATTCTCTGTCAGGCTTCCAAGGCAAGGTCCCAGTGATGCTGAATGCTGAAGCCGGGGCCAAGATTCTCCTGGCCGTGGTCCCCTAGTGTGCCCATGGAGGCTGTTTCTCATCCTCTTTTGGAATGGGCTGCAGCGGGGAAGATCTCATTTACAGATAACCAGCCAGCAGTTATCACACCCGAGGTGCCCTTCGGATTAGAGGCCATTTATATGTACAGCAAATATTTGTTGAACACCCACGATGTTCAGGGCACGGGGTTCGTACCTTGAGGGTGAGAGAGGGAAGAGGAGCGCTCAACCCTGACTTCAGGAAGGTGAAAGGAAAGGACTAACAAACATAGTATGTGGAGCTCTGGAAGGAACTCTTTTATACGTTGAATGTAACAGAAAATAGCTAACCTTTTCATCTTGGGCTGCCCGGGACTGTGAAAGGCCTTCCTTCTGGGGGAGCTGGTGATGTCTGTCAGTGAGCTGATGGGCACCGGACCCGCCTGGCCCCGTTTATCGAGGGTAGAGGAGGCTCCCGAACCTCAGCCTGGCTTTCTGGAATTAGCTGCAGCCAAATCCCAAATCTCCAGGTGTGAATGCCAGATCTACTTGGGCTAGCCTGGTTGGGCGTCTTTCAGTTTCCAGTTTAAGGTTAAAATAATACTCTATGTTTCGGCTTCTGCCAGCCTGTCTCCTTTGTGGCTTATTTTGCCTTGTTTAAGCGCAAGGAGAAATGAACTCAGGTGGTCAAAAGAATTCTAATGAAGTCAAGTTTCTACTTCAATTGCTTCGAATCTGAGACTGCCCCATAAAGAGAGGAACTGTTTTCCCTGGGTCCTGCCAACTCTTGTCATAAACATACGAAGTTCATCCCCTCCCTTTCTACCATAAACAAAAGCTTTGATGCTATTGAGGATGATTCTAGATACATCCCATCCAGGATGAGGAAGAGATCCTTCAACAGTGAAAATTCTTGGGCAAAAGGAGCAAGAGGCCATGTGGGCTTTTATGAAAAAGTTCATGTGCCTTATGGGACAGTGTATGAGTACCGAGTGCTGTGTGAGGCAAAATTCCTGGCTTCTCACATATGATAGTGTTTACAAGCACTAGCAAATGCTCCTTTATGCTTCTCTGCCAGGCGCTGTTCTAAGTGTGTCCGTACACTTCCAAACTATGCCAGGTTCTACGAGATTGATTCTGTTATCATCTCCCATTCAGATGAAGAGACTAAGAGACTAAGGTGTAGAGAGGTTAAACACTTGTTCAAGGTTTATGGAAGTAAGCCTAAGAGCTGGGCACAAACCCTCTAGCTCCTGGGCCAGACTGGGTTTGGGGGAGCATTTTTCTTGGGAATAGAGACACAACTATTGGACGGTGGCTCTCGGCTGCTTTGGGCCAGGAATTCTGTTCCATCATGAGCCAGTTCCAAAACCTTTGGGTTCTGTTATACAGAGATCAGCTACACTATGTGGTGGGAGAAGAGATGGGTGTAAAAGGAACACGATCCAGGGTGTCATTCGCCTTTTCTTTCTACTCTGGTCATTCTCAAGTTCGTCTCTGAGTTCCTTGAGGTCCGGGCTGATGTCTTATTTAGTTTTGCAACACTTCAGTAGTAAGTGCAATACCTTGACTTGTAGTATGTATGGAAATGACTGAAAGTCCCTTCCTGGAGTCTGGCCTACCTTTGGAGGGTGGGCCCTGGGGCTGCTATTGGAATATTGGAGATTACTCATATTTATGGTTGTGTCCACAGATCCTTTAGCACTTTGGGCATTATTGGTGCCATTGATTTGGTGGAATTTGCTCTTTATGCAAAAGAAGAAAAGAGTGATTGCTTGCTTCTTTGCTTGCTTGCTTTATGACCTGGTCTGATGATCCTGTGCCTGAATTGGAGATTCCCAGGACTTTCCTGACATCCTTTATTGTAGTGAGAGCTGAGGTCTGTGATGCAGAGGCTCTATTCCAATCACCATGCATTGTATGTGGGGCATACATTGGTAAATGAGTTCTTTATCTTTCCTATTGGAATGCCAATTTTATGGGGAGAAGGATGGTTACATATCCAGCTAAAAATTGTCACTTTTCTGAACAACTAGAGGTGGTCATTTTTCATCGTGCCAGCCAATGAAATTTAAATTGGGTTTCATGACAAGCTTTAGGTTTCTGATACAGGTACTCTCCGATTTTCCTTTGTTATTCTTTCTGCCTGCAATAATGGCGTGAGTCTGAGGATGCAACATCTGTCTTTTTATAGTGAAACAGTAAGCAGGAAGACTGAGTTCAACACGCAAGGGATGGCAGAGCAGGAAGCAGGAGGCTGGGGCATTGATGGCATACTTGAAAAGCTGCAGCAGATCTGGCCAATTCAAATTTCTTATTATGTGAACAAACTAAACTTTGTGGTCAAGGCTTCTAGAAATCAAGGGTTTTTTGGGTTACTTTTAGATGAATATCATTCTTCCTGATCCATGTGGCATCTTCAGACCTTAAAATTTAGTAAAATGTTGAAGACTGAAGTAGAAGTTAACAATAATCATTGTTCAATGCATGGAATTAACAGCCTGTTGAAGGAGCATATTGTAAACATGTTTTTTAAATGAGAGAATAACACGTTTCCAAGTAATTCCATCAGAAAGACTTATCTGAAGAACAAGTGGTATACATGAAGTTTTTGAGAATTGTAATATGAGCTGTAGCTGTCCCATAGTTCACTGATAAAGAATTCTTAATCCGGAGAGCAAAAAACTTGGGAATTCACCATTGTTGAATAGAGGATGGACTTGGATTCTAAATGTTTTTTTTTTTTTTTTAAAGATTTTATTTATTTGTTTGTCAGAGGGAGAGAGAGAGAGAGAGAGAGAGAGAGAGCGAGAGAGCACAAGCAGGGGGAGCAGCAGGGATAGGGAGAAGCAGGCTCCCTGCAGAGCAAGGAACCTGATGCAGGAGTCATCCCATGATCCTGGGATAATGACCAAAGGCAGATTCTTAATCGACTGAGCCATCCAGGCGTCCCTGGACTTTGATTCTAAACACCAGTACTAGTTCTAAGACTTATATATTCATTAGTAGACAGCAGTGTTCCAGTTCCCTTGTCTGTGGGCTTGGGGCCGGCAGCATCACCTGGGAAGTTGTAAAAATGCAAATCCTCGAGTCCTATTACAGATCCACTGATTTGGAAATGCTAGGGGTGGGGTCCAGCAATCTGTTTTAACAAGCTCTCTAGGTGATTCTGATGCAAGCTAAAGATTGAGAATCAGTGCTTAAAATTACTTTCCATGCTTTAGATTAATTTCTATACATTAGGCTAACCAGGACTGTTTTCCTCCCCAGTACTAGGGTCATTAACATCTTTCTGATATGTGAGTTGGTCTCCTAGTGACCATCTCCAGAGGGAATATCCTGTGATGGTAAATTAAGAAGTTGGCATTTTGATTCCTAAATCAATGTCATGTAAAATGTAGTCCTTTTATCCCTGGAGCCCTAGGTGAACCACTAATACCACGGTTCCAAACCTGAATTAATCTGTTTTACCAAGGGGAGGTCAGTCTGAAGCAAATGACCTCTTTTTATTCATCTATGGTAAGAGCACTTGAATCAAACTGAAGTTTATTTTTTTTTAATATAAAAGACATAAAAGTGAAAAAATGGGATTTGCTACCAATAATCTGGAATGTGAACAATCTAGCATTAGCTAATTGGCTATTGACTATAAGTAAACAAGAAGAAAAACAGCAAATAGGTCTTTCTGGCTAGCTAAGATGATTTGTTGGTTTAAACATTTTATAAAAGGTAAGTTAAATTTACCAGACACAAAGAAGGTAAATAATATATAGGAAGCTTTGTCTGTTTACTAGCTTATACTAAAAGCTATCAAAATTAATGGTTTACTTCTTCCCTCATAGAAAGTCCTTAAAGTGAAATGTACGCAGTTTAAAAAAAAATTTATTTATTTATTTATTTGACAGAGAGAAAGGGGGGGGGGAGAGATCACAAGTAGGCAGAGAGGCAGGCAGAGGGAGAGGAAGGGAGGCAGGCTCCCTGCTGAGCAGAAAGCCAGATGAGGGCCTCAATCCCAGAACGCTGGGATCATGACCTGAGCTGATGGCAGAGGCTTAACCCACTGAGCCACCCAGGTACCCGAAATGTACCTGCTTTTGAGTTAAGTCGATTTGATTTATTCTAAAAGGTAATATCTTAAATCTTTTCCTATTTCATGACTATATTATAATTCATTGTCCCAGAAGATGAAAGCATGTATATGCAAAATAGGAATTGATATTAGTATAACTTCTGTTAGAAAAGAACAGGTGCATGAATGAAATACATGTTCAGAAGGAGTAGGTCATCTTTTTTTTTTTTTAAGATTTTATTTATTTATTTGATAGATAGAGATCACAAGTAGTGAGAGAGGAAGAAGCAGGCTCCCCGCAGCATAGAGCCTGATGTGGGGCTCCATCCCAGGACCCTGAGACCATGACCTGAGCGGAAGGCAGAGGCTTTAACCCACTGAGCCACCCAGGAACCCTTGGTCATCTTTTTGGTTAAGATGTTTGACTTTTTGAAAAATATATTTATGTATTTACTTGACACACACACAGAGAGAGAGAGAGAGAGAGAGAGAGAGAACAGCAGGGAGTGCAGAAGAGGGAGAGGGAGAAGCAGGCTCTCTGCCGAGCAGGGAGCCTGATGCAGGGTTCGATCCCAGGACCCTGGGATCAAGACCTGAGCCGAAGGCAAATGCTTAACCTGCTGAGCCACCCAGCCCCAAGATGTTTGAATAAAATTAACTTCTGATTTTATCATGTGGATATTTTCTGGTATATGTATATGGGTATTTTTAGGTGTGGTTAGGTGTGTGGAGATAATATAACTCCGCTAAACATAGTAGTAAGTACCAATGAAAAATACACTGAATCCTTATTATATATCTGCTGTAACAGTGTATTTAAAAGAGCACAAGTCCAGGGGTGCCTGGGTGGCTCAGTGGGTTAAAGCCTCTGCCTTTGGCTCAGGTCATGATCTCGGGGTCCTGGGATCAAGCCTTACACCCGGTTCTCTGCTCAGCAGGGAGCCTGCTTCCCTTCTTCTCTGCCTGCCTCTCTCCCTACTTGTGATCTCTGTCTGTCAAATAAATAAATAAAATCTTTAAAAAAAAGGAGCACAAGTCCATCTGGTGTCAACTGTAGCATAGCTACAAGTGTATTAATACATTTTCATTTCAGGCTATTACCTGTGGTTTTATTGATTATTCAAAGTATTTATGTCAAAGATTGTAGTAGCGTATGTCATAAATGATGGACTGATGTTCACTTGGGAGGCACCCCCGTATCCTCATAACTAAATGTTTTAACTGCCACTTCTGAGAAAGCACAGCCCTGGGTAGTATGCAGTGGAGACAGCAGGGCTAAGAAAAGTGAATGAGGGCAATTCTCCCTTCTTGCCCTGGGATTTGGGAATATTTTCCCTCTTAGGTATATCCAGATAGGATACAGTGTTCTGATTCCAAGCTGGGAGTCCTGATAATGGAAAATTATATATATCTATATAAAATGATATTTTGAGTAAGGAGGAGAGAAAAATCATTAAGTGGGGAAAGTGAGTAGAGGTCGACGAAAGATTTAATATAAAAATACTAGGGCAGAGTCAAGGGAAGTAGGCATGACCAGGGTATCAAGATACTTCCTAAGGGGCCTCTCCAGTGCATTTTTACCCATCTGCTGGGCCAGATGTGTCACGTGCATTTATCCCTACTCCCAGTTGTCTTTCTTTATTGCTGTGTCTCCTATTTTATAGAGACCTTCTGTTGTCTGGTGATAGAAGGTTTTTAATCTAATAATTAAGCTACCCAGCTGTAAAAGTATTTATGCTGTAGGACCCAGTTACAAGCAGGCTGACTTTGACACTCTCTCATAAAGGTATTTCTGAGTCCACCTTCTTTTCACCTTAAGAAAATAAATACACAGAGAAGAAAAGCCTGGGGCAATGATTTACTCAACCTTTGTAGACTAGTGCACGGGACCAAGATTTATTAATTGGTTTGCTGTCCAAGGCAGCTCTACTGGGCATGAACCTTGGTGCTGCTCTCTGAGCTGTGCTGAAGTCTGCTGACTGGTCTTCCTCCAGCAGCTCCCATAACTTAGAAACCAAAAGACAGTCTAACTTCTTATTTGCCAGTGTTCAATGAAAACATGTCAGGTCTGTTATTAACACATATAGAGAAAGATCAACTTTCTGAGTGAAAAATTCAGATTCACAGTGCTAAATAAGTTATCCTAGCTGGAACTGCCATAGAGAATAAAGTGAACCTCAGTTTGGAAAGGGGGCTGACTACTCTTCCTTTTGGAGCAGTTCTGTCTTACAGCTTTTACAGCTTCCCATTTGATTTTGTTTGATGATGGTGTTCCTATGCTTAAAGTGTGAAAATCTTGATAAAGTGGTTATTTGATTTACAAAAGGATTTCTAGTGCAAGTAAAGTAATTCAAATAAAAGCTCATATATTAAGTACCTGGAACCATTACTTTTCCTAGGCACTTGGACTCATTAGTGGAGTCTGTCTTTGGTGGTCAGGCATCTCCTCTCACCACCCTTTATTATTATTATTTTTTTTTCCTCAAGGACTCTATAGAGATACACACAATGTAGCCAGCTTGGATACTCTCTCCAGAGTGGGCACAGTAGTCTATGAGTTTGAACCTCTGAGTGTACATCTACTCCATGTTCATTATAGGTCTGTGAGCTCCATGAACATCAGAGCATGTGACTAGATGGAACATGGAGAGTATCACCTAATTCCTCTGGTTAGATGGCCTTAGACTTTGCTCTAACTCTTCTGGAACACACACACACACACACAGGCACTCTCACATGCACATATGTGTGCACAGGTACGCACGTGGGCACACACATATGTAATGATTAGCTGCTTTGGAAGTTCAAAATATCTTCTCCCTGTTGTGTTTATCTTTTCAGCTCGACTTTTCAGTTTGTGCCCATGTTAGGATGATGGTTGTTTAGTTAATACATAGATGAACTACAGAGACTGCTAAGCTTTTTTCATTGTAGTTGCAATGCAAAGACTTGTAAACCACTCTGCTTATAGTTAATATTGTAGATGCCATTTCCCGAGCGTTGTGTTGCTTGGGCTTATTCGACCTGTGTTAATCTGCAGGCCTTTCCCTGGAACAGATGACTCCACTTTTGACTGCCTGTGGACCAACGTGCCTTTGTCATTGGCAGCTTTGGTGTGGTTCTTAAATGCTACCTCTTTCCACAGTCTGGGCCATCTGTCCACTTAAGCCAGGGTGTCCTGTGGTCCATTCTCCACATCAGAGTTCTGTGTGGCAGAAAGTAGAAGTTCTGCGGCCCAGGAATTGATCTTTGATAGTTACTTTATGGTGGTGCCTTTTAATCCTGGCATTCTGGGCAACTGTCTAGAGAGATTTAAAAAATATCAAGGCCTAGTTTTCCATGTCTGGGAATTCTGATTTAAACCATAGGATGGGGGGGCACCTGGGTGGCCCAGATGGTTAAGCATCTGCCTTTGGCTCAGGTCACGATCTCCAGGTCTTGGGATCGAGCCCCATGTCAGGCTCCTGGCTTGGCAGGGAGTTTGCTTCTCCCTCTCCCTCTGCCTCTCCCCCTGCTTGTGCTCTCTCTTTTACTCTGCCTCTGTCTCTGTAGCTTTCCTCAAATGAATAAATCTTACCAAAAAAAAAAAAAAAAAAAAAAAAAGACAGTAGGGCGGGCCCAGGCATGAATATATTTTAAAAAAAGCTCCCCATGTGATTCTAAAGTTCATCCAGAACTGAGAATCACTGTCTTATGGTTAGTAGGACTTTCAGATGAAAATCACCCAATTAATGTCAGCTGATGCCTCCCTAGGTCTCTACAGCTAGACAGGATAATACTCAAAGTGTGGTTCCCATGCCGGGAGCACCAGCACTACCTGGGAGCTTGTTAGACATGCAAGTTCCCTGGGCCTATTCCAAACCTACAGAATGACAGCTTTGGGGGTGGAGCCCAGAGAACTGTTTTTTTTTTGTTTGTTGGTTGGTTTTTTTCCCTTTCAGAGAACAATTGCTCGAACCCACCATTTTCATGGCTTAATTATTTTCAAGGCATCTTTTAATTTCCACATGTTCTCTGGGCCTGTTCTCACTGAGCCCTCCTCTTCTAAGCCTTGTGACTGCACCTTTGACTCACCACACTGAAATTTAAATTCTCCCAAAAATCCACTCACAGAGAAGCATTTGCGAACATGTAGACTTTACTGAAGGTAAGCAGAAGAGTAAGGAGGAGGTCTTTTTTTTTCTTTTAAGATTTTATTTATTTATTTGATAGAGAGTTAGCACAAGTAGGCAGAAAGGCAGGCAGAGGGAGAGGGGCGAGCAGACTCCCCACCGAGCAGGGAACCCGATGCAGGGCTCCATCCCAGGACCCTGGGATTATGACCTGAGCCGAAGGCAGCTGCTTAACTGACTGAGCCACCCAGGCGCCCCAAGGAGGTCTTTATGTTCACATTCCCAACAAGAAATGATTGTAACAGTGGCCTGTGAGAAATTTCTGTTCTCTCTTTAGCTATACTGGCCTTGGGGCTATTCTTTTGACCCTTGCTTCATATGGAGCTCAGCTTCTTCCCTTCCCATTAGCTCCTTTGTATCTTCAAAATACAGTCTTTCTGTTGTGTTGCTCTTTCTCAGTTCCCACTGGCTAACTTGCATTTACAAATCCATAAATGCATACATAGAACTAAAAATCTCTGCTAATTGGATTTACCCTATCAGACAGCAGTTATAGATGACACCTTCCCCCCGCTTATTTTCTGCTATATAACCTGAAGCAAAGTGGACTGGCTAAGGCAGATTAAGTTCTCATTGCCATAGAGAGTATTAAATATCATCATTGTACCTCTCCTCCCTGTTTTGACTTGTTCCTTGACCCTATACACCAGTAGAATCAAGATAGTGCCAAAATAAATGATTGAAACATGAAAATTCCAATCAGCTGGTTGCCTTGCATAATACCAAACCACGAACTTGACAGTTTTTTTTTTTTTTTTTAATGTATTTTTTCCTCTAGAACTGAGTTTTTGGGGGTGAGGAATGATGTCATGCAGATAGAGCCTTTACTCGTCAGTCATTTGAAAATGATGAGTTTGGTCTACTTCATTTCCAAGTGGGTGATAAGGAAACACAGTACTTGAGAATTAACAAAGATGGGAAAATTCTTTAAGGAAATAGATCCTCTAAATGCCAAAGGGCAAGTTGAAATTTGTATTAGACTTCTCTAGAAATAAGAACTGTTGATGAATAAATCATCTTGGCAGTGATTCTGAAAGTGTCCAAGATGAGGAAGTTTTTACTTTACTTGACAAGGAAATAAAGACAGTGAATAGATTATTCAGTGGACTGATGATCTGGCTTCACATCCATTTTGGCAGGTGTACTGTGCTCCAATATACATGATAATAGTTTAAATGTAAATAAGGTTAATGAATTTTAATATTCCTCTGAATCATGTATTCATACTTCCATTTGCATAGTGACTTATTCCTCAAGTCCTTTTGTAAATATTGTAATGAAATAAACATAAGAGGCAAGCACAAAGGAGTGCATATGATTAGCTCAGCAGACAGCCCTCCATGAAGGCAAACTGGAATCATATCACAGGATCGCAGACATCAGGGATGGACGAGTCACATAAGTCAACCAGCTGATCCTTCTTTTCTAGTGGGGAGTTATTCTGTTTAGGAGGTTTTCAAAAAAGTAGTTTGGTTTAACTTTCTGTGCTTCCAGTGATAAGGTTTCTGAACTTGCCTGCAATAGAATATCTGCTGTGCTTCCCTCTGAAGCGAACGTGGTCCTGGGATATGGTGTAACAGATGAGGGAGAACAGAGGTGCCTGCCGGAGCCACCTTAGGCATAAACATTGTCAGAGCCGGTGTGGGGCGGGGGGCAGCCTCTCACCCCTGGGCATGCTCAGGCCTCAAAGTTAATCAGGGAAGCACTACGGCACAGAGCAAAACTCAGTGCTTTTAAGCGTAGCTCCACTTTTTCTGTTGCCAATTTTGGGGGAAAAAAAGAGTTACACTTTCCCCTCAATGCTGTTGTCCTGGCAAAGATAAGATGTTGGTCTTAACTCTTGCTGATGATGAAGATTGCTATTTAACTTTAAGGCATTTAAGGATGATTATTGTCTTTTAGCTTTTTCTTTACCCCCGAGCCATTATATAGAGCGACAACACTTGAAATGGCTGTTCTTTGCTGAATATACTGTCCTTTTCCATGCCTCTCTGCTCCTGTGCCTGTACCTGTGCAGGGTGGCAGCTTGGGTGCTGGGATCCTGGTGAGAGCCCACAGACGAGGATCAGGACACCCATAGTCAACTCCTGTGTGTAACAGGATATTCATAGTAGCTCAGTCACAGTTTTGTTGAGCAGGTTAAGTGAGTAACTACCTGTAAAATTTTAGAAGAATGCCTGGGGTTGCTGAATGCTGACAAGCTTTATCTCTCGCTAGTTTCTCTGCTTGAAATGCCCTTTCTCCTCCTCAGTAGAACTCTTGTGCTGGGGATCCAACGTCCAATGTGGTTATACCACTTCGCTACATGTCTCATTCAAGGCAGAATAAATTGCTTGTTACTCTTTTTTCTCTGACACATTTTACCTATTTTTGCTATTGCATAGCATTTATCAGGGTGTATTAAATTTAATCCCCCAGTATTTCTCTTATTCTAAGCTATAAATTCCTCGAGGGCCGGACCATATTTTATTTATCTATTTATTATCTTTCAACACCCCAAACAAGCTCTGGATATAGCAGGTGTTTGATATTTATTTACTGGATTAAGTATAAACAATATAGAACCATTCTTTTTTTTTTTTTTTTTTTTTTGGAATGAGTCTGACTGAGCATTTAGTGTATCCCAGTGTTGCTCTTGATGTGTGTGTAGCATGAGAGTGCTTCTTAAAGATTTTTTTTTTTTTTTTTTTTTTTTTTATTTATTTACTTGAGAGAGAGACAGTGAGAGAGAGCATGAACGAGGAGAAGGTCAGAGAGAGAAGCAGACTCCCCATGGAGCTGGGAGCCCGATGCGGGACTCGATCCCGGGACTCCAGGATCATGACCTGAGCCGAAGGCAGTCGTCCAACCAACTGAGCCACCCAGGCGTCCCGAGAGTGCTTCTTGCTCTCTGTTGACAGCAGGACCTGAGACACTTGTGAATGTAACTATACTTTATAAAATGGGCAAGACCGGGGGATGCAGTCAGAGGGGCCTGGGACTCTGCTCTTTGAAGTCAACACTTACGAGATCTCTCATAATTGTTTTTTTGAATAGCGTTTGCATCTTTGGGGCAATTCGTACATTAGGAGTTTCAGTGTCACTTGTAGTGAGGTCATAAATGTGGGGTGCTGAGCTTCCAGTGAGACATACCTATTGAAGTTTTGGTTTGAAAGAACGAAAGAAAAAGGTCATTTCTGACTTCCATTTTCTGGTTATGGATACAGTGGACTTTCACGTGTGGTAGAGGTGGTCAGAGGCAAGCACTTCTATTGGAGGTGGTAGCAGGTACAGTAAAGTCAAGTCCCGGAATTAATTCATGGAGGTAGCAGCATGTCTTCCTTAGGCTAGTTCTGTGGCATTATTTGGGGCAGTTTTCTGGAAACTGAATCTGTAGCCTCCTTATGATTTCGTAAACTGTCTAAAATCCTTCATAAATTTCTTTTCTGCTTATAGTAGCCAGATGAGACTCTTGTTTTCCACTGGAAACTGACTGGTAGAGCCACTAATGAACCAACTGCTTTTGTCCAGAATTTTCAGGGGGTAGTGATGATAATAACAATAATATGGTTTGTTTCATGTGACGTCAGCTACCGAAGGAATGTTGAAATCTATAGTCCAGTTACTTTGAGTAGAGTCTGAAAAATTTTCCTATTTATAAAAGCTGGATCCATATAGCTTGAAAGGTGCCTCCAAGTTCAGCCAAGTAACATATTCTTTTCTACCATCATTGGAGGTTATAGAGCAGGAGTGTGAGTTAGTGCTTTCATTTGATGTCTGCGTAGATCCTTGAAAGCAAATTGGTTACAATCAGCAGAGGGAGCTAGAATCAGGAAACGAGAAAGCTGAAATAAAATGAACCAGAGAGTTTCCAGGGGGGAAATTATCCAGCATAAAAGGAGGTCAGGAAGAGTTCAGTTAGGATTTTCTGAAGGAGAAAAAAATGGGAGAAAGTAAAGGGATCAGAAAATTATTATAAGAGAAATAATAGATCGCAAAATAGGGAAGAATTAAAAGATATGATTAACAGCTGTCAGTTCTTCAATTGACAAAGCTGGTTAATTGCCCGTGTAATCCTAGTATATAATTTCCCACCTAGTATACTTCACTCCGGAGAATCATAAATGAATTGCATATGTTACTTTTGTTAAGCTGCTGAGGACGCAAATCCAGGCAACGCTTTTGACTTAAGAAGGAACAACAATGGTGAAAACTCCACTCATGTGTATGTAGGAAAGGATCTTTACTATTTGCAGGTTGAAGGTGCTTTAGAGCTGGGCTTAAACGTGGGGATGATCTCTGGCCCTTCACTATAAGGATATAAAGCTAAGGCCCAGATAGATGCACTGGCTTGCCCAAGACAGGCTTCTTGGAGTGCTGTGTATTGTGACATACAGGGAATTCATTATTAACCTCCTTGCTTTGTAACGATACACAACCATCACATAGCACTCCCCGAGTCTAAAAAAATCTTCCTTCTTAAGTACACGTTCAACTCCTCTTCTCTCTCCTCTATTTATTCAGTGCCTGACTACATGAAGAAAGACAGTTTTCTCCGTGCATATTCTCATCCATGTGGGACAGAGGCAAAGCCCAATAAATTGCTGGGGATGTTTCTTTATGTCTCTCTTTTGTTTTTGCCCTTCATTCCTGATTCTTGATATCAAATTCAGAGAACAGCAGGGTGAGTGCAAAAGGCTTTCTCACTCTTTTAAAGCTTGAGCACACTTGGGTCTTTTTTCAAAATATTCTAGTCTGCAAACACTGGCAAAGATAAGCCTCCTTTCCCTTGCATTTCAAGTATACAGATTTTTTGTTTATACTAGAGGATTTATTTTTTATTGTTATTTTTTTCTATGTGTCTTTGGATTTTTAAAGATTTAATACATTCTAGGTGGGAAACAAGTTTGTGAGATACAGGCATTTGGCTGAGTCTTTGAGCTGGTGAGAAAATCCTAATACCACCCATTAGCAGTTCCTATATTGTGGCAATCTACAGGACCAGAATTTCATTCTATTATAATCTTGGTGCTAGTGTTACTGTGCTGTAATCCTATCACTGTCAGTTGCCACCCATTTCTTTCTGTGGTTTACTTGGATTACTTTAGTGATTCTTTGAAAATCATAAAGGAATAGGAAATTATTTAAAAAATTAAAAGCATTTTCCTTGGTCAGTGCTCAAGCTTTTTTCTGTCTTAAATTCTGATTTTGGCTGTGGAAACCAAAGCTTATTTATTGGTGGAATAAATGATAATTGTTGTCACATTTCTGTGCTTTTCTGTTGTGATTTCCTTTATGACCTTTTTTAAAAAAAATGGCAAGATGTTTTCTTGGGTGTGGTAGCAATAGACTGATCTTAAAAGCATGTAAGATGTCAATATTTATAAAAGCACTTATGGAGGTAAGTTTGCTCTAAATGTGGGTAGGATAAAAGGGACACTTGCACTCGAGTGTCAGAAGTACACTAATAGTGTAGAGACTGCAACAGTCCTTCAGAAGGTAGAATCTGTGCAAGGAAGAGTTGATTTCATTTCAGTCTCCAAGGCTTGTTTCCTTGATCCTGTACTTGTACCAGCCAGTTTTAAAAGTGAACCTTTTGATAATCCCACGGTGTTGTTTTCTGAATGTTAAATCTTTCCATTTTAAGCCATTGAAGTCTTTTGATGTCTTTCTAAGGCCTTTCCAAGAATATTTATATACCCTACTGTGAGCTCGGCATCATTATCAGGTAGTCAATGGGAATTGATCTTTGTCCTTCAGGGATTTGACATTTGCAGTTTACAGCGATTTCTCTTGGATCTCAAGGTCCATGATATGTACCTACTGCAATTTTTAAATGGTGTGAATTGACGTAGGGTAAAGGATAGTAGGTGGCGGCCCAATATTTGCTTCCCAGTGGGCCTAGATGGCTGCTTAGGTCCTGTAATTTAGGATAATTTTAATGCTGTATCAACCACTAATTTTCACACACAATTGCTGTATGTGTGTGTGTGTGTTTGAAAATGATTATTGAGTGAGAGGGTGAAACTTGAGTGACATGAAGATCTGCCTAGGAAACATGTGCCTCCTGATTTAATATGTTTTCGAAAATAACGGAGGCATTAGAAACAATTGTGATTAAAAGTTAGGAAATTTATTAGTATCTGAGAATGTGTACTTGTGAGTATCAAAGGGTTACTTTACATGCATTTTAATTTTTTTATTTTTATTTTATTTTTTAAAGATTTTATTTATTTATTTGACAGAGAGATCACAAGTAGGCAGAGAGTCAGGCAGAGAGAGGGGAAGGGAAGCAGGCTCCCTGCTGAGCAGAGAGCCTGATATGGGACTTGATCCCAGGACCCTGGGATCATGACCTGAGCCGAAGGCCGAGGCTTTAACCCACTGAGCCACCCAGGCACCCCTAACATGCATTTTTTTTTTTTTAAGATTTTATTTTATTTATTTGACAGAGAGAGAGAGGGAGAGAGAGATAGATCACAAGTAGGCAGAGAGGAAGGGAAGCAGGCTTCCTGCTGAGCAGAGAGCACCATGTGGGGCTCGATCCCAGGACTCTGGAATCATGACCTGAGCCCAAGGCAGAGGCCTTAACCCACTGAGCCACCCAGGTGCCCCCCTAACATGCATTTTTAAAGAAATCTAGCAATTGTACGAAAAACGATAAGAAAGTGTTACTTCTCTGCAAACATAACCCTCTGTCACGTACCTGAAACATTTCCCAGCTTCATGTTAAAATCATTTCTTATTTTAATAGACTTGTTCATTTGTTTGTGTTGGATAAAATAAATATTATTAAACTCCAGGTATTATTAACAACATTTTCTTTGAAAAATAAACTTCTTATTCAGTTGGGTATGCAAATAGAAATGGCTGAGTCATTTTAGTCAGAAGGATGAATAATATTTTTTCATAATCTTATGCTTTGGTTTTGAGAAATCTTTAGATTCATACATACAAGCTAGGTTATAGCTTCACAGATTTCTTCGTTAAGCAGTTTAACTGCCCTGGATGGGGAGTCATCTCTAAAGACAGCTGCTCATCAGTTAGGCTGCAAAAGAATGAGAAATGCCATGAGCCTTTCCTGGGTCTCTGGCCTGGAAAATGATTCCTAGGGCATCATGCTAGTCTGTCTTCATTCCAGGACAAGTGCGAATCTAAAACGTAAGGGAGAAGGGGGATTAAGCATTGGCACTACGAAGTGCTGACTCAGTTGGTCCAGCAAAAAAGTCTGTTATACCACAAATTTCTTCTACAGTGTAGATGTGGAGAATCCCTACTGTGAAATTCTACCCTTATCACACGGACTTAACAGTATAACAACTCATCAGAAGGAGGGCTGTGGTCAGCTTAGTGCCTTGGTGGCTTGATCTTAAATTAACTATATATATAGGTCAGCCAAAAGTGGGCTGGCTGACTGGAAAACACATGTGGAGTATTTACTATTGGGAATATGTAAGAAACGAAAGGCAGAGGAAAGCAATTTTTATAATTTTTTTTAAAGAAAGGGAGCTTAAGTAAAAGTCCCGAAAGGTCTTTTTGCTTTTCTTTTTTTGGCTTGTTTGTTTTGCACTGTTAATTTGATCCAGTTTTTTAGGGGATGCCTGGATGGCTCAGTTGGTAGAGCATGCAACTCTTGATCCTCAGGGTCTTGAGTTCAAACCGTGCATAGAACGTATTTAAAAATAATTAAATAAAAAAATCAAAAAGAATCTTGCCTTTAATTCTGATGATCCAGTTATGTTTAAAGTTCCCTTAGGCCATCTGCTGATGAAAACATTGAAAATAATTTCATGATTTGTTTCTAAGTCAAGCAGTTAGAGAAAAGCTCTCATCTTTTGAGTTGAAAACATTTAAGGTTACGCATTTTTTGGTTTCCTTAACCGGATCATAAGCTCTTTGGTGTCACAGTTTATATCTGACAGTCTGAATCCTCATTCCACCCTACTGGAGAGTTCTAAAGGGATTTACACCTTAACATTTTGTACACTTTTCCTCAGAGTTTTTGCTAGCATATAAAGTTATAACTACACTATTATTGTAATGACGTAAAAGGCCAACACAAATGCATAGAAGAAATAAAAGTAAGAAAATAACAAAACACTAAATTGAACATAACAAGATTATAGGATTACAGGTGAGCCTTTTCTTTGATCTTTTCAGTTTTTAGGTTTTTTTGTACCATCCAGCAGTGAAAAAATTCATCTATTAAAAATAAAATATCAGGTCATGATCTCAGGGCTCTGGGATCGAGTCCCACATCGGGCTCTCTGCTCCATATGGAGCCTGCTTCCTCCTCTCTCTCTCTCTCCCTGCCTGCCTCTCTGCTCACTTGTGATCTCTCTCTGTCAAATAAATAAAATAAAAAAATAGATATATATCTATATACACACACACACTTCTGGGGCACCTGGGTGTCTCAGTAAGTTAAGCCTCTGCCTTTGGCTCAGGTCATGATCCCAGGGTCCTGGGATTGAGCCCCAAGTCAGGCTCCCTCCAGCTTTTCCCTCTCCCTCTCCCTCTGTTGTTGTTTCCCCTGCTTGTGTTTGAGCTCTCTCTCTCTCTGTCAAATAAATAAATAAAATCTTAAAAAAATATATACTTCTTCTGGCTATAATAGAAAGTTTCTATCCGATCAGTCCTCTCACCAAGAACAGATATACTCACACATACACACGCACACAGAGCAAGGACTCTAAGGGCTAAGACAGAAAAGAGAAGCATTCTGAGGTAACCCTGGAATTCTTTGCCTCTTCCTCCTCCAGGTTTTTTTTTTTTTTTTTTTTTTTTGATTTGTAAGGAAGGATGAGAGGCTGGATAAAGAGTGGAGGCTCTGGGTTTTTGGCTTTCTCTTGGTATTAGGGCAGCAAAACCCCCCACTAAAACCAAAACCAGAAACGCCCAACCTCAAAGCAAAACAAAATCCTCCCAAACCCAACTAACCAACCAACCCAAAAAACCCACTGGAATTCTGAACCCACCCAGGAGGCATTCACCATGGTAAATGCCTGAGTTCAGACTGTTGAATGACTATAGACACTGGAATATGCCAGAAAGAGACCAACCCTCTTAAGGCTGAACTCTGGTCTTGGCTCCTAACCAGATCTGCCTGTGGACTAACTGCTTTTGGGAGGGAAATTAAATGTTCTCTGGAGGAAGCTAGTGTATTGTCTATAATTTTTCATACACAATCTATGGTGATTAAGAGGTAAGTGGGATGCCAGGAGACAGAAGCACACAACTAAAAACCGAAGGAAAACAGATAATGTATCTGTGGGTGATCTAGATTTTAGAGCTATTAGACACAAGCTCTAAAAATGACATGATTTATGTACTCAAGAAGGGAGGTGACACGATAGACAATTCCTGAGCAAGAATTATATGAAAAAGCAAAACCAGTGTGTTGGTCTGGAAGTCTCTAAGGTCTCTTGAGGTTTTTAAGAAACATATGTTGTGTTGGATGTTTTTTCTCTTCCCTTCCTTTTTGTTTTCCTGGTGGAGGTTTCATGCCTCTGACTCTTCACTCTCTCCCTTCTGGTGAGATCATCCACATGTAGAGTCCCGTCTCACTTATGAAAAGTCTAGCTACATTGAAGAAGATATTCCCAAACTTGTCCCCTTGACTTTCCCCAACCTCCAAGTCATTTCCTGTTCCATGGGCTGGCACTGGATAGGGATTTGTAAAGCAAATTCTATTTTGTAGCTTGCAGACTTCCTTCTTCATCTTTGGGAAGTGTGCTTGTGAACAGAGAATGGACTCTGAAATGGTAGTTATATTCCTAACTCTGTTCAGTCTCTCTGAAAGACCTGGGACAGACATAACCCAGCCATCAAATTGTGGTTTCCCACAGAGGCTAGATAGAGCTTTAGAATCTTTCTCAGCATCGCATTCAAATCAAGGCAGCTAATACCCAATGATTAAGGTTGCCCTAGAAGTTAAAACTTATTTCCCCTTCTTGAGATGGTTTATCTCTGAAAGCTCTCTGGCTCTAGAATTTTACAGTAACATCTAGTAGTCAGTTTTCAGTTGCTCTTAATATGTTTTATGTGTAAGGAGCTTGAGGGATGCGTAGCAGCAGGAAAGGGTGATGTGATTATAGCTCCCGATGTATTTGTTTAACTTAAAATTGTGTCTCTACATTCACATTCTTCTGCCCTGGATGATATGTTTGATGAGATGGACCTTGCTACAATACGTGTCAGTTGCCAAGTGGGTTGAAAGCACCTTTTCAATTGCTGCCTTTTACGGTATTGGACACAGTTGAACCCAACTCCCCTGTCCTTTAAAGCGGTGCCTCATCCAGCTCCGCCAGCCAGTTTCTTCCTGCTACCTGCAGCCAAGTGCAGTTGCTTCCCATTGATTTACTCCTGGTCCCTGGTGCAACTCCTCTGCCAGCTGTGGTGTCTGAAGCACGGCTGCCTGTGCCACCAGTGTCCTGATGATTTTCAAAGACTCCAGAGAACAGAAGGGCAAAGACTTTGTTCCACCAGAGAGACAAAAGCCATTTTTTTCTTGACTTTTTGAAGAACTGTGGTAAAATACATGCAACGTAACTTGTCATCTTAGCCATTTTATTTTTATTTTTTGTTAGATTTTATTTATTTATTCGAGAGAATGAGAGAGTAGGGGAGGAGCAGAGGGAGAGGGATAAGCAGACTCCATTCTCACAGCAGAGCCCAACATGGGGCTTAATCCCAGGATCCCGAGGTCGACCTGAGCGGAAACCAAGAGTTGACCTCTTGACTTGCTGAAATCCCCAGGTGCCCGTAATTTAGGTGTAGGTGCCCCTACATTTTAAAGTGTATAGTAGTGTTCACTATATCATATTTTTGTGCAACTGATCTCCAGAACTGTTTGTATCTTGTAAAATGGAAGCTCTGCATCCACTAACCAACTCCCTATTTTGCCTCCTCCCAGCTCCAACTCCATCCTACTTTCTGTCTCTCCAAATATGACTAGCCTAGGTACTTCATGTAAATGGAAATCATATGGTAGTTTTTTATTTTGTGACTGGTGTATTTCACGTAACATAATGTCTTCAGTGTTTATCCACGTTGTAGCATGTTGGAATTTTTTTCCTCTTTAAGGCTGAATAATATTCTACTGTATGTATGTGCCGCATTTTGTGTTTCCAGTCTTCTGTGGGTGGGCATTTAGGGTGCTTCTGCCTTTTGGCTATTGTAAATAATGCTATGAACACACCATACAAATATTTCTTTGAGACCATGCTTTCAGTTCTTTTGGGAAAATAGCATATGATCCAGCAATTGTATGGCAATCATGTTTGTAATTTTTTGAAGAACCACCATACTGTTTTCTATAATGGCTGTTTCATTTTCCATTCTCACCAATAGTGTGCAAGGGTTCCAATTTCATCATGTTGTCACCAACACTTGCTATTTGTTTCTTAGATTGTAGCTATCCTAATGGGTGTTAGGTGGTGGCAAAAACCTTTTTGAACTAATGGTCTTCTTGCGTTTAAAATTACTTTTCTAGGGGCACCTGGGTGGCTCAGTGGGTTAAGCCTCTGCTTTTGGCTTAGGTCATGATCTCAGGGTCCTGGGATCGCGCCCCACATTGGGCTCTCTGCTCAGCAGGGAGCCTGTTTCCCCCCCCCTCTCTCTGCCTGCCTCTCTGCCTACTTGAGATCTCTGTCTGTCAAATAAATAAATAAAATCTTTAAAGAAAATTACTTCTCTGCAATTGCTTATAACAAATATGTAAGGTGAGGAATAGATATAGTCAAACGTACTACACTATTGCTAGTCACCAGTCTTTATTTTTTATTTATTTCTTTAAAAAGAAATTTATTTATTTATTTTAGAGAGAGGGTGTGCATGATGCATGTGAGTGCAAGTGAGTGAGGGACCCAGGGAAAGGGAGAGGGAATCTCAAGCAGACTCCTCACTGAGCATAGAGCCTGACACTGGGCTCGATTTCACAACCCATGAGATCAGATTGTTAGCTGAAATCACAAGTTGGGTGTTTACCTGACTGAGCTGCCTGGGCGTCCCTAGTCACCAGTTTTTAAAACTCCCAGTATTAGATAATTTCTTTTTGAAATTTCATGTCAGTTATCTGCTATGTAATACTTGGCCAAGAAATCAGGGTCCTAAATGAGCCCAAGGATGGTATTCCATTTTTAGGCAAGTTAGGGCCTAGGTGAATTGGTGAATTGTAGCAGGTGAATGGGTTGGGGGGTCAGAATATAATCATTAAGTTCTAATATTTCTTCCAAATTCAGTAGGTCATATTCATGGAGGTGAGAGCTATTGCATATTCTTCCAGGCTGTTTCAGAAGATATAAGTCTTTCTAGGACCATGAGGCCTGAACTTCCTCCACACTGTAAAATACACTCGATGTGCTGAATAAATTAAAAAATCATATCCACAAGGTTTGGTGATCACCATGCTGTAAGACAGACACAATTTCTTGTATAAAATCATGTGTTCTTTGAATTTTGAAGATTGTATACATCTAAATAGGGATATAAAAAGCCCAACGCTGACTTTTATTTGTTTCAGGACTATTTTAGCATTCCAAAAAAGTTTTTTTAATCCAAAAATCTGTCATTATTTGTTAAGGATTTTAGCTATTCCTGGAATTGTGGATTGACAGTATTTTAGAAAGATGAGTCAGGAGGAGGGAGATCTGTCTTGCCACAGCTGGGTCTGTAATCAGGGCTATTGTCCCTTTCTAGGCAGCAGGAGAAGCTGGTGCAGGTGTGCACACAGTGCTTTTACCTACTTTTACCCCTGCTAGGAGGGGCATTCCTTCACTGCCTCTTAAGTCTGTGATCTGTGTTCTCCTTCCTAAGCATGGTGTTCTGTGCTGTCTGGCCTCCTACTTTGATGGCTTTGTGACCTCGATTAAGATAGGAAAGCCATTAAATTGTACCCAGGGGAATTCTGACTTCTAGTGGCTGTGTTTCTGAGGAACTTTCTGAGTAAAAGCCCAGAGTTTTAAAAATGTGAACATAGTGAAAGACATCATATATCAGATAGCTTATAGGCGGCTACTATGAAAATTAATATGCTCCATTTTTCTTATTTTTCAGTTCTGTTTGGAAAGAATCTTCAATATAGTGTTTAAAAGATGTTTGTATATGAAACATTTTAGACCTAAACAACATAAATAGTTTATTGGGCTTCCATGTACCCATCACTCAGCTCCAACAACTGTCAAAATCTGCCATTTTTATTTTGTCTGTACTTCCTTCTACTTCCTGCCCCTAAGTCAATAGTTTTGACACATGGATAAAAGGGACATGGGTTTTTAAAAAACTTTGTTCATCATAATACATACTTTCCCCAGTGTTTATCACCTGGCCAGCCTACCCCCACGCCCCTCCCTTCCAGCAACCCTCAGTTTGTTTCCTGAGATTAAGAGTCTCTTACGATTTGTCTCCCTCTCTGGTTTTGCCTTGTTTCAGTATGTGTTGTGGTGAGCACTGTGTACTGTGTAACACTGATAAATCACAGACCTGTACCCTTGAAACAAATAATAAATTGTATGTTAATAATAAAAAAACAAAATTAGAGGGCCCGTGTGACCACTCACCTCTGAACACATAAATAGTCCATTAGTCTAACAGCAACACAAAAATTTACATTGTACCATTATTTATAATACTGAAAAACTAAAAATTCACATGTCTAACAATTGGACAAGAGTTAAATAAGGAATGACATATTCAAATGATGGGATATAATAAAAGTATTTAAATATTTTTAATGTCATGAAAAATGTTTATGATAAATGTTAAGCAAAACAATAATGACAAAATTATTATGTAATATGTGTAAGTAAAAAAAATGGATGACAGGATTATGTGAAATATCTTCTCCATTATATTTTATTCATATTTCTCAAGCATTTTCTCTACAAATGAGTAATTTTCAATACAAATGAGTAATTTTCAAAATCAGAAGAAAAATGTAAAGTGTTCACTTAAAAAAAAAAAAGCTGTGTTCAGTGAAACATTGACAATGGCTATTATGGTTAGAGATGAAGTTTGATCTGCGTTTTATCTTTTCACTGTTATCTAAAACCAAGTGAAAACTGTTTCATATGTTATCAGTTCAGATTGAAAGTAAATCAGCAACCTGTAACACCAGGCTTCTATCCACTCATTCAGTTAATACTTAGTGAGAGTCTACTATGTTCTAAGTAAGTTTTTAGACACTGGGAAGACAGTACTGAACAAAACCAACAGAAACTCTTGCCTTAAGGGACTTATTTTCAGTAAGCACATGCCTGTGTGTGTGTCTGTGTGTGTGTGTGACTTATTTTCAGAAAGCGTGTGTGTGTGTGTGTGTGTGTGTTTGAAGCTGCAGTATTTTTTTTTTTTTTAATATCTTTTTTTTTTAAGATTTTATTTATTTGACAGAGAGAGATCACAAGTAGGCAGAGAGGCAGGCAGAGAGAAAGGGAGAAAGCAGGATCCCTGCCGAGCAGAGAGCCTGATGCAGGGCTCGATCCCAGGACCCTGGGATCATGACCTGAGCCGAAAGCAGAGGCTTTAACCCACTGAGCCACCCAGGTACCCCTGAAGCTGCAGTATTAAATAGGGGAGCTAGAAAGAGTCTATCGGGAAGATGCTATCTATGTGGAAATATGAAGATGGTCACTGTTCTAGTCAGAGGTAAGAGCAAGCACAAGGGCCCAGGGAGGAGAGGGGCCTAGTTTGTTCTAAGAATAGCAAAGGGTCCAGGATGGCAGAGACGGGTGAAGGAGAGGGTCAGTGAGGCAGAAGAAACTAGGAGATGAAGTCTGAGAGGGAAGAGAAGGGCTGGCAAATAGTTTAGGGATGCTGAAAGGACTTAGACTTTCCTGGGGAAGTTGAGCATGAGCAGGGGGTATACAGTTGGCTAACAGAGTAAGACTGAGGAGCAAAGCGCTGGTTTGATTAAGACAAATGGGGCTGGGGCACCTGGGTGACTCAGTGAGTTAAGCCTCTGCTTTCACTTTGGGTCGTGATCTCAGGGTCCTGGGATAGAGCCCCGCATAGGGCTCTCCGCTCAGCAAGGAGCCTGCTTCCCCCCTCCCCCGCCACCTCTTTGCCTACTTGTGATATGTCTGTCAAATAAATAAATAAAATATTAAAAAAAAAAAGACAAATGGGACCAAGGTTAAAATAGTTTATTGTTTTCATGGAAGCTGAATTTCCTGCAGTAATTTGCAAAGTACCCAAATTTTGGTCCCCAAATCCAATAGGGTTGCCGATATCTGGGGCATGTTTATTTTTCCATCAAGTTGTGTTATTCGGGTCTTTTAGTCCAACTGGGTTGTTTTTAATATGATATCTTTCTTTTTTGCAAGGTCTGCCTCATAGAACTTGCAGTGAACCAGGTTTGGTTGCACAAACCTAATTCCTAATCCTGCTTCTTATTGATGGGTAGTGTTTGCCCAGGATCTTGGTACAGGCTTGATAACGGAGTTATTTAGCTTGCCAGTTTTCTCACAGAGCCCTGAGAAATTATCTCCTGCTCTGAGTAACTGTGTAAGTTACTCAAACGCATTATGCTATATATGTACATGGGGCCATATTTACTGCATCACTGCTCTCACACGGAAAATTGATTTGAGAGGTTTCAGACATACTTCAAGGATGTATAATCTGCTTTATCATTACCTTTTCAAAAAAAAAATCAGATTTGGAAAACAATTGCCTTGCTTTTAGTCAAATACTAATGTAAAGCAATTATTGATTTCTTCCGCTGTGTACGCGGTGGTTCGATATTGTCTTGGGGCTAATGCATTTCCTTTCAGGGGTGGCAGGGTACATTTATTACACTAAGTGAGGTCGCACTAAGAGAGGTGCTGGAGAGGCTCATTATGAGTCATAATTTTCAATCACTCACATCCTATTCAAATTCAATTTGAAGCGGGAAGTCATGGTATATGATTAAATTTGAAAGGGGAGGGAGGATTAGCTATCTGTCTGTGCATCAGTTGGACATCAGAAGAATGTGGAGGCAGAGTTATTCTTAGATAGTTTTTGTGTAAAATGTGCTTAGCAGGTTTTAAATGTTCGCTCATAACATCTAATTTAGGGTGCTTATTTACCTAAAAATTTGACTGACACCTAGTATAAACCCATGACTGTACTGTGTGCTAGAAGGGACAAAAGATTTATAAGGCCTGGTTTTTGCCTGTGAAGTAATTTCAGAGCAATGCAGAACACTTTTTATTGACTCACCAAATACCTTTGGAGCACTCATATTTCTGGGGAGGTGCTATATGAAGAGGTAATGAAACACTCCTTTATAGGAAATATCTAAGTTTTCCCTTTGTATCAATTGTCTACAGGTTCAGAGAGTTCCTAACCAAATGAGAAGTAAGGACTATAACATTTTCGTGACTGAATTACAGAATATATATAATGCTTTTAAATAATACAGAGAATGGTTTTCTGGGTGAGCAGCCCTAAAGCAGATAGAAACAAAACAGTCACCCTGAAGTCTATACCTTGTTTTAAAAATTAACATTTTTGAGTGGATGAAATGACCCTGAACCAAAGGAAACTAATTATAGTCTGAGATGCTTTGATAGAGGCTATATTTTGACAGCAGAACTGGGCCTCACAGGACCTCGTTTTTTTAAAAGATTTATTTATTTATTTATTTGACAGACAGAGATCACAAGTAGGCAGAGAGAGAGGGGAATTTGGCTCCCTGCTGAGCAGAGACCTGATGCGGGGCTCAATCCCAGGACCCTGATACCATGACCCGACTGAATGCAGAGGTTTAACCCATTGAGCCACCCAGGTGCCCCCTTACAAGACTTTTAAAAAGGTATGAAGAAAGAAGGCCGAATAGAATAGAGAGCTATGAGTTCTACTTGCCACAATTATGCTGTTCTGTTAATTAAAAAAAAAAAAAAAATCTTTTTTTTTACCCAACTAATTCCCCTACCACTTGCTACTTTTAGCCTTTAAAAATAGTTACTGACATTTGATGCTCAAATTGTGCCCAAGCTGGCCTTCTTGCACTAGAAAAAGATAACATGCAGTTTTTCTTTTATCTGTTCATCCACACACCCTTTCTTAATTGTTATTCAAAGAAATTGCTCATGTCATTCTTGGCACTTGGCTGACTCACCTGCCTTGCTAGTAACTAGAGCTGTGAGGCTGAGCAGCCTGCCCACCAGCAGGCGAGGGTTATAAAGACGGCCTCTTAGCCTGGGGTACAGATGTAATAGAGACTTGCACAGCTGAAGGTTTCAGCATTCATGAGTGGAGGAAAAAAGAAAATGCATGTCACTGTGGATTTGCTGATAAACCAAGGAACATGCACAGCCTCCTTGTTTAATCCACTCTGCCAAGTGAGCTTGGAATCCTTGCCTGCACTGAATGATAAAGAGCCTTACATAGAGAGTTGTGGTCAGCACCTCATTAGAAGTAGGAAAACCCAATGTCTGGATCAACAGTGCGCTGCTATATTTAGCTTGTGGGAGAGAGAAAATAATCACTTTGTCTCTGTACTTCTTTCTTTGGGTGTTACCCTCATTTAATGTTTTTACCCTCATTTAATGTTTTTTTCTACAAAAACAATAGGATTATAAAAATAAGTTACATATTATGCAAATTATAATGTGTACATTTTAATCTTATATAAAATAAAACGTATTTATTTTTATATAAAAATAAAATATTAGATTTTCTCTGTTTTTTAAACATTTTCTTTATTTGAGAGAAAGAGAGAGAGAGTGAGCATGCGTGAGTGGGGGGAGGAAGAATAGAGAGAAAGGGAGAGGAAGAAGCAGTCTCCCCTCCAAGCAGGGAGCCCAATGAAGGACTCGATCCTAGGACCCTGGGATCATGACCTCAGCCAAAGACGCTTAACCAACTAAGATGGTTAAGATACTTAACCAACTAAGTGACCCAGGCGCCCCTCAGTTTCTTCGCTGCAAAAGATAATGTGTTTATAAATAATTAGGTAAATACAGAAAAATAGAAGAATTACCCCACCACTGAAAGAAAAGCCAACATGCACAATTTTCACATTTTGCCTAAGCTGAGTTTTAGCTTATTTGACATAGTTGATTATACTGCATTTTCACTCAACAAAGTTTTTCTCTCCCGTTTTGGTTTTTCTTTTCTGGCAAGAGTGATTCACTTAAAATAGCTATGTTCTTTTGGGAAAAGTAATTTATTTAATGGTCCTGCTATTAGTGTGCTATTCTTTCCATTTGTTTATTTTAAACAATCAATCCTTAAACAACATCTTTGCGCATGATGTTGTTTCCCTTGAAAGTATTTGCTTAAGATAGATTTCTTTAGGATTGAACAGTTTTTTTTTTTTTTTTAAGAATTCATCCAGTGGCGATCAAAGCCTTTTTTAAAATTAATTTTTTAACATTTTTAAGGTTCTTGATGACAGTCATTTCCCAGAAATATTGTACCAATTTGTACCCCCACCAGCAATATGAGAGAGCATTCACTGAAAGTTTGGCACAGATGTAGGTTTCAATCTGCCCATGGTTTTGGACAAGAAGTCCTCAGAGAAGAGGGAAGGAAATCACTGTATTTCTTCACCCTGTTGTGAATTTTGCTTTCCTGACTCCTTCCCACCCTCTGCCTCCACCCATGTTCGCATGTTTTGCATTTTTGACTTAATGGCCTCGGACTTATTTCTCTGCAGTAAACCTGTTCTTTGGCTCTGCTGCAGACCTTTCACATCACTTAGTCTTTGTAAGTTAGCATGAACTGGTTTCTTTATTGATGCCATTTCTCTGCTATTCTTCCTCTTGTTTATATAAAAAATTTCAAAGTGGGTCGGAGTAAATAGAATACAAAATGAAACAATGGAAGGACTCAACCCACACTGTGTTTAAAGAAGTATGTAAAAGGTTGGTGATTGTAGAAATCTGGCTCTTATCGCAAACTTAACATTTTATATATTTTGAAGTATGACATGAATACTGTGCAGGTGGGTAGAAAACACTTGGCTCATTGAAGAATTGTCCACGGCAATGATCATAATGACTAAATCTCTTCAGCTTGAGAAGAGGAAGTAAACAAGTATATTTTTAAAAGAATTTTGATTGTTCTGAAGGCAGTTTTTGTCTGCTTTTGGGTCAGATTTTGTCATTGGTTTACATGGCATGAAATTCAAACCACTTTTTGAAATCACGGGTGACGCCAATTTAATAAGTCGGACGCACACAGCACCCAGAACAGCCTTATCTGTGTTCTCATGAGTCTTAGCTGTTTGTTGATTCACACTGGAGAAGCCCCCAAAGAAGGAATGTGTATGTGTTTGCATGAGACCGAACCACAGTCTTTTACCTATTTTGCAGGTTTGCCTGGGAAAGTTGGACAGAGTGAGAAATGACAAAAGATACAAGGAGGAGAAATATATTTTATCAGAATAATTGGTCAATGTAATACATATATTAAAAGGGTTCTTTGTTGTTTCCAGATCAAGAAATACACAGTATGGCCTTGAACTTCTTACATGTCTTCTAATAAGAGTCTCCACTAATGATGGTTAAAGTTTAAACAACACTTGTACTTTTATGGATTTATTATTATTATTATTATTATTTTTACAGATTTTATTTGTTTATTTGAGAGAGAGAGAGAGAAAGCATGAGCAGGGAGGAGAGGCAGAGGGAGAGGGAGAGGGAGAAGGAGAGGTGAAAGCCGACCCCCGCTGAGCAGGAAGCTTGATATGGGACTCTGTATCAGGACCCTGGGATCTCAACCTGAGCCAGTGCAGATGCTTAAACAACTGAGCCACCCAGGTACCTTTTTTATGGTTTATATAAAGGAAAATATAAATTTCAAGAACCAACACTATTGAAACTAGATGGAAAAGCTCTTTGTATTTATGAAAACGTACTAGTTTAGACAAGAAAAAGACATTAAAGGGCTATGTGAAAACTTCCTTTGTGAAATTTAATGTACAAGCCATGCGTTCTCTTTTGTTTCCTTGCAAATTTTTATGAAATTCCATTTAGTTGACATATAGTATGAGTTTGAGGTATAGGATTTAGTAACTCATCACTTAAATTTAACACCTTGTGCTTGTCCCAACAAATCCTCTACTTGATACCCACCACCGTTTACCCCATCTGCTATCAACCTCCCCTCTAGCAACTCTGTTTGTTCTCTATATTGAAGAGTCTGTTTTCTGGATTGCCTCTCTCTCTTTTTTTAATTTCCCCCTATGTTCATCCATTTTGTCCCTGGAGTTCTACATATGAGTGAAATCTGTGGTATTTGTCTTTCACTGGCTGACTTTATTTGCTTCGCATAATATACTCCAGCTCCATCCACATTGTTGCAAATGGCAATATTTTATTCTTTTTTATCTTCTTTATCCATGCATCAGTCAGTGGACATTCGGGCTCTTTCCGTAATTTGGCTATTGTTGATAGTGCTGCATGTATCCCTTTGAATCAATATTTTTTTGTCCTTTGGTAAGTATCTAGTAGTGCAAGCAATGCATTTTCAATCTACACTACTTCCCTCACTACAGAACTTGCTGTTAGGTATTTGTTGTCAACCATAAACCATTTTCAGTATTTTATTCAGTTTTAAAAATTGTAGATTCTGAGTTTGTATCCAGATAAAACACCAATGTTCTTTTTAGTCTGATGTATCTGGAGAAGTCCTATCATTATTGAAAATGCATAGCTTTAAAGTGGGAAAATGCAGAAATTTCCTAATTTCAGACAGCTGTTTTATTCACTGAAGCATCTCAGTGCCAGACAATTGCAGGTTTACTTATTATAGGCAGAGACTCTGTAATTATAGCTTTCTAAAGAAGCATATAATGTATATTGTATTTGGGATATTACACAGAATTACATTTGCTTATTCAAATGAAAGTTTGAACACTACAAATTCAGCAGTTATTTCTACCATTGATGAAAATATTGAAAACAAAAGTTAGTAACTACCCCAAAACATTCTATTAGAACTAGATTGTTTTCACAAGTGTTTTTCTATTTATGTTGTGTTGCTGAATAAATGTACACTGGAGTAATAGGTTGTTTGCAAAGCATATTGCAAATATAGGTACTATTCCAAAGTGTACAAGATAATTGAGATGGCTAAATGATTATGGTATTTGAAATGTAAGCAGAGTATAATCCTCCTAAATCTAAAGGCATGCTTCATTTAGAATATAGCAAACTTAATTTTCTACACAGATGGAAGGAATATTATCATAAATAATTTTTAAATACACATAATCTAAAATATTTTTACTTGACTTTGGAAAGCATTATGTAATTTTATTTTGGTTGCAGATGTATCTTTATAATTATGTTCTTGAAAAAAATCAATATTAAATTTAACTTTAATTCAAAGAGCATCCACCTATTGATAGGAGAATGTTTTAGCGTTCCAGTAGGTTGAGGTGAGCTTGTGTAGTAGAGGAACCTGGGCTTAAACGTTAGCCCCACCAATTATTAGCTGTCGAAGTCTGAGCATGTTTTTAAGTGCTTTTACACAATTCCAGTTTCTTCATTTGAAAACGGTGATAATAATGCTGACATTTCTGGGTTGTTGCAGGAATTGAATAAAGTAATGTGCTTAGCACCAGTGTGTGGTATAAAGAGCTCAGAAATCTCAAATTATTTTTAAGAGATGCTTAACAAATGTCAGTTTACTGTCCTCGTCTTTCCTTTCTTTAATTCTGCTTATCTAAAGTCTTTGGACTTTTAAAGGCCTACTTTATTTATTTATTTTAGAGAGAGTATGCCCACACACATGCGCACACGCACACATAAGCTGGGGAAAGGGCAGAGGGAGAAGGTGAGTAAGACTTCCTGCTGAGCACAGAGCCCCACTCAGAGCTCTAATCCCAGGACCCTGAGATAATGACCTGACCCGAAATCAAGAGTCGGATGCTTAACCGAGTGAGCCACCCAGGGGAGCCCAAGACCCACTTTAAATTCATTCTCCTTTATGGATACTTCCTTGACCATTTTTTTTTTTTTTAAAGATTTCGTTTATTTATTTGACAGTGAAAGACACAACAAGAAAGGGAGCACAAGCAGGGAGAGTGGGAGAGGGAGAAGCAGGCTTCCCGCCAAGCAGGGAGCCCAATGCAGGGCTCCAACCCAGGACCCCGGGATCATGACCTGAGCTGAAGGGAGATGCTTAACAAGTGAGCTACCCAGGTGCCCCCTTGACAAATTTTAAAAATCTTCTTAATTTAACTATTTAAAAATCAAATTGAAATGGACAATACCAAATAGTACAGAGGGCTGATGATAAGCAGCAAGAGCACTGCCTACTTTTGTTCCATCTCTCAGTGCCATGACTCCGGGGTGTGGTACTCATGCTCAAATTCAAGTAGCAACATTGTTGAAAGGTAGCAGGACAAAAGATAGGATGGAGAGCAGGGCAAAGGATAACAGGTACTTTCTCTTGAAGGAGTATCCTGGGAGCTGTCATATTTTATTTCTATTTACATGTCCTCGGCCAGGGTTAGTTACATGGCCACAACAGCTGCAGGGAGGTTGGGAATTATTTTTATGATGAGAGGTCATATGCCCTGAGGAAAATTCAATTTTGATAGAAGGAAGCATGCATATTAGAGACAAAATTGGGTGTCTGAAAGAATTGGGCATCCTAGCCTCCTAGAATCCTTTCTTTCCCAGGTATCCATCTCTTTTCCCTTCCCTAAGGCCTTTGATATGTTTTCAATTATCTTGCTCTCCTCCAGGACTCCACTCCATAAGTAGATTACCAGATCCTTCTATATTGTTCATCAGCACCTAAGAGATAAGAAAACGTAATTTTACTTAAATAAGTTGCCTTATGTGGAAAACTTCAGTGCTTTATTGAGCTGGATTGTATTTTTTACCAGTATCTTCCCTTCCCCCAGGGAAGCATTATATTTCCCCATCTCATTGATTGGCCATGTGACCTGCTTCATGCAATACAATTGGAAATTAATGTGTTTCACTTTGGCAAAAGCTTTAGTAGTCAGTTTGTGCTTCAACTATTTTTTTTTTTTTCTCTCTGCAACATTATTCCGGAAAGCACTGCTCCTTCAGCCTGGGTACCAGAATGAAGAGGACATGGAGCAGAGCCTCCTCCAAATGCCCATGGACACGTAGCATGAGCAGGGAATAAACTTTCGTGGCTCTGAGACTCTCAGATCTTGGGGGTATTTATCACCACAGCATGATCTTGTCTATACAATTATTATGCTAAAATCATTTCCATCTGGTTTTCTTTTTACCTCAGTCACCTTCACCTCCTACCCAGAAAGGAGTGAAAAGGTATGGCAAAAAGGGAACGAAAGAAGAAAAGACCATTCTGGCCACATTAAGACCGTAATATCACCAGCTGCTTATTTTGCATTCTAATTTCGAAATATACTTGACATTTTAGTTTAGCATTTCCAATCATATATAAGCCAAATGTTAAGTGAGGTGATTATGGCAGGAAAAAAGTATCGCCTAAATGAATCTATTTATTTCTGATTTATTATTGAAAATACCCATCTGTCTAAAAGCACTGACAGAATAATACCTTTAGCAAGAAAAAATATAGCATATTTCTTCATCATGTTTTTATTCATGTATTTAACTCTCCAGCCAAGGGTTTATTTGATTCAGAGTCTTTGTCTTAAATATTGCCATTATTATAAGTCTGTGTGGTCATTCAGAAGTCAACGAATTGTTTGATATCACAAATGAATGAGAACTTTCTAAGTTGTATATTTCATACCAGGAAGCTTAGTCAAGCTAGAACTTGTGTCCCCACCTTCAGATTTGGCTATATGGATCTTGGCCTCACTGCCACTACTCTGCCCCTCCCTAAAGATTTGATAGCATTTTATTAAAAAAAAAATTTTTTTTAAATTTTTGACTCATTGATTTAACAGAGAGAGAGAGAGTGCTTAAGCAGGGGGAGCAGCAGGCAGAGTGAGAAGGAGAAGCAGGATTCCCTGCTGAGCAACGCGGGGCTCAACATGGGAATCAGTCGGGACTCAGTTGTAGAACCCTGGGATCATGACCTAAACCAATGGCAGTCATGCAACCAACTGAGTCTCCCAAGCGTTCCCTTGGTAGCATTTAAAAAAAAAAATTTTTTTTTTTTAAGATTTTATTTATTTATCAGAGAGAGAGAGGGGGAGAGAGCGAGCACAGGCAGACAGAATGGCAGGCAGAGGCAGAGGGAGAAGCAGGCTCCCTGCTGAGCAAGGAGCCCGATGTGGGACTCGATCCCAGGACCCTGGGATCATGACCTGAGCTGAAGGCAGCTGCTTAACCAACTGAGCCACCCAGGCGTCCCCCTTGGTAGCATTTTAAACAGAGAACCAGGCATGGAATTATGGTGGAGCTTTTTGTTCAACTCTTACCGTACAGATATTTCTTACACATTCATACCACTTGTAAGTTGTCAACATCTTTCTCTCAACCCATATCTTTGCCTAGGGGTCAATAACAAATTTTAGGTGAGACACAAAATCATTTCTCACCAAAGATTTAGAAGTCTTATGTAAAGAAGCTAATAAGTGGTTTTGGGAGTAGATGTGCTGGTTTGTCCATGGAACTAGTAAGGTTATAGTTTGACAGAATATACCTTGTCTGTTTTGTTTTTTTTTTTAACCATTCATTCTCAACATCCAGAATAGCACTTGGCACACAGTAGGTGCTCAATGAATATTTGCAGAGGGAAAGAATGGTAGATTCTCTGCAGGTCAGAACCAAGTCTTCCAGGTGACACTTAAACTTCGGATACTTTTCCTAGTGAAGAGATGTAAGTATTTTCTCATTTATATTTCCATCAGTATGAACCCTTAACATTATAAGTTGTGTCTGTGAAAAAATGAGGTATGCTTTTAAAACAATGGCCATCGGTACATTTAAAGGAGGTTTGACCTTCGGATTCCTTACCCTAGGTGTTCAATGACATTGCCACTGCTCAGAGCACATTATGAGACGCGCTTTTCCCTCAGCAGGTAATCCCTTGGTGGGGTTGGTATTTACAAGTGTTACCAGGTACTGGCTGCTGTGACTGGATGACATAGAGTCTGAAACCTGCAGGGCCCCTTCTGTTCGTCTGACTCCTACCTCAAGGCAGCCATGGGTGGTAGATACGGTAATTGTTAATGAATCTAATTTCTCCCAGTGACTAGTTGACTGTCACTGTCAGTGACAGTGGTTGTGGTAAAATACGCAAATAGATGTACTGAGTCTCTGAAGTTCCATAGCCACCAATGGCCTCCAAAAGTTGATTTCTTGTTTTTCTGTTTGGAGGTGGCATAAACACTGGGAAAGCAAATGGGGCATGAGGGAGAAATTGGTTCATTTTAACAGAAACTTCTTCCCCAGTTTAAGGAAAAATTAAGATTTTGTATCAGCTTTTAATGGATACACAAGCAGAAAATCATGGTGTAGAGGTAAAAAAGCCTGGGCTCTGGGGTAATACAGCCTGGTTTCAATGCCGAAACTTTAGTACTGTGGTCTTAAGCAAGTAACATTTTGTCTGTATTTCAGTCCTTATCTGTAAAATGGGAATGATGGTAATGTCTACCTCATAGGTGCTTTTTTTTGTTTTTTGTTTTTTTTTTTTGTCTTTTAATTAAGACCCAGTGGAAAAGAGCATGAGAAGGGCTTTTGAGTTACTGGACATTTTCTTAGTTGAGTTAAAGAGGCATATTCAGCTTGTAAAAATTCATCAAAGTGGACACTACGTGTACTTTTCTCACTGTATGTATTTCAATAAAAATTGAAAAGAAAATTCTCACCAGTAGGGCCAGTGAATTGCTGTCATAAGATCTCTCTCTGTCTCTCTCAGTAGAATTTCATGCTCTTCAGCAGGTAAACAAATGGAAAGCCTGAAATTATTTTAATTGGTAAAATTTTATAGATATATTTACATAAAGTACATTTAAATTTTTTGGATATATTTGGACCTAGTTGTCCAAGAGGGGTTGACTGCTCTTTGAACTAAATGAAACTCCTTTGGTTCACATTGGTTGTACAAAATTGATTTGTACAGGTATTTTCTAGGCTAGAGCTTAAAGATTAGACTTGGATGCTGCTACACCTGTTGTGGATGAATATTAAAGATCTTGCGGTACCTTGGTGGTTTTATTTGTTTGGTATTTTTTTAATGCTTTTTTTTTTTTTTTTAAGATTTTATATCTTTATTTGAGAGAGAGAGAGAGAAAGCACAAGAGCGGGTGAGGTTCAGAGAGAGAAGCCAACTCCCTGGTGTGCAGGGAGTCCAATGCAGGACTTGATCCCAGGATATTGGGGATCATGACCCGAGCTGAAGGCAGACACTCAACCAACTCAGCCACCCAGGCGCCCCATCTTGAGGTACTTTGTGAGAGAATATTTAGTTACAGGGTATTGAACCAAAATTTCTGCCATTGTGTGATGGAGAATTTGGCCTCAACTCCTGGGCTGATTATGCACCTATGCCTGTGTTGGAGTCACAGAAAGACCAAAGTTGGTGTCTCTGGGCCTCTGTGCTGTCCTTGTAAGAAACATTTAGGATTTGATGTAAGGTGGAATAGGCCTGTAAAAAGGCCATCAACTTTTTGTTTTTAACTCAGGGAAAAATAACAATAATAAAGGTAGAATTAATAGGACAGAGAGAATGGACTATCTCTGAAAATGTTTAAGATACTTTTTACATTGGGTTGGTCATTTTTTCTAGTTTTAGTTAATGAAACTGAGGTGGATTTCCAAGCACCGGTAGTTTTAGAAAATGTTCTTGCTTCTGAAGATAAGTATATATTAAAATTAATACTATGGCGTGTTCAGACAAGAAAAAATCAGCTTAGTGAAAATAAAAATTAGAGTCTATAGACAACTCAATAAGCTGACCGAGTCACTCTTCACTCAGGTTGTGCTTGTGTTACAATGACTGAGCCTTAAAATCACACTGCTTAATATGCACTCTTCAAAATGCTCTTAATTAAACACAGATGCTCAATTTTTTCACTTCAAGTTATGCTTCACTCAAGTCCATTGCTTATGCCAAACAAAACACCCCTAAAACTCCAAACCTTCTACTAAATAGTCTATGTACTTCAATTTCTCCTATTCTATAATTACACAAGCTAATTATGAAAGAACTATATATTTGGAGAAGGTCCCTTATGCATGTTAGTTTCTAATTACTTAGTACTGCCAATTATTAATGACCTGTATTATAAGAGTACTTTTAAAAATGGTATCTATCTTTTTAACTCTTTGCTGTAACAGCCCACAAAATTGTAGCTCTCCTGGGAGGTGGGGTAGGTCTGGGATATGCAATGGCTTAGAACCACATGGGCTAAGATACTTCTGACCAACTGGCACAAATTCACCCAGAAATTTTATAGGTTCCTATAAAAGGGCGTAGTTTTATCAACCTACTTTATGATACTGTTGGGAGAGATAAATTGTAAGATAGATTATAATGACAACAATATGTATAAGTCAATCCCCTGAGGCATAGGAGTTTAAATGCATCTACAAATCAGGTACATAACTGGTTACCCAGCAATGTAACCAAAGAAAGCAAATGTCCACTTGAGTTAAAGATAATGAGAATAGCATATGCATTAGACAAACACAGCAATAAGGTAGGTAAGATTTGCTTTCCTGTATTTGAAAAGGTTAGCAGGAAATGTTAAATATATAATTGAATATATTATGGCAGAAATGAGGTATATAATGGTATTATAATTGATTATAAAATATCCATAGGTAGAAAAATGTAAAGTTGTTCACATGTGGCTTTTCAATTGACCCTAGAAAGCAAGCTTTATGATAGTTTATTGAGAAAAACTTCTGGTCATTACTTATTAATAATGTATTTGAAATGTTTTCCTTGAGTATTTTCCTACTTTATGTCTGTTAAAGTGAATGCAGGAGATGAGAATACATCTGAGAAAGACTTTCATGAGGCCAGTCTTAAGGGAACAGTTAACAAGACTTCAGGTCTACAACCTAAAGGCATTGGGACTGTGGCCCAGTTATGAGAAAAGCCCTCAAGTGTGGAATTCCAAAATCATAAATGTTTTCTTTCTAGTAGGTCTTTTAAATAAACAAAACAGAATTTCAAAAGAGCTGTGTACTTCAAATATTCCTTCCTTTACTTCATGTTTGGAAAACGAATACAATATTCCTGCGCTTGTCTTGGGACAGAACTAATGTCCTCACCTGTTCTATGGCTGGCAAATGTGTGTGTGTGTGTGTGTGTGTGTGTGTGTGTGTGTGTATATATATATATATATATATATATATATATATATATAAAATTTTGTTATAAATAGGAAATCTGCAAAGCCCGGAGAAGAGACTTTTCAAAAGTTGGCAGTATGTTTTTGCCTCTGGTGCTCAACAGTATAATTACTTTGTGCTCAGTGAAACCATTCTGAGCAGGTTAGCTCAGTCCATCACAGAGAGTACCAGCTTGTCGGATCAACAGGTGACAACACTTCCTGTTTCCCAATTTCCCATGTGCTTGCAGATACAAATAAATAGTATGCATTACTAGCATTTTAGTACTAGATTTTTCAAAGACACCTTTTGTTATTTTGAGGGAGTTCCCTTCTATTCCTAGTTTGTTGAAGGTTATCAATCAGAAATGGATATTGGATTTTATCAGATGCTTTTTATGCATCTATTGAGATGGTCATAAAAATGGTTTTCCTTTTTTAGTTGGTTGATGTGGTTTATTATATTGATTAATTTTTGAATGTTAAACCAACTTTGCAAAATTCTCTGGCAGAGTTTGTGTCGAATTGGTATCATTTCTTTAATGTTCCATAGAATTCCTCACTGAAGCTATCTCGGCCAGGATTTTTTTTTTTTTTTAATGAAATAGTTTTTAACTGTGAATTTTATTTCTTCCATAAGTAAAGGACTATCTATCTTTTATATGAGTAAGCTTTGTTTGAGACTTTTAAGAAATTTGTCTGTTTCATCTAAATTTGTCAAACTTACTGGCCTAAAGTTTCTCATAGTATTCCCTTATTTTCCTTAATTTTTTTTCTTCTTTTCCCCTTATTTCCCTTTTATTATACATAGAGTTTGTAGTGATATCCCTTCTCTCACTCTTAATATTAGTAATGTGTCTTCTTTTTTTCTAGTCTGGCTGGTTGGAGGTTTATCAATTAAATTGATCTTTTCAAAAAATAAGCTTTTGGTTTCATATATCTTCTCTAATTTCCACTTTGATTTCATTGATTCCTGTCTCTTACTGTTTCCTTTTCTTTCTGCTTAAAATTGGGTTAATTTTTTTCCAGTTTCTTTTCTAATACAGCCATTGCATATTATAGGTATTATAGGTAGCCTTCCAAATATTGCTTTAGCTGCATTTAATGAATGTATGTTGTATTTTCATTTTCATTTAGCTCCAAATACTAAATCCCATTTTGATTTTTCCTTTGACCAGTGGTTTATATAGAAATTTGTCATTGAATTTCCAGATATGTGGAGATTGTTCGTATACATTCTTTTACTTCTTTCTCTCTCTTTTTTTTAAGATTTTATTTATTTATTTGACAGATCACAAGTAGGCAGAGAGAGGAAGGGAAGCAGGTTCCCTGCTGAGCAGAGAGTCCGATGTGGGGCTCTATCCCAGGATCCTGAGATCATGACCAGAGCCGAAGGCAGAGACTTTAACCCACTGAACCACCCAGGCACCCCTCTTTTACTTATTTCTTATTGAATTCCACTATGGTTAAAGAATATACTTTGTAAATTTTGAAACCTTTTAAATTCATTGAGATTTATTTTGTGACCCAGAAGGTAATCTATTTTGGTACATAATCTGTGTGCCCTAGAAAAGAATTGAGGGGATGGCAACATCTTTTTAAAAAATTGTGGGTTAAACTACTTTTTCTTGCAGTTTTATTAAGTTTTGTTTCATACATTTTGATCTATTATTTGGTGCTTAAACTTTTGAGATCCTATTTCTTTGTGGTAAATTGGCCTTTTTATCATTAAGAAATGATATTATCTTTGGTAGTATTCTTTGCTCTGAAATATATTTTGTTTGATATTAATATAATTGCTTGGGCTTTCTTTTGATTAGCATTAGTATGGTCTATATTTTTCATCATTTTACTTGTAACCTATTAGTGACTGTGTTTAAAGTGCATTTCTTGTAGATAGCATGTGGTTGGACCTTTATTTTTTAATCTAATCTGATCTCTGCCTTTTAAATGTAGTGTTTAAACCATTAACATCTAATATGATTGTTGAGGTGGTTGATTTTAATCTATCATCTTGTTATTTGTTTTGTATTTGTCCTTCTATTTGTCTTCTCTTTTTCTGCCTTCTTTTTGCTTATTTTCTATGGTTCCATTATTTTCCTTGTCTGTTTATTAGGTATCATGTGTGTGTGTGTGGGGGTTGCCCTAGGGTTTAGTGTTTAAAATAGTAAACCCAACTTCAAGTAGTATTATACTACTTCATGTACAATAAAAGATCCTTTAGTAGTACATTTCCATGGTCTTCCTTCCAGGCTCTGTGCTATTTGTGTTATTTTACCTCTTCATATATATAAACCACACAGTACCTGATCATTATTTTTTTTCTTAAACTGCCAACTATCTTTTAAAAAAATTAAAATACAGTGTCTTATATTTACCCATTTACTTATTATTTCTGTTCTTTATCCTTTCATTTAGCTGAAGGTTTCTATCTGGCATTATTTTCCCTTTGCAGTATAGGTCAGCTGGTGATGAATTTTTTCATTTTTTATATCTGAAAAAGTTTTTATTTTGGTATCATTTTTGAAATGACTGGGTATAGAATTCTAGGATGACAGTTGATTTCCTTCATTACTTAAAGATGTTGCTCCACTGTCTTTACTTTTGCATGGTTTTTTGATGAGAAATCTGATGCCATTCTTACATTTTTTCCTCTTTGTGCAATGTTTCTTTTTTTTTCTCTGACTAATTTTTAAAATTTTATTATTTTTTAAAATTTGAGAGAGAGAGAGAGAGAGAGAGAGAGAGAAAGCAAGAGAGCAAGGTAGTGGGAGGAAGAGCAGAGGGAGAGGGATAAGCAGACTCTGAGCTGAGCATGGAGTCCATTGCAGGGCTCAATCCCATGACCCTGAGATCACAAAATGAGCCAAAATCAAAATGCTTAATTGGATGGATCAATTAGATGCTTAACCAGTTGAACCACCCACATAGCCCTCCTCTGGCTGATTTTAAGATTTTGTCTTTATCATCAGTTAAGTAACGTAATTATAATGTGCCATGCTATGCGTTTCATAATCTTTTTGTTTGTTTGATGTTCATTGATCTTAAGCATCTATGAGCTTACAGTTTTCATCAAATTAAAAAAATTCCTGACCATCGTTTGTTTAAATTTTTTTTCCATTTCCTGAAACATGGGGTCCCACATAGTCATTTGTATTAATATTTACAAATTGCGTAAGTGACCCTGCCAAGAAGGAAAATTATTTCTAGAGTTACTTTGGCTGAATTTCACAGATTCTCTAATACTAAAAAATGACCTCTAAATCACAAAAGGTTCTTGCTCCATTCATTTTCCTCCATTCCTTATGCTCATCAGTCTCATCATAGATACAAATGTTTAATTGGCTAAAAGCTTCAAATATCCATTATAAAGATACTTTTCACTCACATGTAATAGGATAGCAAGATACAAATGTTTTGAAGAGCTGAAGAGGTAACATAACCATGTGATGCTGAGTTGCAAGACAATATAGAGAGGTAGGAACTTTGGCAACCTCAACAGGCTTATAATGGCCAAAGGTGTCTACACTTAAAGCACAACACAACAAAACCCAGTCAAATAAAAAACTTCTGCAACCCTTCCTTAGCCTGTTTATTGCCAGTAGTGACTTCTGTGAAGAGCTCACAATCAGATAGAGAAAGATACATAATTGTTCCTGGATTGCTTCTCTTAAGAATATCTTCAAATCTATTAGCATCTTTTGTTCAATAATGAGTTAGAGTACAATGTCTGGCATATGGTAAGTGCTCAACTGGTGGTATATCTCTTATCGTTACTATTGTTTTTATTGTTCTTTTTCACTGCAGATTTAGTAATGATGGTGATCAAAGTCATAGCAGCTGGGAGCTACAAGTTTCAAAATGGGCAGCAAAAGAAGACCAAGTAGGGGAGAAGGGAAAAGTGTTTCTTTTAAAGAAGCCTGTAAGCTGATCTTGGGGAGAAAGGAGAAAGTCCTGGAACCGCTAGGTGAGTGAACCTGAATCAGATATTCATGAAAGATGTGTCCCCACTGGCCTATTCCTTAGTCTTCATTGAGATGAGATTTTCTTATTGACTTCTGGAGCTTCTGCAAGGAAAGTCTACCACCAGAAGCAGAAAGCATATTGTTTCATTTCTCCGTGGTATTTGTTTGATAGCAATGACACCGATTCTTGCCACAGAACTTTGGGGGAGCTCCCTACTTCCTCTAGTTATTCTCTGTGGATATATCTCACAAGACTCCAGGATGTTCATAAGGCCAAGTATAGGGATAGGGAAAGGGCCTGTATACTTGGCTGGGTGATGGTGGGGAAGGAAGTCACTAGATAAATATTGAGAGGTTGTGAGAGGGCGGAACTGAAGAAGTATGGATGCTTGAGTTGAGATGATGGTTAGATATCTTATCATATAGTTGATATGATATGTTTTTGTTGAAACTAAATTTAGTGATGTTTTTCTGATTTACCTCCTGAGTAATGTTCTCTTAAACCTTTTGGTTTAAACACCCATCATTAAAAAGTTTTGAATGAATACCCTCAATATACATATTTATTACATTATATGTTATTTTGAGGAATTAATTATTAAGGAATATGTAAACTGTAAAACAATAAATTTTAAAAGGATAAGAAGTAAATAAATGGAAGTAGAAGTCCTAATAATAGTGTACCACCTGGGGTGTTACATACTCTACCTTAGAGATGAGAGTTTGGGAGGAAGGGTTTAAGAGAGGCAAGCCTTCCATTTCTAGGTAGAAGTCTTTCAGACCCTCTACCAGGCCTTATGGCTTAGTTCTCCACTTAATGTATAGGAAAAGATTACAGTATCATTGAAATGCAAGCATATGGTCAGAGAGCATTTCTAGGAAATTCTAAATTATGAAACCAACTGTATATAAGTTTGCCTATTGTGTGCCCAACATTACTCATTGTAATGGGCATTAAAAAAGATAATGTCTGTTCAATCTAAACCAAACACTGTGGAGGAGGTATCATTATCTTCATTCTATAAATAAAAAAGCAGGTTCTCAGTAATTCTAATGCTGATCTATTTCTGAAGCCCATCTTTTCATCACTTCTTGATCTTCTGGCTAAGATCAAGTGCGAAGCCCATCTTTCCATTCTGCTGGGCTTCTTCAGGACCATGGTGTATCCATCTCTGTATAGACAAGATTTGTCAACTGTCCTTCAATGAAAGACTCTGTTCATGGAAAGTTAACCAAAATCTTCATCAAAATTTTATATTGACTTGTAGAATCATTTTGGATGAAGAACTTGCAGGTTATAGTAAGCTATTATGATTTTTATTATATAAAAGACAATAAAACAAGGGAAATGACAAAGGAATTTGAAAACACCCATAGATACTCTTATAGCATATTTTACTTTTATTTTTTCATGTTTTCTTCCAATTTTTGTTTATTTTTAATTTTTTATGTTTTCTTCCAATTTTTACCCAGATACATATTAGTTGCATAATTTCAATCATAGTTTAAAATATTACCTTGTTTTCTGATAATGTTTTTCACAAAAACATTTCTTGAGGTGATAGAGATATAGCATGGTAGCAACATTGAAATGTTTAATGGGTTCATTAAATTTTATCAAATATTAGTATTTTATTTAACTTTCTACTAATTATTAGATCCATTGTTCCCAAACTGTTCTATAATACATGATGCTAAAAAAGCACATTTTGTGCATTCAATGATTAGAAATTTAATTTCTTTAAAATAATAACTAATGCAATAGCTATTATGTATTGAGTTTTTACTGTGAAGCAGACACAGTTTGATGGGGTGAAATTTCAGGGTAAAAGGCATGAACATTATCATTGTTCTTAATATATTAAGATTGCTACTAGATTACTAGATTGCTAGAGGTGATACGAATTGACAATACAACTTGGAAGTAATATGTAACTTTACCATTTTCTCCACTACTCTGCCAGTGTGGATAATTATTATTGTATCAATGTTAAACATTTTATAACTTTAATGAGTGATACCAGAATTCTTCTTAAGGAGGGAACAGATTTTGTTTGTGAAAATACCTTGATAAGCCACTTTAAGTTGAAGAAGGAAATTCTGAATTCATAGAATGGAAGGAGCCAAGATAACAAACTGCTGTGTATTTGAAATAAGCAGGAATTTGGGGATTAGGAACAAGAGGGAAGGGAAGAGGGAGAGAGGCGAGAGTGGACTATAACATGGCAGGGGACTGAAATCCTAACTGTGCAAATGGCTGAGTGACTTTTGCAACAGTATCTAAACTTGCATTTTTGGTTTGCTTCTGCTGTAGCCTTACAAATTTCCTGACCTCCCAAGTTTGCAGTCAAGCTTTTCCATACATAGATCCCATAGGAATGATTGGTTTGAGGGAAATTAAGGAAAACAGTTTCATAATTAGATCAAATGTAGTGTGAAATTAAACCGGATGCGTGAACAGGATGGTGAGATGTTCCCTAATAGAACTAATTCAAAAATTTTAGGAGTTTTAACTGGAGGTGACAACCAAGAAAATGTACATTCCTAAGAAATTCTCTAAAGTTCTCGAGAGGGCTTTGTATCTCCACTCGGCATAAATTAAGGGTTTGACTGCTTGTATATAGGTCTCAAAAGACGTGTAGACTCCAGTAGACATCTGGTTGGTGTTCACTTTTCTTAACAATGGCTTCAGTTGGCACTTCCTCTGCCTCTGTCTTCTGTTGCAGTGACTCACCTTCATACCAGATTTGGGCCATCAGTGGATTTTCAGATACAGTATCTGAAAAAGGCTTTTGTTATTTCTTGATTTTGTTTATTTCTAGAATGACAGCTCAGAAATTGTTCACCAGAACAATTTCTGAGCTGTCATTATTGCATTTAATCATCATTAAGAAAATGGAAAAGCTAGGGCAATGTATATAATACAAAGGGCCTTCAAGTCAAATGTTGGAAGAGATGGTCAGCCAGACCAGTAGATTATTTTTACTGATAATATCATATCACATTTGGGTGCCTGGGTGGCTCAGTGGATTAAGCCTCTGCCTTCAGCTTGGGTCATGATCTTGGGGTCCTGGGATTGAGTCCTACATTGGGCTCTCTGTTCAGTGGGGAGTCTGCTTCCCCATCTGTCTCTGCCTGCTGCTCTGCCTACTTGTGATCTCTCTCTCTATCAAAAAAAAAAAAATCTTAAAAAATATATATATCACATTTAGCAAAAGGAACAAGACTTGCTATTGTGACCTTGTTCCATAGTTTACCTTGAGTTTTTTTTTTTTAATATTTTACTTTATTTTATTTATTTGACAGACAGAGATCACAAGTAGGTGGAGAGGCAGGCAGAGGTGGTGGGAAGCAGGCTCCCCACTGAGCAAAGAGCCTAGTGTGGGGCTCGATTGCAGGGCCCTGGGATCATGACCTGAGCTGAAGGCAGAGGCTTTAACCAAACTGAGCCACCCAGGCACCCTTACCTTGAGCTTTTTAAGACAGTTTTTAACATGAACACTTAATGAGGCAATTTTTAGCTCTTGTTTTATTAGAGATATTTATGATTGTGTCTTATTATATCTACTACCATGAAAGCTCTTGGAAGGCAGGACATGTGTCCTTTTTCTATTTTTTACACTTTTGCCTTCAACATAATTTGAAGCATGCAGTCCACATTAATTTTTTAAAAGTATTTATTTATTTATTGAAAAAAGAGATTTATTCATTTATTTGAGAGAGAGAGAGAGAGAGAACACAAGCAGGAGGGTCGGAGAGACTCTCAAGCAGACTCTGTGCTGAGCGTGGAGCCTGATTTGGGCTTGATCCCAGGACCCTGTGATCGTGACCTAAGCTGAAACCAAGGATGAGACACAACTGACTGCACCACCCAGGCACGCCATGCATGCAGTCTATGTTTAATAAGTATTTATTTATTAAATAAATGTGGACTACCACATTTATTTACTGTAGGAAGTACAGCCACCTGTACTTCTCAGGAAACATGTATCATGTTCATTTCTTATTTTGATCTCTTAGTTTTCCTACTTTTAAAAATTTTATTTTCCTTGTATGTTGACCTTTCCCTTAATTGTCAGGATTCTATAATTTATAATAGTATTCTATTAGCTATGATGCCTAATGATGCTTGAACCATGAATTATTCTCTGGGTATGTTCTTCTCCTAAATGGTATAGTTATTTTCTCCAATACCTTCTAGTAACTAGTACATTGAAAACTGTAGTGGATACTTAATAAATGATTCTTGGCTGATTCACTCATTGTTGACAGAAGTTTCTTAGCACAAATTATGAATCCATCAAGTCACATAATTGACAAAGTGTCCTTTTATTATTTATTAACAAACAAAAACATGAACATTTGAGGGGCAGTCTCCGGGCAATTTAGAAGAACAGATGGAGTAATTTAACTCCTTTAGATCGTTGGAAGGCTGACAGGTACCACGTCGAGCGAGCGCAGTCACCTCCATCTGGCACACACACGGGTAAATTTAGCACCGGAAGATAATGGTAAAACAGATGCTCCTGCAAAGGTACAGGACTCACAGTGGCAAAAATAGACTTTGCCCACTCAGGGACCTTACTTAAAGGGCAAACTTTGAGCTGCAATTAATAAAAATAATGAGACTGCTTTTAGGTTATGACTAGTTTTAAAACATTAGTCAGAGATATAAAGTTCTATATTTAGGAGCAGTAAAATGAGTATACATTTTCCCCTACTCATTTGGGATCCTGAGTGCTCTGCAGCATTTTGTGAGAAAATCAGAGGGCACTGCTAAGTCAGTGACACAGAAAATGCTCTCACATTCCCTGAATTAAATCCTTGGGCTTTACAATCTCTGATTCTTTCCTGTAAACCTGAGAGAAGATTCCTATAGTGGGTGTGATTACTTTTATATTTCCAAGTATGAGCCTCCTCTATTTAATTTGCTTGAGCACCTTTAAGTGTTTCAGTTACGTATAAAAGGGAAATAATGTTTTAGAAAACTAAGAAGTATTTCTGATCTCTCTCGTCTTGCAAAGCAATTTGTATCTCTGGATGTATTCAGGGAAAGCCATTTAAGGAGGCCCCCCATTGTTCTGAATTGCACACATGTGCATGTTGAAAGGCCACGCTTTCTGATGTGGCATTTAGGAAGAATGACATTTATAAATCTCTACTGCTGGAGTTGTGGAATAGATGACTTAGAAACGGAGGTTCTTATGCACCAAAAGATCTTTGTTACATATTTGAAATTTTTTCTTAAAAAAATGGGTCTATTGAGGCTGTCAAGAAATGCAGGTGTGTCCTGTTTGAGATACTGGAATGAAAGGTATTCGGTTGAATGAAGGGTCACATGCACAGAATAATGATACACACCCCCCCCCCCCAATTTCCAGACAAGTTGAGAATGTAGCAATTGAAATAAACCAATGAAGCTTATACTCTAGGGTATTCCACCCCCCCACCCCCGCCGAGGGCCCTTTCCCAGTAAGAGTTCTTTGCAAAGAGCAAGAATGGAATCTGTATGCTTTTACATGAGTTAATATGCTTGGTCAAAATTTAGCAGTTAGGTATTGTGAAGGGTATTTTCTTCAGAGGGATACAAAAATACACATTTGAAAAGAATTGGTTACAAAAAGCAGTAGTTTCTTTGTTGAACATGTGTAGAATGTTCTTTATTTTCTTTGAGTGGTTGTATGAGTAGAACAATGGGGAAGGAGGCAAATGAATTAGGCCCCTGGTGGGCAATCTGAAATTCTTGTCTGGCTTTGCTTTGTTACCTGGGCCTAGACACTTAACCCCTCTGGATGTGATTTTCTTATTAGGTATGAGTAAGGCAGAGTGGAACTAAGTATATAGTAGGGGTATTTCTACACTTTGAATATGTCATTCCAACTCATTTGTATTATATTGTTTGTTTTCTGGAGTCATCTGTCAATCTGTTTGCTTCATTGAATGTAACATCATCTTTTTTCCCTTTTAGCTACTTATAATTATATTTTGTCTTTGATTTTCAGCCGTTTTACAGTGATCAGTTTATGTATTCTTTTATTTGCATTTATTCTGTTAGGGTTTGTAGAACATCTCAAATCTCTGGGTTGGTTTCTTTCATCATTTGTGGAAAATCATTTCACTAAGTGCTGCTTCTGCTCCATATTTTCTTCTCCTTTGCCTTCTGGGGATCCAAATACACATATGTGTACCATATTTCTCTTATGCTCATTTCTGTATTTTCTATTCATTTGTTTCCTTATGCATTAGTCTGTAATTTTTCCTGACCTACTTTACAGTTTGTGAATCTCTCATCAGCTTTATTTAATCTGCCGTTAGACCCATCAGTTGTGCTCTTAATTCTGCTTACTATATTTTAGTCATAAAAATGTCACTTGCTTTTTTATAATTTCCATTCCTCTATCAAAATTATCCATCTTTCCATTTAATTTCTTTAAAGTATTAATTATAGTTTTAAAAAATTCATGTCTAATAACTCCAGTAAAATTTTTTGGGCTCTGTTTATACTGTCTGTTATTCTCTTGATTATGGTCAAGATTCTGTTTCTCAGTAACTTAATGCCAGACATCATATATGAAATCTTCGGTTCTGAATTATTTTTATTTTTCTTTCTCTTTCTTTCTTATTTACTTAATTATTCTTTCTTTCATTCATTCTTATTTATTTATTGATTAAAAGATTTTTTTTTTTAAGAATTTTATTTATTTGACAGAGAGAGATCACAAGTAGGCAGAGAGGCAGGCAGAGAGAGAGGAAGGGAAGCAGGCCCCTGCTGAGCAGAGAGCCCGATGTGGGACTTGATCCCAGGATCCTGAGATCATGACCTGAGCCGAACGCAGTGACTTAACCCACTGAGCCACCCAGGTGCCCAAAAGATTTTTTTTTTTATTTGACAGACAGAGATCACAAGCAGGCAGAGAGGCAGGCAGAGAGAGGAGGAAGCAGGCTCCCCGCTGAGGAGAAAGCCCCATGCGGGGCTTGATATCAGGACCTTGGGATCATGACCTGAGTGGAAGGCAGAGGCCTTAACACACTGAACCACCCAAGCGCCCCCATTCATTCTTTTTAAAAGAGAGGGTTTTTGTTTCAAACAGTTGATTAGGGCAGGGGACTGCCACCTTCATTTAGCCAGGAACTGATGATACAAAGCTGGACTTCAGTGTACGTGAGGGCTGATTGTACAGTCTGTCTGGTTCACCCCTATGTATATAGATTCACCACAGGACGTCAGGGGTTCTTTCTGAAAGTTTTGACGATTTCTCAAGATTGCTTTTCCTTAGTGTACTCTGAACTCCAATTAATGTTTTCCTTGGCCACTTAAGATGGTGGAAAGTTCTATTCAGCTTCTCATCCTCTCAGACAGCCTTTAAACCACCACTGTTAAATTGACAAAATCCTTCAGGTCAAAAGCAACACATCCACTGTTGAGCCTATTTTCTCTGTATTCCTTTTCTCTGTTGAATCAGCTTTTCTAAATGTCAGTGTTTTTGAAATTCTCTGATGCTTTAAACATTATATTTTAAAAAAATATCTTTTTAGTTTTCCATTTGCTCTCAGAAGGAGGATTTTTTTCTGGCAAAAAACAAAGACAAACAAAACTCTCCAAAACTCTAATCTGCACTTACAGGAAGCGAGAAGTCCCTTTCAAGTGTTAAACTCTAAAATTGTATATTTTTATGATTTTACTTTAAAAGGGTGGATTATTGTTTTTTAGTAGTCAATCTGCAAAGAGCATAAGAGAATAAATACCTGGGTGCCTAGATGCCCCATTTGTTGTTAAATATATTTCTTTCACTTGTTCTCATTGGTGGAAATGAAAGGCCAAGATTATGGAAAGACTGACAGAATCGCTTTTTGTACAGCAGAACTTATGCATGCCCTCTCTCATGCTTCTACATTAACTAGGGTGACATTTTTGCATTTCTTTAATGAAAGCAGGATTTTCCCATTCTTCATCCTGATGAGAAAAATCTTTAACCAAAATAACAGTTGAGAAGCTATTGATCTGAAGCCCATGTGAAACTCTGCTTTTTCAAAGTCTTTTGGGATATACCAAGTCCAAATCATAGGTGCCTCCATAAGTAATTAGATAGGCAGTATTTCCACAGCTGTGCAATACCACATGGTTTTGCTTTCTTAGGCTTAAAGGAACTTCCTTCCTTTGCAGTTAAAAAGTCAACCGTGTCAGATTCTATACACTCATCCTTCTTAAATGGGTCAGAGAAGGTCTGAGAAACTTAGGTTTGAACTCCATGATATTCTGACTTTTACTGAAAGAGAACTCAATTAAGTATGTCACATGTTGGAGTCAAGAGGTTCTGCAGCCAGTGCAGCAAATGCTTTAGCTTTTGACTGAATTATTTAATTTGCAATAATGACACACTGAAAGACAGGTGGAAGTAGTGAAGCTGCATGCCCCGCTGACCACGGATTTCAGTTCTCAGCCAAGGATGTCCCTGCAGATTTGCTGAACAGGGCATACGTGGGTCTCTGTTCTTCCCCCAGGCTCATGTTTGGCTTAGCTTTTTTCTTTGCACTGCTTTTCTGATTTCACTATTGTAGGTTCATTTAAGGTTGAATACCTGATGTCATCTCTGTTCTCATTACAATCTAGTTAGCAGTAACACAATAGGGATAGTCTTTCAAATAATATTAAGAGATACAAAGTGACCTATTGAATAAAGTTACTTTGGATTTCACTGAAGGAATGTCTTCCTTTATGAGGAAGAAGGTAAGACTCTTTTCATCTTTCATCATTGATAAGCCAAAAATTTGAGAAGGGTAGAGACTATATGTAAAAAGAACACCTTTATTTGTTACCAATATTAAAAAGAAAAATGTGTCTTTTAAAATGGTGTTCTTGGGGCACCTGGGTGGCTCAGTGGGTTAAGCCGCTGCCTTCGGCTCAGGTCATGATCTCAGGGTCCTGGGATCAAGTCCCGAATCGGGCTCTCTGCTCAGCAGGGAGCCTGCTTCCTCCTCTCTCTCTCTCTCTGCCTGCCTCTCTGCCTACTTGTGATCTCTCTCTGTCAAATAAATAAATAAATAAAATCTTAAAAAAAAAAAATAAAATAAAATGGTGTTCTTTTTTTGCTTTTCCTTTTATTATTTTGAAAGGTATAAAGAATGGCCAGCTTATAAATTTAAAACTTTTTTTTTGTAAAAATGACACTGGCTATATCCAACTGTCTTTCAATAAATGTATGTACATAAAGACATTTTATACAATATCCTGTAAATATGATCGTACTACACTATAGGTTGGTATTTTTTATTCAATAATGAATTATGAATACTGTTGCAAATAAGTAATTATATATCTTCATCATTAAGATATGCAAAATAGAAGGAGAATGTTTGTCACAATTTAGTAACTTTATTATTTTTGGGAAGAGTAGATGTTGCTACAAGTTTTGGATTGAATTGTGCCTTTCAAAAAGATATGTTAAGGTCCTAACCCTTGGCACACATGAAGATGACCTTATTTGGAAATAGGGTCTTTGAAGATGTAATTAATATAGCCATATTGGATTAGGATGGGCCCCAAATCCAATGACTGGTTTTCTGGTGAGAAGAGAGATTTGGAGACACAAGGATGAAGGCCATGTGATTATGGAGTCAGAGACTGGAGTGATACACCTACAAACCAATAAATGTCAAGGATTGCCAGTAATCACCAGAAGCTAGGAAGAGGGAAGGAAGGGTCCTCCTTCCCCTCAGAACCTGACCCTCGATTTCAGACTTTTAGATTCCGGAACTGAGGGAGAATAAATTTCTGCTGTTTAAGCCTCAGTTTGTGGCAATTTGTTACAGCAATCCTAAGAAACTAATATAATATGCTATGTTGAGCTATTTTATTTTGAGTATTTCCTTGTTATTACTAGTATCATATAGTCCATGTATCATGTGTTGGCACTTCATCTTGGTGATTAAAGAAGCAGGTATTACGGTGTGTAAATAGAATTTAGGAACTATGGCATAATAGACCTGATAAGTTTTTCAAGAGATCTTTATCCAGCTTTAGTCTCTTCTACTAAAAGAGGACAGGGAAAATGTAGATACATTTTAGAGCAACAAAAAAGACAAATGGTCTGAAAAATAAGGCATGTTAGTCACAGTATCTGGAAGCTGACAGGAACTTTATTGGTCATTCACTTCAGGGCTGGCATATTATTCGCACGTGTGTGGGCCCTTCCATAGCAGACACTGCTGTTGAGACTGGGTGCTGTTCTGGCCCAGACCCAGATGCCTAATCCTCTGCCACATGGGTATGACCAACCAATCAGCTCTGACTCAAATAAAGCTTATTCACTGCTAGAGTTCAGTCAAATTTTTTTCTTTACAGATGAAAAAACTGAAGCCCAGGAAGAGAAAGAGAGTTAATCATAGGACTCAGAATAGATTAATAATTGTATATTAATCCCCAAATTCCAGTCTAGTGCCTTTCTATTCACCACAATGTCTCCTTCTCAGCAACATGCAGAGAATGAAAATCTTTTGTTGGAGAAAATATACTGGAGGTGTCAAAAGTTCTTTCAAAATCTAAAATGGATTCCATGACTCCTCAGTAGTATGTCCTAGAGTCCCTAGGGATACCAGATCATTTAGGACACAAATTCAGTTTTAGAGCTTGGGTATAATTCTATTGAGTAACAGCTGTGGTGGTGGTCAGTGAAGGAAAGAAAAAAAAAACAAACTATGTTCCTAGAAGGATATAGGTTATACTACTTTGGTTTCCCTACGCCACTATTTCACAGTATTTATTAAGTAAAACTGTGCTCCATGACAGGGATATCAAGATGAGTAAAAGGAACACCTCAACCTCAAGGAGGTAAGTAATTAATGGCAACATGGTGAGGTCAGTTTGGTAATGCATTTTTGGTGCTGGGACATAGCACAGCTAATAGTACTCTATTATTTATAGAATTAGGATAATGGAAAAAAGTTAGAAGGTAATTAGAGATCATTGATCTTACCTCATAGTCAACGTAGGAATCCTCTTTATGCTGTATCCTGCAAAAGATCAATTAGTTCGTCTTCTATTGACCCGATTGACTTAAAGTTATATACATGAAAATACGTGTGTGCACATTTGTGCATGTGTCTACATGCATGTACTTTTGCTTCCACCTTATTCTCAAGTAATTCATAATCTAAAAAGATAAAAAATTCTCCTCTGGTCTTTGCTTGAATATTTACAGAGATGAGGCATTTATTATTTCACAGGGAGCTTAAACTATTTTTTGAATATCCATCTATCATCTCCAAAATTCAGGGGCTGTTTTGCCGAGACATTGAGAATCATTCTAGACGCTACCAAGAATCCTGTTCATATTGCCTCCTAAATATTTCTTGGATTCCATTCTCTTTTTCCCAGTTTCTGTGGTTTCTGTTTTAGTTCAGATTTGGTTATCTCTACCTTGGATTTCTGCTAGTCTCCATACTGATTTTTGTATCTCATAGATTTCTTCTTTGCACAGTATTCAGCATGATATATTTTAAAAAGATATGGCCATATGGGGGAACCTGGGTGGCTCAGTTGGCTAATCATCCAACTCTTGACTTCAGCTCAGGTCATGATCTCAGGGTTGTGAGTTCGAGCCCCAGGTTGGGCTCCATGCTGGGTGCAGAGCCTGCTTAAGATTCTTTGTCTCCATCTGCCCCATCCCACCCCCAACCCCAGCTAGTGCATGCTTGCTCTCTTTCTTTAAAAAAAAAAAAAAAAAAAAAAAAAAAGAATAGACATAGCCATGAAATTTCCCCTCTAAAATTCTTTAGAGATGTCCTATTGTCTTAAAAGGAGACATCGTAACAGTTATATTGGATGCTAGAAGACAGTGGAGCCAAGCCTTCAAAATTCCAAGGCGATATATATACTTAGTTATATTAAAGCTATAGTGTGAAGACAAAATATATATTTCCAGAAAGCTAATCAATCATGTCCTTTGCCAATACAAGCAAGTAAAAGAAAGGGGAATCTGAAATCTTGGAAATGAGGGACCTGCCCAAGAAGGAGCAATGAGAATTTTTGAAATGATATTTAAGGGATATTTCCAGGTAATAGCTATACAGAAGCACTTAGAGAGGAGAAGGAAGGTAGAGGGCTCTAAAAGCAGTGTTTCCCCCAAAACAATCAAGCAAATATATCAAACTGATATAGTACCTGGTTTTAATAACTATAACGAGAGTAATTTTATGTTTTGGGACAATTGAATGTGAACTAATGATAAGTACAGAGATAATAAAGCAAATAAGAGTGAAGCCATTATTAATTCCAAGGGAAAAAATGGTACCAAAAAATTACATAATCCAGGCCCAGAAATAAACTTTACATATATAGTCAAATGATTTTTGACAAGAATATCAGGACTGTTCAACAGAAAAAGGACAGTCTTTCCAACAAATGTTGTTGGGAAAACTGTATATTTACATGCAAAAGAATGAAGTTATACTCTTATCTTGAGCCACATAAAATATTAATTCAAATTGGATCAATGACCTAAATAAAGACCTAAAATTATTAACTTCTTAGATGAAAACATATGGGAAAATCTTCATGATACTATATTTGGTAATGATTTCTTAAATATAATCCTAAAAACACAACAAAAATAGATAAATGGGACTACCTCAAAATGAAAAGCTTTTGTGCAAAAAAAACCCACCAACAGAGTGAAAAGATAACTTACAGAATGGGAGAAAATATTTGCAAATATTAGATCTGGAAAGGATTAATATTCAGAACATATAAAGAACTACAACTCAACAAGAAACAAGAAGCAACCTGATTAAAAAATAGGCAAAAGACTTGAGTAGACATTTCTCCAAAGGAAGAATGCATATGGCCAATAAGTATATGAAAAGATGCTCAGCATCAAAAATCATTAGGAAAATGCAAATCAAAACTATAATGAGATATCAATTCACATGTGTTAGGATGGCTATTTGTAAAAACAAAACAAAATAACAAGTGTTGGTGACAATATGGGGAAACTGGAGCCCTTGTATATTGTTGGTGGAAATGGTGCAACCACTTTGGAAAACAGTATAGCAGTTCCTCAAAAAATTAACCATTGAGGAGCGCCTGGGTGGCTCAGTGGGTTAAGCCTCTGCCTTCAGCTCTGGTCATGATCCCAGGCTCCTGGGATCCAGCCCAGCATCGGGCTCTCTGCTCAGCAGGGAGCCTGCCTCCACCTCTCTCTCTGCCTGCCTCTCTGCCTACTTGTGATCTCTGTCTGTCAAATAAATAAATAAAATCTTTAAAAAAATTAAACATTGAATAACCATAAGATCCATAATATATATATATATATATATATATATATATATATATATATATATCCCCAAAAGAATTGAGAGCAGAGACTCAAAGAGATATTTGTATACTCACATTTATAGTAACATAGTCAAAATAGCTAAAAGGTAGAACCAATCCAAGTGTCTGTCATGGATGAATGCATAAGCTATATTTATTGTTACTATACATGCAGATGCATATATGTTGTTATATGTTATGTACATAATTTAATGTTATTCAGCCTTAAAAAGGTAGAAAATTTTGATACATGCTATAACATGGATGGACCCTGAGGACATTATGCTAGATGAAATAAACCCATCACAAGAAGACAGATATGATTCCATTTGTATGAAGTACCTAGAGTAGTCAAATTCTTAGAGACAGAAAGTGGAATGGTGATTTCTAGGGCCTGGAGGGAAGAGATAATGGGAAGTTATTGTTTGGTGGGTACAGAGTTTCATCTGGGGAAGATGAAAAAATTCAGAGATGGATGGTTGTGATGGTTGCACATAAGTGTAAATGTACTTGATGCCTCTGAATTATCCACTTAAAAATGGTTAAGATGGTAAATTTTGTTACATATGTTTTACTGCAATTAAAAATTAGCAAACTACTTTGCTAAGAATGAAATAAGCAGACATTTCAACCTGATTTCTTACTGATCAGTGGACAAACTGATTACTTTTTCTATATCTTATAATATTGGGATATCTTTGTAGCTTTTAGTCAGCTTCTCAAATAAAATGCCTATTGTCATTAAAAATTACATAGTGTACAGCTTAGCTGAGACCCAAACTTACATTAATATTCTTATTTACACATTGAATATTGATTTTAACTTAAATTATAATATATTCTTTTGGGAGTTGGGGCAGGGGTGGATATGGTGTAAGAGAACTAAAATTTGATCTTTAATTTTAGGGAGCTAATAAATTATGTCTAAGATTGTAAATTTACAAAATGGAAGTTCACATATGTTATTTGTGTAAGTCCAGTTAAAATGCTAGAAGAGTTGATAGTGGTTGTTTCTGAGAAGTATTGGAATAGGCTATGTTACTGACTTTTTTGTATAAATCTCACAGTACTCTCTGATATTTTACACCATGTACATGTATACTTTTGATAAAAATGAAAGCTAATTTCAAAACATGTTGAATACAGACACATACACTTACAGATTGGTTAATCAACCCCATTACCAACTCTACATTTCTGGTCATATAATGAAATTTGAGTGACACATTCTTAATAATTTTAGAATGTTATCATGTAAAAGGCCATTTCATACGTATTGCTCTGGGGGAAGCCAGCTTCTGTGTTGTGAGAAAGTTTAAGCAGCCTTATGGAAAGTCCATGTGGTGGGTGGTCCATAGCCAGTAACTTATTTGCAAGCTGTGTAAGTACATCATATTAGAATTAATTTCTCTGGGGCCTATCAAGCCTTAAGATGAATGCTGCCATGGACAATATCCAGGGGCTCATAAAAGACGTGGAGCCAGAACCACCCAGGTAAGCTTCCCCTGAATCCTGACCCACATAAGCTATTGAGATAATAAATGTTGCTGTTTCAAACTGCTAAGGTTTGAGGTAAAGTGTTATGAAGCAACAGTTAACTTACATAGATTTTGGAGGAAGCTGAGTGTCAGAGAGATATAAAGGCCTGCCCAAAGTGTCCCAGCAAGGACTGAACCATATTTTCTCACCCCAGAGTCAGTGCTCTTTTCATTTTCACTACCGAAGAGGTCTCTCAGCCTAAAGAACAACGTGTTGGTCTTTTAGTGTTTTCATTTCAGCAGTTCTGTTTTGATACAGGTAAGTTTATTCTGATGTCCAAATCCGATTTCTTTTGTTGAACTGTGTGCAGCTTAAAGCTCTCCATTCATTTCTGAGCTGGTATCTCAGACTACTATATCTGACTAAGGCGTCATTGTAATTGTCAAATCTGGAAGAAGTTAAGTACCCTCCATATGTATAAAGTTCTGACCTGGCCCACATCCTGAGTCATTTCTTTTCTATATATTACCTTTCTTATTTATCTCTTGGGTTCTGCCTTTGAATGAAAAATAACCTTAAAAATAGCATTCACATTGTAACATTGGAAAGAAGGTATAACAACTCATTTTTTCCATCAGTGCTCTAAACATAGAAATGATTATTAACTTCTTGCTGCCTTCATACCATATCTGAGTATTTCAATTTGCCCTTCTTTTCATCTCACAGATTTTTAATTTTCTGTTTCATTTAAGGTCATTAAGGAATATTACTTAAAATGGGAGAAAAGGACTAGTGTTTAGTCATTTTTAATTTACTGTGACACACACTTTTGCTGATTTACTGAATGAAGTAAGGTTATCAAAATGCATTGTCTTTGCTCCTTGATGCTTTTGGATTGCATTTCCATATGGATGAATTTTCCATTAGAAGTCCTCCCAGGCACATAGTGTCCCTATTAACTGAGTCATAGGTTGTATAACTCTTAGGAGAACTTACTAGCTTGATGTAGGGGTGCAGTGAGAGGGATGAAAAACTGAACTATTGCCAGTAATTTAGGACTTTGCAAGGCAGAGGTCTCCATTCTTATCTTTCAGTCAGTCTCCTAGACTACTATCCCGGAAATCAAACTAGCTGATCAGTTTCCTCAGTGCTACAGAGTCCATACTATGTCATGTTAGGAAAACCTATTCATATAGTTCTATGTGATCCCAGGATGTGCCTGGGAAGCTTTAAAGCCCACAAGACAGCGGTTTGGCATTGGGCATGAGCTTGACACAGGAGGATGAGTCACTAGAATACATGGAAGGGACATTGAAAGGACAGTGGAGAACTTCTTTTCGTCTCACTTCACAAAGCTGCATGTGAAATTTGGGCCATGGGTCTCAAAACCATCTTGTGTGTCCTCTTCCTGGATCTCACTCACCAATGGTTCAAGTTAGTGGTAACTGATTTTATAGCTTCAGACCCAGGGAAGGTGGACTCTATGCGATTGCTAATCACCAGTTCTCGGCCACCTTTCCTTTTACTTTTTCTTCTTTAGAAATAGGGAAAACTAAACATGCTCATTCCTACCTTCCTTGGATACTTGGGATATTAAGTGGAGAAGTTTGGGCCACTGAGAAATAAAGGTTGGCGGTGGGGGGGGGGGTGTTTTTCTGAGGGTTGTTTGATACAGTTTTGCTTTCATGATAAATTGGACTAAATGTGGTTGGCTCAAGCCTTTGCCTCTCTGCTTTGTCTTGCTTGTGAATATGGCTGTGTGTGCATGGCTGGAGGAGCAGCAGTTTTCTTGTAGCCAAGAATTTATGAGTTAATATACCAAGAATAACAGCGTGGGTAGCAGGAAGTTCCTGAATCCTGATTCTGTCTTTGTGCCCCTACAACATTCTTGGACTTCTTACTGTTGGACTTTTGTTAGGCAGGAAAAAACCCAAATTAAACCAGAATGAGCTGTTTTGTTTAAGGTATTTTTGCTTGAGCATTCTGTTCCTTGAAAATACACCAATTGATATTGATTGATATCAATTGATAATTGATACAACAATAAATTGAATCATTTTAGTTGTTAGTGTAGAACGGGGTTTCTGGCTTGGCGTTATTGACATTTGGGCTGGATAATTCTTTGTTGTGAAGGACTGTCTGTGCATTGTAGGATGTATAGCATTTTTCCTGGCCTCTACCCACTAGGTGTCAGTAGCACCCCCAAGATGTGACAACCCAAACTGTCTCTGGGCATTGACAGCCCCTGGAGAACGAGTCAACCCCTGCAGTAAATGCAGATGTAAGTGAAATGGGGCTTACACAGATGCAGAAGGCATTCTTACAAATGCAAATTATGCACTTGAATCAGCCAGGACGGGTCAGTTTATGCTGCAGTAACAAAGGACTTGAAGTTTCAATGATCTACAGCCACAAAGTTTGCTTCTTGCTCGTTATGCTCCGCATCCACAGTGGCCTGGCTGAGGATCTGCTCAACATCTTCATTCTGGGATCCAGAACAATAGAGTAGCATCTGTCTGAATATTTCAGTTACTCAGACCAAGGAAAAATAGTCCTTAACAAAGCAGGCGCTAGCTTTTACAAATTCTACCTGGAAGAGACATATGCCACTTCTACTCACATTTCTTTGAAAAAAGCAAGTCCCAAGGCCCTGCCTCATCACAGTAGGGTGAGGAAATACCATCCTTTCATAGGGAGAGGCATCAAAACTTTTATTTTTTTAAACATTATTTATTTATTTGATAGAGATCATAAGTGGGCAGAGAGGTAGGCAGAGAGAGAGGGGGAAGGAGGCTCCCTGCTGAGCAGAGAGCCCAATGCAGGGCTTGATCCCATGACTTTGGGATCATGACCTGAGCCGAAGACAGAGGCTTAACCCAATGAGCCACCCAGGCACCCCCCCCCCCAAAACGGGTTTTGAAAAAATAATACTGCTTATCATGCCACCTGAGAAAAATAGATTAATGATAATTGCTCTGCCCAGACCAGCTCTTAGTGTTTGCTGGGATGGCACATCTTCATAGTGGAAGGGGCCATAAAAAATGTGGAGGAAACAAGTGCAAAATAACTTTGTTGTAATTAATTCAGAGAGTCAGAAAGAGGCTAGACTAGTATGGTGGCCCAGTGCACAGATTTCAGAGTCAAAGTACTTGTTTTCAAATCTAGAATTTACTTCTTTCTGTCTCTCTGATCATAGGCAAGTGAATCAACCAAGTCTGTCTTCATTCACCTGCAGTGGGAGGTAAATGACTACCTCTACCTCTCAGCACTGTTATTTCAACATAATGCCAGTAAAGTGATTAGGACAACTGGCACCTGAAAAATACTCCATAAATGTCATCCAGTCCAGCCCAGTTTTGCACAGCTCTCAGGATCACTGTCCCTGTGTATTTGGAAAAGAAGGAGGTTGTATTAAATCGGATCCCAGTACTCTGTTTCACACTGCTTCTTTTCTGAGTTGCAGTCTGTCTCAGCTAGGGCTGCTAGAAGAAAACACCAGAGATTGAGTGGTTTAAATAAGAGACATGTATTTCTAAAGATTCTGGAGGCTGGGGAGCCTCAGAGCAAGATGCTGACAGATTCAATTCTTGGGGAGCTCCCTTTATGTTACAGTTTCCCTTTCACTGTGTGCTCACATACTTTTCCTCGGTGTGCATATGTGGAAGGATATGGAGATCGAGACAAAGAGGTGTCTTCCTTGTCTCATAAGGACACTAATCCCAACACGAAGGCCCCACTCTCATGATCTAATCTAATCCCCTCCCAAAGGCCCACCTCCTATACCATTACATTGGGGTTAGGTCTTCAACATGAGAGTTTTGGAGGGACAGTCCTCTCAGGGGCACATCCAAAGTCCTACCCTGACAGGTCTTCGCCACTCTGTGAGGGCTGCTCTCTCTCCAGGCAAATCTCCATTGCACAGGTAGAAAACTACCCTGACCCACCCTGTGTATAAGCTGGACTCATGTTTTTCTTCCCAGCACAACTTTTCCCAGGTCTGGGGATTCAGGATGGAATTAGGCTCTGCTACTACACAGAAGAGTGTTTAATGACCTCTGGTTATCTAAGTACTGCAGAAAATCTATAAGTGAGGGACTGTGGGCAGTTCTGGTGTTCCAAATCTCATCTTTTCAAGGTCTACTCCCAGTGCAGCAAAATGAATCTTGTTCCCAATTTTTCAGCAGGTAACTGTTTATAAGTATGTGCACATGAACACATACTGACATACATGCATACACACTCACACATACCTGCACACACACACCCCCGCCATATACAAATACTGATTTTCAGGAAAAGGATAGTCTAAAGTCATGGGAGAATGAGAAGCTTTAATCTCACCCATCCCCCTGTGATTATTACCAAGATTGCTTTCTTCTGGCAGACTTAGTATATTAAATAAAGGTTAATTCCTTTTATTCATTTCTCTCCTTTCAAATAGGTAGGGGAATGACAGGAAAAAACCCAAAAAACTGGTGTATTTCTGATCCACATTCCTCTCAATGGTTATTTCCTTAGCCAGGCAAACCTGGAGATTTGGTTCTGTCAGTGTTTTATTCAAAGCTATCTTCCTTCCTAGTTTCTGACCCAAACGGAGATGCAATGTGGGTAGAGGTCTTTTGGGAAGTAAAGTCATTATTATTACTGTTGTTGTCAGTCTCCTAAGGTGCTATACCTGTATGTTATCTGGATGTAACTTAATTGTTTATATGCTCTTTCCTTCTCAGCTTAAATTTTAAAATAACCACCCACTAAAGCTCTCAGGGATGGTGCAGATGTCAAGAAAATATTGCCTGACTTTGCATGACAATATCTCGTTTTATTCTCTAATTTAGTTTAATTCAAAACAGGGCTAATGTCTGTGAAATAGCCAATATAGAGACCAGCTGGGAACCTAACTGGCATCAGAAGCTCCACACAGATTAACATTTCAAAAATGACACCATATGGTAGAGAGCTTTGGATCTGATGACAAAGAAGCAGAATGAATGCTGGACAGCGCAAACCAGTGTAGATTGCGTTGAGTCGTGCACTGGAGTGAAAGGTGCATAAGCTCAAGTGATACAGCTATCATCTGCTTCCTTAACTCGCTCCAGGAACAAGCTGTTTTTAGCAGACATCTTTGCCATTTTATGGAAGAGTTAGTTGGCCTCTGATTTCAGTGTGTTATTTTCAAATTACTGTGATCTTTGAAACCATCAAGAAACTATAATTACACACCCTATAAAGGTTTGGTTGAAAATCCAGACGTATTCTGATGTTTACCCATATACCAAGTCATTGAGAAAGTGTCCTGAGTTTTGCCAAATTTCCTGTAATTTTTATAGCCACATGAACTTGAAAGCCAAATGTGATCTGTATGTTTCTAACTCATTTACTGTCAAGTCTTTCAGATAATGTTTGCTAAAAGTAGAATGCATATAGGAGTTGTTTTCAATCCTTCTCTCTTAAACTCTTGAGGGGTCCTCCCATCTCAACCCCCCCCCCCCCACTTTCTGAGGGTGGGAGTTGGATCATTTTTTTTAAACAGCTATGTTGGATTGTGCCAAGTAAGCACATATGTAGATCTAGATCTACCTATATACTATGTATGCATCTCTGTATTTAGACATTGAGAAAGATAACAGCAATAAAGTGCCAGGTAGTTTACAGGTGAATTTTTGCAGCTAGAGAATTTTGAATTTGTTATAAAATGACTTTTGAATTTGCTATAAGGTTAAGAAAATTTGTTTTGGACTCAACGAAAACATAATGCATATTTTAATTTCTTGGTCTGAGTTTTGTGTTTTGGTGGCCTATTTTCTCTTTAATTTTGTTCTTGATCTTCATAGAACTTGGTTTTCCTGGTATCAAAATGCTGGGGGTTGTTATGGGTGCTTCAGGGAGGGGAACCCAGCACATAGTGTGCTTTGTATCTTTTCCCAAACCCCGTTAGAGAACATTCTCCTCAAAGGAAAGGACAGCCTTTTATCTGAACAGTCTTCCCCTGTTTTGCAAGGGTAATTTATTCCTAAAAAAGATCCTTAAGGGGATAAATCATCATGATTCAAAAATGAAATTACCAATAACTTAAATGGGGGAAAAATGGCACATTTCGTTTTAACTTTTTGTTCTGAGATAATTATAGATTCCCAGGAAGTTGCCAAAAAAATGTACATGGAGGTCTTGGATATCCTTCACCCAGTTTTCTCTAACAGTAATGTTTTGCACAGCTAAAATATAATACCAAACCTGCGAACTTGACATTGGTACAATCCAGACACGTGTGCTCACTGTGTTTGTGTGTGTGTAGTTGTATTCAGTTTTATCAGATGCAGATTTGTGTAACCACTTCCACAAGGCAGATACAAGACTGTTCCATCAGCAGGAGGTCCCCTCTTGTTCTTCCTCATCTCCACATCCACTTCTTTCCCTACCATGCCTAACGTCTTGCAATTGCAAGTCTGTTTTTCATTTCTATAATTTTGTTATTTCAAGAATGTTATATAAATGGAATAATATAGTATGTAACCTTTTGTAATTGGTTCCCCCACCCCCCAGCATAATTCCCGTGAGATCTGTTCCAAATTGTTTCATGTATCAATCATTTGTTCCTCGTTATTGCTATGTACTATTCCATATTATGAGTATATCACAGTTCACAGTTGGTTTAACCGTTAACCCATTGAAGGACATTTGGATCATTTCCTGTTCTTGTGTATTATGAATAAAACTACTATGAACATACATGTACAGGATGTTGTGTGAACTTAAATTTTCATTTCGGTGGTATAATTGCCCAGGACTGTAGTTGTTGAGTCCTATGATAAATGTGTGTGTCGTTTTAAATTTTGTAGGAAACTGCCAAATATTTTTGCACAGTGGCTATATTATTTTACATTCTCACTAGCAATGCAAGAGTGATCCAGTTTCTTTGCATCCTTGCTAGCATTTGGAGTTATCACTATTTTTTATTTTAATTCTTTTGGTAGTTATGTATTGATATCTTATTTCAGTTTTAGATTGCAGTGACTTTGCATATTTGCTAATGATGTTAACATATTTACATATGCTAATTTACCATCTGTATATCCTTTTCAATGAAATGCCTGTAGATATCTTTAACTATTTTCCAATTGGATTTTTTTTACTGCTGAAATTTAAGAGTTCCTTCTATATCCCAAGATTCTAGTCATTTGATACATAATACACAATTTTTTTAGTCTTAGTTTATATATTTGTCCTCAGAGTTTTTGCAGCAGAAAATTTTAAAATTTTGGTCAAGTCTAATCTATCAATTTTTCCTTTTGTGGATTGCATTTCTGGTGGTGTCAAGTCTGAGAACTCTTTGTTTAGTTCTAGGTCCTCAAGATTTTCTCATTTTTTTCTCTAAAAGCTTTACAGTTTCACGTTTTACATTCTCATTCATGATCCATTCTGTGTTACTTTTTTTGTATAAGATATGAGGTTTAGGTGGCATTCCTCTCCCCCCCCCCCCCCCGTGATGTCCATTTACTCTTATACCATTTGTTGAAACAGCTATCGTTTCTCCATTGAATTGCTTTTGCACCTTTGTCAGATATAATCTGGGCATATTTCTGTGGCTCATTCCCTGGTTCTCTTTTCTGTTTCCTTTTCTTCCATATGTCTTCTCCTCTAGTGGTATCACTTGTCTGGATTATTGCAGCTAGTAGTAAGCCTTAACATTGGGTAGAGTGACTCCTTTCATTTTATTCATCTTTTTCAAAATTGTTATAGCTTTTCTTATTTTGTTTTTCCATATGATTCAAATAAACTGTCTATAGGTATAAAAAACACTTAATGAGATTTTGACAGAAATCTCCTGTGTCAATAGATCAGTGTGGGGAGAATTGATATCTTTATTCTGTTGAGTTTTCTAACGTATGAATATGGTACCTCTCTTTTAAGATTTTCTTTAATTAAAAAAAAAATCATCATTTCATACTTTTTAGCATTTATATCCTGTACATGTCTTGTTAGGTCATGTATTTTTGAGGCCTCAAGTTATCATTGATTTAGATGAAAACAACACAATATCCCATTAAATTGGGCACAATTATTTTTATAGTTGTTAAAATAAATTGTCATAAAAGACCTGACGAGGTGTTTTCTCTTCTTTAATTAGAAAATAAGTCCTGTAAAGCAATTTTTAGCCCTTATCATAATATGCTTCAGATCTTCAGATTATATTCAAAAACAAAACATCCTGGTTCTACCACTTACTAACTCTATAATCTAAAGTAAATTAATTAATTATGCTTCAGATTCCTAATCAGAAAAATGGGGTAATAATAGTATCTACCTTTTTGTATGTGTAAGGATTAATAAATTAATGTGTGCAGAATGTATAATAATATGCCCAGTGCCTCGCATGCTATCAGTGCTCCAGAAGTTGTACATTATCACTACTATTACAAGACAGTAGTGTAATTTAAACTTTACTGTGAATCAAGCAAACACACAGCAACAATAGAGCCAATGAAATGACAAAGGGAAGCAGTGAAAACAATGCAAATGATGTCACACTCACTTGATAAGCTGACATCATAAGTGGCATAACGCCCGGGACTGTTTCTGGTGCTGTAAATTAGCAAAACTGAAGTTTCCCAAGAGGAGAATTTACTGCAGTATACATTATCTGTGCAGAGATGACTGGATTTGGCTCAGGAGGTGAAGGAAATCCAGATTGGTGCATGATAATAGGAAGGAATGCTGCAGAAGCCAAAGGAAGAGGTATATGAAATGCCTGATAAGTGTGAATTCTCATAACCTGAGTAGGCACATCTGGAATTTTGACCTTATTTATAGATCATTTCACTTGGTACTTCCACAATTGATTACAGGCTTTGATTATTCCTCTCTTTTATCATTTGTTACTTGGAATCATGGTCCTCCAAAACAATTATTAGCTCCCTTGGCAGTAGTTACTAAGAAAAACGCAGAGTTCTAAGAACTTTGAGAGCTTTGTTGCTTCACTGATGTTGAGGTGTCTACATCTGAATGCCCTTTCTTTTCTGTTGTAAAGTCTCCACAAAACCCCAGGTGATTCTTCTCCTCTCAATAGCACAGTCATGACTTCCCCAATCCTTAAACCCTGATTTATTTTTAAAGTCTTAATTGTCAAGCTGACATAGCATCTACCCAGCATGAACAATAGCTTTTCTGAGAGTCTCCTACATATTTTATCCATCAATTTATCATCTCTTTAATACTTAGGAAAGATAAACACCCAATTCTCCATGGTCGGGTACCCCTCCTTAACATTCATTATAGCAAACCACCCCAAGTCTTGCCAGAAGAGCTTAAATTGATTCCTGCATGTACGTCCCAGCTGGGGCTGCTTGGCTTCATGTCAGTCCCCAGGCCTACAGATGAACTGGATGTATTTTGAATGCAGCTGTAGACCTTTTTAAAGAGCATAAGCCAAAATGAGTTCATAATCCCTGGAATGCATGCTCTATGTAGGCTTTTCATTTTGGAGAAATCCCAGAGCTGACAATTTCAGATAGAGTTTCACTGGCCTTGACCCTGTTGCATCCACGAGGGATGTTTGTTGTTGTTGTTGTTTCTTTGTCCATCTGCTGGACTCTCTTTTGCCTTTGTGATGTTTTGATTATATTTCTGCCTATTACAGAAAAAGAAAGGTGCATATTCTAGGTGGGACGTCTTTCCATTCAGAATAGGTACACCCCGCATATACTAGTAGAAGTTTGTTAAATCAGAAGATGTGGTGTAAGATACATCTATTTGAACGCAGGCTATACTTAGGATGGAATAGTAAGTTTGAGACACGGGATGGATGGCTGAATTTTAATGGAAGGGCTATGCAACATGAAACTATTAAAAAGTGATCTATTTTGTTTTGTTAGCTCACAGAATATTGGTGAATCTGCCCTTCTATTTGTTATTACAACATTTATTGGGTGTTTAATAGATCAATAAAAGAAATCCTTTAAACTTACTAAAGATAAGGATCTGAAAACGTACTTTCAAAATAGTGCAGAACTGGAAAATGGAATTGATTTATAATGAGGCAATAGTAGTCTATATGGACACATATCAATGATTCATAGAAGGTACTCTATCTTACTTTGGCAGGTGCAAAAATTCTCTGTATGGAATTCTAAAATTACAGAATTAGTTAAAGGATTCATTTTACATAACCTGGATTGTAGCTACCAGTAGGCTGCAATCTCCTCCTCTTTTTTTCCCTCCCCCAAAAATAACGAAAAGAATGAGGGAAATAAGACTCCTTTTATAAGCTTAAAGTTTAAAATCAGTACCTTGTGGTTCTTTCGCTACATGAAGAAAGAGAGTAACCCTAGGGTGGAAAAACAGCTGGGACCTGAGTGGGGCAGAGTCTGAGTGCGTCAGAGAGGCCCGGTTTGCCATGGAACCACAGAAGGAGATTAGGGGCAGGTGTGAGCAGGGCCCATCCAACCTCATCAAAGGGCGAGGACTCTTCATTGGTGCACACAAGCATTGTTTTCCTTGACAGGTTTATCCAGTACTAGATGAACAGGCCTTAATCTTCGTATCCTGAGAGTCATTTCTTAACATACCTGTGTCCCTCGGTTCTCATTCCATAACTTCCCAGCAAATAACTTGGTATCCCCCAAAAGCCATATATATATATATATATATATATATATATTTTTTTTTTTTTTTTTTTTTTTTAAATAGGGAATGAATGTGCAGACTATGTGATTAGTCTCCTGGAGCGTTGTGTTTCTCACTATAAGTCAGTGACTTGATATTCTGCTTATATTCTGATTTTTTCATTGAAAAAAAGTATCAATTGCGATGTGCAGAGCTTGCTTACCAGGAAGAAGAGCGAAATTTGGTAAATGAACAATTCAGTCGACTTGAGAGTGGAATTTCTCACTATGAGTTAACAGATGGGCATCATGTTGTGTGTGCTGTGTGTATGTGTGTGTGTGTATTTGGGGTTCTTTGTGCTTGATTGATCATGTGAGTCTGTTCCTATGAGATAGAGTTTCTCTTAGTGGGACTGGGACAGCAACCTCAGGTTTCTGAGCCCGTCTGTTGATTTCACCACAGTACATTTTCCATTTGAATTATCTATGTAGCCAGCCAAGGGCTTCGCCTTCACGTGGCTCCTTGCAGCAGGATATTTAGACTTCATCCTTGTGTTAAATTTATTAGGAACTCTCAGCCAGCAAAGTAATCTTTCTTTGATCCCCAAGAGGTCACAGCTGACCTGGGGTGAGGATTGCCAAAGAAGTCTTTCTTTGTTTGGCAGTCCTGGTGTGATCACAGCATCAGAGAGAGCGCTAGTGGAGGATTCTCTTATTTGAGTAAAAGACTCACATAAACCACAGGAAAATTCTTATTCAAGGAGCAGGTGGCAGGTAACAGAATAAGAGTCCCTTGTAATTTTTTTCCAGGTCACATTTACCTTAATATGAAAGGATTGTTTATTTGTTCTAACAGGGCAAGATTTACCCTGCGTGCCACATCCCCAACTCCCAACCCTTAAAAAAAAAAAAAAAAAAAAAAAAAAAAGAAGAAGAAAGGTGTTTCTTTGACAGTAGCTCCCGATGGGAAAGTTCCAAGTCACTTTGGGTGTTCCATAGTTCCCACAGATGAGTTTGGAGAGTAAGTGCTTGGTTCAGCTTTGTCATAATCTTGCTATATGATTCAAATGAAACTGGGCCTCAGTTTTTTCATTTTTGATGAGAGCTTTGGGATAGATAACAATGACCCTCAAGTTATTTTTAGCAACATAAGTTTTTTCTATAAAAAATCTTGCCCAGAATCCTAGTACTTAAAGCAGACAATGCTGACTTGTTCAGGTTTATAGTAGGGATAGAGGGCCTCTGAGCACTGTTGCCTCGGCCATTCCCTTGCTCATTTAACCTACATGACACTCCCTGAATCAGCTCCCTGTGGAAAATTTAGTCCAGTTTGAAAGTCACTATACTAGACGGTCTTTGGATGCCTTCCATATATAATTCTAAAAATCTTATATTTTTGCTTCCTTTTAATTTTCTAGGTATCACATCAGTGTGTGTGTCTATTTATCTATCCATCCACCATCAGTCTGTCTGTCTGTATTTATCATGTATGTATGTGTATATATCTATGTCTGATTAAGAAAACAGCTCTGGAATTAGAATGCTTGGGTTTGTGTTCTCATTCTGCCACTTTACTGGCTGTGACCTAGATCAAGATGATTAACCTCTCTGTGCCTCAGGCCCAAACCATGGAAAGGTAAGGGGAATATTGTCTACTTCCAAATGTTGCTCTGGTTTTACATATGTGTATTGAGCACAACATAAGAACTCTACAAATACTAATCATAATTATTATAATGGGTAAACCTTTGAAATTTAAAATGAATTTTTAAAAACATATAGAGTGTAAGGCAACTAAGCCCTTCTCCCTCAAAACATGTCCTGAATCCTAGACCATAGGAACTTGGGTAGAATATAGCTGGTCTAAGGAGCACCGTTAAGAAGGCAGGAGATGGGTCTGGATCAGAGGTGCTGTTGAAGCAGAGGTTGGGTGCAAGCTCTTCTCTTAAAGTTGCGGACCATGGCAACAGAATGAGACCTTGCCTACAGTTGGGGTAATGCAGTCTCAATAACTTGTACAGGGTTTTACCCTTGTGGGACATTGTAGATCTTCAAGCCCTTTGAAAACCCTGCCTAATATTTTCCCCAACTACTCAGGAATTTTGAGTCAAATGACCTCATGAATGAATGTCAGCGCTTATTTGATCCTCTATTTTCCTGACCTAGATCACTTCCCTGTGCACTGTGGTGCCCTCTGCTGGAGACTGCTTCGGGTGTAATGTAGAGGCTGCCATTACTCTGTCCTATTTGTTGGGTGTCATTCACCTTGAAGTGTTGGAGAATGCAAGGCAGGAATGTATAATGTTCTCGGTTGAAGAAGGGCTCAACATCTCTCTCTTTATCTCTCTTGGCCGCACTGTTATGGGGTCCTGCGGTCAGCAGAAGAACCTGAATGTGTAGATCTGAGCTCTCTTTCTGCCACTTCCACATCTTTTAGCCCCTCCATATAGCCAGATGCTCCCTTGGGGAGGAGCAGAGGAAGGAGAGGAATCCGAAAGATAGTATTTTCTTAAAAATGATTACTTAAATGAAAAGAATCAGACCTGTCATAAATTGGTGAATTTCAGACACATGCTCCCTCCTTTCCTTTATATCATAATCCTCCTATTGGGTGTCTGAGTCTTTCCGTTCTGTTCTAGAGTACAGACTTAAGAGTATTCAAGACTACTGAATAGTGGCTTGTTCACACAAGAAATTTCGGAAGGTGGTGTAGCTGGGAAGTGTTTTCAGGGCACCAAGTTTTTCTTTTTTATAAAAAAAAATTTTTTAACCGAATGCATATTTTGAGAGAAGCTGACTGCAGCAGTAGGTGGTTCTCCCCAGACTGCTGCCAAAGGGACAGCTTGGCTTTGAGTCAGCTTCCCACATACAGATTGTAGTTTTAATTTTATAGGAAATATTTTCGAGATAATGAATTATGGATGCTATAAGAAATACTGGAGGCATGGCCATTCTTTTAAAGCTCACACAAATGGAATCCAGTAGATATTTCTCTGCAGTGCTAGTAAAGTCATGGTTCTCTGCCATACTATGGTATTTTTGCAGAGAACTGGAAGTAATATACAGAGCCTGTCCTCCTTGTCATTCTTTGATGGTGGCCAGGACATCCTTATTCCTAAGGTCCTCAGGGGCAGCCCTTGGGTGATCTTTAATTCCCCTCCCCCACTTCACTTGCTGTGACTAGTCTGTTACTAAACTTCTCATTTATCACTCTGGAAGTCTTTCCTATTTCCATGTTACATTCTTCCTATTTTACACCTCAATCATGGCTTCTTCCTTTCTTTTTTTTTTTTTAATTTTTTATTTATTTATTTGACAGAGAGAGAGAGGGAGATCAGAAGGAGGCAGAGAGTCAGGTAGAGAAAGAGAGAGAGACAAGCAGACTCCCTGTTCGGCAGGGAGCCCAATGCGCGGCTCTATCCCAGGACCCTGAGATCATGACCTGAGCCAAAGGCAGAAGCTTAACCCACTGAGCCACTCAGGTGCCCTGGCTTCTTCCTTTCCTCACTGACTCTTTGTGATCCTCTTCTGAACCATCTGACAAATTGTTGAGATTCTAATATTCCATCTCATTGTCCCATTCAAAGTTAAGGTGACTTGTGCACCCCATCCTTTCCTGCCCCCACATTGGGGATTGCACTTGACAACTAACCATGAACTGAACAAGTTTTAAATGCAGCAAATACCATGAAACCAATGCCTCTTTTTGAAAACTCGAGAGGCTGGCAATTTCCATAATAAGCCCACACAGTCCCTCTGTATCCTTTTTTCACTTTCTTCTATTATTTGTGCCATTAGAGTGGAGGCCAACGCCAAGTTCACATGTGGCCCCTGTGAATAGCTACATCCCATAACCACTAGTTCACTGCCCCTGTCATGAGCAGACTGTCTTTTTGATCCTTTGCTTTACAAGACATCTCCATCCCTGTTTATATACAAAAACTCCTATTTCTCCTCATGCACGAAGCCTTCCTTATATGACTCCTGCAGGCTTCATTGAGCTCTCTCTTCCCTTTGAATTTTTACGAATACTAAGTTGAGTGGCACAGACCAATTACAGTGGGATTTCCATGCCTCATTCCATATTAAAGGTTCTGATTTTCCCATTCCCTTTAGCCTGGAACAATGTCAGAGGATAATCACTGGTTGTTGTTGTTGGTGTTGTTTTGTTTTTGTTTTGCTTGTGCTATGGGCAGATAGAACCATTCCTCCAGGTTCCGATGCTCATAGTTCTATGAGGGACTGGGTTCTATTTTATGCTTACTTTTTCTTCCCCTTCAGTGTGTGTGGGTTTTATTGATGCTGGTGCTCAGGCCTTGCGTACTTCTGTGGTGAATATAGCTTGCTCCTCCACTGCTGCTTCTTGGTCTTCAGGTTCTCTGGCTTGTCAGCCAGCAGCACAGGGTACGTGTCTTCTTGGGCTATAGATCCCAGGGCTTGTCCTTCTTACTCTTGTAGAGTATCCCGAGGTTCTTTTTCTGAGTCTGGCTGATGATGGTGAGAACCCCAGCTATGGGTTTGCAAACATCTGGGATCTTGGAGAATTTGGAAGCCGTGCCACCTGTCACTTTGGCGATTACGTAGCTGGAACAGCTCCACCTTCAGGTCTTCTAGCTGTTTAATCAACTCCTCCTTTATGATGTGAGGGTCTTGTCTTGAACCTTAAACTTGGCCGCATCTGCACTGTCTGCCACCCCCATGGAGGGATAGAGCTCTCATGCTTACTTTTGTATCCCTGCGGTTTTTAATGTCTTGCATTGCTTGAGGTAGATGCTGTACATATACCTACTGATTGACTAGAGTGTTAATTCTAGGACATATGCATGTTTAACAGGAAGCTATTATGTGGAATACACAATCAATTTCAGAATTATAAGGTAAAGTGAAGTACTGTTATTCTGGAGTTCACAGCACATGTTTCACGACAGAGTGAAGCATACCTTCAAATAATAAAATTATGGTTAGTATTTATGGAGTGCTAAGTAAGCACATACTGCCCAACGGTATTCTAGATGTCTTCACCTGCGAGGTAGATACTGTTATTATCCCATTTTTATAGGCAAGGAAACCAAAGCACAGCTATTAATTGGAGGATCAGAATTTGAACCAATGAAATTTCGCTCTGTTCTCAACCACAGCATTAATGCCTTCAGATCATTAAAACATCTTAGCTCATAGCAATCAGAAAGAGTGGTAAGAGAAGTTTCCAAGAATTTTGCAGAAGAGTTTGCGGGTAGGTTTGGCTTAGCCAAGCGCCAATTTCTACATGTTCCACTTGTGAAAAAGACTGTGGGCATCACTGCTCTTTACTGAAAAGCTCTATAGGACACAGGTGCAATATACTATAACGATCACTGCTGCAATGGCGACTTCCAAATACGGAAGACAACGTAGGATACAAATTGGATGGTGAGTATACTTTTAAAGATCTTGTTCCTGGTTCATTTAATTAATGTATGAGACACAAGTTTTCTGAATATTACATTCGTTTTGTGTAAAAAGCCAGACAGTAGGTATTTCAGGCCTTATGGACCACAGAGTCTCTGTCACAGTAATTCAGCTTGGCCATTGCGGTGCAAAGAGCAGTACATAAATGCCTGGGTGCGGCAACGCATTTACCAACAATACCTTATCAATACAAATAGGCAGGGTCTTGGGTTTTTGGTCCATAGCCCTTGGTTTCCTGATTCTTGGGTTTAGATAAATAATTTCTGTCCTGTCAGTTTGCGACTGCGATGGTGGTGTCAAATCTCTGCTTCCAAATTATTCCCATTTTAATTCTGTTAAGAACTACTAAATAATGAAACTACTTTTTAATTTCCCTGCCAGGCTTTCATCATTCTTCCTCTCCATGAGTTTCTAAAAATGTTAGTGCTCTAAAAGCAATAGCAAGCTCTATGCTTTGTAAATTGCTTTATATTTATTGACTTTTAAGGACCTGGGAAAGGCACAAGTACACAATCTTACTTTCTTGTGATTTAGATGTTTTAGATTTGTTTCCAACACTAAGTTCTCAAATATTGTGGGGCGAAAATACAGTAGCTGAAAGAGGGAAGTGATGGAAGGGGGGGATAAAGGAAGTCAGAAAAGGAAAAGAGAGAGAACGAACGAGAGACACTGAACTATAAAGAAAAACACATTTGTGGCATTCTTGGACTTAGGCTACTCGAATATAGAGCAACTTATGAAATACCTACCATGGATCACACATAAATATGACAACCCTGTCTAATGAACACACACACACACACACACACACACACACACAATTATTGCACTGAGTAGATGGTACTTGGTACAACAGAATCAACCAGCATGAAATATTTTACAAAACTCACAGAACCAATGTGTGGGCTTTCTCTTTAAATGCTGCAATTTTAGAATGAAAGTATACAAGGAAATTTTATTTAATTTCTATCTGTATTAAATAACTTTCCCTCCCCCAACCCAATGGAAATGATAGAACATTTCTTGTGACTACAAAACATTTGCTCTAAACCAGGCAATGGTGAGTCCTCATTTGGTCCTTCTGTTTACTGTGATGAGTGTGATAGATGCCATGTCCAAGAATTTGATCAAGCTTAAGGGAAAGAGAAGGGATCTCTTTGAAGTACTAGCTAGGCTATGGTATGGTCAGAAGATGGTAAATTAGCTGCAACTACCTTAGTGGTATGGAAGGACTCTGCTGTTCCTGAACTTGGCCTCTGGGCATGAAATGAGTCCATGGGAAACCACACATCTGAGAAGAAGATCAACATTTATTGTATTTAAGGGAATATTTATTTTCCTTAAGATGGATTGAGTTTGTGCTCTTCTGAAAATTCTCTGGTAACATTTGCTGAAAATTTCTCTGTGTGTGTTGATACAATGCTTCTCTGCTGAAGAACCAGGAAGAGTGAGAGGGCTACCCACCGGGGCCTAGGGTGGGTGGAGACTAATCTAGAGTACTGAAATTTCTTCACGCCATCCAGCGTGGCAAAATGTAGGTCTGGGACTCCATTGCTGCCAGTGTCTTATGGCCTGATCCTACAGTAAAAGCAACTCTTGAGGGTTTCTTCTACAAGGGTGTGTATAGAAGATAGTTATGTGGATGTGCATCCGTGGGATTCATTTGAAAAGAGCTTAACTTTGTTCTTTTTTTTTTTTTTTTTAACTTTTCCCACAAACTCTGTAAATAACCATATTTAAAGGCTTTAAGTTGTTGCCTTATGTTGGACTTGATTTTAATTACCCCCAACTTGTTTGTAAAGTGAGTTTCCCCTGAATCTTGTAGTGTGGGTGGTGCTTGGAATTAAGAGATGTAGTATTAAAAGGATCTCTCTGTGGGAACGTGCATAGCACTGTGGGTATGAAAACCCAGGGAGGTAGGGCGTGGGAGCCTTTGGTGGAGCTGAGATCCATTGTTGTGTGGGGGAAGCCATGGGGAGAAGCATCTGCCAACAGAATGGCATAGAAGCTGGTGCAAGATCCCAAACAGTCTTCTCAAAATGAAAACAAATATTGCTCTCAGAATCAAGGAATCAACAGCAAGTTTCTATGCTGATTCACTTGGCTCCTATGTCTTATTCCTACAGATTGCCTGAAATAAAACACTTTAAGGACTCTGGTACCATGAGAAATTATCAGATCCATCTGGCTATAAATGTACTAATCTAGTTTCCTTGCATTAAACCTTTTAAATTGTCCTCAGTAGTTGCTAAAAACAACCACCTAGGCAGCACGTCTTCTACCTGGTGTGTGTGACCATGCAGTTCCTCGGTTAGGGTTAGATTATTGCTACCCTTGCCTGGTTAAGACAGAATGGCATGTAATGACAATGTGAGTATTGGGTTTTCTCCTTTGTACTCAGGTGGACAATTCAATGGTATTATCATTACTACCATTCTTATTTCTTCCATATTTTCCTTTCTGCTTTAGAAGAAAAGGAACCATTCTTTAGATGCTTTGTTTCTAGGAATGGGAGTGGGAATGAGCACATGGAGATAGGTGCCATTGTAGTTAAACAAATTAATTAAAATTGAGTGGGTGCCATGGGCTGCTGCTGCTGCCTTTTTTTTTTTTTTTTTGGCATGGGCTTTAAAATCAGATAGGCACACTTTGGGATACTAGGCAAATCCCTCATTCTGTATCAGTAAAAGAGGGTATAATAATGGAACCTTTTAGTTAGGAGTGTTGTAAAAAATTGTATGAAAAATGCATAAAAACATTTAGGACAATGCCTGGGTCATGGTAAGCATTCAAGAAATGCTCTTTCAGTAGATATTTCTTGAATTAATATCCAAATATCAAAGCTGATCAACATAACAATTTGAAAGATCCTATTACCATTTCTAATGGGAATAATTTGAATTCTGATTTCTTATATCTGATGCTGGCTAGGAGGTGATAGCTTCTTTGCTCCTGATTAGCATCAATATGAGTGGACTTTATGTAAATGAGACATTTGCATTCATAGTGACTGGAGGAGTGAGTTCTAAATCATGTGGACTGTTTAGCACCTCATTTTCTTGTTTTTTGGTGTGCCCTCATGCCTGCATCCAATGCACCTGGGTCTTCACGTCTGACTGAGCTGAAGTCATGAAACAAATATGTGAAATCTCTTTAAATTAACGACATATGCTTCCACTCTTTACGTTTTCGGCAAATAATAGTTTCCAGTGTAGCTACGGGCAATTTATAAATGAAGTGAAGTCTCACTACTTAAATACTTACCTTTTAAAATTTCTATTCATTTGTATCGGGACAAATGGAAAAAGTTGCTGATGCTGGTGCTAGCATGAGCTTTTCATATCAGCATAACCATGTGATTAAATATGACTAAATAATTTATTAATTTTTAAAAGTTGCTGGCATGTTTTCCTTACCAGGCATGTCTTTTCCACTCTTCTCCCATATGATAATAATAATAATAATAAATAAAATAATAGTAATAATAATAAATGTAATAATAATAATAGTAGTAGTAGCAACTGTATTTATGGACTTGCTTTATATCAGGTATTGTCGAAGTCCTTTACATGTTTTAACTAAATTTTATCTCAATACCTCTTAAAATGGCAGATACTATTTAATCCCACCTATACAAGTAGAGAAATTAAAGCTCAGCAATATTAAGCAAACTGTTTAAGGCCACACAGTTAACTAAGGGGCACAGCTGGGATCTAAAGCCAGGCAGTTTGTTCCAGAGTTCATACTCTTAAAAGTAAATACTATGCTGCCTCTCCATTTAGTTCATTCTCAAAGTTTCTTAAAAGCTCAGTTCATTGTTACTTCCTCCTGATCTATTTCTCCTGCCCAGTATGCCCCTCCCCTCCCCGCCCCAATTCCTATGGCATTATTTCATCTATGTCATCCATTTGTCATTTTCATTTAGGAAACTCTGCTTGGCATTGATAATTCCTTGTTTTCATGTATAGGCTGCGTTTGCCCCCATGTATCATGCCTAGTAAATTTCTCTTTTGGAACAGGTAGTGATGGGTGAAAAATCCTCACTTTGTGAATATTTCTTTATATAGGAAAAGTACCACACGGTTTTATCAGATATCAAGGAATAAATTCTTTTCACCTATTTGCAGGTATATGAGGTGGAAAACCAGTCTGAGATAGGAGGAAAACTGAACATTATGGTTTTTGGATTCAATTCTCTGTTGCTTGTGTGTGAATGATCATCTTGAGTCCATATGTTGGAGAGTTATTTTACCCTGGCCAACATTTTACTATAGAGCTTTATTTATTAACATTAACAAGAATCATGGGACTAGTCTCTCATGCCTCAGATGGAAAGTTTACACCTACTAAGAGAGTCCAGAGCAAGGCAATTAGCACTTATGTTTTTGAGTTGAATGAATGGAAACCATCTGAGAATTAGAAAGCATGCCAAAGTAGCCAGCACAATGGAAATCAAGTTTCCAGAAATGGCTAACTGGATCCTGTGACTGCGTAATCATTTTCAGAGACATTCCACAGCCAGAATTTCTTAAAACCCAGATTACGTTAGTTTCTTTCCATAACACATGATGCCTAACTGCTTGTTCTATAGAAACTTTTATTTCCTCTGTGGGAGATGTTTTTCAAAATGGGACAAATACTGTCTTCTTGGCAGTTGAGAGGAGGTGAGTTGGATGTGGCTGAACTCAGAAACTGCAGTTGCAGCATTCAGTATTTGGTGGGCTCACTGGACCAGTGGGACAAAAAATTCCCATTGTTAATTTCACCATTTATGGTCAAAAGGCAAGAATCAGTATTTATAATGCCCAGAAGAATTCCAGTGTTATACTTGAATTTCCCCCAAATCGTAGATGAGGACCATGGCTGCAATGCCATGCTAACTTGATACCAATATTAACTTAAAATGTTTTTAGGCTGAAGAAAGCAACAAAGGCGAGACTTCTTTGTTAGGGTCTATCTGGAAGACTGGCGTGATAAAGCAGGAAACCGTACTGCTGCTCGATGTGAAAGTGGGGAGGAGGGCTGTTCTTTGGAGAAATCCAAAGAGGCATTGATTTTCTAGTGCTTTTTGGGAAGTGCCGTGTTGCTTTATGTTTCATTTTCATTCACTCATAGTTACTTCTGCTAATAAAGGTCCTCTGGTGGCAGTTAATTCTTCTCAGCAGAGTGATGTCGTTTAGCAGTGAAATCCTTGGTGCATTCACTAACATGAAGTGCGATCTGTCCTTGCACCTGGTATACATTCAGTTCTGCAGAGAGATTCATTGCTATTTATGCCTTTTGTTTAGTCGCACAGGGGAACCAGAACAAGAAGTGTAGATTTTCACCTTGGCTTTTACAAGGTACATTATGAGCTGCACACCTCCTTAGAATGAGCTCGGCAGTCCCTAGTTCTTAGACAACAGTGATTTGCAACTGGACTTAAGGAAAGGGGACATTAATTGCTAGTAATTAGTAGTTCACAGAGGGTTTTTTTTTTTTTTTTTCCTGTGAATTAATCAATCTCCTGAGAGGAATGAGAAAAGCGAGAATGAATAGAACAGCAAGGTTTTAGGTTTAGAATCTAAGGATTTTGACAGTTTGGTGTCATACCAATGACTCATTCTAGTTTTATTTTGTGGCTCACAAAGCTTTATGTCACTGTCCCTCTTTTAAAATTTAATACTATTTTATCAAAGTTCTACATGTACATTATTGAAAAAGTACAATCTTTTACAAAGCTCATAATAAAAAACAGCAATCTCCGGCTCCTCTCCTTTACTCTTTGATTCTTAGTCTCTGGAGGCAGCCTCTTTCAACTTTAAGCTGTTTCTTCTGCTGTTTACTGCCATATTTCTAATGACTTGCTTGAAACATCATTTCTTGACTCTTTTTTCAGCTTTCAGTCTTATTTACTGACATTTTAAAAGATTTTATTTATTTATTTGACAGAGAGAGATATCACAAGTAGGCAGAGAGGCAGGCAGAGAGAGAGAGGGGAAGCAGTCTCCCTGCTGAGCAGAGAGCCCGATGCGGGGCTCGATCCCAGGACACGGGGATCATGACCTGAGCTGAAGGCAGAGGCTTAACCCACTGAGCCACCCAGGCGCCCCCTATTTACTGACATTTTAACTTGGAAGGTAAAAACTTAGTCTTCTTAATAAGAAGCCACATCCTGCAGCCTCAGGGTACACACTCCTTCTTCATCTTTTCTTAGTGTGGCTTTATCATTTTTGATTGCCTCAATATTCACCAATTACACTATTGGTATAATTATATAAATTGGTGTAACTATATAAATATTACTCAGAGATGAGCTGTGTGCCAAGGTATAGTTACATTTCCTGTCTTTTACAAGTTTAGGTTTTCCCAGAGTTGATAATTGGTTGTGTCTCCCTCCTTCTTTCCTTCTTTTATCTTTCCTTAGGTTACTCTGTACTTAAGCTTAAATGGTCACTAACTCATTCTCAGTTGTCTGCCAGAAGTATAAATCTCCTCTCCAATATAGTCAGTTCCTATGAAAATATTAGGTAATCAGTTTAGGTCCTTTTGTTCTGGGAGGGGGAGAGTTGGAAGCATACCCTTCTGGGGGCTCTCCCTTCTGTTTGGATCTGGACTGGTCACTTACAAGGCCCAATGCCACCCTGCGACTCCTCTTCACCACCCTAGGAAAGGTTCCCTTTGCTTGGCTTGTATAAGGGATCCCCCTGTTCCCTGGACCCCAAGTCTTTCTCCCCCGACCCATAATTTGGTTGAGAACATTATTTAGTAGTTGATAAAAAAGGGGGCAAGTGAAGTAAACATTTTTGGGAACTTAGATGTAGATCATGATTTCGTTTTGTCTTCACACATGATTATTTCTTTTCTCAGGTAGAGATGTCTAAGATGAAGCCGTATTTCCACCCAATGTTTGATGTTACTGCCCCTGATTTTTGGGCTTCCAGTGTCGCAATGGAGAGATCTGATGCCATGCTGATCCTTGATCCTTTGAATCTGGATTTATTTTAGTTTTAAGATTATTTATTTATTTATTTGAATGAGAGAGAGAGAGTGAGCAAGCCAGAAGGAGAATGAGGGGGAGAAGCAGACTCCCGTCGAGCAGAGAGCCTGAGGTAGGACTCGATCCTAGAACCCTGAGATCATGGTGGGAGCTCAAGGCAGACAGTCAACTGACTGAGCCACTCAGGTGCCCCTAGACTTTTTATTTTTTAATTCTTCTTGGAAATTATTGAATATTTTCTTTATCCTTGGTGATCTGAAATTTTAAAATGATGTTCCTTATAATAACTTTTCTTTCATTCTTTTGGTTACTACTTTTAATCTGGATATTCTTGCCTTTCAATTTGGGAAAATTTTCTTTAAATCAAGAAGAAAATTTCATCCTTTCTGTTTTATCTATTCTTTTTTCTCTAAAACTTTTATTATTCTGATGTTTGATTGCCTGAATTGATCTTTTCTCTCCTGTATTTCATGTATTTCCTTATATTCTACCTTTTGAGAGATTTACTTAATTTTTTTTATTTTTTAAGATTTTATTTCTTTATTTGACAGACAGAGATTACAAGTAGGCACAGAGGCAGGCAGAGAGAGAGGGGGAAGCTGACTCCCTGCTGAGCAGAGAGCTCGATGTGAGGCTGGATCCCAGGACCCTGAGATCATGATCCAAGCCGAAGGCAGAGGCTTAACTCACTGAGCCACCCGGGCGCTCCGAGAGACTTACTGAGATTTACTATCCTCAAATTCTTTCATTGAAATTTTAATTTCTGCTGTTATCATTTTAATTTCCAAAAAGTGCTTTATATTTAGTTTCCTGAATGTTCTTCTTTTTTTTTTTTGTTTTCTTTTCTTGTTTCATGGATATAGTGTCTTTTCTTATTTTTCTATGTATATGAATTAGCCTTATTCTTTCTGAGTGCATTTAGTTTTTTGTTCTCTTCCCTGCCTTGTGTGTTTATTTTCAGTTAGTTTCTGTTTGTTCGTTTATTATTTTGGTCTCTTTTACATTAGAAGCCTCCCTGTAGTGTCTGGTGACACTGGGCTCTCCGTTTACTTTTACCGCTTACCTGATTATGCTTGTAAATTTGAAGACTTTAATGTGGTTTCAATTCCTGTTGCCTTTTGAATTATTATCTTGTGCAAGTATTTTACATATGAAAGCACTATGCACTTTGCACTTGCAAAAAGCACTATGATCTTTGTTTTGCATAGTTAAAATTCATTTGTTTTAATATTTCACAACTTACTTTTACTGATGTTCTTCATTTATCTCTTCATTTCTTGGCTTTTGGGATCTTTTACATCTGTTGAAGAAGTTCCTTCAGTGTTTCCTTTTAATTCAGGTGTGCTGGTGATGAATTTCTTAAAGATTTTGTTTTCTGGAAAAGTATTTATTTCATCCTGAGTTTTGAAGGGGATTTTCACTAAGTATAATATTGTAGATTGGCAATTACTGTTTTTCAGCATTTTAAAACAGACTTCAATGTTTCTGTCTGAAACATTTCTGTGGAGAAGGCAGCACTCAGTTGTATTGTTGTTCCTTGGGAAGTAGTATAACTTTTTTCCTCTGGCTCCTTCTAGGGTTTTTCTCCAGCAGTTTTACTATGATGTGACAAGGAATGGCTCCCCCACCCCCCCATTTATCTTGCTTGGGATTTGTGGTACCTTTTGAATTTGTGGGTTAATGTTTTTCATCAGTTTTGGAAAATCTCTGCCATTTTCTCTGCACAGAGTGTTTCCACTTTATTATTTTTTCAACGTGTGTTGTTGTTTTTTAAATCCCCCAGCTTTATTGAGGTACACTTAATATACAAAACTGTGTAAGTTTAAGGGGTTCAAAGCGATGATTTGATATATGTTGTGTTGATATGTATGTGTCATATTGCAAAATGATTGCTCCATAAGGTTAGTTAACATATCCATCATCTCACATAGTTATCTTTTATTTTGTTTTGTAGTGGGGACTTTTAGGATTTACTCTCAGCAATATTCAAACATACAACACAATATTGTTAACTAGAGTTAACCATGCTCTAGATCTTTAGAATTTAAATTCATCCAATAACTAGAATTCTGTACTCTTTAAGCACCTTCACTCATTATTCTTCCCCTTCTCCATCCTTGGCCCACACACACTGCTGGTAACCACTAGTCTACTTTCTATTTCTATGAGTTCAATTTTTAAGATTCCACACAAAAGTGAGATTATACTCTATCTTTCTCTTAGTTCACTTAGCACAATGCCCTCAAGTTTCATCCATGTTGTCACAAATGGCAGAATTTCTTTCTTTTTTATGGCTGAATTACTAATATAATGTAATATATAATATAATATATAATCACATTTTTTTTATCCATTCTCCTATCAATGGTGATATGACAGTGAATTTAATAAAGAAAACCTTCCTTTTTTAAAATGTATTTTTATTTTTTAATAAACATATAGTGTATTATTAGCCCAGGGGTACAGGTCTGTGAATCACCAGGTGTACATACTCCACAGCACTCACCATAGCACATACCCTCCCCAATGTCCATAACCCCACCACCCTCTCCCTACACCCCTCCCCCCGGCCCCCCTCAGTTTGTTTTGACATTAAACGTCTCTTTTGGTTTGTCTCCCACCGGATCCCATCTTGTCTCATTCTTTTCCTACCCCCTAACCCCTCCCCCCATTGCATCTCCACTTCCTCATAGCAGGGAGATCATATGATAGTTGTCTTTCTCCGATTGACTTATTTTGCTAAGCATAGTACCCTTTAGTTCCATCCTCATTGTTGCAAATGGCAAGATTTCATTTGTTTTGATGGCTGCATAGTATTCCAGTGTGTGTGTGTGTGTGTGTGTGTGTGTGTGTGTGTGTGTGTGTATACCACATCTTCTTTATCTATTCGTCTGTTGATGGACATCTAGAAAACCTTCCTTTTTGAAGAACCTTGCATTCTGCTGGAGAATATGGCAATAAACTACTAAATATATATTATAAGGTCAGTATGATTTATATGTCATAAAGAAAAATAAAGCAGGGTGAAAAAGTTTAGCAGGGTCAGATTGTTTTAGATAGGATGGTCAGAGTCAGTCTCTTGAGGATTGACTTTGAGATCTGAACAAGCCAAATGTGGCCCAGTGTATATCATGCCAGGAAAATGAAAACAAAAAAACGTCATCTGGGTAACTGATATACACTGTGGCATAATACTTGCAAATTTGGAGTTAGAAGAATCTTTGCTTAGTTTATTTTATTTGGTAATCCAGATCCCTGTTCATCTAGGATAATGTTCTGTAAAATGTATATGGTAGACCAGGTATATGAAGATTACAGGTATTTGTTCAATTTGGCATGTGTTTATTGTGTCTAAATTCAGTAATGTTTATGATGGGTTTTTTTATTTGTAGTAAGCAAAATTCATGTCCCATTTGCCGTTTCATCTGTATAAAGATATTTACTATATTCACTAAGAAGTATCTTCAGAATCGCTTTAGAGAACCATTGGCTCCAGGGAATACAGAATGGGTTAGTTTTCTGATTTTCTGTAAACCTTCAGCAGAAACAATGAAGTGAAGTTACAGACTGTCACACTGACTTCTCCAGCTGGCTCATGGAAATGTCTGCTCTTCTGACCTAAGGGCTGTAGGGAATAGTACACCTGAGTGTTTTCGAGAGTAATTCTGCTCTGCGATAGGACTCTAGAAGATAAACTTGTCTTTTTTTCTTTTGTAACCATAGAAGCAGGTAAGAAAGACCACAGTCCCAGCATGTTGGTTGTGGGCTCTGGCAATATCTGAGGGCCCTGGTGTGTGTGCTCAGCGTTTTCATTCTCTTTGAAGCCTCGCTATTTGCACTCCAAAGAGGTTAGGATCCTCAAGATGTCTAGGCTGAAGGTGGTATTAAATCCAGTGTTTTATTTACTCTTCAAAAGCTCTGTCTTTGAGAGCATATTTACCAATAGGTAAACTAGGATAATTTGTAATGAAAACCTGAAATATCACCAACTCTGTATTTAAGTTTTCCTGCTTTTAGAAGGTGTTTGTTTTGGCTGTGGTTAAAATAACTTAATAGAGCAAAATTGATACTTTGAAGTGAAACATATTTTGAACCATTGTTTTATGTTTTGAAGCCGTGCAAGTGTTTTGATAGCTCAGTAATTAATTATAATGTGCTCAGCAAATGGACATGAACAAAATATAAACATTCACTACATTAACTAATTAGTTAATTCAAAAATGAAAACACTGAAAAATTGTTTTTAAAAATATAACTTAATGACTTAATCTATATTTTTACCTCTCTAAGGTTAGAATTTAATAAATAAAATATTAATAAGTTATGTTGTACACATGGCTCAAGTTTTAAGTAGAGGATAGAAAATACACAATATACTAACCAAAAAGTCGATTTATAACTGCTGATACTTTTTTTCCTGTGGGCTCTATCCTAGTCCATAGGTCCCCATAAATATTAATCAAAAGGGTGCTGTGTATCCTGGGCTGTTTTCAGTAATATATTTTATATGGAAAATCCATATGTAAACTATTAGTAGGCAGAACATAAATACGGATTTTTATATTATTTGATTATGTGGCTCAAATTTGTACTAAATTTTACTGTTTATTTTTGTAGAGTTAATTGGTCACATAGGGCTTAGACTCTTTTTTGACCTAATTACTTGGTGTAGAACCATACAGAAGCCACTGGGAACTTTACTTGTGTGATTATACTCTAGAATGTTGGGAGTACCTTTCCCCAAAATTTCTTTCCCTATGAAAGAAATTTCATGTATCGTATGTAATATTTTTTATGATTTGTACATATTAGACTGGTAAGACAGAGTCCTCCTGTCCTCAAGAACCCAGTCCTTGATTGTATATGTGTGTGTGTGTGTAGGGGATACACTAGAATTCAGTCTACAATCTCATGGGGTTGTGTGTATGGGAGGTTGTTTTTTTGTTGTTGTTTTAGGTTTTTTTGCCTTTTATCAGGGGATCTTTGTATTATTGCTGAGAACTGTGGATATTCTGCTTATGAGTCCGTGTGTGTATGCCATCTCTACTGGAAAGCCCAGAAGTATGTTCTGGGGGCATTTGTCATCCTTTTCCTAAGACTCTCCTGCATGCTTAATTTTTCCAAGATCAAACACACACCTGATTATAATGGAGACATTGAATGAATGTCAAAGTTGTGACTTTGTTTTTCCTTTAAAGGATCCAAAGGAGAAGCCTTTGGATTTGGTGCTTCCAAATATATATATATATATATATATATATATATATATATATATATATACTCTCTCCTGACCCCTCCTTTTCTTTCCCTTTTTTTCTTTAGCTTCAAAGCACCTACTCCTTTCCCTTAGACAAGTGCCCTCAGGAGTCTTTTGGGGAACTTCCGTCTCCTCACAAGAGGAAGAGCTAACCCCTTCAACATGTACCTTTGATCCTTTCTGAGGTCTTACAAACTCCAGGACCTTGTACTTGTTTGGGTGCTCATGGAGGGTCTCCTCTGCTCATGAGTCAGATCTGGCTTGGATACTGTGGCTGAGAATGCACGTGGGTGCCCAGTTTCTGTGTTGTCTGCCCAGTAGTGACCATTAGGACCAATGTGTTCACTTGTTTATGTCAAAACCAAGCACAGTGTACTAGATGAAAGAGAGAATTATGTTTTCAGTCACACATGAAAAAACCTGATTTCTCATGTCATGTAACTTTTATTTTTTTAAAAGATTTTATTTATTTATTGGGGCACCTGGGTGGCTCAGTGGGTTAAAGCCTCTGCCTTCAGCTCAGGTCATGATCCCAAGGTCCTGGAATGGAGCCCCGCATCGGGCTCTCTGCTCAGCGGGGAACCTGCTTCCCTCTCTCTCTCTGCCGCCTCTGCCTACTTGTGATCTCTGTCTGTCAAATAAATAAATAAAATCTTAAAAAAAAAAAGATTTTATTTATTTATTTGAGAGAGAGTGAGAGCACAAGCACTCACCAGCTGTCAGAGGAGGGGTAGAGACAGAGGGAGAAGCAGACTCCCCACTGAGCAAGGAAGCCCCCCTCAGGTAGGGCTCAATCCCAGAACCCTGAGATCGTGACCTGAGCCAAAGGCAGTCGCTTAACCATCTGAGCCACCAAGATGCCCCTCATTTCACATAATTTTGACCATGCCCCCTGATTATAAAATAATCAACCCCTACATTTTTGTGTAAATGGGCATTTTATTTGTCTGTCCCTGTATTATTTCTCATAACTGTGGATTATTTCTCCCCTGTTAGAATATAAACTTTATGAAGATGTGGGTGTTTGTTTTGTTCACTATTTTATCCCAATCTCTGGAACAGTGCCTAGCCCATAATAAGTGCTCAATACATATTTGTCAACTAAGTGAATATTAAAAGGATTATACACTACCTACAGATGGCTTATTTTTTGCCATGAAGAAATGGGAGTATCTATGAAGAGAATGTTAATTTAGTTTCTATTTTATTGTAGATTTCATACCAAATATAAAAGAAAAGAAATTTCTAATTTATTCCCCCTTACCCCCCAAACACTGATACTGATCAAGGATGACTCAGGTAAAGAAACTGAAGGACTGAGAATACACAGAATTTATTTTGCTAATAGGCAACTTGAGGAGTCTAGACTTGGACCTACTTCTTCAAACGTTTCTTGGTTTAAATGGCTCACACTCTGCATTCAGAATTATAACTACCATTTGGTGAGTAGACATAAAATTTGCCTCTCAAGCTAACAGGTAAATTTAAAGGTATACTTATCAGTAATATATAAACTTTATACATGCAGCTTTTTCCAAGTTAAAGCTTGCCATACACTCAAGGATGTTAAGTATCTGATTTTTAAAAACAAGAAAGTTCCATAAGAGTAGATTAGGAATCAAGCAGATACCAGTCCCAGCTTCCAGAAACTTGAGCTTTTTGGTAAGTGGCTCTCACACTGGGTTTTGAAATTGTGTTGTGCTTGAGCAAGTCAGAGGCAAAGGGAACACGAATAACACAAAGAATGCCATGAATGCAGGATTCATTCTTTTGAGAATACGAGCACTGTATATCAAATGAGGGAGGGGGCTGATTGGGTTAATTTTCTTTCTGGATAAAAATATTGTGGCATAAATCAGTAAGAGAAGGAAAGGACCACTGTGAAGGACTAAAAAGAAAATTGCTAAAATCTCTATGTTAGTAATTGATCTTAATGGAACTTAATTATTTTATTACCATAATCAGTCTCCTCTTATCTTGCCTTTGCTGCCATTCCACTTTGGGAACTATTAACTCTTATTACCTAGCTGTGGTCAGGAAGAAACTGCTTGATAACAAGTTTTAACTCCTGTTGCAGTATAACTTTGGCAAGCTTACTTGTCTACATTCAGAACATTGGAAGAAAAGTATTTGTAAGATGTGTTGGGGTGGGTGAGATTGGTGGATATGTATATCGTCATGTGTATTTTTACTCTCAAGGCCCAACGTGAGTGCTCTGAAGTCACAAATCATGCTTATTTATTCTGTATTCCCAGTGTCATACATCGCATCTAATAGAAAGTAGGCACCTCATAAATACTTATGGAATAAGTAGTAAAAATAACTAATGTCTGTTTAATTCTTCATATTACTGTTGTGTCTCAGAAATGGAGATGATCTATGTATTGTTACAGGTCAAGTGACTGTTTTAATTGGTTCTTTATCAACAGATGTTAGAGGTGCTGTGTTTCAGAGATGTGGACATACCCCTGTGGAATTACGTTTACCCTTTGTTTAGGCTAGTATGCATCTCAAAGATGAAGGCGTATGGCCAGATAGACTTTGGTTCTGTGCAATTGTTAAAGATTTTTTTTTTTTTTATTATCAGTGAAAAACTGGCTTTTTATTTTTTTTTTTTTATTATTATTTTTTTTTTATATATTTTTTTTTAACGATTTTATTTATTAATTTGACAGAGAGAAATCACAAGTAGACGGAGAGGCAGCCAGAGAGAGAGAGAGGGAAGCAGGCTCTCCGCTGAGCAGAGAGCCCGATGCGGGACTCGATCCCAGGACTCTGAGATCATGACCTGAGCCGAAGGCAGCGGCTTAACCCACTGAGCCACCCAGGCGCCCCGAAAAACTGGCTTTTTAATAAGGTTTTAGACTTGGCAGATTAGAAGATCATGATAGTAGCCCTTAGGAAATATTAATAATTTGTGACCATTTTATTCATAATTGTAATACCCAATAGAGCTGTGCATTTTTCATGTATACCTAATGAATTGGATAATTCTGTTAATTTGTTATTCGTCTGATAATTCTGATAATTCGTTATTTCCATCTCCATTTTCTTCTGACAGTTATATGCTTGATTTTGTAAAATGGCTTTTTATTTTGAAACAGTTTGAGACTCACAGAGAGTTGAAAAAACAGAGTTTCCAGTGTACTCTTCACCTGAATTCCTCTGGTGATAATTTCTTACATAACGAAAGCACGTTGTCAAAGTCAGGACAGACCTTATTAAGATCTCACTAATTTTCTTCCCCTAAGATTTTATTTATTTATTTGAGAGAGAAAGACAGAGATAGTGAGAGGGAGAGAGAGAGAGAACATAAGTGGGGGTGGAGCAGAGGGAAACAGATAAGCAGAGCTCCCCACCTGAGCAGGGAGCCCAACAATGTGGGGCTCAATCCTAGGACCCTGGGATTATGACCTGGGCTGAAGGCAGATGCTTAACCAACTAAGCCACTCAGGCACCCCAGATCTCACTAGCTTTTAAATGTATTCTGTGTGTGTGTGTGTGTTTGTACAGTTCTCTGAAGTGGACTGCATACGTATACTCTGGTAACCAACACCATATTCAGGCTACAAAAGTTCCACCACCACAAAGAAACTCTTGCACTTTCCCATAAAGGTCACACCCTTCCTCCAAACCTAACTCCCACAAATACTAATCTGTTTCCACTGCTATAACTTTGTCACTCAGAGATGCTATATAAAGGGGATCATGTAATATGTAAGTCTCTGATACTGACTTTTTTCACTCAGTAGGATATCGCTGAGATCTAGCCAAGTTGTTGAGTTAGCAGTATATTGTTCCTATTTATGGCTTGGTGGTATTGCACATAGGTTTGATTATGATAACAAACCTTCAGATCCACATCCGAAGCCTCCTACAAACTGAAACTAAAGATCTCCCAACAATTGTTCCTTTGGAGGACGTTATGGAGAAGGCTCCCACAGCCGGAGAACGGTACGAGGGATAAAGAAAACAGTCTTTTTCAGTGGTTCATGTACTCTGAGCTTTCTTATAAACAAGTCCCTCCAGTCCAGCTCTCACTTATTTATTATTTCTTTTTATGGTGGTGGCTTGTCAGGATTTCCCAGCAGTTTCCTCAGCTTCCTGGGCATTGGCTGCTTCTTTGGTTGTCTATATTCCTAACTCATCATTCAGATCCTGATTTTAGTGTTGGCCCCGGCTTGAATAAGCCTAAACTGCTCCTCTAATGAGTCGAGCAGGCTGGGAACATACGTTGATCCCTGCAGTAGGCCTGGCAGGCCTCTATTTGCATGAGTGACTGAAGATCCCTCCACGAAAGAGTCAGGTTCGTTTAAGGACAGTGGGGCAGAATCTACAGAAAAATGTACTTCTGAGAACACCATGTCTATCACTGCAATTTTCCAAGGGGATTTCAAATAGAAGACTCTGAAAAACCAAATGAGCTCATTCTCTTTGATCTCGGAGGGGTGCTGAGTACAGAACACGATGGCGGTGGGCTAGAAGCACTGCACTTGCTAGGCAGCGGTGATCAGGGTGGCTTTGGCAATAGAGGTGATATCACTGTGTCAGCAGCAACCTCTGTGCAAGAAGAGATGGCTCCTCCAGAATGCTTGACCCTGTTACTGGTTCCCTTAGCATTGGCATCACCAGCTCTGTGCTTTGGCAGCCGTGGGCAGATCTCCCGTGGCTTGGCAGGGTGGCAGTGCCCCCTGTGACCACTGGTACGAAGGCGCTGTTTCCAGCATCATTGTTGGGAGGTGGGGTACATCTGTGTGCCTGTGTGTGTGCGCATGCATGCGCGTTCAACTTAAATTCTCTGGAGGTCTCATCTTATAACCTCTCAAACTATTTCCTATATTGATTTTATAGAAGAAAAGTGCATCTAGGACTCTTCCTTGGCTAGGAAACTATAAAACATTTTGTTGAAATTCAAGGCTTCTGCTTGGTCTTATTGTAGTAACAGGTGAATATCAATAGAAAGATGCTTTTGGAGAGAGCTTACTTCTCAGGTGTTAAAAAATATATTTTTCTATGATATGCATTGTATACACATATATTTTCTTAGAGTGAAATAGAAGGAATACGAAGGGCAAGCGCCACAGTTTTTCAAATAATGTAAACTATTGACATGTGCAGAGATGGATAGCGAAATGTTCTTTCCTTAATATAGTTTGAAGCTCTACTCTTCTGTGGGGGACTATATATCTGTGAGATGTGTGTGTATGTGCGTGTGTGTGTGTGTGTTCTTCTTGTTAAAAAAACAAATTCAGCTATGTAAATTTTAAAGATCTTATTGGCTTTATTGAATGATTCATGAATTGGGCACTCATCCAATCTAGGAGTTAAAGGAGTTCTGAGGAGTCTACAAAACAAGAATTTTCTGGATAGAAGGGAGCAGGAACAAGAACATGTTGTACTAGGCAAAAAATCGGATTGGTTATTTCGAGGTGGCTTTCCTTTAGGGGATGGTAAAGATGTACAGGAAAATCACCTGAAGCTGATGAAAATTTACCAACTATTGTTGATCAGGTGATTCCATTCAATGAACTGGGTTAAGATAACATTTCTGAGACAGGTGAAACTGAAGTTAGGTCTCTGGTGATGCAGGCGTGACTTAAGTGACTGCGTTTTGGAACTGTTGTCTTGTTTTTTTTTTTTTTTTTTTTTTTTTTTTTTTTTTAAGATTTTATTTATTTATTTGTCAGAGAGACAGCGAGCGAGAGTGAGCATAGGCAGACAGAGTGGAAGGCAGAGTCAGAGGGAGAAGCAGGCTCCCTGCGGAGCAAGGAGCCCGATGCGGGACTCGATCCCAGGACGCTGGGATCATGACCTGAGCCGAAGGCAGCTGCTTAACCAACTGAGCCACCCAGGCGTCCCTGTTGTCTTGTTTTTAACACTGTATTCACTTACTAGATGAGTTAAGGAAGAATAACTCACCACACACTAGTAGGGACATCTCAGAAAAGATCCTTTTTGGCTGAATAACTCATAGCTTTGTGGAATATATTCCCGCGGGTGACTGAATTGCACACTATTCTTGAGGAGGAGATGGATCTTAGAACTAGAGAGGGGAGGAGGTTTCCCTAAGATGGGGAGTTAATTACGTGGCATAATACCTCACAGGGACCTTGTCCATTCAGTATCGTGCAGTTATCAGTGAAAATCAGCAAGTAACTGGGGAGTTGAGGTCATTGAAAGAATTTACTGCACTTCTGATCTATTTTGTTGTTTTCTCTCTTTTTACCTTTGACCCTGCTTTATTTTTTTTTATTTTTTATTTTTTTTAAAGATTTTATTTATTTATCAGAGAGAGAGGGAGAGAGTGAGCACAGGCAAGACAGAGGCAGAGGGAGAAGCAGGCTCCCTGCTGAGCAAGGAGCCCGATGTGGGACTCGATCCAAGGACGCTGGGATCATGACCTGAGCCGAAGGCAGCTGCTTAACCAACTGAGCCACCCAGGCGTCCCTGACCCTGCTTTAAATGCCACATACAAAGTATTGTCAACTGTCTCTACTAACACCTCCAGGGTCTGTAATGGAGTTCCCCTCAGTTCTTTATCCTCTGCCAACCCCATGTCCTGCCATTGTTCCCAGCCTGAGATACTCAGCTGCAAGGCTCAGGAAACATTTTTTAAAAAAATGATTTTATTTATTTATTTATTTATGACAGAGAGATCACAAGTAGAGAGGCAGGCAGAGAGAGAAGGGGAAGCAGGCTTCCTGCTGAGCAGAGAGCCCAATGCGGGCCTCATTCCCAGGACCCTGAGATCATGACCTGAGCTGAAGGCTGTGGCTTAACCCACTGAGCCACCCAGGCGCCCCCCCCCACCCCACCCAGGAAACATTTTTATCCTCCCCTGTCACTGCCAAGACAAGGGAGTCGCATTTTTGATATGCTGAATTTAACATTTCTATTGGACATTCAGGTAGAGATATTAAGTAGACTATTTTGCCTGTTCAGAGGACAGGTATGAGCTACTAAGTTTGGTTGTTGGTTGTATACACACGGTATTTAAAACTAAGAGACTAGATGAGGTAGTCAGGGGAGTCAAAGCCCTGTGGTGATTTGGGGAGGAAGAAGAAGAGGAGGAAGCAGCCAAGGAAATGAAAAACAAATGATCTAGTGAGCAAATAAAAAAACTTGGAGACTCTGGTATCCCTGAGACAATTGAAGTCAGTTTCAAAGACGGTGGTCAGTCAGGGCTATAAAATGTTAGTGATGCTGGCTCATGGGCCACTAGAGGTCATTTTTGACTGTGATAAGAGCAGATTTGGTCAAAGGAAGTGGACACAATTCTCTTTGGATTGGATTGAATAGAAAATAAGGGAACAAAGCGTTGAAGACTCTGGGAATAGATAAGGAGAGCAAAGATACAGGGAAGAAGCTGGTGGAAGAAGTGGAGTCAAGAGAAAATAATATCCAGTGGTGACTGGCCATTGCATTAAAAGGGAAGAAAACATTTTTAGTCAGTTTGTATGTCCTAGTATCCTTCAATGTCTTCTCATCATGGTGAAAAAGAAAGAGATTGATAGGATACTAGGTAGGCCTAAAGACAACACTGCAGACTTGGCGGGGACCATCTCAATTCAACTATGCAGTTTCTCTTTCCTTCTCCCAGAACTGGAAGCACACCTGGAAGATTCAGAGGTCAGCAACTTTCATAGGAAATTCTTCACATAAAATCTTGACGATGATAAGCCCATTCTTCCATGCCAATCCTGCTGTTTCTCTGACATCCTTTCTATTATCCGTATCCTTCCTTTTAATACAAAGAATGGGACAGATAGGGTGACCCTCCAAAGCATTACTGATTCCCAGTATGCTCCATCCCCTAAGTGCCCATTCTGTCTTCAGGGGTATTGAAGTAGAATCCAACAGTTTGGAAACTGATTTCCTCATTCAGTCATCAGTGCAATATCCCACTGAAGTCACAATCTATCACTGCACTATTCCCCTAAAATCTTAACCCATTGTTTCAGTACTTGGGAAAGAAAGAATTAAGATGAAACAAGACCTCAACTTTGTGGCATAATTACAAACAATGTCAGGAAAGTATTGGTATGAAGCTAAATAATATATGAGGGTTTTTTTTGTTTTGTTTTGTTTTTTGTTTTTTTAGACATCAGTAGACTTTTATCTGCTATAGGAAATCAATTTATTCTGAAAAAGAAAATACAAAACAGTAACACAATCCTGGTTCTTATCTCGGACAGTGACTTAAATCATGTAGAAGCAGCTCTCACTCTCTGTCTCTCTATCCCCCATCCACAACATCATTGTAATCTCACAATGATAATCAGGAAATCTTGCCTCTGCTTGCTCCTCTTCCAAGGAGCAAACTGTGATGTCAGCATGTCACTAGCATACTAGATATGTATCTCGAGAGGTTGCCATGGCAAATCTGGAACCAGAGCCTCCCTAATGAGCCTTAGCTATTTCCACCTGACAGAGTAAGCATTCTTACACATCTCCTGTTAGATTCAGTGCTGGCTGTGCCTATGAAAGCAGTTGCTTTCATTTCTGTCAGTTAACTAGCATTGGGTGGGAATGGGAGTGAAGTCTTGTCCAGTCATGAAGTGTCACTGGATCTGACAGAGGAATTTCTAGGGCTGGAAATGTAGCAGGTGCGACGGGACACTAAAGAGATATGTGAAGTTAAAATCTAGTTCCTGGCAGTTTACGTGGTTTCTGAGGATTTCACTGATTATAGTTATTTCTCATGGCATTTGGTGTCTGCTGGTGAGTGAGGACGAAGACATTAGCCTCCACAGTGGCCAGATCACCATGTAATGTAACCTATTAGAGGAAGAAAACTGATAGAGCCCTGATATTTTATTGGAGAAGCAGAACTCTTTAAACAAGAGCCTTTCAAGTAGAAGATTGCCGACATTGACTATATCAATGTTAAATGTTACAAATTTTACAAATGTTACAAATTTTCTCTTCCCCCAATTATCACAAAAATCTTCCTTCCCACTTTTCTTGAGTGTCGTAATTTTTTAAATAGAAGAGTCATAGATTATAACTATGAATAAGAGAAGCCTGGTGAGTTTGCTGTGTTAAAGAATCTAGAATGGTAACTTTAGGAAAGCAGCAGGTCATAGTTTTGATTCTGTGTCATGGTCTTATTTCCCAAAATATATAAACGTATAAACTGTACTTCATTTTAGGGAGTGGAAATTAATTTGAGTCAGAAAGGAAGTAAAAAGCAACCCACATGGTCTGCCTTTGTCAAGGAGGCTGACATTTTTGATATTGTTCTTAGGGGAGTAAGAAGATTTTAATAGAATGTAACAGCTCTCTGGAGAGACGAACACATTTCCTATATGTTGAATGTAGTTATGCGTTATATCTGCAGAAGTTTTCCCTTGAATCCAGATTTGAGCTCTGCTAAGGGGGCCATGGGAAAAGACCACTGTGTGGTAGTGGCAAGAAGGCAAGATTGGTTCACATTTTCTCAAGAGGTAGACAAGACAACAGAATTTTAGCATCCACCAGGTATCTGTCAGATGGTGACAATTTCCTGCAACAACATAACAGGGTCATATCAATGACAGATTGAATCAGTTATCTAGAGATGAAAGGCTCCCTAGATCCTCGTTTCCTCTCGGATTCAGGTTTTTGATTGCTTGCTTTGTCCTTTGTATTTCTTTTCTTCACTATCTCAGTTGGTTCTTTCTCTTCTTTTTCAGAACCTTAAGCTTATCTTTTAAACTGATTTATTTTGGGTTTTATGGCTTAGGGAGCAGCTGAGACTAACAGGAAAAATATAAAGAACAAACCTGAGTATTTTCTTATTGTCAAAGAACAGATGCTGTGGCAGGTGCTACTGGTAAGGTATAATCAAAGAGGCACGAAAATGTAGAATTTCATTTCCCATCTTAAGACAATGCTCTCAACTTGCTGATTCATTCATGTGATTAAGAGCAAAGTAATATTTCAGAAATTTGCCCATAGTCTATAAGATAGTGATATATGGCAAAATCCTTTATGTACTCCCATAAGGCAGATTCGTCTAGAAGGAATGATGTTCATCTCTTAATTAAGTCCTTACATTACATTTCATGCCATAGTGAAACAGGAATTGCTCTCTGCTCCCAAAGAAGAGGGGATATGTCATCGTTCAAACTAATCTCAGTAGCCAAAAGAGTGTCTGGTTTTGATAAATCCCTGTGTTTTGATTATAAGCAGAATATTCAGGTTTTTTGCTTGTACATTTGTCTTCAGTCTAGTGTAACACTTCTCTCCCTAAGTTGCTTGTATCTCAAATATTCTTTTTGGCTTACTTTATGTTTTTATTCTTGGGGCCAAAAAGATACCTGTCAGTTCTTTTTAATGGCTCTTTTGGCTGTTCTTCAGATACTCAGTTGTCCATTTTTTTTTTTTTTAAACATTCTATTTATTTATTTGAGAGAAAGAGAGTGAGAAAGAGCATGAGAGGGGAGAAGATCAGAGGGAGAAGCAGACTCCCCGTGGAGCGGGGAGCCCGATGTAGGACTCCATCCCAGGATTCCAGGACCATGACCCGGGTTGGTGGCAGCCGCCCAACCAACTGAGCCACCCAGGCACCCTCAGTTGTCCATTTTTAAGTGAACTGTTGATTATAGGATTTAATCCAGGTCTTTTGCCCAAAGAAGTTGCTGAGTACCAGGTCACAGTTGTTCAGGCTGTTTAGATACCTGATCTACAGTATGTGCCGGGTAGGTATCTGGTCCATGATTTGGGGCTACCACCGAATCTTCAAGACACTGGGTGTCTTGTTTTTAGAAGCCTGTTCCCGGAAAGGTTTTTCTTCTCTTCTCTTCTCTCTTTTTCCTCCCCTCCCCTCCTCTTTTTTTCTTTCTTCCCCCCCACCCCCACCACCTCTCTCTTTAAAAACTTTCTTAGCAGCTGATAACATTTCTAGTATGGCTGCATCAGTTTATTCAGTGGGACTGCTAATTAGATCATTTTGTCGTTAATATGTACTCATCTTCCATCTTACCCAGATTTCTGTGTTTAAAATACTTGAAGACTTGGCGGTAGTGATACCTTTAAAGATTAATTCTCCTTATGAAGAGTTCCAAATGATGCCGGTGATTTCTCTGGGCCATCAGAATTCAATTGAAGTTGGGGTCTATGAGTAATTTTCTTTCTTCCAGCCTGTCTTTGGGCTGATGGAAATGCTCTGGGAAATGTGACCTGACGAGTGGAATCGGAGCTTTTCTTGGGAAATGTTGAAATATCTTTAGAAGTTAGGCAATAGATTCACTTTCATTGTTTCATTTATCTGACTGGAGGAGAGCTGAGAGAAAAATTGATTCAAGCAGCAACTATTGTACCCGTGCCATAGTTTTAGTTTCTGTGTCTTTGCCATCTACTTTAAAATCAGGAAGTGTTATGACTCCAGCTTTGTTTTTCTTTGTTAAGATTGCTTTGGCTGCTCGGGATCTTTTATGATTCCATATAAATTTTAGAATTTTCTGTTTTGGGGGCGCTGGGGTGGCTGAGCCGATTAAGTGCCTTTGGCTCAGGTCATGATCTGGGGATCTTGGGATTGAGCCCCGCTTCTGGAATCCCTGCTCAGTGGGTGCCTGCTTCTTCCTCTGTCCTTCCCCCTGCTCATACTCTCTCTCTCTCTCCCCCTCTCAAATAAATGAATAGAATTAAAAAAAAAAAAGAATTTTCTCTGTTTCTGTGAAAAATGCCATTGGGATTTTAATAGGGATTGCACTGAGTCTGTCGGTCACTCTGAGCAATGTGGGCATTTTAACAGCATTAAGTCTTTTAATACATAAACACAGGATGTTTTTCCATTTTGGTGTGTGTTCTTCAGTATTGTAGTTTTCAGTGTATGCCTTTCACCTCCTTAGTTAAGTGTTTATTTGTAGGTATTTTATTCTTTTTGATGCTATTGTAAGTGGAACTGTTTTTTATTTCCTCTTTAGATGTTTCATTGTTAGTGTATAAAAATGCAACTAATGTTTAAATGTTGATTTGTCCTGCAGCTTAACTGCATTTATTAGTTCTAATAGTTTTACTGTGGCATCTTTAAAGTCTTCTACATATAAGATCATATCACCTGGAAACATAGACAAGTTTACTTCCTTTTTTCCTATTTGGATGGCTTTTATTTCTTTTTTCCCCAAATTGTTCTGGCTAGAACTTCAGTACTGTGTTGATTAAAAGTGGCAAGAGTGAGCATCCTTGCTTTGTTTTTGATCTTAGAGAAAAAATTTAGTTTTTACCATTGAGTATGATGCTAACTGTGGACTTTTCATATTTTGCCTTTATGTATATAAAAATCCTCTACCTAGCGTATTAAGGGTTTTTATCATGAAAAAATGTTTAATAGAGAGCCCAGAAATAAAACCATGTGTTTATGGCCATCTGATTTTTGACAAGGGTTTTAAGAATACATAGCAGGGGGGCACCTGGGTGGCTCAGGGGGTTAAGCCTCTGCCTTCAGCTCAGGTCATGATCCCAGGGTCATGCCCCATATCAGGCTTGCTTGGTGGGGATCCTCCTTCCTCCTCTCTTTCTGCCTGCCTCTCTGTCTACTTGTGGTCTCCCTGTCTGATCAATAAATAAAATCTTAAAAAAAAAAAAAAAAGAATACACAGCAGGGAAAAAGATACTCTCTTCAACAAGTAGTGCTGGGAAAACTTTATATCCACCTACTAAAAATGAAATTGGGCCCTTACCTAACACCATATAAAAAAATCGACTCAAAATGGATTAAAGACTTTAGCATAAGACTTGAAACTGTAAAACTCCTAGAAGAAAAAATAATGGAAAAGCTTCTTGACATGGTCTGAGCAATGATTTCTTGGATATGACACCAAGAACACAGGCAACAAAAACAAAAATAGACAAGCAGGATGACATCAACTAAAAACCATCGACAGAGTGAAAAAGGAAACCCACGAATGGGAGAAAATACTTGGAAACTGTAGATCTGATAAGGGGTTAATATCCAACATGTATAAGAAATTCCTATAACTTAATAGCAAAACCCAAAAAACCCCAATTAAAAAATGAACAAAGGACTAGAATAGACATCTTTCTAAAGAAAACTTGTAATGGCCAGTAGGTACATATGAAAGATATTCAATATACTAATCAGTAGGGGAATGCAAATCTAAACCACCATGAGATAAGGCATCACATTCCTCAGGATGGCCATTATCAGAGAAAACCAAAAGATAACAAGTGTTGATGAGTCTGTGAAGAAATTGTAACACTTATATACTGTTGATAGGAGTGTAAAATGGTATGGTCACTGTAGAAAGTAGTATGGGGGCTTCTCAAAAAATTAAAAATGGAACTACCGGGACGCCTGGGTGGCTCAGTTGGTTAAGCAGCTGCCTTCGGCTCAGGTTATGATCCCAGCATCCTGGGATCGAGTCCCATATCGGGCTCCTTGCTCAGCAGGGAGCCTGCTTCTCCCTCTGCCTCTGCCTGCCATTCTGTCTGCCTGTGCTCGCTCTCCCCCCCCCCCTCATAAATAAATAAAATCTTTAAAAAAAAAAAATGGAACTACCATATAATCCATCAGTCATACTGGGGAGATATCCAAAATAATTGAATTAAGAATCTTCAAGAGATATCTGCAACAATATAGTCACTGCAGCATTATTCATTATCATCAAGGTGTGGAAACCTAAATGTCTATTGACAGATAAAGGGATGAACAACCTGTGGTATATCCATACAATGGAATATTATTTGTCATTAAAAAAGAATGAAATCCTGTCATTTGTGATAACGTGCTTGGACATTATGGGTATTATTGTTAAGCGAAATAAGCCAGTCACGGAAGAACAAATAGTGCATGATTCGAATTACATGAAGTATCTAAAGTAGTCAAATTCATAGAATCAGAGAGTAGTAGAATGGTAGCTTCCAGGGCCTAGGGGTCAGGGGAAATGGGGAGTTGCTGTTCAAATCAGTGTAAGTTTCATTCATGCAAGATGAATAAGTTTTAGAGGTATTTGTACAGTATTATGCCTGTAGTTAACAATACTGTATTGTGCACAGAAAAATTTGTTCAGGCATAGCTCATGTTAAGTGTTCTATGGCAATACAAGAGAAAAGAAGGAGTTGTATAACGATGAGTAACACAAGGCTTGTTGTCAAGGCAATCTTGCTTCAAAGCCCAGTTTACCACTTAACTCAGAATGTCACTTTGTCTTTCTGAGACCAAGTTCCCTTTTCTGTAGGATAAGGATCTAGTGGAGTTATTGTCAAGGAGCAGGTACAATACCAAGCTTACCTCTGGCAGTCTTCTCTGGGAGTTTTCTACCTCTCTTCTTCCTGTTCTCTGAGAATCAGTTTCCTCATTTGTAAAATGGAGAAAATTACAATTACTTCCCAAGGTTATTGTGAGAAGCAGAGAATTTGGGCTTGTCCACGGGATGGGTCATTACTCAGGAAATAAGCATTCCACACAAGACCATGTCTGACCCACCCTCCCCAGCTCCACTTTACAGACAAATTGATGCCAAGTGAGAGGTGGTGCCAGGGAGAGACCTGGATGCAGACAAACTGGCCAGTGCTCATTTCACTATGTTTTTACTGACCACTTAAACATTCTATATAACCTGGTTTGGGAATTTGGAGATTAAGTTTGAAACCATGTGATGAACAGAGACTGAGGGTAGTCAGTACTAGACTTATATGATATCAAGAAATATTTGGAAATGGCTCACTGGACCTCCAGATTTACCAGAAGAAAAATCAATGTGCAGTGAATATAAAACTCAATTTTAATTTAAAGGAATGGTTTAAGTGTAGTTTAAAAACTGCTTCAAATCATTTTCTTTGGCTATCTTTTTTTTTCTCTCTTTTTTCTTCTGTTGAGTACCATTGGTGTTGGCTAATATAATTTTGTCTCAGTGGATTTGTTACTAGGTGTCTCTTTACCCTGAAAAGCCAAATAATACCCTCATTCTGCATGACACTGATACCAAAGTCAGATAAAAAGGTTTCATTGCAAGGCTAAGAAAGAGCTAATTTTCTAAAATTGGAACATTATCTGTCATGTGTTACTACTCTGTAATTATGACTATTATTCTCATTGGGAAAAAAGATATTTCAGGAGGGGAAAAGATTTTTATAAGAGGCTTTTAATATAAATGGGCAATTATATTAAAATACTGACTTTCATACTTAGACATTATGTTGTAGATACATTATATTATATTTGATGTAAATTTAGTAAATGATATGCATGTGAAAACCTAAAATATAGGAATACTATTCCCTTAAATGAAAAGCATGAATAGTCTAGCAAAATAGGTTTTTGAGAAATGGATTCATGACTTCTGTGCTTACAGAGATTTTATTGTTAATAATGCATTGTGTTTTTCTTTTCTGGTGAAGAATGAATCATTTTCATTTGGCGATGATTCTGAATTTTTTTTACAAGAATGATTATGCGTTTTTAAATTGTGTGTGGGGCTGAACAAAGGGCAGTGGTAAAAATAAAACTATAACCATGATTCATCTTTTTCTAGAATAAAAAGACAATAGTATAAATTATGAAGATGATATCGGTTTTGCTTTAAGTGATATGTATAAGGAGAGTTCACAAGTGGGTAGAAAGTTTGGACGTGGAAGGAGATAATAATTGTTAATCTTTCTGAGTTTAAGAAGTTTACAGTGAATAGTTACAGAATCTTCCCAGCATAATTCACCTCAAATGTTATTACTAGCATGAGAATATCCAGGACTTGTAGGCCAGAAGGTTATACAGTTTTGGAACCCTTTTTGAGAAAAATAATTGAAGATTAAAGCCTACAGAATGAGAACCAAAGATGATGTTTATTTGGAATGAGGAGGCAAATTAAAACATTATAAATTTAACAAATGACAAATACTACAAATACATCCAGAGAAACATCATATTTTTAAATTATAACTGTCTGACACATCTTCAAAATACCTTTGTTCTTAACATTTGTAGCAGATTAAATTATGATTGCTTTTTCATGTGAAATGATTTTTGCGTTATCATTTTTTATGGGGGGAGAACATAACTCTATTTTACTAAACATGGGTTATTCAGATTTGTTTGATGGTTAGGCTGCTTAAGTATGACAACACACAAATATACTGCTATGTAGTTCTGTTACTAAACGGGTCCTACAAATACAAGACTTTTGATAAATTCAATTACACATAAATCCTAGAAAAAAAATGTGGTTTATCTATAATTATATACTCTGCATTACTGAGACTTCCCCCAAGATGTGAGAACTTCTTTTTAAGGAGGATGATAGACAGATGCTCTACTTAGAATTTTGCTCATTTGATGGTTGGAAGAATTTTTTATAGATTAGCTTTTGGTTCTATACAATTAAGAAAGTTTTTTTTTTTTTTTCTCTCTCTCTTTTCCACCTACTTCTAGTACTTGATGCTGTATGGGACAAGTATATCTCAATATAACCTCTGTACTCGTCCCTCCTAGTATGGCTCAGTGGGCAAAACAAATATTTCTGGAAGCCATTCATACAATGGGATAGCTCAGAATAATTTACCCATATAAAAAGAAGACTGTGAGCAACATAAATATATTCCATGAACCCAAATTAAATGTATCTCAACTTAGTGTTGGCTGGGTCCCCAAAATGCTGATAGCCACTCCAGTGCCACCTGACATGAAAGAAGTACGCTGGAGCAGTCAGAATGGAAAGCTCCTAAACAACTGTGGTTTAAAAAAAAAAAAAAATCTCACTTTTGTAAATGTTACAAAAACCATATTGCTAGCATCTCTTTCAGGGCCATGGAGGAGGTCTATGCATGTAAGTGGCCCTAAAGCCTACGCTGTATTTACTTTACCAGAGATCTGCCTGGGGTCCCAGGAGCAGTGGTCATATGCCAAGGGATGTATGTATGCCTAATGGATAGACATGAGGAAACATCCTGGGGAGATTTCTTATTTTGAACTGTCACCTTCACCAAAGGCTTGCTCTGGACCATTAGCAATTCATTTCATTCTCTTCATCCTTGGCCTTTCCCTTGGTAGGTCTTCCTTTGAAAATGCTACATCTTTTAGGAGGAGGGGTGTGGACTCTTTGTGACCTTCTTCACCAGAGTGCTTTCCTTGTTTTCTTTTCCCTGTATGTGAAGATAGGGATTTGTGGGCAGTTTGGGTGTTGGGCCAGGAGAAGGGCCCAGCAAAGGAGACAGTGGTAGATGGGGTTTTGTCCTGCTTGCTTCAGCAGCATCATGCCAGCTTCAGGGCTTTGTGAGCCTTTGTTGTTATGCACGTGTGAGCAGAATTATGTCATCTATGTCGATGTGCTTTTTTTCCTTTTGTGCATTTTTGGATGTAGTGTCCCATTTTTTCAGTGGATTTTACATTCATTAAAAAATAGGAACAATGTCAGCTGCATCTTTATTATTCTCTGAGGAGGGATCACCTACTCACGAGCAGGACTGCTGCTGAACAGGAAATGCCACAGGGCGCTGGCTCTACATTTGGTGTTCTCAATTCACTCATGTATTAGCTTTTGTTCTCTGGACCCATCTATCTTTCATGGTCCCTACTATCTCATGTTCTTTTTAAATCTATGTATAGATTTCTTTTTCTTTTTTATTACATTATGTTAGTCACTGTATAGTAAGCAGTATATATCTTTTTTTTAAGATTTTATTTATTTATTTGAGAGTAAGAGAGAGCATGAGAGGGGAGAAGGTCAGAGAGAGAAGCCCACTCCCCGTGGAACTGGGAGCCCAATATGGGAATTGATCCTGGGACTATAGGATCATGACCTGAGTCAAAGGCTGTTACTTAACCAACTGAGCTACCCAGGCACCCAATGTGTGTATTTCTAAACAGAAATCTTTTAGGCTAAAGATTTAACAGAAACCCAAGTGATAAGATAAGATACACCCTTCATCAAAGCAAGGGTTGGGACCTAAAGGCCTGGTCACTTGGTCTCCTTCTTCACTTCTGGCAGGTCCTTGAGTGGAATTCCATTAGCCTTTAGAATCCTTAGAGCTCCCATTGAACAAAATTATAAAATTTTGTTGTAGAAAAATGATTCCTAGACAGCGAATCAGAAAATCTGGATTTTCATTGTGATTTGCATTTCTGCTAGTAAGGGTGATAATAGGCAAATCATTAATTGCTGCAATCCTCAGTTCTTGCATTGGTAAAGGTGGATAATAATATATTGCTTACTCAGCTTATGTTAAAGTGAGGTTAATAAGAGCCAAATGGTTCATGTATGTGGAAGTTCTTCAAAGTGCTCTACCCATATGATCAATGATAGTGTTATTCCCTTAGACTTTCTAATAAAATCATCATTTAGATTATTAAAATCACAAAATCATGAACAATCATATCTGAATTATCTCTGCTACTCTGTGTCCTTGATAATATTCCAGGTCCCAAGTCAGTGGCCACCCACTCCCTGTTCATATTGGCAAGAACACCATGAAAATGAGTTTGTCATTTCCCAACATGTAGTGGGTCAAAAAGCCCACATAGAGTGACATGAAGGACAATGACTAAGCACAGCAAGAAAGAAATGAAAAGTCATAATGGACTATAAGCTTTTCCAGTATTGGCAAATTTCTGCTGTGAGAAACAAAGCATGGATGACACTGTTTATATAGTATGGTATACAGAAGCAAAATATTTGGAAATGACAGTCTCATTTTCAGTTTGTGCCCAAGTGTGTCTGTAAAATCCACATTGTAAAATGGCAGGATGTAAGAAGACCTAAAAGAAAGCAGAAGAAAAAAGAACAGCCATGGAAAAGGGAATACAAAGTATTTGTGGACTAATTAGCTTGACGAAAAAACCCTGAAGAGTGATTTAACAATTGGTTTTTAGGACACAAAGAGATTATATAGAGTACAATGTATGGCTGGCTCTTCACAAAGAATTCACAGGTCTGTTGGAGTTCACAGACTGGGGCCTTCAGGGAGAATTATAGAAAATGGAAGCAGGAAGTTGAGAAACAATGACCCCCTCTGCCATCAAATTGCTTCAGTATCTAAATCATTTCAAAGAGATGAAATATCACTCATCCTTAGAGACATATACTTGATCCTAGATGGGATTTAGGATGGAAGGACCTGGAGGAGCTAGATTGGAAGCATGATCTTGGAGAAAGGCTGATGATTAACACCAGTCAATCAGAGCCAGGAGGAGTCAAGAGGTAAGTGCTTAGCAGCTCTTTAGAAATTGTAGAACCCTCTTCAGTTACCTGAGAAGATTGGCCTCCACATAACATAGATAAAGAAGAAAACCCCCGTAATAAGCAACTTTCCCTAATTGACGTGTGGGATGGCCCTGGCAGTCGGAGAGGCTCAACCTACATTAAGATAACCTTCGTTTGTGGTCAGACTGAAGGGCTTGCCTTGGGTCATTTCATGTTCTTAGGAATGATTTCTATACATGGAAGTACTCAAGGGGAAAAAAGATACACAAAGTCCGAGGTGTCCTCTTTGGGTTTGTAGACTTTGCACATTGTTAATGTAAAGGATTCAGCACATTTTGTAGAGTCAGTACACGTGGGATGAATCTGTGTTCAGACTTCTTCAGGCCAGTGTCCCATATACTGTTCATCCAAATCCCATATTCCAAGAAACAGGTTGGAACTACATCTGCTAGGAAGTCCAGATCTAGCCATTGCTGGTCTCTTAGACCACAGACAGATTGCCTAGGTATGGTACTATTCTCTGTCTTCATAAGTACTGGACACAGGTCTGATGCCTTCTAGGATACAAAACTTATTTGAGAAGAACAAACATGATCTGAAGAGTCAAAGGGATGAGAAATGAGATTCAGCAGGTGTCATATTTTGCTGTATTTCCCATTCGTTTTTCTTTGGGGAAGGATTTTAGTTGTCACATGGTCTAGTTAAAAAAATTTTATGGAATCCTCCAGTACATAACACTGGAGAACATTTTTTTCTATCTATTTCCAACTATCAGACAAAGTGTGAGAAGCTAGTATCCTTTTCATAGTGAATTTTTAGAGGTAATTTAAAAACCACCAGGAGTTATAGTCATTGTGTCTTCACTACCTTCTTCCTTACTTTAGCTGGTAATGAAACATCGCCAAGAATGATCTAATGTATACTTGTGTCTCCAGTCCATGTCTGTACTGTATTAACATAGGTAACATTGTGCTTTACAGAGTGGAGTCAGCATGCATCACAGTTTAGTCCCAGAGAGTGTATGGTTTTCTGGGGTTTGGTTCTGCTCTTTATCAAGATTTCAATGAATAAAGTTTAGATTTCCATGGTAGCATCAATCAGAACTGAAGGAGTCTGTTCCTTACAAGGCCATAAAGAACAACCATGTCAAGACACATGGGGCCTTGACCAGTATAATCAACCTAGCTAATGGAAAATCGAACACTGTAATGTATTGAATGTTCTTTGTATGCAACACATTACAGTCCCTTTCGATATTTCTGTATCTGGACAATTCCAGCATAGAACTAGACTCAGAGGTGTATAATTAGGATGCACTCCAGGCCATCAAACACTAGGTGGCATCTGTCTCTTTGTGCATCTGATGAGTAGATGGATAGTGTTTCATTTGGACTTGTGCATGGAGAGGGGAGTAGACAATAATTTGCCGTCTATGTTCTTTGTTCTTTTATAGATTTGTGTGAGCTAAGCTGGTACCTATGACTCATAAACCAATATCAGTATTGCAAGTGAGATGTAGCAGATTTAATTGATAGAAATATTCCCTCTAAGAACAGCAATGGCTGGGGGATATTACAGCCTTTCTACCCTGGGCTTCAGATATCTAGAGAGTTTTAAAAATTCATGGCCTCATGAAGATAACCAAAAGAATTGGTTGAGAATAAATGAAACTATTTAATGGGATGAAAATTATATGTCATTATCTTTACATAAACTTTGAATGATAAAAACTGGGGGTGTGATATTAATTTCTAATGCCCCATTAGTCAAATTGGTAAAACTATATAATCAATTATAGCTTAGGGAGTAATATCTGTTCTGAACCAGTCTGTTTTTCTTAAGTTTTTAGTTTCTAGGGATTCTAATGAAAGGGATGAATGCTCCTCTCTTCCATGGCTAAGCTGTCAGTGACAGTCCTGAACCAGGAGCCTGTGCTCTCCTCTGATGTCTCTCGTAGAATCCCTGCTGCTTGCTAACTCTCCCTGCAAGTCCTTTCCTCTTGTCTGCAGCTCTGCAGCTCTCTGTATTTTTCCTCTGAGCACACTGTAGCAGAATGGTTGCCTCTTCTATTTGGTCCCTTTGTAGCAGGGGAGAGGCAATTTAAATTTTGCCTCTTTTGGTAGAACTTCTGTAACTTCCCAGAGACAAGCCAGAAACTGGCCTCCTATTTTATAGAAATGTAGCTGTCAAGTTCTGCTATCAAGGAGAATAAGCTTATAGACAGATCCAGTATCGTTGGGTGCAGGGGCTATTATAAAAAATGGGCCCACTACTGACTCTAATGGTCTCTTAGCCCTGCTTTGTTCCTATATTTTCATTGTGATCTTAATATCCATCATGTCATGATATTACTTTAGGGGAGGAAAAGAATACTTTTCAAAACGATGATCAAAGTGAATGTCAGAATCTCTTGCTAATGACCCAGTCATCTTTCTGCAATCAGAAACAGCTCAGGTATTTTACTCTTTAATAGTTTCATTCTACATGAGCACAACCACAAGAGTCTCCATTTGTACCTCCCAGCTGGGAACTAAAGAGGATTGTTTAGATTGCTGCTATTGTCCCTGGTAGATGGGGTGGGAGGGCTGGCTTCATGCTGATATTGGCAGAGGGTGCAGTTTGATTCACTTAATATGTATGATGGTTTGTGGTATTGATGTATTGAGAATGGTGTGTTTTAAAACTGAGACAGGGAGCTAAAGAAACTCACAAATACAGTTATAAAATATTGGGCTAGGAAATTTTAACATGGTAATAATGTGAATTTCCATTAGTAGGTATCCTGTACAGCTTTAAAGAGTAAGACTTTTATTAGAATGCTGCAAATTTTACAGAGAATTTTGAGAATAGATGAATAGCATCTATTTAAAGAAAATCAGACAATCCTTTACAAAAGCACTGATTGCCAAATGCATTTATAATGCTCTGTAAGGGAAAGGAGAAGGATGAAGAAAACCTTATAGAAAACAGAGAAGGGCAAACAAAGGCTTCTTCTCATTGCCATTATCAATCTTTTTTTTCTAGGGCTGATGCCTGTATACAAGACATGTACATTCATCTACCCATGACATCTGTGCAAAGCATGGCACAGCATATCTCTAAGTCATAATTGCTTGCCACTCTGTGCTGGGGAAAATGAACTCCTGATATTTGGGAATAAACAGACTTTGCTTTTTTGGCCAACTGATGGTGTGTTTGCCATGTAATGTTCTTAGCTACTTCGGAGACAAAGGAACAAGAAAAATGGTATTTCTATTAGTATTAGCTACTTAAAGGCAGAGATACTATTTTTTATAAAAACATACTTGATTCATAAATATGCTTTGTAGGAAACGTTCCAACTGGAAGTTTGCAAAGATTCAGTTTGGCTTTTAAGACTTAACTTTCTAGAAGATACAAAACCACTGGAGTTCTCAAGGTTTTTATTGTATGTGAAGGAAAAGATGAGCAGACTTTATTATCAGCTTTTCAATGGGGAAAAAAGTCAATCTATGCTGGGATAATCAAATTCTCAATCAGTGAAAGCCTTTGAAATTCTTAAAAACAAACAAAAAATCCATGAACCCATGCTCCTGCTGGTGTTTCTGGTACATTTCTTTCTTTGTCCTTGAAAGCCGTACATACTCCCTCTCCAGTGAGTACATCTCATTTGCTCCTTTTTGTATGGCCCACATCAGCCGTCGCTGAGGAAATACTGGTTTCTCTACTTTGTGACCCTGGTGGGAACCCAGAAGCTATACTGAAAATTAAATGCTGGTGGCCTCAGAGGAAATGCTTCTCTTGATTCTGCCTTTGAAGATTGCACATGATCACTTTGATGATGCTACATTGCCAGTACATTTTCTGGACTTTGTATGAAATGTCTTTCCTCACAAAGACAAATGCTTCCACTGAAAATGAAAGAAGAATCGGCACAAGCAGAATATTAGCCAGAGTGCATTAATATTTGCCTTCAGAATCTCCAGGGAGGAAATGCATTCAATAACAATTTAACAAACATTTATTTATTGTACACCTCCTTTATTCCAGGCACTGCACACCCAGTGATAAATGAGACAGAAAAGGCCATGGCTTGAACTGGGTTTTATACTCTAGTAGGGGCAGATACTAAGTAAACAAAAAAGTTAAATAATTTAAAGTCATATTAACAGCATTTTGTACCAGTTATCTATTAGTGTTGTCAGGGAGGAAAAATAATTTTCCCTCTAACCCTTCTGAGTTCTTGGCTGAGACCGCCTGTAATAAAAGACAGATTAGTGAGGGAAACAAACAGAAGTTTATTAACATGTGTAGCTCATGTAGACTTGGGGAATACCTAGGGAAACTGAAAACTCCCAAGTTAAAAACCAACTTGAGGGGCACCTGGGTGGCTCAGTGGGTTAAAGCCTCTGCCTTTAGCTCGGGTCATGATCCCAGGGTCCTGGGATCGAGCCCCGCATCGGGCTCTCTGCTTGGCGGGGAGCCTGCTTCCTCCTCTCTCTCTGCCTGCCTCTCTGCCTACTGGTGATCTCTCTGTCTGTCAAATAAATAAATAAAATCTTAAAAAAAAAAATAAAAAAAAAAAAACTTGAGCTAAATACGAAAGAAACGTTGTGGGGAAGGGAGGCCAGTTATGGGGGCTTACCAGGAAAAGCACAATAAACAAGGATAAGGTTAGTTATGGAGATTTCAGTGAGTACCTTCTTTATTGATAAAATTCTCTTGTAATTTACAGTCATTTTCTTTCTGGTATAGACAGAGAGACACTTACAAATGGGGATTTGCTTTAAAAATATAACTTTCTCTTATGAAAGGGTTACTTCTATTTTCAGAACTTCTCTAGTTTCTGCTATTTCTCACAAATAATCAACTGAGAAAAATGTTTATGCCAGAGGCCTATTCTGGGGGTACATATTCTGCTGTTCTTTGCTGTATAATGAATTACCCCAAAATTCAGTGCCTTAAAACAACTGTTTTGTTGTGTGTTTGATTTCATGGTCAGGAATGTGGGATGGGTTTTGCCGGTCTGCAGTCTCTGTGGCATTGGCTGGGATACTAGGGCACCTGGTGTCGGGGAGTGTCTACTGCCAAGTTGGTGTTTGCTCTCGTATGTCCATTGTCTCAGTAGTTTTGATCTTTTTCTCTTGCCACATGAGGTCTAATTCTCCAAGCCCTCTCCAAGTGTCTTGAATTTCTTACAAAATGGTTGTCTCAGGGTGGTCACATTTTTTCATGGTGTCTGACTTGCAAAAATCACAAAACAAAAGTTGTTACGGTAGTTAAAGGCAATCCTGGCAGCGATACAATGTAATTTTGATATGTTCTTTTGGGCAAACTCATCTCAGAGTTCACCTAAATTCAAGAAAGTATTGAGAAATAGACTCTAATTCTTCTCCTCCTCCTTCTTCTCCTTTTTCTTCCTCTTCTTCTTCTTTAAAGATTTTTTTTTAAGATTTTTTTTTTAAATTTATTTATCAGAGAGAGAGAGTGAGAGAGAGTGAGCACAGGCAGACAGAAAGGCAGGCAGAGGCAGAGGGAGAGGCAGGCTTCTTGCTTAGCAAGGAGCCCAATGTGGGACTCGATCCCAGGACGCTGGGATCATGACCTGAGCTGAAGGCAGCTGCTTAACCAACTGAGCAACCCCGGTGTCCCTTCTTTAAAGATTTTTATGTATTTCTTAGAGAGAGAGGGAGCTTGAGCAGAGGAGCAGGAGGAACAAGCAGACTCCTTGCTGAATGGGGAGCCCGATTTGGGGCTCAGTCCCAGGATCTGGAGATCATGACCTGTGCTGAAGGCAGATGCCTAACCAACTGAGCCACACAGGTGCTCTTAGATTCCACCATCACCACTACTACTACTACTACTATGACTTCTCTCTCTCTCTTTTAAAGATTTTATTTATTTAATAGAGAGAGAGAGAGAGTGAAAACGCACATGCAGGGTGAGCAACAGAGGGAGAGGGAGAAGAAGGCTCCCCGCTGAGCAGGGATCCTAAAGCAGGGCTTCATCCCAGGACCCCAAGATCATGACCTGAGCTGAAGGCAGATGTTTAACCAACTGAGCCACTCAGGCGCCCTTAGATGTCACTTCTTGATTGGTGAGTGGTAAAGTCATATTGTAGAGCAGGTAGGACAGGCAATATATCTGCATCTGTCTTTAGAAAATCCGATCTGTTACATGCTTGAAGAAAATGAGGCAGAGGAAAGTGTGGGTGGGGCAAAAGAAAGATGGAGTGTTGGAACACAACCGGGATCCTTGCCAATGTGATTGGGGTCGTGTCAGGTCCTGTGAGAAAACTCCAGGAGATGGAGGGCAAGAGTCTTCCTGGGCTGACGCCCGGAATAAACATGGGAGGATCCCCGGAGTGCTTTCATGTCCTCCTTTAGATCTGGTAAGTGTGGAGAATCCTTAACTTGCTCTTGTTATTTAAAGCTAAGAGATAATCATTGTTCACTTGCCACACTTGATTGCCTGCACATAGCCCACGTCCCACACGTAGCTCACATCTCAAATGCAAATTGCATCGTGCACGGAAATCTATATCCTGTTCGTAACCAGATCTTGGGTAAAGTATAAAAGAAGTGATTGCAAGAAATAAAGTCATCTACTGATCATCAGCCAGTAGTCCCCCCATCATTTCAGCTCTGATCACCAGGATTCTCACCTTGCGAAGGTGACAATGGAGACTTATTTTTAGTAGGTTCTAGTTGAGCAAGCTTGGAAAGAAATGGTCAGTAGATATTTACATAATGCCCCATTAACAATATTGATGTCAGAGTTTAGATGAGGAGTGGCAAGCTGGAAGATAGAAATTCAACTAGTCTTGTTTATCCACCTTCTCTGAACATTTGCTTCAGTTCATTCTTAATCATTTACTTTCTTCTTTTCTGCCTAATTATGTGCTAAAAGGTGATAAATTTTAATGCTGACTGCTCAGATGCGGTTGTCGTATAGGGTTCCTAAATCTCACACAAGCAAATTTGGACATATCAAAATTGATGTTGCCTTTAATTCTCATAACCCAAATAATTGGAACAAAATTGTGGGTGTTGGCAGTGTTATGAGTGATGGCGCAGAGAAACCTTCAAGGCATTTTTCAACAATGTTCATCACAATTAAGGAGTGTTTTGTCCGTTAATGTTTTTGCAAAATCATTGCTGATTATTGACCACAACTTCCTATAACCTTCCCAGGAAGTCATGCACACTACTGGCAGGTTATAAGACTATGTTAAGTAGCTCAGTAGTTAGGACACTTTTTTGTATATATTTTATTAAGTAAACTCTACATGCAACGTGGGGCTCAGCCTCACAACCCCAAGGTCAAGAGTTGCATCCTCTACTGGCTGAACCATCTAGGTGCCCCCCAAATCCTTCTAAGTCACCAGTCCTTGTTCTGCTTAACACCTAGTTGTAAACATTAACACCTGCACGTAAACAGACTCAAAATGTGTTGCATAACATTCATTATGCCAGTATTCTCATGTTTCTTTTGGTGAATAAGAATTTCTGGGGGACAGGGCGCCTGGGTGGCTCAGTGGGTTAAGCCTCTGCCTTTGGCTCAGGTCATGATATCAGGGTCCTGGGATTGAGCCCCGCATCGGGCTCTCTGCTTGGCAGGGAGCCTGCTTCCTCCCCCTTCTCTCCCTCTGCCTGCTTCTCCGCCTACCTGTGATCTCTGTGTGTCAAATAAATAATAAGTAAAATTAAAAAAAAAAGGTTAAAAAAAAAAGAATTTCTGGGGGACTTTGGAAATGCAAATTTCTAGGCATTACCTTCAGAGATGCTAATTTAGTAAGGTGGTAAGAAGGCGTGGATAGTTACATTTTAAAATATCCCAGATCATTTAGAGGCAGATGTTCAAAGTATATGCCACTTTGAGTTAATGGGTCAATGACTTGGTGTCAGCAATATTTAAAAAACGTTTTTTTTAGGCCATATAATATGAAATCCAGCATTTATTAAATATATATTAAATAGGGGCGCCTGGGTGGCTCAGTGGGTTAAGCCGCTGCCTTTGGCTCAGGTCATGATCTCAGGGTCCTGGGATAGAGCCCCGCATCGGGCTCTCTGCTCAGCTGGGAGCCTGCTTCCTCCTCTCTCTCTGTCTGCTGCTCTGCCTACTTGTGAACTCTCTCTGTCAAATAAATAAATAAAATATTAAAAAATATATATATATATAAATATATTCGAGGATTGTTATTGCACTTGACTTCAATATAATCCTGACTGGGCTGAAGCTTCATTAATGCTATTCCATTTAATTCCATTCAACAGTCATTTCTTAAGCATGTAGAATGGGTAAGAGACTTGCTAGGTGCAAAGAGTCTCAAGGATGGATAAGATATGATACTCATTCCCAGGGAACCTAGAATTTTGAGTTTTCATTTGTTAGTTTCTTCTCACTAACAACTATATTAGAGAATGACTTAATTACTGCTAGGAAAGTAAGAGATGGGAAAACATGACTTAGTTCAGCTAAATTCAGAATTAGGAAATTAGAGTCTCAATTTACCTTAAGTTTCTTTTTTGTGCCTTGGGCAAAGAGCTGTTTATCTCAAGTCTTCACTTAGTTTATATCCAAAATAAAGAGGTTAGATCATATAATTTTGAAGAGGTTTTATGTTTCTCAGATTCCATGGTTCTATATTAAAATATTGTGACTTTATGATAGAAAAGCAATAAACAGAAGAAAATATAGAAATTGGTAATAAGCACATGAAAAGATGCTCAACATCTTTGGTCACTAAATCACAGGTAAATTAAAACCACAGTTAGTTATCATGGCACATCCACTAGAATGACTATAATAAAAAGACAATGACAAGTGTTGGCAGGGATGTGGAGAAATTGGAAAGCCTCATACTTTGCTGATGGGAATGTAAATGAACTTTGCTGCTTATATTGATGATGATGTAACCACCAAACAGCCGGGATCTTCAGCCAGAGCAAAGTACATGGATAGCTTACCAGCCCTTGCACTGTTAAGGGCCATGCCATCGTTCACTGTGTCCTGAAAACTGTTTTCTGACCTCATTTTCCTTCTTTTTTTTTTTTTTTTTTTAGAGAGAGAGGGATGACAAGTAGGCAGAGAGGCAGGCAGAGAGACAGAGGGGGAAGCAGGCTCCCTGCTTCTGAGCAGAGAGCCTGATGGGGAGCCTGATGCGGGACTTGATCCCAGGACCCTGAGATCATGACCTGAGCCGAAGGCAGAGGCTTAACCCACTGAACCACCCAGGCGCCCCAACCTCATTTTCCTTCTAAAGTGGTTGCTTTTCCATTGATTCCCTGGGTTTACACCTCAGTCTGATATCTAAGCACATAGACAGCTTTCTGACTACACCCAGGCTTCTTTTTGGTGTTTTCTCTCTCTGAGAAGATCCTTTGGTTGATATACTTGACTCCTGAAAAGCTAGCAGTGATTCCAGGATTCCAGAAATAAAGCAAATCCATGCTTCTGACTCCTCGGAATTCTGATAATAATTAATCTGAGATCCTATTTTATAATTCCATTGAATAGTCAGTGTTTCTCAACAGGTGGTCCATGGACCACCTGCATCAGAAGACACCTGATAGGGATTACTGAAAGTGTTGATTTCAGATTCTGTTCCAGAACAGACTATCTAAGGGTGGACCCTGGAGATTAGATTTTTCTCAAGTTTGAGAATCTCTGAGCTAGTTATCACAGTAAAATTCCATAGGACTGAAGCATGTGAAAAATGATGGGCAAGTAATAGGACCCATAAAGGCTCAAGGATGTCAACAAAAAGGGAAGTCTGAGGAGAATCTCAAGGGCCTGTTGAAGCAGAGCATCAAGGATGCATTTTCAAGAGATGGTGGATCAGGGTAGATACTACATGTCCCAGCTACTGTTCCAATAAAGGGTAGTCTGCATACATCTGCTGAGTGGAAATGGCCACGACGTCCTCATCATGGTTGATATTTTTACTCCATTCCATTGGAATTTACTGAGCGTTAACTGTGTACTAACTAATGAGTTAAGTGCTATTGAGATACATAGAAAAGTTCCAGGGCTTTGTCCTTGAGGAACTTGTGACATAGTTGGAGCGCCACTCTGAGATAGTCCAAGGAGGGCAAGGAAGTGCTAAGATAGCATCAAATTCCTTGAAGGAAACAGTGAAGGGAGAAAGTGCATATGATTGTGTTTTACAAATAGTGATTACTGCTATGATTGTCACTCTAGGATCTGAGAGTTCAGGAAAGGTCACACCCTCCCCTCATGTCAGGATCACTGTCAGAAGCATCAACTTTAACACAATTCCACTGTGTGTTCTCCTGTAGGCAGTGATGGGGCGGTCTCATGAAATTTCCTTTGTCTCATGCTTTCATTGCATTGTTGAAGGGCAAGACAAGTCTTGTGCAACCTGCCAGAATGAATTACAATTCCCCTTGGACTCCACTCAAATTAAATTCCTCCTTCGTTAATTAATTTGTTGCTGTCCTTGTTCTACCTCTTGCCACTGTCTTTGTCCATATGGTGCTGGATTATAGTATCTAATAATCAGAGATAGGCATTCCTGGCACATGGTGAGAGCTCAGTAAATGCTTGTTATCACCACTGTTATTGTTCTCACCATCATTTCCTCCAATGTGCAAAGTTATGTAAAAAAAAAAAAAGACCTAGGGTTGGAGAAATTTCAAAGGCACATACTTTAATTAATATTAGAATGCTACTATGTTTCTTCTTTTTTAAAAAAGATTTATTTATTTGAGAGAGTGCAAGTGATGGGGGGGGCAAAGGGAGAGGGAGAGAAGTAGATGCCCTGCTGAGCTGAGGTCCAATGTGAGTTTCCATCTCAAAACCCTAAGATCATAATCTGAGCCAAAATCAAGAGTCAGATGCTTAACCGACTGAGTCACCCAGGTGCCCTCTCTACTATGTTTCTGACAAGTATTCAACCCAGTACTCAGTTCTTCTGTTTTTTTCACCATGTTTCTGTTCTCTGGGCCAGCTCAGAACACTACTGGAGAACATGAACAAAGCATGTGATGCGGTAAGCTAGGGCTTTGCTTGAGTCTAGCCACCCACGCTCCACCCAAATCCTCCACACATGAGGAATATATTTTATTTCCAAATGCAAAGTTACCCATGGGTGCTATGTCACACTGTGGCTCCATTTCTCCTTTAGCAGAAGCTGAGGGCTGGTACTCCAACTTCATTTTTTTAAAAAAAGATTTTATTTATTTATTTGACACACAGAGAGAGATCACAAGTAGGAGGCAGGGAAGCAGGCAGAGAGAGAGAGGGGGAAGAAGGCTCCCCGCTGAGCAGAGAGCCCGATGCGGGACTTCATCCCAGGACCCTGGGATCATGACCTGAGCGGGAGGCAGAGGCTCAATCCCCTGAGCCACCCAGGCACCCCTCCAACTTGATTTTGAAACAAACTTTCTCCTCTCTGTAATTCTCCTTTCTTTACTAGTACCTAGAGCAGCCCATTAATGCATTCCCCAGACACACTTCTGCTGGGAGCTAGTTTGTGTGTGTATTTGCTTGCTAATTGGGGGGGATTTGTAGAAGCAGAAACAGGTTCATAGGCTCAGAGCAGTTGGGCTCTGGTCAGAACATCTCTATTCACATCTTAGCTCGGACTTGCTTGTGGCTATGTGGGGCTGCTCACTTATGGCCTGAACCTCAATCTTCCCATCTCTAAAGTGGAGACAATAATAATTACTATGCAGTTTCTGCAAGGATTAAAAGAGAAAGGGTGTGGTGAAGTGCTTAGCACAGCCTTTGTCTTTTGTAAGGTTCCTTTTAGTCCCTCGAGACCTGAGGTTTCTCTGTGCCTGGCTGAGGCCATGAAGAGGGAGAGAGTCAACAGCGAGAATCACTGCCAGAGAAATGCCTCCAGCTGTTTCCACAAGGATGTAGGGAAATGGATATTAGCTTGAAATTAGCCTCTGATGTCTCATTGTCTCATGCATTATCCTAAGCAAGGGGGTGAGGAGGAGGGTGAGAAGAAATTGTGGACTCGGATAAGACTTTAGTGAGGATAGTGTTCATTTTCTTCATCTCATACACGTGCACAGTCACATCTGGACAGCAAAGACAGGCCTGTCAGCCCTGTTGTCCTTCTAGTGCATGGTACTGTCTCCTCCGTATTCTGGTTTCTCTGAGCTATTTTTTTTTTGAGTCCATCAGCTGCCTTAAATGTGCAGTCTAAGATGTGACAGACAAAAACAATAACAAAACAAAGCCACTTTCTGTTCCTCATGCAGTCCCAGATCTTTTCATGGCACAGAATGGATGGGGAGAATGAGAGAGCCCACAGGCTGCATTTATTGCCCCCCTCTGCCTCCCTCCCTCACCCTCTCTCCCCAGTGCAAAGCTGCCAGTACCCATCACATCATGTTGTTTCCTTTCTTCCTCCTCAACCCTTGGGGTCAGGGTGAGCATTTGCATTAATGTCAGAGGAGGCCAGGTTCAATGTGAATTCCTGTGTGTCATGCTGCTAATGACCTGCGGCTTCCCCAGAGGGTTTTCTTGGTATTTTTCTCTTGTTCCTCTGGAAAGAGAATTCCACCTGTGTATAAACTCCATCTTGAACATATTGCAGATAGAAAAATCCTTGTTTTCTAAATGGGATAAAATTTGGAGTATTGACGTTAGTCAAGAGGAGAATAGCTCACAGGTCAGGCCATACTTTTAACATGTAGGTGCTCTGCGTAAGACAGTGAGGGAAAAGCAATTATGGAATTGAGATACATTAGGAAAGATAATACTTGGGAAGAGTCTGTGTCCAGGATTAAGGCCTCAGAAACATTCCCTTTATGATAAAATAACGAAATTAGCCCTTTCACTTACCTGACAGAATGATGGGGCAGAGTGTGTTCTGCCTAAGTAAGGCAGGCTGGACCAAGGGAAATGAATGAAACTGGGATCCAGAGAAATGGTTTTTCGTCTTGGCTCTGCCACTTGGTGACTTTGGCTAAGTTACTTTGATGAGGGAACAGGAGGCTGGCTGAGGACAGAGCAAAAGCTGGCGCCTTGCACCTCCTCTTCACCCGCTCCCCTCCATATGTGTAGCATTCCTCAGGCACCCCTGACTGCCATAAAACGATAAATAGTTAACTTGCAGGGATCACAATCCTGCAGAACAGGAATCTCCCTTGCTCTACAAGATGTCCTAGAGACCTAAACAGGGAGGTTACCTTATCAATAGCACAAATTTCCAGAGGCAAATAACTCTTGGTTCCTGAAGCCCTAATGTCCCCCTCCCACCATAAACTGGAGGAGACTGGGGTAGAAGGGAATGTAAATGATAGCCGGATCATAATGCCCCACCAAGAATCTCCCAATTATCTTGATGTTAATGCCTGACCTAAAGACGACATTGATCAGGCCATAAGGGCAAAGACTCCCCCCCGGCACCTTGTAGGCCCTCCCTAACATGTGAGAACTCGTTGAAACCTCCCATTCCTTCACCACCTCCCCCCAACCGTGGGGTATATAACATGCCCACCTTCACAACCCGGGGCAGCAGCTCTTCCTGCCCACGGGCCCTGTCCCCGTGCTTTAATAAACCACCATTTTGCACCAACGACGTCATAAGAATTCTTTCTTTAGTCGTCGGCTCCGAACCTCCTCACCCCACCGAACCTGACTTAGGTTCTGGGACTTCATCAACTTCATGCCTCTGAACCTCAGGAACATCACTTATAAAATGGGTGGGTGGGTGTATCATGTAAAGATCAGAGATTAAACAAATATATGACAGCACTTATCATGTGCCTGGATTATGTCTGTCATTCCTCTCTTTCCTTCTTTCCCTCCCCTTTCCTTGTCTTATCTACCCTTCCCTTGTCTTCCCAAATCATAAAAATTTTCCGTCGAAGTCAGTTTTACCTACAGAAAAATCAGCCAACTTCATTAAGCTATTTGAAAAGGAGCTAAGAAGATTGTCTTCTTAACGTACCCCACCCCACCCTTGGCTTTATCGCCACATCTACATTCTTCTGAGTCATTTTCTAGAAGATTAACACACAGAGGGTGTCGGTTATACAAACATTATCTGGTTTTAACGCACTAAAGCGATATAAGCCCTTGGCAACTTTGGGTGAGTTAACAATTTGTTGAGGAGGGAAAGACGTGCGCCACACGAAAAACTTGTTTGATGGAGAAGAGGAGGTAAAGAAGGAAGCAGAGGGCAGAGAACTGCGTGGGAGGAGAGGTCAGATCCACCGACCCATGGCATGGTGATGGTAAGGGGCAGCGTGGACTCCTGTGGGAAATACGGACCAAGGCCGGAGAGCTGGCAAGGAACGAAGAGCCAGAGTGTATTGGCTCAGGCTTGCCACATACTGTCGTTTATGTTTTATGCCTTATGTGCTTCTCATTTTGCATTTACATCTTGGCTGCTAAAAATGTAAAGAGGATGGAGTGTTTTTTTTTTTTTTTTTTTTTTTTTAAACATCAATGGTTAACTGTTTGGTAAATGATTGCTTGGTATGCACTTAATCGCACCATAGTGTCCGATTGAGCCCATTTGAATGAACAGTGTTTCCCCAGGAGAACTTTATTCACTCTGGCTTGATGGCACTAGGAAATAATTTTAGCTTCTAGGCAGTCCATACTCCTGCTTCCTCCTGCTCCATCTCCTTTATTGCCATAAATACCAGTGCAAGGGTTTAAACACAGAATCCAGGGCTATTTTATGTTGCTCGTCATTAGTATTTATATACACAATTATATATCTGTTACCAAATTGTACCAAAAGTAAAAGATGATCACGACGAACTACGTATTAATGGATTTGCACAAAATTTTAGCATACTCTAGAAACATGGGATTTGGGTTGTTAATAAAGCATGATTGGTCTAGGAAATATTAATAACATTTCAGACAGCTTCTTGTGACTGTCTGAAAGTATTTCTGCATTTCCTTTTCAATGGGAAAAGAGAGATGTAACAATTTAGGGTCTAATGGTCAAATGATTCTGCTGCTACCCAGACACTGTCATTTATGCACCACGATTATGCTGATGGATCTTTCCAATTTTGTCAGTGTCTTCTGTGTCATTATTCCTTTGGCTGGTTAGTTTCTGGCTTTCATATCAGCCCCAAAGAAAAACAGTTAACGGTGCTCACATTTCTGTTGCTAATCTTTGGTTTATTAGATCTTTTCCTATAATTGCATTTCAGGGGCTCTGCTCAGCTGCTGGAATAGTTGGTGTGTGTCAGGTATTATTGTAAGACCTGGGGATGGTAATCCTGGGCTTTACAGGGTAAGACAGATGTGGTATTGGAGAAAAATAGATTGTTGATGGTGAGGCTTAGTAAGAAACATTTGTTTTCCTTCCAGCCTTGGTTGTTAAATTAAATTACGACTTTGAGGAACAGAGGCTCTAAATTCTTTCTTCCTGCCTTGAAAGTGTATTCGGCCAGGATCTTATGCTGGGTTCTTCTCCTTACTCTGTCAGTGGCTGGCTGGCACCCCGATGAAGACTGCTGTCAGCTTAAGATAAATCATATTTCTAACATATTTTTTTTTCCAGCTTGGACAGCCAAAATTAGTGCAAGGAATGTCAGTCTGTTGCCAGATCTGTCAATATAAAGTTTAGATCACAGTTAACTGGTGCCAGTTTAGTTAACTACCTGACAAAAAAGGCTCATAATATGCCATGAAGAATGATTTTATTCTTAAAATGATAGATGCTCAAAGCCAGTGGGGATGTTGAAACCGACACTGGCCCTTTTTAAAAAGAACTTGATGACATTACGAAATAATGGAGGGAAGAAAGCTTGACCTGGAAATAGACGGCAGTTGAAAAACCCTCTATTTTACACAACTTATCTGCTAGTGTAAAAGAAACCCTAAATCACCCTCAGTTTGGAGCCATGCAGAGATTTGTCATGTGATAAAATAGCCGCTTGGTTAGTTCAAGCTGCTTCTAAGGTTTTTGTTGCTATTCCAGATTCCAGAAGGACAGAGTACAGGCTCAAGATGGTTTAGGAGTGGACATGTTTCATTGTGTTTGTTAGAGTAAGCTTACCTGGGTTCACGAATAGAAGCAGAGATATAGAATGGTTCCTGTACAGTTTATTTCCTAGCCTTTCATGAATGCTCTACAGATGTTTCTAGTCAGCTTATGGCTTTCCTCTGTGTCACAATGCAGGGATTCATGCTCTTTTCATTTTGCAGCTGTACCGTCTTCCAGTCTAGACTAGTGCGTCTTAAACCGGAACGAATATATGCATCCTCTGGGGAGCTTGTTACAATGCAGGTTCTCTTGCAGGAGGTCTGGGGTGGGACCTGTGATTTTGCATTACTAGTAAGTGCCAGGTGATGCCACTTGGCTCCTGGACCAGAGCTCCTGGCTCCTGGACCAGACTCTGAGAGGCAAGCCCCTACAGCGCCTTGTCCTCAGGCACATCTCGCTGGTGGAAAGGAGCACGGAGTATGTGGGGATCCCTGTGGGGCGGGTTAGGAGTTGACATATGTCTTACCTGCTCACGTTTTATTGACCAGAGCTCAGGAGGTGGCTGTACCCAACTCATGGCAGGCCAGGAAATGTAGGTGAGCTGTGTGTTCTGAAGAAGACACATATTTTAGTGAGATTCCAGAAGTCTTGGCCACATTAGGTGATCTCCAGTGCTATAGCTCATTTTTTCAATAGTCTGCTGATAATCCTATAAAAAAATTCTGTTTTGATATCCATTTGCCCTGTGCTTTCTCAGTATTTAAAAACATGTTGACAGTTTGCTTTCCTTCTCTGGGAATGATAATGCCTGGCATTTGTAAATAACTTTTTTTTTTTTTTTTTTAAAGGCCCAAAGCTGCTTTTGTGCTTGTTTCACTAATCTTGCAGGTTAGAAATGTCCCCATCTCCAGCCCTCAGACACTGAGGTATGCAGAATGGATGTTGCCTCTGTGTGACAACGAGGGGACTGGCTCTGTGGGGCTTTGTCTTGTCACCATCAACCTCCTCCTGCTGTCCTCTGTGCTTTCTTCTGATGGCAGCACCTGTGGCTCTTCTTCTTTGTTCTTCTTATGGAAGGAAGGATCTGCCATATTCTTTAGCTGAATAGGGTTTTCTCCTAGCTCTGTGCTGTGCTTATATTCGTATGATGCATTTGTCCTTAAAGGATTCAAGATCCAGTTAGACCATGTAATTCATTTTAAATAGCTTAGCGAAAGGTTTGCTGAACTCAAGCTCCAAGGACAATTCCAAACAAAGGCGTATGTTCCTGGAGCTGGTCTTCAAACAGGTACAGAGGGAAATGGTGGGGGCCTGTGAATGAGCCACTTGTTTGATTTCAGCTTGCGGTCATCAGTGCACAGTTCGTAATTATCTTATGATGCTTAACCTGTAGGTGGGGAAAATGGAGAGTTCTCTATTTCTATTTTATGACAAACTGGAGGAGAAAAGTCTCTAACGCTTTTATAGGTTTTGCAGTCATATTTTCCCAGCATAGCTGTGGTCTGCATGCTAAATGATGTTAGAGCAGTTGGTAGATTTTTCCAGCTTAATGTATGTGATTAGCTTATAGAACCTCTCCTGATAAAAGGAATCTTACTTTGTCATTATCCTGTTTTCTTATACACCTGAATGAAATAATTTAGTCAGCCTACAAGAAATCTATAATAAAGAAATTTAATGTTTCATTAACAAACTAGCAACTCTTTCTCACTGTTCCCAAAGGATGAATTCTGTTTTTATGGTACTTTTATACAAATGCGATCTTGTAAAGTGTGGTAAAAAGCAGGGGCAGGAACTTTATTTGGTAGCCCATGGGAGGTACATAACTTTCTACCTCAGGGTTCCCATCCTGAATCTGCCCAATCTTTAGTCCTCTGCAATCCCATATGCCAGTTTCTGTCTGTCTCTTTGTCTCTCTTTTTTAAAGATTTTATTTATTAGGGAAAGGGAGTGAGCTTGAGCAAGGAGAGAGGCAGAGGGAAAGGGGAGGCAGACTCTCTGCTGAGCAGGGAGGCTGATGCAAGACTTGATCCCAGGATCCTAAGATCGTGACCTGAGCCAAAAGCAGATGCTTAACCAACTGAACCACCCAGGTGCCCCTGCCAGTTTCTGTTCTTAATAGTGGTATTTCTTGCATATCTTTGGGGAAATGAGAGAAATCTCACATTAACTCTTTGGTCACCTGCTCTATCTGCTTCTTCAAGGCCAGTTCTACTTTGTTGGTCTAGTAACACTGTCAGCCACCATATAGTTTGCTTCTGATCACTGCCTTGGACTCTTGGACCGCAGGCCTCTCAAAAAGTGTCTTCCCTCTACATAAGCATCAGCAGAAAATGATTCAGACCAGATCACAGTTCCTTTTGCTGTCCTGCTCCTTGGTTTTTCACCCTCCCAAATGTGTGCCGTACAGGCAAACACAACGTAATTAACCGTTTGGGGAAACTAAAAGGAACTACATCATAGAAAGAGAAAACTTTCAATTCTGTGTTTTGTGTGAGACTTCTTATTATCTGAGGGAAAACATACAGAGATTTAAATCCTTACTGGATGTTGTCTCAAGCAGATGCTCCAGTTCCTGTCTTGACCTTATACTGAATTACCTTACACTTCTTGACCTATGTCCAACTTCTTGTAAAGAAGGATGCCTCCTTCTTAAAAAACTCTGCAAGATAGGGGCGCCTGGGTGGCTCAGTGGGTTAAGCTGCTGCCTTCAGCTCAGGTCATGATCTCGGGGTCCTGGGATCGAGTCCCGCATCGGGCTCTCTGCTCAGCAGGGAGCCTGCTTCCTCCTCTCTCTCTCTCTCTCTGCCTGCCTCTCTGCCTACTTGTGATCTCTCTCTGTCAAATAAATAAATAAAATCTTTAAAAACAAAACAAAACAAAAAAACTCTGCAAGATATATATATGCTTTCTGCCAGGCTCATTATCACCCTGTGATCTCTCTCTTTCCCTCATCTGGTAACAGGCCCCTGTTGTTCCTAGCAATACTTTCCTACGTTTGAGAGCTCAAGTCCTTAGTGTAGCACCCTGTGGCGGGGATTGGAGCAGGACTGGCAGGAGAGTATAAGATGACTGTGGGCAATTTTGGTCTGGTAGAAACATCCAAGTGAATTTAGAAGTTTCTAGTCTGGTTCTAGAAACTTTGGCATTGATGCCAAAGGGAACTGGAGAGTAATAATTCTTGTTGGTCATCCAGTTGGCAGCAATTGAATAGAATGAATCACGTGTGTCCAAATAAACTCACTTGCTCCCTAAACATATATTAATTCTAAAAAAAAAAAATAGTGTTTATGAGATCAATGCTAGGCAGAAAAGTGGTTCATGAAACAAACCTAATCTGCACAGACTCCTGAATTATGCAGGTGGATTCCTGGCTTTTTTTCTTCTCCATGTTCAAGGCAGACCCTTGGATCTCTTGTTAAAGAAGTGCATGGTGGAATCTGAGCCCATTACACTGAAGGCTACACAAATGTCCAGAAGAAAGTTCGAAAGGACCAGTTTGTGGTGTGTTGGGATGGGTCGCATTCCTAGTTAGGACACCCAAAACATTATTTCTTTAAGTTTAAGGGAAGCATCATTCAGTTTGGTGTGGGGAGATGGGGACACAGTGTTGCATCTTTCAGGGGTTTGGTTTTGCTCTTGTAGTGTAGGGAAACTTAAGTCATTGTTTGCTTGTGAAGTATTTGTAGACAGATATTTGAAATATAAAGAGCGTAATGGTCATTCTGATGGCATGAATTAATGTATACGTATTTTAAAGTGCAAGCTCATATTTAAAATCAATATAGTAGAGAGAGATTCTTTTTTCTACTTTATATATGAGCTTCTCAGTGAAGGCTAGAGGGTATTAGTACCATGCAAGTCCTTAAAAACCTGAATAGATTGGAGTGGGTCATTATTTGGTCTAATAGCAACTTAATTCTTTTAAAATAGCACCTCAGTTTTAGTTGCGCACTTTGTGCACCTACACTAAAAATAGTACAATTCTGTTAGTGTTGAGTTTCTTAAACATTATTTGTGTCTTTGAAGTAAGAGACAGCAAAGAAAACTTGAACTTCAAGAATATATTAGGAAAAAAGACTCTCACTTTTAGGAGTAAACTCTGAAATTGTCCATAAACTGTAAAAGAAACCGAGGGCCAGAAAGATTAGATTTGGTGGCTCCACTGTATGTTGTTGAAAAACAGTTCTGATGGGAAAAACACAGCAGGGCAGGAAAAGCCTTTTTGTGTTGCCAGATCCTATGTCAGTCAGTGTAGGAGAGATGAAAATTCACTGGCTGAAGTTTTATACAGATTTGAATGCTTTTAAGGGATATGACAACAAGTAAACCATGTTCCAAATTATCCCAATCATAGAGTGTTAGAAGTGGGGTAGTTATCAGTGGCCATCCATTTTCATCCCAAAGGGTAGGTTTGGAATAATTGACTGGCCTGTCCAGTGTCATTCAGTTTCTTGGTGCCAGTCATAGGATTAGAATTCAGGTCTTTAATTGCTGATTTCTAGAAATCTGTGGAGGTGGTTTGGAACCAGTCTTGAGGGTGAGGGAAAGCTTGAGCCTTTAACACCGGGGTCCACTTTAATTAGCACACCTGGAACTTTAATTGCTTTATTTATTAAGGTTCTAAGACTTCACTTAAATGAGCTTTTATTTAAAAAAATGCTTGAAAACCTCTCTACTATTGTATGTTGTCATTTATAGACATCAGACAACTTTACTTGACTTGTAAACTATGGATATCTTTTTTATGTTTATTAATATGGCCACTCTCTTTGTAGTTATTCTTGCTTTGTTCAGCAATACCCGAAATAATTAGACATGTAGACTTCAGTAGATGATATGGTATGTTTTTTGATAAGTCTAGGTTATATTGCCAGGAATTTAGGCAAAAATCATAACTCCTGATTAATTGTCTTTTGATTTTAACAAAAATCTATTAAAATGCTTAAGACTGAATAGTTCGACTTCTCATCAAACCCATAGATAATTTTCTTTTAGTGTTTTTCGGATATGTTTAAGTTGGACAGCAAGTTTTCCATCTTTTAAAAAGAGCTTTTTAAATTAAGGATATGGGATAATTTGTAGATATGAGGCAAAATTTTGATGTTTTGAAATGAGCATGAATGCAAAATCCTTAAAGTTTACAAAACGGTCATGGAACACAATGTGCTTGGGATTCTGTACAGTTGACAGAGAATCTATTTGGCTCCTTCAGTATGATTCCCCGTGGCTCAGCAATTATGAGTGATTTTTCTGTCATCATCCATAGAAGATAGAGCCCTTTAAGGGAACTGGAAACCAGAGGCGGGAGAATATGGCATGGAAGTGTGTGGGAATTCATGTTCAGCAAAGCCTTGAGCTTTTAGTTTTATTTTTAGGACTCAAGTTCTCATAATCATGCTCCCAGACTATAAAAGACTACAAAAGAAAAGGAAAGGGAGAAAAGGGGGAAAAAAGATATGACTCAGTTGTATTCATTGTGTCTATGAAGGCAGAAGATCTGCCTTTTATCAGTAAATCTCTTATTAGATGAAGAGCCTCTAGATTGTAAAATGCCATGAGGTCTAAAATTAGAATTTTCTAAACAGTGGTTATCAAGTACTTTCATCTTCAAAGTGAAATAAAGAATATATTTATCAAATTCCAAAATGTCTAAATAGAGACCTGTATCCATTTCTAAGGAAATTTGCATAGCCTACTTAAATGATCAGTTTTCTCTAATAATGCCAAACCTGAAATTGGAAGATCCTAACAAATAATTATTAACACCTCGTCACTAGAGTTTGATTTTTGTGTGTTATTAAGCAGAATAGTATCTAATTAATGCTACCTATGGAATTTCTTATGGAAACACTTATGGAATACTCATGGAATTTTAGCCTTCAATTTATTCAGTTTAAGGAAAGGTTTTGCAGTTTTACTTGGTGTATGTTTATGTGCCACACATTCTGTTAAAATATTTCTACTTGTTCTACTTTCTAAGGCAACTTTTTTGGTAGTGGTGGGGAAAGGGTTAGGAGATTTCTTAATGCAAAATTTACCATGGAAATCTTGAGGGACTTTACATGATTGAAGACAGGATCTTCACTTTGACAGTTTAATGCATTTTACATTATGATGGCATTGCATGCTTCACAGTTCCTGAAAAAGAGCTTACATTAGGTCTCAAAGTAGCCTCTTTTTCTCCTGGTATTTCCTGATCATTTCTTTTGCTCACATCAGATCCCAGAGGGGGCCCATTTGTGGAGGAGAGATAATTTTGCCACTTGGGAAGAATTCATATGGTTCTCTGCCTCGAGTTAAATTAGTTACCTAAGAATGTATCCTTCACTGAAAGTGTTTTGTCCAGCCGTGGAATAGCTTAGAAGATTAGCCCCCTGACTACATCTTGGTTCATGACTCCTTGTGCAAATTCTATATGTAACTGATTCTGTAATTTTCCTGATGTCAGGATTAAGAAAATGGATGCTGACACCAGATTTCAACCTGCTCATCTCTTCCACCTATGTAGTTCCCCTCATGTCAAAGAACAAAGAGACGTATTATGTATGCGTGGTACACATCTCATTTTAGTAGACATTTTTACTCACATTTCATTTTACCAGACAATCTAAATTCTAGCCTGGACTCCTCCATTTATTTGTTGTAACATTGGATAGGTAATCCAATATCTGAATTTTAGTGTCCTCATCCTATAAGAGAGAATTCACAGTACCACTTATTAAGTTCTTGCTGTGTATTTTAATTTATTTCAGTTCTTCAGTTGAGTAGTATTTACCTGGGAAGTAAATATTATTAGTCCCTTAGTACCAATGAGGAAGTGAGGCCCAGAGAAGTTAGTTGAATTTGCCCGCCATCTTATAGCTGGTGAAGGACTTAGGTTACTTTTGAGCCCAGTTAATGTTCGATTTCAAGAGTAATGCTCTTTCCACTATGCCAGAAGCTGCCGGAAAATGCGACAATAAAACCCAGCTATGCTGGGTATTATTAGGTAAAGTGCAGTGGGGGTGTTCTAAACTGTAGAGAGCTATAAAAAAGTTTATTATTATTTACTAATTGACTCCTAGAGTTGTTATTAATAATACCACTCTGACAGAACTAACCTCCATCATGTTTTGGTGTCAGGTTCCAGCCTCCTTGAATAGCACAGATAGCCTCGTCTGAGAGGCACTCTGTGTAATGTTACTAAATTTATTCAGCGTTTTGGCAAATGTAACAGGATGGAGAACAGCAGGCACTGATGTATTTGACTTTGGCCGATAACCTCTTTTGGGATGGGTTAGGATAAACAGCGTTTTTTGGGTCCAAGTCAAATTATCTCCTTGATAACTGTGAGGAGAGGTAGACATAGTCTGAGGTAGTCCATTAACATTTCTGGAGAAATAACTTTAAACTGATGGATAAATATTCCTAGGAAGTTGGGGAATCCTAGTTATGATGTGAAAAGAAAAGCTATGCAGTAACAACCTTCACGCACTGCCAAAATTCTAAGTCCGTTTAGGAGAACTGAAGGTCAACCTGATTATATTTTAAGGGTTCTTATCATAGGGTATGATAGAATTAGAATATTTGACTGTTGATCATCTTGCTGCTGCTCCAAATCCTGCATATTTCACATGTTATTCCTTACTGCGCAATAGCACACGGAGCAGGAATTAAGTTTGTTGTGATATCTTCTAATTTTTTTGACCCTGGCTAGCAAAGACCATCATAATTTGCCTGGATTGCCTCTGCAGGTGTCTGTGTCAGAGCCCTGAAGAATTTGCACTGGTGTGATAAGAGGAGGTTGGAACACAGTGACCCAGCAGCTGCTCCCTCCCTTGGGATTTAGGATTCTGGGCTCTAACCAGGCTCCCTACTTGGGAAGGAGTTGCTGATGGACAGGGGTTCAAAAAGAGGACATGGTTGCCAAGCTCAAATTTCTGCTCTTTTGGGATACATAGCACCCACCCCCCACCCGCCCTGGCAGTGGCCGTCCTTTCTTCTGACCTCCAGAGGTACAACTGTACCCAACCCAGGAGAGTTACTGTTATTTTGTGTCTCTTATCTTTGTTCTCCCCGTGAGATTTCAAGTAACATGGGGTCATTTCCCTCTTCTTTGTTTTTCACAATGCTTAGTGCTGTGAGTACATAATGCATGCTTTCAAATCTCAATAGTTTAATTAGTTACATAAGACTTTTTTCATAAATTATGTTTGATCAAATTTGGAGATATATTTTCAGTCCTGTATATGATGCCAGTAATATTTGAAAAAACTGAAAAAATATTGGGGAAAGAGATTTCCTTGTAAAAACCTTTACAAATGTAATTTATAACTTGACAGTTCCCATCTTAAATCACACTCAGCCAAACAATGATAGCTAGTCAATTTCCCTATTTAAACTAATAGATACAAATGCAATTTATATTATATAAAATGAGGGATTCTCAAGAAAATGGACTATACTTGAAAATAGATGATTGTTTAAGTATTTCTAAAGGTGGCTTTCAAAACTACAAAACTAATAAATTCCTTGTAATAATGAAAAAAAGTCCAAGCAATAGAGAAGTGCAATTACAAAGAGGAAATCCTTCTCTCTCTCTCTCTCTCTTTTTTTTTAAAGATTTTATTTATTTATTTGACAGAGAGATCACAAGTAGGCAGGGAGGCAAAGAGAGGGAAAAGCAGACTCCCAGCTGAGCAGAGAGCCCGATGTGGGCCTTGATCCCAGGACCCTGAGACCATGACCTGAGCCAAAGGAAGAGGCTTAACCCACTGAGCCACCCAGGTGTCCTGGAAATCCTTCTCCATTCTCTTCCACCATGAGGTAGACAGAATGTTGGCCCCAAGACCTTCACTCTCTGGTATCACATCACTGACTATATTACCCTATGTGGCAAAAGAGACTGCAGATGTAGTTGAAGTCCCTAATCATTTACGATATGGAGAGTACCTGGATTATCCATGAGGGCCCAGTTTAATCAGATGAGCTCTTTTTAAAAATTTTAATTTTAATTTTTTTTTTAAGATTTTATTTGACAGACAGAGAGGCAGAGAGGCAGGCAGAGAGAGGGGGAAGCAGGCTCCTTGCTGAGCAGAGAGCCCAGTGGAATGCGGGGCTAGATCCTAGGACCCTGGGATCACGACCCGAGCTGAAGGCAGAGGCTTTAACCCACTGAGCCACCGAGGTCCCCCAAATATTTTCACCACAGGATGTTTCTTTAGAAATGAGTTACTTTCTCATTCTTTATATTATCATCTTCATCCTGATTTTTTTTTTTTTTTTAAGATTTTATTTATCCATTTGAGAGAGAGTGAGAGAGAGCCTGAGAGGGGAGAAGGTCAGAGGAAGAAGCAGACTCCCTGCAGAGCCGGGAGCCTGATGCAGGTCTTGATCCTCAGACTCTGGGATCATGACCTGAGCAGTCGCTTTGCCAATTGAGCCACCCAGGAGTCCCAGATGAGCTCGTAAAAGCAGAGTTTTCTTCTGGCTGCAGGCAAGAAGAAGTCAGGTAGCTTCACAATGAGGGAGGCCATGTACAAGGAGGACCAGAAAGAGATCTCTAGGATCTAAGGCTAGTCCCCAGCTATCAGTCAGCAAAAAACAGGAGCCTCCATCTTGCAAGTACAAGGGACTGAACCCAGCCAATAACTTTTTTTTTTATTAATTATTTTTATTAACATATAATGTATTATTTGCCCCAGGGGTACAGGTCTGTGAATTATTAGGCTTACACACTTCACAGCACTCACCATATTACATACCCTCCCCAATGTCCATCACCCAGCCACCCTATCCCTACTTCCCTACCCCCCTGCAACCCTCAGTTTGTTTTGTGAGATTAAGAGTCTTTTATGGTTTGTCTTCCTTCGGATCCTATCTTGTTTCATTTTTTCCTTCCCTACCCCCCAAACCCCCACTCTGCCTCTCAAATTCCTCATATCAGGGAAATCAAGTGATAATTGTCTTTCTCTGATTGACTTATTTCACTCAGCATAATACTCTCTAGTTCCATCCACGTCATCGCAGATTTCATTTCTTTTGATGGAAGCATAGTATTCCATTGTGTATATATACCACATCTTCTTTATCCATTCATCTGTTGATGGACGTCTAGGTTCTTTCCATAGTTTGGCTTTTGTGGACATTGCTGCTATCAACATTCGGGTGCACGTGCCTCTTCGGATCACTACATTTTTATCCTTAGGGTAAATACCCAGTAGTGCGATTGCTGGGTCATAGGGTACCTCTATTTTTAACTTTCTGAGGAACCTCCATGCTGTTTTTCCAAGTGGCTGCACCAGCCTGCATTCCTACCAACAGTGTAGAAGGGTTCTCCTTTCTCTGCATTCTCTCCAGCATCCTGACTTGTTAATTTTAGCCATTCTGAATGGTGTAAGGTGGTATCTCACTGTGGTTTTAATTTGTATTTCCCTGATACCGAGTGATGTGGAGCACTTTTTCTTGTGTCTGTTGGCCATCTGGATGTCTTTTTTACAGAAATGTCCTCTACCCATTTCTTCATTGGATTATTTGTTCTTTGGGTGTTGAGTTTGATAATTTCTTTACAGATTTTGGATACTAGCCTTTTGTCTGATATGTCATTTGCGAATATATTCTCTCATTCTGTCAGTTGTCTTTTGGTTTTGTTGAGTGTTTCCTTTGCTATGTAAAAGCTTTTGATCTTAATGAAATCCCAATAGTTCATGTTTGCCCTTGCTTCCCTTGCCTTTGGCAGTGTTTCTAGGAAGAAGTTGCTGCGGCCGAGGTCCAAGAGTTTGCTGCCTGTGTTCTCCTCAAGGATTTTGCTGGATTCCTGTCTCACATTGAGGTCTTTCATCCATTTTGAGTCTGTTTTTGTGTGGTGTAAGGCAATGGTCCACTTTCATTCTTCTGCATGTCCCAGCCAATAACTTGAATGAGATTAGAAGTGGACTCATCCCTGGAGTCTCTGAAAAGAGCACAGCCATGCCAACACCTTGATTAGAGCCTCGTGCTATTCTAAGCTGGGGAACCAGGTGAGTTTCACAGTACTTGGACTTTTGATCTACATAACTGTGAGCTAACAAAATGAGTGTTGTTTCAAACTATTTTAAATATATGGTAATTTATTACTGTGGTAATGGGAAATGAATACACCGCATGTGCATTTGCAAGGAGTTCATGGTTTGATGTGATCCTTCAGATTGTTTCATGTATCGAAACATTTCTGACTGAAAGTCTTAGCACAGTTAACCTTTGTTATCATTATGAAGAACTCCTTGCCTAACAAAGCTAGACTTCTGCTATGATAATACTGAATGTGTCAATTTCCAATTCAGGATTCATGAATTCACATTTTTATTGTGAATTTCCATCAGTGAGAGTTTTTACTATTACAAAACTTTACCAGTCAGATGAGAACCTGCCTCATTTACGATTTTCTGCCTTGGATGTCCGGAAGATAGTGTATTCCTGCTTTTATAAATGAGCATCTTGAGTCATTTTACTTGTGTTTGTGGATGTTTTCTGGCTTCCACAGTGATGGAAACTTTCACTTAAGGCCATGAGCTCTTCATCAGGGATCAAGGGACCAATACTGGACTCTTTCTGTTGAGGACTCCAGCTGGCACCAGCTTTATGCTTAAATGTAAGCTTTATCGAGGAATATCAAAGTTGATGGCTAAAAATACAGGTTTGTTTTTTATTTTTCATGAAGTGGGGGAAGTGGATAAAATTAAAGGTGAGCTCACTATAATAATCCTTAAAGTTTGCTTTCAGCCTTCCCTTTGATTTGAGTGTGCAGAAAAAGCTTCTGTTTTAGATTTAGGCAGCCTTTCTGTAGTCCTTTAACTAAAGTGGCTGTTGACCTGTTTGTTCATCCACCCGTGTTTGGCTACAGGGTTTATCACTACAGGTTAGCACCCAGTGACTGACAGCCTGGACTTCAGACTCCATCTGACCTAATTACAAGAGTAGCTGTAATGGAAATTTAGTTAGTGGGAAGATACCAGCTAGGGCTGAGAGTCAGCAAGTATATAAAAATACTCATCTATCTTAATGGCATTTTTAACTTTTAGTTTTATTCTTATAAGTGTATCTGAACATAAAGGGCAGAGTAGGGTAGAAATACCTAGTCTAAGGGTAACACAGACATTTCTGGGCCAGTCTGGTAAACTGATGAGACAAGGCTGTTTGTATGCAGTTCAGGAGCTTTTGAAAGAGAATGCATGCTGGGGGAGGAAGAACTAAAGAGGTATGACTTTGACCCAATAAAGGGGTCTGTACCCAATTCCAATGTTGGTGGTGGAATTCTTTGAAAAGAATGAGTGTCCTACAATTCAACACCATTCTAATGTTGACTGCCCAGGTCGAGCAACATATTCCACAAGTTAAGGGCTCAGCTCTAAGATTTTGCTATCCACACTTTCAGAGGCTGAAAATGATATTACTTATCCCTTGACCAACTGACTATAGATTGGAGGTTCCAATATTCCCCTCCTTACATTCAATTAATTTACTAGAGTAGCTCACAACACTCAGAGAAACATTCTGCTTACTAGATTACTGGTTCATAATAAGAAGATATAACTCAGGAATAACCAGATGCGAGAGATGCATAGAGAAGGTAGAGGGAAGGACTGAGCTTCTACAGACTCCCCAAGTGTACCATTCCCCCAGCACTTCCATGTTTCATCAACCTGGAAGCTCTCCTTAACCTCTTCATTTGGGTTTTTACTGATGCTTCATTATGTAGGCACGATTGATGTAATCATTGCCATTGTTGATTGAACTCAATCTCTAGCTCTTCTCCCTCCCCAGAGGTCAGGGGTGGGAGTGAAAGTTCTAACCCTCTCATGGTTGGCTCCTCCAGCAACTAGCCCCCAGCCTTAGGTGGGGTTCACAAATCAGCTCATAACGTAAGAAAGGACACCTGTATAGCTCTCGTAACTTAGGAAATTCCAAAGTTTTTAGGAGTTCTGGGCCAGAAACAGGAATGAAGACCAAATATATCTATTTCTTATTATAAATCACAATATCATGCCCAACAACAACAACAGAAAACCTAGTTACCAGAGGAGAAGGGAGATTTTGAGTAGAGAGGAGATGCCTTGTATTTGATACAGATTCTACCTGGTTTGGCACCCAGGGTTCCAGTTCCTCAGTGACAATGCCTGGTGGAGTCATGCCTAGCCACTATTCTAGGCAGGAGAATGTGGCAGTGTGGCAGCCTCTTCAGGAACTCTCAAAAATGCTGAGGACAAAAGGAGACTTTTAAGAGGTGGAATGTTTAGTAAGTGATGGGGGCAAGAGCTGGTGAAGTTTACTATATCTGTGTGACTTTGACCTGCAGATAGGTAAAACCTGAAGAGACTCCATCATGTATTGGGGTAGCCAACTTCCAGGATGGTTCCTGGTCATTCCTGCCTACTGCTATCCATGCCGTTATATAGCCCCTTCCCTCATTAAATAGAGCTGACAGGATATTCTGGAAATGATGGTTGTGACTTTGGAGGGGCATCCATAAAGGACATTCCAGTTTCTACCTTTCCTCTCTCTCAGGTCACCTGCTTTGGGGAGAGTAGCTACTGTGTTGTGAGGGTGCCCAAGCCGCTCAGTGGAAAGGCCCACCTAGCAAGGTATTGAGACCTCTTCCCATCAGCCATGTGAGTGAGTCATTGCAGAAGCAGATCTTGCCACCCTAGTCAAGCCTTCAGGTGACTGTTGCTCTAGCTGATATCCTGACTTCAAACTCCTGAGAGACTCTGCGTCAGAAATACCTAGCTAAGGTGCTCCTGAATTCTTAACCCCCAGAAATTGTTAGATAATAAATGTTTTTTGTTTTAAGCTATTAAGTTTGGGGGTAATTTGTTGTGTGGTTAGACACACACATACATTGTTATAGTTGTTTAAATTTTATTCTCCAGTACATTCTCAAATACTAGTTCTTTAAGGGCATGATCTATATTATTCATCTTTTTATTCTCCGTAGTTCCAAGTGCAGTGCCTAAACACATTCATATATATGTATACTTTTTTCCAAAGTAAAAGACAAATGGACAAATCTCAGATTTATTAGCACTGGGAATGATGAAATATCAGAATGAAAATAATTATTATTTGTTAAGAACTTCCTTGGTTCTTGGAGTTGAATATCTACAAAATGTTTGTTGAAACAACCTGCATTCCCATCATTTTATTAATAAGGAACCTGAAGTCAGGAATGGTTCTGAGGTTTTCCCACAGTGAGTTAAAAGGTAAGGTATGACTTGAACCCAGACCTTTAAACTCCAAAGCTAAATATCTAATACAGAGACCATTTGAAGTTTCTTTTCTTCTTACTCTTCTGATATGCAACATCCACTATATGTATATGCAAAAAGAAAAAGCCAGTACTAAGCTTCTTATACGTATCTTTCTCTAGTATGTAACATTAGTTATGTTTATTTTAAAGAAGAAAAATATGATGCTAGGCTTATCAAATATTGGAGGTCTTTTAGAAATGTTTTTGTCCTGGAAAAATGAGATGGAGGAAGCGAGTGCATTTGATTTTTCCCCAATGTGGTCTGATATATGGTGAGTGTCACTGATAGACCCTAGTTCATCAGGTTAATGATGATGATGATGATGATGATGATGGGATAATAGCAATAATGGTAATAGATACTATAGAAAGAATCCCAGTCTGAACCTAATAAATGTTTACCCGCGTATTCAGTCATGTCTGGAATGTCTAATGGAGGGGGGCGTCTATTTACACGAGAGACCCCGAGTCTCCAAGGAAAGAACACAACCTGAAGAAAGACAAATGGAGTGAACAAAGATGGCTCAAAGGTGATGGGGCCAGGGAGAAAAGGAAGGTAACTTTGGGTGCTGCCTGGTACATTATTCTGAGACTGAGGTGGCTACAAAGGAGAAAGTCACTAGTCTGAGAAGCCGACAAACTTGTGCTCTCTGAGGACCAGTGGATGTGCTTGTGGGCAGTGGCTCTGGAGCCAGCAGCTCCTGCAGGAACAGGAAACGACATTCTCCTCAGGAGCCTTTGAGTTGGGAGAGCAGGCACTGGGGGCTTGTGCACAGATTTGGTGACGATTAGCTGTGGCACAGGCATCTAGTTGCTGTGCATAGCAGCTGTGGTGCCCTCAGCGGACATCAGCAGGACAGTTGATACCAAGGTAGTGGGCACTGTGAGCTGGAGGAGAGGGGAATGTGGCTGGGGGTCCTCGTGGGGGGTATGTGGGAGAGGAGGCAGAGCCTGGGACTCCCAGACTCTTTGGGAGGAACTTGAGGGGAAGTAGAAACTCTAAAATTGGAGAGGGGTAGTGTCATTAGAGAATTTCTGGGTTTCTGACTCTTAGTGTGATGTTGTTTTTAATCAAGCCAGTGGGGACCTATTGCAGGAAGTCATTATTAGAGAACTGATCACAATCCACTCTGTGCCTGTATAGTTTCCATCTAGGAATGTCAAGTGGGCCACTGAAAATGCATTCACCTCAAAAGACCTCAGTCATTGAAATAATTACAGTACACGTTATGCAAGCTAAAACAACAATCTGATGCTTATTCGCCATCAATTCAGTAAGTGTGTTTTAAACCTGATAATAGTACTGCTTATCATTGTGAAGGATGATCTCTTTCTTGACCCTTGACATGGTGATATCTCTCTAGCTCTCTTCCAAGCTCTTGCTTTCCAGGTGAGGCCTGAGTTGATCTCTTCATATAATAATCATACTAAAATAATAATAGTACCCCATCCTTAAGGTATAAATCAAGGCTCTTCCTGGATCCATGAGGGTAAATACTGTTAAGATTCCAGGTAAAAGCAACCAAATTCAACCTCTAATTGGGCATGAGTCGAGTGAGAACATGATTTGTGTGGTGGAGCAGGACGAGCCCTCCATTCCAAAGGATGTTCCTCAGATGACCATCCACTGAATCAGCTGAGCAGCTACCCCAAAGCCAGTTCGCTAGTCTCTGTGAGCACCACGAGCCTTGCAATTGTAGGATCTATGTGTGTACTGCCTGCACCGGTGTGGGACAACAACATGGTCATTTGGGTGTAGTGCCACAGGGTTTCCACAACTTTCTAAGGAATGGTGGCTACTCCAGTGCATAAATAAGAACATGAACTTTGCAACCAAACTATTCTGGCTCAGAATTCCAACCCTGCCACAAACAAGCAACCTGACTTTGGGCAAATGGGCAAATCATTTACCTTTCTTTTTTGCTTCAGTTTTCTATCCCTAAAAGCAAGATATTTATATTAGCTACCTCACAACATTGTTATAAAGATTGAGTGAATTAACATAGATAAAGTTCTTAGAACATTGCCTGTTCATTGTAAGCATCTAATAAGTGTAAGTTATTTTAATCATTACCCATTGCTGAGGCTACCCATTTAGCCTGATTTGGTGTTGATGAAAACTATGTCAAAAAGTGGAGGGTCATTGCAGCTCTTAGGAATTTGTGAATATTCTCATGGAAGGGGGGTACTTCAATTAATGGGTCAGTTCTAACAATTTAGTTTCTGTGTCTTTTTTTTTTCTTCGTGAAATTTCTAAGAGAAAGAGTAAAATGGCCTAGCTTGGATCGAATGTCCACTCTTAACCTAAACAGATTTAACCAGGAAATTAAACAGAGACATAGAAGCTGGGCCCATCCTTGTGGCGCGTATCCCTGTGGGGCCATTCTCAGAAAAGTCACGGTAAGCCGATAGCTACCTCATGGTATCTGTTCAGATGAACCCAGCAACAGACACAGATAATCTGTGTTTCTGCAGATGTGTGGTGTGTGTGGTATGTACACACATGTGTTGAACTGTCAAACAATTCAGACAAGTATCTGTAGCTGACATGAGGTCATTTAATAAGACTTTTGGTCAGACCAAAAGCTGGCAGTCTCTTTAAAGAGCAAATTCCTTATCCTAGTAATAATCTTATAATATTGCATAATTCTGACCCAATCATGTTTACTGTTAGAAATTCATCCATAAGCAAATAATAAAAGATTATTGTAAAGATACAGTTATGAAGAATTCCATCAGAACATATTTATAACATTAACACGGAAAGAGCATAAATACTCAACTACAAAGGAGTAGTTGAATAGGTGTCGGTATGTCTATGGGATGTTTATCTTCAATGGTCATTGAAAATGTTGTAGAAGAACATTTAATAATATGTAAATGTTCTTCACAATATGTTAAGTGAAAAGAGAAGTTACAAAGTTGTATGTGGAATGATTCTATTTTCATTAAAAAAGAACAAAGGATGTTTGCATGGAAGTAAAACTTGAAATGTAACACACCATTAATAATGATTGTCTTTGAATAGTGAGAGTACAAATGATTTTTGTGTTCTTTTTTTTTTTTTAAAGATTTTATTTATGTATTTGACAGACAGAGATCACAAGTAGGCAGAGAGGCAGGCAGAGAGAGAGAGGAGATAGCAGGCTCGCCGCTGAGCAGAGAGCCTAAAGTGGGGCTTGATCCCAGGACTCTGGGATCATTACCTTAGCCAAAGACTGAGGCTTTAACCCACTGAGCCACCCAGGTGCCCCTTACTGTTTTTTAAAAATCAGAATTTTCCATTTTTCTTTAATATTTATGTTTTCATTTTGTAATAAGGAAAAATGCATAGAGTAATTTAATGTGAATCTGTGAACCACCAATTTGGCTGTAAACTTTCTAACAGACAGCACAGGCAGGAACATTACCAGGTCCCTGATTCACTATGCCAATAAAAGGGAAACAAATTTAATTGCCTGGGGGAAACACAGCTCTTTCCGGCACTAAGACCTATGAGAAATATATCCTATGGGTCCTCTTAAAGAGGTCACTGGGTAGTGTAAGAAACAATGTATTTGATGGCATCCTTAAAGTAATTGTGGTCCGAATTTTATAGGGCTCGCTTTCATATTGTTCCTTTTGTCCCTCAAAATATACTGATGAGAGATTTCTAAAGCACATTCAGAAAAAAGCAGTTTAATTAGGAAAGCAATATGACACCATCTATTATATAATTTGTTTTTCAGATTTAATCCAGTAAAGATTTTTGAATAGCTAAAGGAATAGATGGGCTGCATATCCTTCAATCTTCTCCTGAGGAACAAAGAATTCAAGGTTCTTTTCCCTGACATGTAGCTGGGGTTTATAGTTTAATCTTGTCTGTAACTATGCATAGCTTTTTCCTCTGTCACTAAGCAGAATAAAACCTATGAAAAGAGGGAGAACTATTACCTCTTTGTGAGAGGTCAGAGGCTGACAGGGAGACATGCCTGACTGGAGGCCCTGGTCATGGTAACTCACATGGTCAAGATGATCCACAGAATGTAGACATTGAACCACATTAGCTTGTAGACATGTAGGCAAATCATGCCTAAATCTTTTTCATAAAACAGTGCCATAATACATGTGGTCTAGATGTTTTTATAAGAAGTACAACCAAATACTCACTTCATCCATTAAGACTGAACAGAACCAAATGATAATAGCTTCATTAAGAAGGACATTGACATGAGTAATGTCATTTCTTGGCACATAGTTCAAGATGAACTGAAAGAGTTGGATCGTTTAATTTTGAGTCAATCAGATAACAGAGGACATTTATCAAAAAGGATTACCTGTTTCAAAATGCTTTTTTTTTATGGCTCATTTTTTTGGTATTAGCTAGTTGTCATGGCAGCCATTAAGATAACTCCCAGTTCCTTACGATAACCTTGAGTTATCTACAGCAAAGAGAACACTTACCTCTCCATGACCTGGTAGTGATGGTGGAGGAGTTATATATATTGTGACCATGAAGGAAATATCACATGGGATATTTCCCCATCGCCCCTTTTCTGCCATTCAGAAACAGATTTATATTACACAGGGAGTTCCATGCTATATCCTAACCAAAAAGATACACTCCCAATGTAGTGGGGTTTAGACTGTTTCTCATCTCCAAATCAGCTTTAAACAAAGGCAGAACAAATATGCCTGTTGTTTTTGCCCATGGTCAAAGAAACATAATGAAAATGTGGCATCATTCCTCAGTAATGGATTTTCTTGTTCATATTCTCTGTCTGTCCTCACTGCTTATCAACTAAGTATTGTAATTTTTTCTGTTACAAAAATAAAAATGCTTGCAATATTGATTGATTGAGCACATGAACCGTGAACTTTAGCAGTGCTTGGGAACTCTGAATTTCTCCATGATAAATATGGTTAAAATGCTTAAGTGTTACCAGGTGTATTAAAAATCCAGATGTTGGACAAGGGAGTCTGGCACAAGACAGTCAGAGGCCCCCTGATCATATGGGGAGTTTCGTATTTTCTGTCAGTTTCACTTAAAATTTCTTCACCGAGAGGGTGAGAGCTGGTACATATACATTTGAGTTGGAATCTGGCAAATGATGGTTATTTAAATATATAAGTATAAACCTCCTATCATAGCACCAATTAAAACTTGCCTGGATTACCGCAAACAGCTACTAATTGGCCTCCTGTTTCCCTGTTCTGCTCTCTTGCAACCTAGTCTGTGCACCAAAGCCAGAGGGATTGTTTGAAAATACAGATTACGGTTACCTTGCAGGGGCTTGCCATGTTCTTAGGCTAATGTCTGACCCCTTCACATGTAAAAGACCCGTCATGACAAGGCTTCTGCTTATCTGTCAGCCTCACCTCTGAGTTTAGGTACTGCCCCACCTATCCTCATACCTCTCTCATGATGCTTTGAAACTGTCTATCTCCTGGTGTTTTCATGACCTGTTTCTTTACCTGTGGCCGTCACCACCACCCAGCCTCTTCTCTAGGCTAAATGCTTGCACAGTAGTCTTCATCACAGTTCCCTGATTCTGAAGTCTAGGTTAGGAGCCCTCCCCATGTTTCCTACACCAGCACAGGAGCCCTCTGCCTGCTGTGGAACTGTGGTCATTGCATTTTCGGTAGTTCCTTCTGTCTAGATGAAGTTCCTTCCTTAAGGATAGGTATTAAGTCGATTTTATTGGATTAGTTTTCCAGTGCCTAGTTCAGTGCCTCGCATACACTTGTGGCCAGTTCAGTGACTTAATGGGCAGATATTTGGCACAAAGCTGTCAGAAGCACAAAGAGAAACAAGACACTTTTCCTGGCCACAGAAACTTGATGTAAGACATGTACACATGTCAGATAGTATAGTGTAGAAAGGGATGGTGCAACAGAGTGCTCTGGGAATTCAGAGAAGGGAGAAGGTGTGACCGTGGCATTAGAAAGGGCTTCAAGGCAGAGGAGATTTTCAAATTGGGCTTTGGATGGCTTAACCTGTTTTGAATGGGGAAGGGATACACTTGAGGTTATAGGAAATGAACATAAGGCAGAGGGCTAGGGAAAGCAGCAGTGTTTGGAGAGAAATGGCATATAGTTTAGTCTAACTGGAATTTAGAGTGGATAAAGAGATTTTTGGAGAATATGCTGGAAAAGCGGGTCACAGCAGATTCTGCAGGTCCAGAAAGCCAGCTTACAGAAAACACAGTGCAAGCAGAGTTTTTAGCTCTTCTTTAAAAAAAAATTTTTAATTAACATAATGGGTAGCTCTTATTTTAAAAGATTAAGAGGAACCTAACAGAATCTTGTCTTTCATTGTGTTGCGCCCTTCTCCATCACTTTTAGGTATGGGTGTAGGTATAAGTACCATTCTTGTTATTTTAAGAAGATTTTAAAAATGCTTATTATGGGGGCCGTCTGGGTGGTTCAATGGGTTAAGCATCTGCATTTGGCTCAGGTCATGATCCCAGGGTCCTGGGATCAAGTTCTGGGTTGGGCTCACTGTTCAGTGAGGAGTCTGCTTCTGCTTCTCCTTTTCCCTTTGCTTTTCCCTCCCCTTGCTCATGCTCTCTCTCTCTCTCTCAAATAAACAAAATCCTAAAACTTTATTATGGAACTGATTGCAAACATGAAGTTTTGTGTTTCCGCTGGGGCCATGCCTTGTATATTGCTGACCCTTTGTGCATTTAAAGTAAGGCCATGCAAAATGTTCTCTAGACTGAGATGGGATATAAACAAATAAAATATTTCAGTTGTGTGATTACTGAATAATACAGGTAAGCATAGTAGAAAGTTTGTGTGGCTATTTTTTCATAGTTAATCCTCTTCATTGGTGTTCTGGCTCTTGAGCTTCTCTGTCTTGTTCTAATACAGCCAGCTTCTTACTAGAGACCTGCTTTGAGTTTGAAACTCTTCATCAGAAGACAGCTGCAGGGTGGAAAGTTTGGATAATGTCCAGAGAAAAGCAATAAAAATGATTAATAGCTTGGAAAGTAAGACCTCAGAGGGACGTCTAAAGAAGTTGAGAATCTTGATCAATAGCGAAAGCACAGCTTGCATGTTTTGAAATCACACTGTAGGTGCTTTTCTCTTCATCTTCACAGTAAATACATGGAGAAGACAGCCTAGGTTGCAGCAAGCAAATTTATATTGGACCAAAGAGAGAAAAATATGCACATATGCTAGCATTGGCTTAACACGCAGAGGTAAGACTGAGGGTATGGACTGTTAATTTATAATAGAGTTGTGGTTGCCAGGGGCTGGGGAAGGGGGAACTGGGGAGATGTCAGTCAAAGGATTCAAGCTTCCAGCTATACCATGAATGAGATCTGAAGATGGAGTTCATCGCATAGTGATTACAGTCAGCAATACTATGTTACGTCTTTCAAAGTTGCTGAGAAGTAGATCCTGAATGTTCTCACCAAAAAAGAGAAGTGGTAATTATGTGGTAAGCATTTTGCCCTATGTCAGTATGTCAAATCAGTAGGTTGTGCACCTTAAACTTCCACATGTTACATGTCCGTTATATCTCTGTAAAGCTGGGGGAACAAAAAGGCGTAGAGTAGACCCCTGTCTGGGGTGTTTGGTTTTAGACAAAGTAATAAAGAACTTCTCCATTGCCACTGATTCTTCTATCGGGATTTGTGGCAGTGGTGGTTGTTACCATTATCTAGTAACACCAATCTCTTATGCATTTGCTGTGTATCACAGTTTGGTTTCTTTGGAAGCAGATGCCAAGACAGTTCGAAATGCAAGATATTTACTGGGGAGTAAGCCTGTGAATGGAAACGGGAGGGAGCAGGACCGGTCAGGGGGAGCTGTCAGTCTGGTGTACCCACCTGGCCAAGCCTCTGCCTGCCCATTGGGAGCTCTGGAACACAGTTTGCCCATTGGATGGATGCCGCGTTGGGTGGCCAGGCCCTTGTATTTATGCTTTTGTTCAGTCATTGACTGGAGGCTGCTGTGATAGGAACATGTTTTTGGCTACCACTGCCTGGCTTACTCATTGGCCCGGGGCCACCCCACAAATGGTGTGACCTCGGCTGGAAAGCTGACACAGACCCTGAAGGACTAACAGCTGGGGGCTGTGCATGAACCATGCTCCTCACAGCTGAGCAGTGAGCTCTTTTTGGAAGGGGGATCAGAGGGGCACCTCTCTGTTTCTGCCACATCATGTAGAGCACACTTCTCTCGGTTTGCAATTAAATAAATATGAAGTTGCCAGCTTTCTATGTGTAAATGCAATATCCAGATTACTACTGAAATGTTCATTTTGTGTGTGTGTGGGTGGGGAGGGAACAACACAGAGTTACATGTAGCCAAACAGACCCAAATATTGTTGGTCAGATTTACCTAATGAAAGATCACAGCCTATTAGGAATAGGTATTCAAAATCAGACATTTTGCCCATATTATTTATAACTTTCATGACAACCTTGCACGATAGGCACTTTGATTCAATTTTTCAGTTGAGGAAGCTGTAGGTCGCATTGTTCAGGAAATTTTTTGTTCTAGTTCATGCGACTAGGACATCCTTCCATGCGACTAGGAGCTGAGATGTTTGTATTATTCTAAAGGCATTTTGCATTACACCAGGGTGACTGATGTGAAAAATTGCAGAACAGAATATGACTACCAAGCTTGTATTTTGTTAAAATAGTTCAGTTCTTATGTACTCTAGTCCAGACTTCAGGGATGTTTGGTATAGTCTTTATTGTGTTAAAATAAAATATGGCTTTTGGCCACATGTAACAGGGTGGAATTAACTTTTGACTTTATAATTTTGGGGTAGTTGTTTCCTACACATGTATAGATGTTAACTCACTACATTTGTGGAGGAAGTTCTGATTCCATTCCATAAGACCTTGGGGTTTATCGATTTCCTTTCTATTTCTAGCTCTACATATTACTTACCTAATCTATTTTAAAAATAAAGTGTCACAGTCAAAACATAAAGTTCAGTAGACTATGATATCAACTGTAAGGAATTTTTGAATATAAAAAAATAATCCCCTACCTGTATCATTTTCAGTATTTTATACACAACATGTGGTAAGCATTTCAGTAATTGTTCTCTAATTTTTTAACTGTTGAAGTTGATTTCTCTCTTTTATTTAGAGGACATTAGAATCAGCTGTGTGACCAGATTTTATCTACTTCCAAGGCTAGAAAAGTGATATTATAACTTGTTCACATATTTGCTGATGAGAAAATTCAGCATCAGGGCGCATCATCAGCTTACACTTGGTTCTTTCCAAATTGAGTATATTAGGTCAGAAAGACCATCAGATATGAGGGCCAACAGTCTCTTATAAGGTCACCTTCCTTATGTTTCTCTTTGCCCCATATACTTCCAAAATTTCACAACTAAAAATATAAAAAGTGGAAAATAGGATGTCTTTTGCCTGGAAGGAAGCATTTTGAGAACTATGTTTAACATTACTTTCTGATATTCATCCATCTGTCCATTCACAATGACCTCCCAAATCTCAGTCATGTTATCCATGAAGTTCAGAATGCAGACAGTCCCCATGACATAGAAATGGGCCAGCACAGGAGTTACTAAAAGTGGGAGTCCTCATGTGTCTCGTCTGCTGTGCTTTGGAGATGACTTTGAGCTTGGCTGCACATGAATCTCCAGTTGCTCCCACAGAAATGGCAGTGAAACCAGAGATACCTAGTCTGGGAGGATATTTTCATAAAAGAAAGTATTCTACATACTGTGAGGTGACTGCTGTCATTTAGGCTGTGCTCTGACAAATAGTGTTGAGTATTTTGAGAAGAAACAAGCATTGATGCTGGATCTGCTGGAAAACAAAACAAAAACAAGAAGACGACCTGAAGGTTAAAATATAAGTTTTATGGTAGCTTCAGGTACTTTCATGGGAATGCTTGAGGAACTTCAGGGTAAAGATCAGTAGACCTCAGGGCCTGGTGGAATCCATTTCTACCAGGAATGAGTCTGATTAGCATATTTGTGGTCTGTAACATTGACCCACAACTACATGAGGTGTAGCCATGGAAAAAAGTATGCCAAGAGATTTGTCATGATCTGATGGGAACTTGAAGGAAAGAGAAGGGTTATATCCAGGTGATCCTCTGACCTTGAGACCATGTAGGTACGCTGAAGAGTGCTGATAGTGCCCATTTCCAGAATCCTACAGCCCATTGGACAAGGGATGCATGCAAAAACTGTGGTGAAAGGTTGGCACAAGGATAAATTATCCATAGGTTCTCTTCCTGTTCTACCTAATTTGCCTATAGGTGACTAATGAATTGGCTGTGGGAATGGTGGGCTCTCCTCTCTCCTGGGCAGAATGGCTGGGTCAGAGAGGTGCCCTTTCACTCTGTAATTCGAGAGGGCTGGTTTACCTTCTCCTTTCCCTGTCTGTGACTATAAACTGTCCTCCTTTTAATAAATTCACTATTTGACTTTCTTTCTCTCTTTCCTCCAGGCCCAGTCTTTTCTAAACTCTTCATGGGAAGAAGCCAACTCTGCAGCTTTGCCTCCCACAGGTATTACAGTAACTTCCTAATTTCCTCTCCTGCCTCTACCATACTCTCTTTTGTAGATGTGAATTTCTGACCTTGATGAGGCAAGGCTCTGGTGAAGTCTTTTTCACTGGAGAGTAGGTCTTTGTTACAGAGAATCTTCTGGGTGTATTTCAAAATAGTTACCTTTCTGCCCCCCCTTGCCAGAGCCATGAGGGGATCTTTCTTGGTTCTTTCTTTGTGAGAATCTGGGGGATCTTAGAGGGTAAATTTAAGAGTCTAAGAGTCTCTCTAAGTCACCAGAACTATTCACTGTCATGCTAGTCTATATTCTGTTTCTGTCAGTTTGTCAAAATTACCATTCAGGTGTTCTTACCAGGTTATGGCTTTAGCAGCTTCTGCTCCAGGTGAATAGATCTTGGCTATGATCTCTGTATTTTCCTGTGTGTCCACATTTCAGGGTGGCCCTTTGCCTTATAACCTCAGTTCTCCGATGGGTCCAGGAAAATTATTGATTTTCAGTTTGTTCCACTTTTTTCTTATGTTAAGGGTGGGAGTGATAACTTCTCTTTACCTGTTAATACTGAGACCAGAAGTCTATGCGTAGCCTACTTTGAACACAGGAGCCCATGAAATTCCCATAATGTGTAAGATAGTCAAGTTGCTCCTCTACTTCAGCTTATCTTGGAGTAAAAGCCAAAGCCCTTTCATTGGCCCATAAAGCTTCCATGATTTGCACACTCTCTTGGGTACTCATTGGCCACTTCTTATTTTACTCTTCCTATCTCTCTTCCAACCACCGTGGTCTCCTAGCTGTCCCTTAAACATACCAGCAGCCTCCTACCCCGGGGCCTTTGCACTTGCCTAGAATGATTCTTCTTTCTAGATGTCTACTGTCAGTGAACAAAAGTCACAGATACCTTGTGATGACTTCGCTGACTACCCTATTTAATATAACAACCCCACAGCCCTCTCTTATATCCTCATCCCTACCCAGCCTTATTTCCATAGCACTTTGCACCACAGAACATACTTCATACAGTATTTTTCTAATTTTTTACTGTTTCTCTACCCTATCAGATAGTAAGTTCCATGCAAGCAGGGATTTTTGCTTTTTTTTGCTTGTTTTATTCCTTGCTTTATAGACCAGTGATACAATGAAATTGTTAATTCAGGATTATCAGGTGATGTCAAAACCATCAAGTGAATGTATGATGGTGAATGAAACACTTGTACAATGCCAAAGCAACACTATACAAATTAATTTCAGGTTGCAAAGGGGAAAATGTTAACTCTTCCACTCTAATTCAGTGGTTAAGCTTAGTATCATTAATGGTGGGTAAACCAGATGTTCTGTGTTTTCTTAAGTGTTGCAAAATGAAGTTGGTAACATCCCTTATACATTATCTAGCCAGATATGCTTAACTTGAATCCATGGAGCCTTTAGATGTAGCTCTTAATTTATGAAGTAAAGGAACAAGTTAAAATTCATCATGAAGAGACTGGACAAATTTAGAATGTGGTGTATCCTGTAAAATAACAGTTCAGGATTGTTACAATAAAGGATCTGTTCTAAATGAAAAGAGACATAAAGAATAAAATAGGTGCAATGTATGGGCTTGGATTGGCTGTGATTTGTGCAAAACAATCTTAAAAGGTATATTTTTGTCAAAGAGGAGAATCTAAATTCTAGTATTAGGTGAGAGGAACATTTTCTGAAATAAAGATGATGACCATGAACTGGAAAAATTATCTGCCAAGGAGATACGTAGATTATGATCTCCTTTTGGTAAAAAAATAAGATGTTTTACAGATCAGTATATGAAAATAAAGTATACACATGCAGATTAAAAAAAAATCAGCATTTAGCTCATAGATTTCTTTGAATTTTTGTTTCTGGATGGAAGGAAGGAAAATTGCCCTAGGGTACAATTTAGAAAGGAGAGGGACCAAACTGCTTCATATTTCAGATCTATATCTGCCACACACATAAAGGTATAAAGTGTTTGTTATTGTCAGTTTGCATAGCTGTAGGCAGAGAATGTTTTAGAACTGTGTGCCCTTATATACTCAAAATTTCTGGATTTGTTTAATTCAAATTGATCTTCCTCTAATCAATACAAATTCATGAGTTTTATTAAGTTATATCAAAACTAACCCCAATTGTTTGTTATGTAAGTGTTTTAGAAAGTCTGGAAATTTCTCCTTTAGTCTGGTTTTAAATTCATAGACTCTTCCTTGAAAGACAGAATCTCAGTTATTTGGTCTTCAGTTTCAGACTCTTTAGAGAATTTTTTTTTCTTCCCTCCTCTATTCTTGCCTTCCTCTTTTTTTCTGTTCTTTCCTCTTACTTTCCTTCCTCCCTTCTCTCTCTTCTGTCTCCATCTCTTCTCTCTTTCTTTCTACCACCCACTAACACCATATTTATTTTAGATTTTTTTAAGAAAAAAATTTAAGGGTTTTTCCTAACAAAACCCTGATTTCATTTTTGTCTGTCCTTTTTCATAGAAAGCCACTATTTTGTCTTGTTACTTTTATTATGTGCATAATTTTATACTTTTTATACAAATACAAACTGGATGTTTTGCCGTTTGGTAAAGCATAAATTACCATAAATTGTCTCTATAAAGAATATGTCATGTTTTGCATATTTTTGGACTTCATATATATCATGCTGTTCTAGGGCTTTGCAACTTTTTTGTCAACATTGTGGGTTTTTTTTTTTTTTTTTTTTTTAATTTTCTGGCTTGGGGTGCCTGGGTGGCTCAGTGGGTTAAAGCCTCTGCCTTCGGCTCAAGTTATGTTCCCAGGGTCCTGGGATCGAGCCGCACATCGGGCTCTCTGCTCAGCAGGGTACATGCTTCCTCCTCTCTCTCTCTCTCTCTCTCTCTCTGCCTACTTGCGATCTCTATCTGTCAAACAAATAAGTAAAAAAAATCTTAAAAAAAAATTTCTGGTTTATTTTATTTTTTAAAATCTTCAATTATAAAGATAAACAGATATGCTAAGCAAAGTATGGATCCAAATAGATTGTTTATACTAATATTCAATTATTCCAATTATTCCAGCATTTGTGTCTTTTTTTTTTTTCTTTTACATGTGATATTTTCTTTTTTTTAAAATTTTTTATTTTTTATAAACATATAATATATTTTTATCCCCAGGGGTGCAGGTCTGTGAATCGCCAGGTTTACACACTTCACAGCACTCACCATAGCACATACCCTCCCCAATATCCATAACCCAACCACCCTCTCCCTACCCGCTTCCCCCAGCAGCCCTCAGTTTGTTTTGTGAGATTAAGAGTCACTTACGGTTTGTCTCCCTCCCAATCCCATCTTGTTTCATTTATTCTTCTCCTACCCTCTTAACCCCCCACGTTACATCTCCACTTCCTCATATCAGGGAGATCATATGATAGTTGTCTTTCTCCGATTGACTTATTTCACTAAGCATGATACCCTCTAGTTCCATCCACGTTGTCGCAAATGGCAAGATTTCATTTCTTTTGATGGCTGCATAGTATTCCATTGCGTATACGTAGCACATCTTCTTTATCCATTCATCTCTTGATGGACATCCAGGTTCTTTCCATAGTTTGGCTATTGTAGACATTGCTGCTATAAACATTCATGTGCACATGCCCCTTCAGATCACTACGTTTGTATCTCTAGGGTAAATACCCAGTAGTGCAATTGCTGGGTCATAGGGTAGCTATATTTTCAACTTTTTGAGGAACCTCCATGCTGTTTTCCAGAATGGTTGCACCAGCTTGCATTCCCACCAACAGTGTAGGAGGGTTCCCCTTTCTCCCCATCTTCGCCAGCATCTGTCATTTCCTGACTTGTTTATTTTAGCCATTCTGAATGGTGTGAGGTGGTATCTCACTGTGGTTTTAATTTGTATTTCCCTGATGCCGAGTGATGTGGAGCACTTTTTCATGTGTCTGTTGGCCATCTGGATGTCTTCTTTGCAGAAATGTCTGTTCATGTCTTCTGCCCATTTCTTGATTGGATTATTTGTTCTTTGGTTGTTGAGTTTGCTAAGTTCTTTATAGATTTTGGACACTAGCCCTTTATCTGATATGTCATTTGCAAATATCTTCTCTCATTCTGTCCGTTGTTTTTTGGTTTTGTTAACTGTTTCCTTTGCTGTGCAAAAGCTATTGATCTTAATGAAGTCCCAATAGTTCATTTTTGTCCTTGCTTCCCTTGCCTTTAGCGATGTTCCTAGGAAGATGTTGCTGCGGCTGAGGTCGAAGAGGTTGCTGCCTGTGTTCTCCTCAAGGATTTTGATGGATTCCTTTCGCACGTTGAGGTCCTTCATTCATTTTGAGTCTGTTTTCGTGTGTGGTATAAGGAAATAGTCCAATTTCATTTTTCTGCCTCTGGCTGTCCAATTTTCCCAGCACCATTTCTTGAAGAGGCTGTCTTTTTACCACTGGACATTCCTTCCTGCTTTGTCAAAGATTAGTTGACCATAGAGTTGAGGGTCTATTTCTGGGCTCTCTATTCTGTTCCATTGATCTATGTGTCTGTTTTTGTGCCAGTACCATGCTGTCTTGATGATGACAGCTTTGTAATAGAGCTTGAAGTCTGGAATTGTGATGCCACCAACTTTGGCTTTCTTTTTCAATATCCCTTTGGCTATTCGACGTCTTTTCTGGTTCCATGTAAATGTTAGGGTTATTTGTTCCATTTCTTTGAAAAAAATGGATGGTATTTTAATAGGAATTGCATTAAATATGTAGATTGCTTTAGGTAGCATAGACATTTTCACAATATTTGTTCTTCCGATCCAGGAGCATGCAACATTTTTCCATTTCTTTGTGTCTTCCTCATTTCTTTCATGAGTACTTTATAGTTTTCTGAGTATAGATTCTGTGCCTCTTTGGTTAGGTTTATTCCTAGGTATCTTATAGTTTTGGGTGCAATTGTAAATGGGATTGACTCCTTCATTTCTCTTTCTTCTGTCTTGTTGTTGGTGTAGAGAAATGTAACTGATTTCTGTGCATTGATTTTATATCCTGACACTTTACTGAATTCCTGTACAAGTTCTAGCAGTTTTGGAGTGGAGTCTTTTGGGTTTTCCACATATCATATCATATCATATATAGTATATATGATCATATAGTATAGAGATCATATAGTATCATCTGCGAAGAGTGATAGTTTGACTTCTTTTGCCGATTTGGATGCCTTGGATTTCCTTTTGTTGTCTGATTGCTGAGGCTAGGACTTCTAGTACTCTGTTGAATAGCAGTGGTGATAATGGACATCCCTGCTGTGTTCCTGACCTTAGCAGAAAAGCTTTCAGTTTTTCTCCATTGAGAATGATATTTGCAGTGGGTTTTTCATAGATGGCTTTGATGATATTGAGGTATGTGCCCTCTATCCCTACACTTTGAAGAGTTTTGATCAGGAAGGGATGCTGTACTTTGTCAAATGCTTTTTCAGCATCTATTGAGAGTATCATATGGCTCTTGTTCTTTCTTTAATTAATGTGTTGTATCACATTGACTGATTTGCAGATGTTGAACCAACCTTGCAGCCCTGGAATAAATCCCACTTGGTCGTGGTGAATAATCCTTTTAATGTACTGTTGAATCCTATTGGCTAGTATTTTGGTGAGAATTTTTGCATCTGTGTTCATCAAGGATATTGGTCTGTAATTCTCTTTTTTGATGGGATCCTTGTCTGGTTTTGGGATCAAGGTGATGCTGGCCTCATAAAATGAGTTTGGAAGTTTTCCTTCCATTTCTATTTTTTGGAACAGTTTCAGGAGAATAGGAATTAGTTCTTTAAATGTTTGGTAGAATTCCCTTGGGAAGCCGTCTGGCCCTGGGCTTTTGTTTGTTTGGAGATTTATGATGACTGTTTCAATCTCCTTACTGGTTATGGGTCTGTTCAGGTTTTCTAATTCTTCCTGGTTCAGTTGTGGTAGTTTGTATGTTTCTTGGAATGCATCCATTTCTTCCAGATTGTCAAATTTATTGGCCTAGAGTTGCTCATAGTATGTTCTTATAATTGTTTGTATTTCTTTGGTGTTAGTTCAACATTGTGTTTTTGAGATTTTTCCATGTTTCTACAAGTAGGTAGATTAGTCTGTTGTTTTAGCTGCTGCACAGTGTCACATTTTATGAATATATCAAAATATATCCTATTGAAATTTAAATATATTTGAGTTCCTCTTGTTTTATCTTCAAAAGAATGCTGAAATTAATATTTTTTATCTCTCACTTGAATGTATCCATCCTATAGAGTTTCTCTAAGATACATACACAGAGGCAGAAATGCCAGATGTTAAAGCAATGTGCATCTTTGACTTTACTAGACAGTAGTAAATTGTGTTCCAAAGTGGTTGTTACAGTTCCCTTAATATTAAATGGGAATTCTGGTTGTATCACATCTGGTCAACAATAGGTATTTTCAGACTTTAAAAATGAGTTAATTTAAGGGTGCCTGGGTGGCTCAGTTAATTTAAGGGTGCCTGACTCTTGATTTCAGCTCAGGTTATGATCTCAGGGTTGTACGATTGAGCCCCGCATTAGGTTCCCCATTCAGTGTGGAGTCTGCTTGAGATTTTTTCTCCCTCCCCCACTTGCATTTTCTATCTCCCTAAAATAAACAAATAAAATCTTTTAAAAAATTAGTCAGTTTGATAAATGTGAAGTGATAGTTCATTGCTTTAATCTTATTTTTCGTATTAGCTGTAAGATTAAAAATATTTTCATATATTAAATGGCCATTGAGTTTCCTGTTTTGTGAATTGCCCATTTTTCTGTTGGGTTATTGATTTTTATTTCTTCTTTATATGTTGTGGATACTACTAATTCTTTTATTAGTTATATGTGTCATAAATATTTTTTTTCTCAGACTGTGGCTTATTTTTTCACTATTCGTGTTGCATTTATTGTAAAAAAAAATCCTGTTTTAATATAGTAAATTTGTTGATTTTTCATTGTGCCATTTGTGCTCTTCTGTGTTTTGTTTAAGAACTCCTTCCATACTTTAATATCATTTAGTCTCTCTTCTTTCCTTTTCTTTTAAGATTTTACTTTTTTAAAAACAGTTTTATTTATTTGAGGGAGTGAGAGGAAGAGAGACTGCAAACAGGGGAAGCGGCAGGCAGAAGGAGAAGCAGCAGGCAGAAGGAGAAGCGGCAGGCAGAAGGAGAAGCAGGCTCCTGCCGAGCAACGAGCCTGATGCGTGACTCTGTCCCAGGACTCTGGGATCATGACCTGAGCTGAAGGCAGACGCTTCATGGATTGAGCTACCCAGGTGCTCCTAAGATTTTATTTTTAAGTTATCTTCACATCCCTCCTTGGGCTTGAACCCACAACCCATAGATCAGGGTCACATGTTCCATCTGCTGAGCCAGCCAGGTTCCCCTCCTTTATTTCCTTCAAAAGGACTAAGGTTTTGCTTTCTCTGAAAAATTTTTTTTAATCTTCCTGAAATATTTTTAATGTTTATATAGTTTAAAGTAAGGAATTGCATGGATATCTTTTCCAGTCACCACTAATTTATTAGCCCTTTCTTGGTCCATTGTAATTACACATCTGTCATACCAAGTATCCACACATGTGGTTGTGTTCCACTTTTACTGACCTATTTGTTTATCACCCATTCTCATTTCTCTGACTTATGTATGGGATTGTCTTCCTGTATTACACTGTCTAATTAGTTATTCCTGGTATATAGGCTAGTTTTTGTATGATGAGCTCATGTTTACCAATCTTGCTGAATCTTCCATTAAGGGTCTATTACTGACTTGAATCAAAGAGGCCTTGCTCCTACTCTCACCTTTATCATTAACAAGTACTCTGACCTTGATGACGTTACTAGTGTCACCAAATTTCAATGTTCTTTTTTGAAAGAGGCAGGTCATAATACCTACTCATGAGGTTGGGTTGTTGTGAAAGGAAAATAAGAAAATGGACGTAAATAGTGTAATAGTAAGTAGAGACCCCCAAATACTTGGTTCTTGTAAAACTCTTATGTCTAGACAAAGAGACTAATAGTTAGTAGATGTGTAATAAGGCTAATTAAATTAAATTTCACACATGCATGTGTGCACACATTTGCACGCATGCACACACACACACTGAAGACCCTTCTTGCCATTCAAAGCTCCAGGTTACACAGGTTACAAGGGCATTTCTTTAGTTATGATGTCACAAGCTTCATTTGTTTTTTCTTCTTGAATAAGAACAAACTACCCCTTTTATTAAAGAAATTCAAAACATTAGGCTGGGGAAACTATTCTGGGGGAGTTAACCACTGGGAGGACACAAAGTTATCTCTTGATTTCAGGTAAGATGCATGTGCTTTACATGATTCATTATAGATCTTAAAGCTGTCAGAGGAAAAATGGCCATTATAATTATGTGACTTTAAAGTATTTTCCAAAAGAGCCATATCTGTCATCAGTTATGAAAGCTGACCAAATGTGCATGATGACAGACAGACAGCTGGTTCTCATTCATATTAAGTTCTTCTCAAGCAAAAGGAATGTTAAGGCAATCTGGCCTCATATTATGTTGATTCCAAAGTAATTACATTTGTTATTTCCTGGCGATGCAGTAAATCAAGCTGTGGCAAGTAGGTGGATATTTCACAGAAGTAATTTCGGAGACCATTAAGTATGATCATGTGGTGTGTTGAACCCTCTTCTGCCTCAAGACAAATAATGTCCAGTCCAGGTGTGGGGGAAGGGAGAGAGTGAGAAGCAAACTTATTTCTTTGAAAAGTTGGGAAACGCATGGTTTTCCACATGCAGATGCAGAATTTGTAAGAAACAAAGGGGTTCAGTTAAGGCATGTGCAGGTCAAAGGAAGGGACAAACTGCCCCTGTGCAAGGGATTTGCTATCTCTCTGTTCTCACTCCAAAAGCTGCCAAGTCCAGCTGCTTCCCAGGCAGTCGCTTACCTCCCCCAAACACACCTGCTATCCCAGCACTTTACTCTGAGGTAGGCTGGCCATTAATTAATGTCTACAACACAAGGGTTTATGACCCTTCTGATTTCATTATAGTTGGAAACTCTGTAGAGCTTACTCCCATTCATACAAAGGCCAAATGCTTTTAGAATCCTTCAATAAACCGATGGCCTAAAGGCTAAATCCAGGAAGGAATCTAATATAGGCACTAAATGATCATTTTGTTGTCTAAAAATCTCTGTTCAAAATGGACATAATTCTTCTTTTAGCCTGTGATCTGACCTCACTTTAATACCAGCTTCCTAACATGTTATCACAATGCAAGAATAAAAAAAGCAAATTAAATTTGACTTTAAAGGGCATCCTTGCCTTACAGATATGCCTAGGAGTAAAGTTAAGACTTGTGGACTCTAACATTTCTTCCTGTAGACGTTAGAGATTTAGCTATCAATTGCTCAGTGCATTTTAAAGAATTGGGAATAAAAAATCTGGAATGGTTTAGAGGAACACTGCCTGGAGGCCTTAGGAAAAGATGACCTCTGGAAGACCTACCTAGCTCCACACCATTCCTTGGGAGAGCACACAAAATGGATCCGTGTGTATAGCGGTAAGGGGGGCATGGTTCTTGACCCATTAAGGGTAGGTTAGTTTCCACTGCCATGAAATAATTCAATCCAGTGGTAAAGATTTTTCGCTTTGAAACTCTTCAGAGAAATCGGGTCCTTCTCATTGTTCCCATCTTTGTTTAACTTGGCCAGTCGTTTGGCTATAAGTCGTTTAGCTTATAGCCCGTTGAATTTCATTCAGGATATCTGAAATCAGAAGGGACATAAATATGGGGACATGGAGAATAGGGAGAGAGGGAGAGATGGAATGGGAATGAACAGTCAAATGGAAAAAATGATTTTTTTTGCTCGTTTTTTTTTTTTTTCTCCCCAGATTCAGTTACTTCATGTACATGTTATATTTCACAAATGACCAGAGACAGCTTATTAAGGGAAGTGGGTTTTGGTTACTTATTTTGGGGAATACTTATAATTTCAGAATATTCACTAAGTAAAATTAGGGTTTTTTTTTTTTAAAGATTTTATTTATTTATTTATGAAAAAGAGAAAGAAAGAGTATGCATGCATGAGCAGCGGGGAAGGGCAGAGGGAGATGCAGACTCCTCACCTGGGAGGGAGCCTGATGAGAGACTCGATCCCAGGACCCTGGGATCATGACCTGAGCCAAAGGCAGACACTTAATTGGCTGAGCCACCCAGTGTACGTGGAGAGAAAAATAAATATATAAATATCTACATATAATATAATACCCAAGACAGTATTATATCATCTTCAACAGATCAAGAATATAATATGGAAAGTTCTGAGAAAAGCGAGTAGAAAATCCTACACAAATTAGCATGGGATAGTGGGTGATGAATTGTCACTATATGTTTCTTTATTCTTTTCTTTCCTCTACTTCGTATAAAGATGTCACAAACATCTCAATCTACAGTGAGGGTGCTAACATTCTGCTCTGTGGATCCCACAATGCCAGTCGTGCCCAGCCTGGGTTTCGTGTGCTCGTGTCGCCTATCTGAGGAGCATCACACTCACTATCTGTGTCAGGAGCCTCAGCTGCTTGCGGAGTCAGACTCTCATGCTAGCTTTCCCACAAACCATCTGTGTGACTGTGGAGACCTCACGTCGTCTCTTAGCCCCTAGTTTCTGCACTCACTTGGTACAAAGTGGATTTGCAGTATAGTTTGATCAATTAATTAATGAGTGTGGATTTGACTGGGGACTTAAGGCTCCCCTGCTCCATTCAATAATTCTGGTCGCCATTTTTCAATCAGATCAATGAATTTTTACTGTCTTAGCTAACAAGATGGCATATCAATTGGCACATTTTAGCTTTTCTAGATCTGTTAAGAAAGATGTACTTGAATATTAGTATGAAATTCCTGAAATTATTTGTTTCAACCTTGGGGCTTTAAACTATGAAGATTTTGCACACTTTTCAAAATGATTTAAATAATTTAAATAACTGTACCCCTTTGTCTAGAATAACCTTCCACCAAAGTGCATGGTCCCAGGGGAACACAGCACAAATTAGATTTCAGAACCATTCATCCTCCTCAGCCAGGAAATACCACTGTGTAGCACACTTGTAAAATAATATGTTGGGGATATCACGTACATGACAATTCCAAGGCACACATAAACCTTACCTGATCTGGGAAGTGATTGTGTCCCCTTCTGATCACTGCTAAGTACAGTTTGACTTAAAATCAGAGGTCTCCAGAGTAAGAACTATAAAGGGAGTATAAGGTAACCTATGATTATGTCAAAAGAATATAATAAAAATTTAATTTACTTAAAGCTTCACTAATTTTCTGGTGGTTTTTGTGTGGTAAAATATATAATATAACATTTACAATTTAACCATTTTTATTTTTATTTTTTATTATTTCTTTTAAAGATTTCACTTATTTATTTGACAGATAGAGATCACAAGTAGGCAGAGAGGCAGGCAGAGAGAGAGAGAGTGGGAAGCAGGCTCCCCACCGAGCAGAGAGCCCGACACGGGGCTCGATCCCAGGACCCTGAGATCATGACCTGAATCAAAGGCAGAGGCTTAACCCACTGAGCCACCCAGATGCCCCTACGATTTAACCATTTTTAAATACAATTCAGTGGCAATAAGTATGTTTACAGTATTGTGCAACCATCACCACTATCTACTTCCCAAACTTCTTCAACATTCCAAACTGAAACTTGATATCCATTAAACAATAATTCCCCATTTCCTCCTCCCCTTGGCACATGGTAACCTCTATTCTACTTTAGTCTCTATGAATTTGTCTATTCTAGGTAACTCATATAAATGGAATCATATGATATTTATCCTTCATGTCTAGCTTATTTCATTTTGCTCAATGTGTTCATAGTTCATCCACGTATCAGAATTTCATTTATTTTTGGGGCTGAATAATACTATATCGTATGGGTATACCACATTTGCTTATATATTCGACTATTGAAGGACATTTGGGCTGTTTCCACTTTTGGCTATTGTGAATAATGCTGCTGTGAACACTGGCATTCAAGTATGTGTTTTAGTCCCCATTTTCAGTTCATTGGGGTATATACACCTAGAATTAGAATTGCCAGATCATATGGTAATTTTATGTCTAACTCTTCAAGGAATCACCAAATTGTCTTCACAGTGACTGCACCATTTTATATAACCACTAACAGAGCATGAATTTCTAATACCTCCACAGTATCTTTACATTGTCAACACTTATTTATTTTTTTACAATACCCAGCCTAATGGGTGTGAAGTATTATCTCATTGACTTTTGGTTTGCATTTTCCTAATGATTAGTGATCTTGAAAATTTCTTTCATGTACTCATTGGCCATTTGTGTATCTTCTTTGGATAGTCCTTTGCCTGCTTTTTATTTATTTATTTATTTAATATTTTATTTGTTTATTTTACAGACAGAGATCACAAGTAGGCAGAGAGGCAGGCAGGGAGAGAGGAGGAAGCAGGCTCCCTGCTGAGCAGAGAGCCCGATGCAGGGCTCGATCCCAGGACACGGGGATCATGACCTGAGCTAAAGACAGAGGCTTTTACTCACTGAGCCACCCAGACATCCCTTTTTGCCTGCTTTTTAATTGGGCTGCTCATTTTTTGTTGTGGAATGATAGGAATTTTTTGTGTTCTGGACATTAATTCCTTATCATGATATGAAAATATTTACCCTTAATAATGTCTTGCACAGAAAATTCAAATGCAAAATAAAATTAAGAATGCAAGCTGGAGACAATAATAAGGCCATGGCGGAGTTGACATTTTGCTCTTAGTAGGAGCTCTTTGCCAGCCACATTAAGAGGGTCTAACAAGAAGTCAGTAAAAGTTCACAAATGTCAATGCAACTATTTTAAAATATGGATTTAATTCAACTATAGTTAACAGCATATCAAACTAAGGATATACTGTGTGTTAGGATATTAGTCAATGATAGTATGGAGGTATGAAAGTTTGAAAGACATAAGTATTTTATGTTTATTATACCATTTAAAAGGCATTTAAAGCATTTAAAAATATTTTTAGAAATTATTGCATCTATAACATCTTTTTAGAGTAGGTTTATGCCACATACATACATAAATTAATATTTACATAACCAGCACTTACATTGGGGATGCATCCACAAACTTTTATTTATCGATGGAGATATTTTAAAAAGTTTAGAGACCACTGGAAAACATAAAAAGAAGCAGACTTACAGATATATTTATCTATCAACTTTGTCAGATGGAAAACTGGCACACTTTGATGCCTAGAATTTCTTCTCATTTAAAAAATGTAACATTGACTTGATTCCAGTCTGTTTGGCAAAAATTCCCTGGTGGATCCCTGCAAAGGCAGCAAAGCATTAGCAGGTTTGGCTTTATTATATATGTGACAACAAGTGTGCTTTTTTGTTTGTGTGGATACAGAGTCTGTATGTGTATAGTTGAGTAATATGTGGGACAAAACAGTTATAACCCCAGAAGACTGATTTGTTGCCTGAAGAAAATACCATAGGTGAGTTGTGTGAAAGCCATTCTGGATCTAAGTTGTGTTAATAGAGAGCATAATTTTTCTCAAGAGCAAACTGTGGATAATCAATCACACTGAGTGTGGGTTTCTCACTGTACCATTCTATTATCCAAATTTAGAGATTTGCTAGGGTCATTATTTACCCAGACGTTCTTCCACTGGTTACCCTTCTGCCCATTTCACTGGTCATTAACACATCCATTGAAGAGTGAACCAGGGCAGCGATGGGATTTTTATTTGGTGGCTTTATTCCCTTATTGTTTACATTGGCATGAAATTTTTGAGCTATACGTGAATTTTCTTTATCCACATGGATTTTAACTTCACAGCCATGGATAATCAACCGCCAATCAAACCTACTTTCAAAATGACCATCTTAAAACTAAGACAGGCCTTTCTGGTCATGCTTAGATAGTAATAACTGTAAGACAATTTATGAGAAAACCTGGAATTTTGATATGACTTCATAATAAATGTATGTACTTCTTTGAAACTGGAAGGGCAATAAAACCAGGCTAGATAATGAAATTTTTTTCTTTCTTTTATTTTTAAAATTTATTTTCAGTGTAACAGAATTAATTATTTTTGCACCACACCCAGTGCTCTATGCAATCCATGTCCTCTCCAATACCCACCACCTGGTTCCCCCAACCTCCCACTCCCTGCCCCTTCAAAACCCTCAGATTGTTTTTCAGAGTCCATAGTCTCTCATGGTTCACCTCGCCTTCCAATTTCCCTCAACTCCCTTCTCCTCTCCATCTCCCCATGTCCTCCATAATATTTGTTATGCTCCACAAATAAGTGAAACCGTATTATAATTGACTCTCTCTGCTTGACTTAATTCACTCAGCATAATCTCTTCCAGTCCCGTCCATGTTGCTACAAAAGTTGGGTATTCATCCTTTCTGATGGAGGCATAATACTCCATAGTGTACATGGACCACATCTTCCTTATCCATTCGTCCATTGAAGGGCATCTTGGTTCTTTCCACAGTTGGGCGACTGTGGCCATTGCTGCTATAAACATTGGGGTACAGATGGCCCTTCTTTTCACTACATCTGTATCTTTGGAGTAAATACCCAATAGGGCAATGGCATAGTCATAGGGAAGCTCTATGTTTAATTTCTTGAGGAATCTCCACACTATTCTCCAAAGAGGCTGCACCAACTTGCATTCCCACCAACAGTGTAAGAGGGTTCCCCTTTCTCCACATTCCCTCCAACGCATGTTGTTTCCTGTCTTGATAATTTTGGCCATTCTAACTGGTGTAAGGTGATATCTCTTGGTTTTAATTTGAATCTCCCTGATGGCTAGTGATGATGAACATTTTTTCATGTGTCTGATAGCCATTTGTATGTCTTCATTGGAGAAGTGTCTGTTCATATCTTCTGCCCATTTTTTGATATGATTATCTGTTTTGTGTGTGTTGAGTTTGAGGAGTTCTTTATAGATCCTGGATATCAACCTTTTGTCTGAACTGTCATTGCAAATATCTTCTCCCATTCCGTGGGTTGCCTCTTTGTTTTCTTGACTGTTTCCATTGCTGTGCAGAAGCTTTTGATTTTGATGAAGTCCCAAAGGTTTATTTTTGCTTTTGTTTCCTTTGCCTTTGGAGACATATCTTGAAAGAAGTTGCTGTGGCTGATTTCGAAGAGATTACTGCCTATGTTCTCCTCTAGGATTCTGATGGACTCCTGTCTCATGTTGAGGTCTTTCATCCATTTTGAGTTTATCTTTGTGTCTGGTGTAAGAGAATGGCCAAGTTTCATTCTTCTACATATAGCTGTCCAGTTTTCCCAGCACCATTTATTGAAGAGACTGTCTTTTTTCCACTGTATATTTTTTCCTGTTTTGTCGAAGATTATTTGACCATAGAGTTGAGGGTCCATATCTGGGCTCTCTACTCTGTTCCACTGGTCTATGTGTCTGTTTTTATGCCAGTACCATGCTGTCTTGGTGATCACAGGTTTGTAGTAAAGCTTGAAATCAGGTAATGTGATGCCCCCAGTTTTATTTTTGTTTTTCAACATTTCCTTAGCGATTCGGGGTCTCTTCTGATTCCACACAAATTTTTGGATTATTTGCTCCAGCTCTTTGAAAAATATCAGTGAAATTTTGATCAGAATGGCATTAAAAGTATAGATTGCTCTAGGCAGTATAGACATTTTAACAATGTTTATTCTTCCGATCCAAGAGTATGGAATGGTCTTCCATCTTTTTGTGTCTTCTTCAATTTCTTTCATGAGTGTTCTGTAGTTCCTTGAGTATAGATCCTATAGATCCTAACCTCTTTGGTTAGTTTATTGCAGGTATCTTATGGTTCTTGGTGCTATAGTAAATAGAATCGATTCTTTAATTTCCCTTTCTGTGTTTTCATTGTTAGTGTATAAGAAAGCCACTGATTTTTGTACATTGACTTTGTATCCTGCCACGTTGCTGAATTGTTGTATGAGTTCTAGTAGTTTGGGGGTGGAGTCTTTTGGGTTTTCCATATAAAGAATCATGTCATCAGCAAAGAGAGAGAGTTTGACTTCTCCATTGCCAATTTGGATACCTTTTATTTCTCTTTGTTGTCCGATTGCTGTTGCTAGGACTTCTAATACTATGTTGAACAAGAGTGGTGAGTGTGGGCATCCTTGTCGTGTTCCTGATCTCAACGGGAAGGATGCAAGCTTTTTCCCATTGAGGATGATATTTGCTGTGGGTCTTTCATAGATAGATTTTATGAAGTTCAGGAATGTTCCCGCTATCCCTATACTTTGAACCATTTTAATCAGGAATGGATTCTGGATTTTGTCAAATGCTTTTTCTGCATCAATTGAGAGGACCATTTGGTTCTTCTCTCTTCTCCTATTAATTTGTTCTATCACATTGATTTATTTGCAAATGTTGAACCATCCTTATAGCCCAGGGATGAATCCCATCAATCATGGTGGATAATCTTTTTAATGTGCTGTTGGATCCTGTTTGCTAGGATCTTGTTGAAAATCTTAGCATCCATATTCATCAGTGATATTGGTCTGAAGTTCTCCTTTTTGGTAGGGTCTTTGCCTGGTTTGGGGATCAAAGTAATGCTGGCTTCATAAAAAGAGTCTGGAAAATTTCCTTCTGCTTCAATATTTTGAAACAGCTTCAGGAGAATAGGTGTTATTTCTTCTTTGAAAGTTTGGTAGAATTCCCCAGGGAATCCATCAGGTCCTGGGCTCTTGTTTTTTGGGAGGTTTTTGATCACTGCTTCAATCTCGTTACTAGATATAGGTCTGTTCAGGTTGTCAGTTTCTTCGTGGTTCAATTTTGGGAGTTTATAGTTTTCCAGGAATGCATCCATTTCATCTAGGTTGCTTAGCTTATTGGCATATAACTGTTGATAATAACTTCTGATGATTGTTTCTACAATGAAATTTTTTTTACACAAAACAGCCTGAAGTTAATTGCAATGATAGCAGTCAGCTTGTAGTTATACCCCTCCCCTAAAATCTTCAGGTTGGGGGACGCCTGGGTGACCCAGTCAGTTAAGCATCCAACTCTTGATTTTGGCTTGGGTTATGATCTTAGGGTTATGAGTTCGAGCTCCACGTTGGGTTCTGTGCTGAGTGTGGAGTCTGCTTCAGATTCTCTCTCTCTCTCTTTCAGTTGCCACCTCCCCCCGCCCCACCAGCATGCGCTCGCTCTCTCTCAAGAAATAAAAAAAGAATCATGGAGTTAGAAGGGAATGTAAAGAATACCATATCATCTTTCCTCCTCTCTGAAATTGTGGTTATCTGAAATCTATATTAAAAGCTTCCTTTTTCAAAGGGAGTGTTAACTCTTAACACAGGATTGCTCTGTACAACTACCCTGAGAGATTTCTTTTTTGCCCATTCTAGATGGTCATATCTTCTGGACTGTTTCGGGTGATCGGGAGCTATCTGCATCCTGAAATGGATAACCAGCACCTTCAATTGATCAAGTCCAGGTTTGATCTTCAGCTGGCTGACTCCTTTTCTTCTCACATACATCTCTGGCTCTCTTATTCTTTAGTACCAAAAAGTCTGTTCTTTGGCTTTGCTAAACCTCTAGGTTTTGCATCTTTTCATTTTTTTCTCAGTCTAAATTTGTCTTTGGTTTCATACCCTTCTCTGCTAGGATCCCATAGTCCATCACCTCAGTTTCTCTCTTATCAACAAGTTCAACTTCCCTGGTTTCTATTCTGAGCATATCCTGCAATTGGCCGTGTTTAGTCCCACTGAATAATCAGACCTTTTCTATTAGAGAAACCTGTTCACTTATAGTCTGAATGAGACAGGGCTCTTCTGTCCAACATGCAGCACAGCACTTTGCTTCCCCGTCCATGGAGACTTGTAGTCCACCTCCGAGACCTTTATCAACTTGTGACGTTTTTCTAAGGTGCATCCTCTCTCCAAGAACCATCAACAGAGCTTACTCACTGCAGTCTGTTGATGGTCCTTGGGAGAGGATGCTGTACCTGCTTGAACTGGGTAATGGGAAAGGAGCAGTGGAGGTTTGGGTGGATCAATGAAGGCAGTAGCATATTTAAAGAAAGTATATGACTGAGTCATCCTGAGACTTTACAGAATAGCTTGCTTAAATGTAGGTCACCTAACAGACTGTATTTCTCATCTATCTAAATTCCAAAAAAGATGACCTGGACTCTGATCAAGAGTGAGAACATGTCCGGAATAGTGATAGAAAGTGCAAGGAGATCCAAGATGAATAGCCACCCATGACATTGGACCCACATCCTGCATCAAATCATTTTTGTTTAACCTACAAGAAAACGAGAGACAAGAGAATGCTTGAGCAGGACGCTGGAGCTAGGAAGTAAATCTTCCACAGTCATAACCAAGCTGCGTTTCTCAGTTTCCTGCTTAGAGAGAGTAGGTGCTGAGTCAGGAATCTGGGCTTCCCAAGGCAGAGCATCCTTAATGACTGTTTAGTGTATCTTTGACACAGACCAGACTCTGGAGCTAGTTTGGCTTTCCCAGCGGAGCGCTAAGCCTGCTCTGTTGTTGATAAGAATGTCTTTCAAATGGCGCATGAACAGGGATAATCCAGACTCTGGTCCGAAACAACAGTCTGCTTCCTCTGACCCTATACCGGGGCGTCTGCAACCTGCATGATACTACCTGAACAGTATACAGGCTGCCTCAGCCACAATCATAACATTGTTGGATCCTGTTATACCTGTTATTGTTCATCTCCTGTTCAGGTTTACCACAGCAGCTGTTCTAACTCTTCAGTATTAGGCAATTTTATTACTCAGCTACACTCACTTTACTCTTAACAGGTCATCGTGCTTCCTTTAAGTTGTATATACATTGCACCGCTGAGATACAGTAGCCCCCCCCTTATCTGCAGAGGATATGTTTCAAGACCTCCCTGTGGATGGCCCCTGGAACCGCAGATCATAAGAAACCCTATGTAAACTCTGTTTCTTCTTGTACATACGTACCTGCAGTAAAGTTTATACATTTGGCACAGTAAAAAATTAACAACTGTAACGTAATAATAAAATAGAAAATAATAAAATAGAAAAAATAAATAGAAATAGAAATAATGATAAAATATTATAAAATAATAAATAATAAAATAGAAAAATTATAACAATAATAAAATAGAAAAATTAAAACAATATACACTAATAAAAGTGATGTTAATGTGGCCTGTTTCTCTCTCCCATAACGTCTCATTTGATTGTACTTACCCTTCTTCTGGCGATGTGAGGTGACAAAATGCCTACATGGGGAGGAGAGGCGAGGTGAATGATGCGGATGCGGTGACGTAGCGTTAGGCTCCCTTCGATGGTTTGACTAAACGTGGATTATTGGCTTTCAGATGCAGCCCACCACTGGTAACTGAACCCTGGAAAGTGAAAGCAGACCAAAGAGAGGCTGGTTGTGCAATGTAGTGCTTTTATCGTTTTTACAAATGGTCTCATTAATATTAACATCACCTTTGTGTGGACTTATTCTTCCTTTCTTCCAAGACCCTGTCAAGCCTTAGAGAGTTCAAAACTAGATCTTAGGAGCCACTCAGCCTCTGCTTTTTGTCTTTTCTTTCTTTCCTTTTTTTTTTTTTTTTTTTTTTTTTTTTTTTTTTAAAGATTTGTTTATTTTAGAGGGAAAGAGAGAGACTGGGTGAGCGGGAGAGGGAGAGAAGCAGACTGCCCCTTGAGCGCAGAGTCTGACCTGGGGCTTGATCTCATGGCTCTGAGATCAGCCGCTGAGCTGAAATCGAGGCGAATGCTCAACCGACTGAGCCACGCAGACGGCCTGGCTTTGCTCTTTTTATTACTTCATGCTTTCTCTAGAAAATAGAACATATCAAAACAAAAACTAATCCAAACCCAACATTTTTTTCTGATATGCTCTAGATAGCTGTTAATAAGGAGAAAGAACTTGAAGTTTAGAAATCTTTGACAGGGTAAAAGCTGAATAGGAATTGATTCAAATGTGAGTAGCGGATGGGAATGTATTTCTCTACCCAGGTTGTAATGAGGGTGGGAATGTGAGGGGGAGGGACTGGTTGAGGAGAGAGTAGGTTGAGGGTGAGCATGGGGAAGGGCCTCAACATTTGAAAAGAGGAAGCTTAGAAAGACCAAAGGCAAGCATTATGTGATTCTGTTTTACCCAGTATTGGCCCTGAGAGTGTGCAAGACAACTTAGGGAAGAACAAGAAAGAACCGAGACATTGCTTCTAAAAACCAAAAGCTGTAAAGTTGAGAGAATGACTTAGGTTAAAGGTAATATATTAGAGATTAGCTTAGTTTCTCTGAATGTGGCCTCAACTGGTATTTCCTCAGGTATTAGCCAAGATTTCATTGTGGCAAAAGAGAACAACCAAAATATTCATGTGTGGGGTATGGTGATAACCCAGGGGGAGAAGCCTTCAGTTTGTGGATGGCAGCTTGGCCAAATTTAAGGACAACATTGTTTGGTTTCCAGAGGAAGCATTCCACTCACTCCCCCCCCCCTTTTTTTTAACTTGATGAATTGTGGAACCACTCATTCTCTAGAGGTTCAAATCAGAAAAACAAATTATATTTAAATGAAGACTTGGTATTTGGTTCAGCAAACTAATGGGACCTGGAGGCATTTTAAAGACCTCCCAGGTTTTTAGCAGAAGGAGTCATCTTTCTGTGGACCAGACCCAAGTCCAGTTTCTTATTCAGCTCTTGATTTAAATTGAATAAGTCCTTATTGAAAGTAGGCTGCTTGGCTGTGTGTCTCTGGGAACTGATCTCCTTCAGGACCTAAATGCTCCCCAATTAATGAGATGTCTACTTGTTATTGCTTATAAAGTCACTAATACTTTTCTGAGAGTCTGTATATCAAATTTACGAAGTGTGTAGTCACCCATACAATAACTTGAGTAGCTATTTTCCCATTAAGGCAAACTCTTGGTTAATGTATTTCAGTAGAAATATTATTCTGAAGGACTACTTCTGGCCATTGAAAATATGTTTTCATATTTATTTTATTTTATTTTTTTAAGATTTTATTTATTTATTTGACAGAGAGATCCCAAATAGGCAGAGAGGCAGGCAGAGAGAGAGAGAGAGGGAAGCAGGCTCCCTGCTGAACAGAGAGCATGATGCAGGGCTCTATCCCAGGACCCTGGGATCATGACCCTAGCTGAAGGCAGAAGCTTAACCCACTGAGCCACCCAGGTGCCCCTTTTTTTCATATTTAATTTTATATAAACCACCTGGTTATTTATAGGCTTGTTTACAGATTATTTATTCCACTGTTTTTAACTCTAACTAGGAAATATATAAAATCAGTTGTTAAGGAAGTATGTCAGTAATACACCTCTTTGAGGAGTATGTGAGATCTGGAGATTTTATAGAAAGATGACTCCCAGGCACCTGGGTGACTCAGTAGGTTAAGCCTCTGCTTTTGGCTCAGGTCATGATCTCGGGGTCCGGGGATGGAGTTCCGCATTGGGCTCTCTGCTCAGCAGGGAGCCTGCGGCCCCCTCTCTTTCTGCCTGCCTCTCTGCCTACTTATGATCTCTCTTTGTGTGTCAAACAAATAAATAAATAATCTTAAGAAAAAGAAAGATGACTCTCCTGCAGTTCCATCACTAAGCATTGGTTCTGCTTTGTGCTACTATTTATCCTGGCCTTTCTGAAGTGTAGAATGCGAGTCAAAGGGAAAAGAAGAGGCTTGGAGTTAACCCTACATCCAGGGAGCAAAGTTAAACTAATTGTTCCACCAGGGGTTTGAATCCATGACCTTCACCACTTCCAGTGGGAAAGTGAGAATTGACTTGACTTCCTCTTGACTCCTAATCCTGGGCAGTGGGAAATGTGTCATTCACTCATTCTTCTATTTTTTTTAAATTAGTTAATTTTTTAAAAGATTTTATTTATGTATTTGGCAGGCAGAGATCACAAATAGTCAGAGAGGCAGGCAGAGGTGGGGGGCAGGGGGAAATAAGCTCCTCGCTGAGCAGAGAGCCCAATGTCAGGCTTGATCCCAGCACTCTGGGATCATGACCTGAGGCAAAGGCAGAGGCTTTAACCCACTGAGCCACCCAGGTGCCCCACTCATTCTTTTAACCAAAGATATTTGTCAAGGTGCTTCTTGGTGGCAAGAATTGTCATTGGCAGTGGAAATGCCGAGATGACCAAGATGGACAAGGCCTGGTTCCCACAGAGCCTGTATAACAGCAGGGGACATAGTCAGTAAACAAGGAGCAAGGACACGAGCAAGAATTGATCATTAAATGACCAAGTGTGCATGATGAGGTTTTTCCAAACTTCAGAAATATATTCTCCTGGAGGCACAAGTTGTTGAAAATTATGGATAAGTTGCAGTGGGTGTGGTCTGTTGAATGGAATGGGATGAAATATCTCTAAAGTACCATGATCAAATAGGAAGCATTTCTGCAGTTTCCATGAAAGAGTTTGACTTTGAAATCATACACTTATGTTCAGATCCTACCTCCTCCACTTGTTAGTGTTAAGAACTCAGGAGACTTTTAATCTTCCTGATTGTCAGCTTGCTGTTCTGTAAAATGATGCAGGTTTGCTGTATGAAATAGTATAATATAAGTAAAACACATGGCACTTAGCAGGTACTCAAGATATTAGTTCTCCTTTCCAGTGAAAAAGAACGATAGAGTGTGTTCCCTCTTACAATAACCAGGTGTAACTTATTTTGACCATCAGGTATAAAAAATTCAGAAATACAGTAAAGAATTTGAGCTATGTTACTTTGCAGAATGATTTTATTAAAGTACATATAATTCCCTCAAGAGCATTGTTGGCCTTAACTGTAAAGGCAGTTCCATTATAACCCTGCTTTTCAAGATAAAACGAACATTTGCTAAATCATATTTAACTTTTCACCAGTGATTTACAACAGTCTTTATCTGAAGTTATTTTTCTTCCAACTTTCCAGAGTTGAGGTACGGAGCAGACAATAGGTTAAGGGGAGAACTGCGTGTTTAACTTAAAACTTTTCATCTCTGTGCTCTGATCTAAGCATTCCTTTTTCAGGTAGAGGTTTGGTATTTGAAAAGCAAAGGAATCAAGTTTCTTGGCACTCTGTGGCCTGAAACATTTATCAAAATAAACCCCAGGAGCTGGGCCCTGCACCGGCCTTTGGAGATTAGAGGAATGCTGTGCATGTGGTCAGGGGTGTGAGAGAGGGGAGATGATTGCCCCTGAGGGAACTGCTTTCTGGAGGCTTCTGTGCTCCAGCCTGGCTGTCTCTCTATTAGTTAAAAAAGACTTGCCTTCCTCAGCCCTAGGCATCTGGCTTCATTCCCAGATGCGGCTCTGAGGCCAGAGTCTAATACACAGAAAATATCTGGGTGTTTTAGATTCAATAATACTTGGCATAGTAATAATAATGATTGTAATAAAAATTATACTAGTTACTATATTTATAAGTATATATATGTATATACTTATTTATAAATATATATTTATAAGTATATATAAATTTACAAATATAAATAGTATACATGATAATTGTATTAACTAAAATAATCATGTAGCCATAGCCTTTTTATTACAGAAATAATATTTTGGCATACTTATTAAGAACTTCATACACATCACTTCTTTGAAACTCCAACCCAAATATTTCATTTTATTTAAAAAAAATTTTTTTAAAGGTTTATTATTTTATGTAGAGAGAGAGTCAGAGAGAGAAAGAGAGCTAGTGGGGTTGGGAGGGACAGAGAGAGAGTCTTAAGTAGACACTGCACAGAGCACAGAGCCTGACCTGGGGCTGGATCCCACAATCATGACCTAGCCGAAATCAGGAGTTGAACACTTAATCCACTGAGCCACCCAGATACCCCCCAATCCAAATATTTTGATTCAGGGGCTATTATTTTCCCATTTCACAGGGGGGAAAACTGAGATGTGATTAAGTGAAGTAACTTCTCCCAAGTCGCCTAGCAGGTAAATGAAGATAGGAACTGTGGCCATAAAACACTGAAGTTGAAGTTCTCTCCCAACAAATGTAGATTTGTTGACAAATCTACATTCAGCTTCATTCTCTATTAATGATCCAGTGACCTGAAGTATCAGCAACATATGAAATGTGAAATATCAGCAACATAATAAGTTGTGATCAATGATGCTAAAACAGCAATGTGTGCCCTCGCCAGGAGAAATACAGAGAATACACATTTCCTCTCCATCCTAGCTAATGTTGCATGCTCAGGATGGTGCTCTAATTTAATTAGCAAATACAGTAAGTCAATTGAGGAAAAAGGAGGAAACATTTGTGATTTAGAGAGAGAGAATTTATATCTTAGGTTTGTAAAAATCAAAAGCTATGTTTTCTTTCCTTCCTTGATGTCAGTTTGTATGTTAGTTCTTGTTTTTGCATTTTCAAATAAATGAGCCCATGACTGTTTTCCTTTTGTGCTGGTGGACCTAAAGCCCACATGATTCCAGATGTAACTTTCCCACCTTTGGATGTTTTCCACCTTTGGATGTTTTCTTGGCCAATCACTGAGCTCAATTCTGAAGAAATCTTTTAGGCTCATTTGTTACCAGACCCTGAGGTGAGAGTTTACACCTTCTGCTTTTTGTTTACAAAGGTTACTTTCATCCAAATACTGTCCTGTGTTTCAGAAAAACTAAGATGGGGTCATCATTCATGTTGAAGGACCCATATTGGGCTGACACTTTCTCCTGAGGTCACATGCGTGGACATATTGTCAAAAGCTAACATTGCAGGGGCGCCTGGGTGGCTCAGTGGGTTGGAACCTCTGCCTTCAGCTCAGGTCATGATCTCAGGTCCTGGGATCGAGCCCCACATCAGGCTCTTTGCTCAGCAGAGAGCCTGCTTCCTCCTTTCTCTCTCTGCCTTCTTCCCTGCCTACTTGTTATCTCTGTCAAATAAATAAATAAAATCTTAAAAAAAAAAAAAAGCTAACATTGCAGGTCACCAACTTGGCAGCCTCTTCAAAGAGGTCGCCTGAAGCACAAAAGACTTAGTCCAGTTTTGAAAAAAGCAGGACCATAAGGTGTTTTGACCACGAGGATTAACACACATTAACATCCTTTTTTGGTTTAATATTATTTCCTGATGATTTTAATATATTTATACTCTTATTGTGAGTCAGAAACTCTGACTGGGACTCCAAAGCCCAGACTGACTTATTGGCTTAATATTTTGGAGTACTCAAGTTAATTCAGAGCTTTCCAGACAGACCCATTGACGAGTACATCTGTAACTTAGTTTTAATTTGATATTAGTCTGGGAATGGAGACTAAAGACTGGTGTAAAGAATGAAGAGGAGAAATTAGCTTAAGTACTACCTTCTTGCCTCAGTTTTTAGCTCAAAGGGACAAAAATTCGCCTGACAAATATTGTGATTATTTACTATGGTCTGAGTACCATGCAGGCTGATGTAGCCATAAATAAAAGTGATGTGGCCCTCCCCACCTCACAGAGCTTAACATCTAGTGGTAGACATACGCCAACAATTATAAGAAAGTATGGTGAATGGCAGAATAGGGGTATGAGGCTTTCTTTTAACCCTTGAAGGATTTAATTTGGCCATAGGATTCAATTTATTACCTATGCTTTCAAAGGGAAGAATTAAAAATAATGGTTAGAGACATGAAATCCTGACTTCTGCTGGGTTAGAATAACAGTACAGTAGTGTATTGTGCAAAGTAGTGAACTTCTTGTCACTTGTAGTAATCAAATAGCGGCCTGTCATTCAAGAGATTTCTGCTTGGGAAAAGCCACTTGGAGCAGATACCTGTGAAGCTTCCAACCTAGAAATGGTATAGTTTTGTGAGTTAAGTTTTTCCTCTCAGTAGTTCCTGGTCTCATGGGAAGACCATGGCAAGAAGCTCACACATATTTACTGGCAGTGTATAAGCAGGAACTAAAGGGGGTAAAACAGGTGTGAAGGCCTTTGGCTTTGTGCACTTAATACGCCCTGTATTACCTCAGTTTTGAGCATTTTAATCCAGTGGTTACTTAGTGTAATTAAAATTTCCGTAGAGAAAACAAACCAAGGCCTTTCCCATTGCAATAAAGAGAAGGTAATACGTTTTATTTTCGAATATTAGTGTTTTAAAATGAGCCGTATTTTTCAGACTTTCTCTAGCATCATTTTTTTTTTTTTAAAGATTTTATTTATTTATTTGACAGACAGAGACAAAGCAAGAGAGGGAGACAGGCAGGGAGAGTGAGAAGCAGGCTTCCCACCAAGCAGGGAGCACAATGTGGGGCTTGATGCCAGGACCCTGGAATCATGACTTGAGGTGAAGGCAGACACTTAATGACTGGGCCACCCAGGTGCTCTCTAGCATTATTTCTTTAAATGATATTTTTCCTCATATTTTAATGGTAGAACCTGAAAGTTGTCATGGTCTTTCCCAGCCGCAAAATCTCAGTTTCTGTGAGACTGAATGAAGTTTTGAAAAAAAAAAAACCCATATGTGCTTATTCACATATTTACAAATATATGCATGTATGAAATACATGTACATATCTAAATATGCTTGCAACAGATATATGCTTGATGTTACTTCAAGTAATTACTATGAGTTCTTTGTATTAAAATGGCTTTCCAGAATAAATGAAACAAGATGGGATGGGGAGGGAGACAAACCATAAGAGACTCTTAATCTCACAAAACAAACCCAGGGTTGCGGCGGGGAGGGGGGAAGGGAGAGGGTGGTGGAGTTATGGACATTGGAGAGGGTATGCGCTAAGGTGAGTGCTGTGAAGTGTGTAAGCCTGATGATTCACAGACCTGTACCCCTGGGGCTAATAATACATTATATGTTAATTTTTTAAAAAAATGGTTTTCCTACTGACCAAGCATCTTGGCTTTTTTTTTTTTTTAATTTTTATTTTTTATAAACATATATTTTTATCCCCAGGGGTGCAGGTCTGTAAATCACCAGGTTTACACACTTCACAGCACTCACCAAAGCACATACCCTCCCCAATGTCCATAATCGCCCCCCCTTCTCCCAAACCCCCTCCCCCCAGCAACCCTCAGTTTGTTTTGTGAGATTAAGAGTCACTTATGGTTTGTCTCCCTCCCAATCCCATCTTGTTTCATTGATTCTTCTCCTACCCCCTTAAGCCCCCATGTTGCATCACTACTTCCTCATATCAGGGAGATCATATGATAATTGTCTTTCGCTAAGCATGATACCCTCTAGTTCCATCCATGTTGTCGCAAATGGCAAGATTTCATTTCTTTTGATGGCTGCATAGTATTCCATTGTGTATATATACCACATCTTCTTGATCCATTCATCTGTTGATGGACATCTAGGTTCTCTCCATAGTTTGGCTATTGTGGACATTGCTGCTATAAACATTCGGGTGCACGTGCCCCTTTGGATCACTACGTTTGTATCTTTAGGGTAAATACCCAGTAGTGCAATTGCTGGGTCATAGGGCAGTTCTATTTTCAACATTTTGAGGAACCTCCATGCTGTTTTCCAGAGTGGCTGCACCAGCTTGCATTCCCAACAGTGGAGGAGGGTTCCCCTTTCTCCGCATCCTCGCCAGCATCTGTCATTTCCTGACTTGTTGATTTTAGCCATTCTGACTGGTGTGAGGTGGTATCTCATTGTGGTTTTGATTTGTATTTCCCTGATGCCGAGTGATGTGGAGCACTTTTCATGTGTCTGTTGGCCATCTGGATGTCTTCTTTGCAGAAATGTCTGTTCATGTCCTCTGCCCATTTCTTGATTGGATTATTTGTTCTTTGGGTGTTGAGTTTGCTAAGTTCCTTATAGATTCTGGACACTAGTCCTTTATCTGATATGTCGTTTGCAAATATCTTCTCCCATTCTGTCAGTTGTCTTTTGATTTTGTTAACTGTTTCCTTTGCTGTGCAAAAGCTTTTGATCTTGATGAAATCCCAATAGTTCATTTTTTCCCTTGCTTCCCTTGCCTTTGGCGTTGTTCCTAGGAAGATGTTGCTGTGGCAGAGGTCGAAGAGGTTGTTGCCTGTGTTCTCCTCAAGGATTTTGATGGATTCCTTTCGCACGTTGAGGTCCTTCATCCATTTTGACTCTGTTTTTGTGTGTGGTGTAAGGAAATGGTCCAATTTCATTTTTCTGCATGTGGCTGTCCAATTTTCCCAGCACCATTTACTGAAGAGGCTGTCTTTTTTCCATTGGACATTCTTTCCTGCTTTGTCGAAGATTAGTTGACTGTAGAGTTGAGGGTCTATTTCTGGGCTCTCTGTTCTGTTCCATTGATCTATGTGTCTGTTTTTGTGCCAGTACCATGCTGTCTTGATGATGACAGCTTTGTAATAGAGCTTGAAGTCCGGAATTGTGATGCCACCAACTTTGGCTTTCTTTTTCAATATCCCTTTGGCTATTCGAGGTCTTTTCTGGTTCCATATAAATTTTAGAATTATTTGTTCCATTTCTTTGAAAAAGATGGATGGTACTTTGATAGGAATTGCATTAAATATGTAGATTGCTTTAGGTAGCATAGACATTTTCACAATATTTATTTTTCCAATCCAGGAGCATGGAACATTTTTCCATTTCTTTGTGTCTTCCTCAATTTCTTTCATTAGTACTTTATAGTTTTCTGAATATAGATTCTGTGCCTCTTTGGTTAGGTTTATTCCTAGGTATCTTATGGTTTGGGGTGCAATTGTAAATGGGATTGACTCCTTAATTTCTCTTTCTTCTGTCTTGCTGTTGGTGTAGAGAAATGCAACTGATTTCTGTGCATTGATTTTATATCCTGACACTTTACTGAATTCCTGTACAAGTTCTAGCAGTTTTGGAGTGGAGTCTTTTGGGTTTTCCACATATAGTATCATATCATCTGCGAAGAGTGATAATTTGACTTCTTCTTTGCCGATTTGGATGCCTTTAATTTCCTTTTGTTGTCTGATTGCTGAGGCTAGGACCTCTAGTACCTTGTTGAATAGCAGTGGTGATAATGGATATCCCTGCCGTGTTCCTGACCTTAGCGGAAAAGCTTTCAGTTTTTCTCCATTGAGAATGATATTTGCGGTGGGTTTTTCATAGATGGCTTTGATGATATTGAGGTATGTGCCCTCTATCCCTACACTTTGAAGAGTTTTGATCAGGAAGGGATGCTGTACTTTGTCAAATGCTTTTTCAGCATCTATTGAGAGTATCATATGGTTCTTGTTCTTTCTTTTATTGATGTGTTGTATCACATTGACTGATTTGCGGATGTTGAACCAACCTTGCAGCCCTGGAATAAATCCCACTTGGTCGTGGTGAATAATCCTTTTAATGTACTGTTGAATCCTATTGGCTAGTATTTTGGTGAGAATTTTTGCATCTGTGTTCATCAAGGATATTGGTCTGTAATTCTCTTTTTTGATGGGATCCTTGTCTGGTTTTGGGATCAAGGTGATGCTGGCCTCATAAAATGAGTTTGGAAGTTTTCCTTCCATTTCTATTTTTTGGAACAGTTACAGGAGAATAGGAATTAGTTCTTTAAATGTTTGGTAGAATTCCCCCGGGAAGCTGTCTGGCCCTGGGCTTTTGTTTGTTTGGAGATTTTTAATGACTGTTTCAATCTCCTTACTGGTTATGGGTTTGTTCAAGCTTTCTATTTCTTCCTGGTTCAGTTGTGGTAGTTTGTATGTTTCTTGGAATGCATCCATTTCTTCCAGATTGTCAAATTTATTGGCCTAGAGTTGCTCATAGTATGTTCTTATAATAGTTTGTATTTCTTTGGTGTTAGTTGTGATCTCTCCTCTTTCATTCCTGATTTTATTTATTTGGGTCCTTTCTCTTTTCTTTTTGATAAGTCTGGCCAGAGGTTTATCAATTTTATTAATTCTTTCAAAGAACCAGCTCCTAGTTTCGTTGATTTGTTCTATTGTTTTTTTGGTTTCTATTTCATTGATTTCTACTCTTTCTTTATGATTTCTCTTCTCCTGGCGGGCTTAGAGTTTCTTTCTTCTTCTTTCTCCAGCTCCTTTAGGTGTAGGGTTAGGTTGTGTACCTGAGACCTTTCTTGTTTCTTGAGAAAGGCTTGTACCGCTATATATTTTCCTCTCAGGACTGCCTTTGTTGTGTCCCACAGATTTTGAACCGTTGTATTTTCATTATCATTTGTTTCCATGATTTTTTTCAATTCTTCTTTAATTTCCCGGTTGACCCATTCATTCTTTAGAAGGATGCTGTTTAGTCTCCATGTATTTGGGTTCTTTCTAAACTTCCTTTTGTGGTTGAGTTCTAGCTTTAGAGCATTGTGGTCTGAAAATATGCAGGGAATGATCCCAATCTTTTGATACCGGTTGAGTCCTGATTTAAGACTGAGGATGTGATCTCTTCTGGAGAATGTTCCATGTGCACTAGAGAAGAATGTGTTTTCTGTTGCTTTGGGATGAAATGTTCTGAATATATCTGTGATGTCCATCTGGTCCAGTGTGTCGTTTAAGGCCTTTATTTCCTTGCTGATCTTTTGCTTGGATGATCTGTCCATTTCAGTGAGGGGAGTGTTAAAGTCCCCTACTATTATTGTATTATTGTTGATGTGTTTCTTTGATTTTGTTATTAATTGGTTTATATAGTTGGCTGCTCCCACGTTGGGGGCATAGATATTTAAAATAGTTAAATCTTCTTGTTGGACAGACCCTTTGAGTATGATATAGTGTCCTTCCTCATCTCTTATTATAGTCTTTGGCTTAAAATCTAATTGATCTAAGGATTGCCACTCCTGCTTTCTTCTGATGTCCATTAGCATGGTAAATTCTTTTCCACCCCCTCACTTTAAATCTGGAGGTGTCTTCGGGCTTAAAATGAGTTTCTTGGAGGCAACATATAGATGGGTTTTGTTTTTTATCCATTCTGATACCCTGTGTCTTTTGACAGGGGCATTTAGCCCATTAACATTCAGGGTAACTATTAAGAGATATGAATTTAGTGCCATTGTATTGCCTGTAAGGTGACTGTTACTGTATATGGTCTCTGTTCCTTTCTGATCTACCACGTGTAGGCTCTCTCTTTGCTTAGAGGACCCCTTTCAATATTTCTTGTAGAGCTGGTTTGGTGTTTGCAAATTCTTTCAGTTTTTGTTTGTCCTGGAAGCTTTTAATCTCTCCTTTTATTTTCAATGATAGCCTAGCTGGATATAGTATTCTTGGCTGCATGTTTTTCTCGTTTAGTGCTCTGAGTATATCATGCCAGCTCTTTCTGGCCTGCCAGGTTTCTGTGGATAAGTCAGCTGCCAATCTAATATTTTTACCATTGTATGTTACAGACTTCTTTTCCCGGGCTGCTTTCAGGATTTTCTCTTTGTCACTGAGACTTGTAAATTTTACTATTAGGTGACGGGGTGTGGGCCTATTCTTATTGATTTTGAGGGGCGTTCTCTGAACCTCCTGAATTTTGATGCTCGTTCCCTTTGCCATATTGGGGAAATTCTCCCCAATAATTCTCTCCAGTATACCTTCTGCTCCCCTCTCTCTTTCTTCTTCTTCTGGAATCCCAATTATTCTAATGTTGTTTCGTCTTATGGTGTCACTTATCTCTCGAATTCTCCCCTTGTGGTCCAGTAGCTGTTTGTCCCTCTTTTGCTCAGCTTCTTTATTCTCTGTCATTTGGTCTTCTATATCACTAATTCTTCTGCCTCATTTATCCTAGCAGTGAGAGCCTCCATTTTTGATTGCACCTTATTAATAGCTTTTTTGATTTCAACTTGGTTAGATTTTAGTTCTTTTATTTCTCCAGAAAGGGCTTTTATATTCTCGAGAGGGTTTCTCTAATATCTTCCATGCCTTTTTCGAGCCCGGCTAGAACCTTGAGAATTGTCATTCTGAACTCTAGATCTGACATATTACCAATGTCTATTGATTAGGTCCCTAGCCTTCGGTACTGCCTCTTGTTCTTTTTTTTTGTGTTGAATTCTTCCGTCTTGTCATTTTGTCCAGATAAGAGTATATGAAGGAGCAAGGAAAATACTAAAAGGGTGGCAACAACCCCAGGAAATATGCTTTAACCAAATTAGAAGATATCCCAAATCGTGAGGGTGGAGAAAGGGGATAAAAAGAGGTTCAAAAAGGAAGGAAGAAAGAAAAAAAAAAAAGAAAAAAGAAAAAAAAAAGAAAAGAAAAGAATTTTTAAAAAAAGAAAACAAATAAGAAAAATATAAAAAAGAAAAAATATATATATTAGATAAATTGGTTAAAAAACGTTAAAAAAGAAAAAGGTAAAAGTTAAAAAAAAATTTTTTACCAGAAGGCGAGAAAAAAAAAAACAAAAAATGAAAAAGAAAAAAATTAAAATAACTGTAAGACTAAAAAAAATCACAGGGAAAAAGCCTTGAGTTCCGTGCTTTGCTTTCTCCTCCTCTGGAATTCTGCTGCTCTCCTTGGTATTGAAACCGCACTCTTTGGTAGGTGAACTTGGTCTCGGCTGGATTTCTTGTTGATCTTCTGGGGGAGGGGCCTGTTGTAGTGATTCTCAAGTGTCTTTGCCCCAGGCGGAATTGCACCGCCCTTACCCAGGGGCCGGGGTGAGTCATCTGCTCGGGTTTGCTTTTAGGAGCTTTTGTTCCCTGAGCGCTTTCCGTAGAGTTCCGGAGGACGGGAATAGAAATGGCGGCCTCCTGGTCTCCGGCCCGGAGGAGCTGAGAGCCCAGGGCCCCACTCCTCAGTGCGCCCTCAGAGAACAGCGCTAGTTACTCCCGTCTGCCTGACCTCCTGCCGCGCTGCGAGCTTACTGTCCGCTTTGTCTCTGTAGCCAGCTTTCCCGTTCCAATATCCACAAGCTCTGCGACACTCAGACACCCCCCGATCCTTCTGTGACCCTGCGGGACCTGAGGCCACACTGACCCCACGTGGACTTCGCCCCGGTTTAGCCTCTGGAGCGATGTCCCTCGGCGGAACAGACTTTTAAAAGTCCTGATTTTGTGCGGCCGTTGCTCCGCCGCTTGCCAGGAGCCGGCCCCTCCCCCCGGGTCTATCTTCCCGTCACTTTGGATTCACTTCTCCGCCGGTCCTACCTTTCAGAAAGTGGTTGTTTTTCTGTTTCCAGTATTGCTGTTCTTCTTCTCTTTGATCTGCCGATGGATTTTCAGGTGTTTGCAATCTTTAGATAAGCTTTCTAGCTGATCTCCGGCTAGCTGAAGTAGTCTCAGCCTGCTACTTCTCCGCCATCTTGACTCCTCCCCCAGCATCTTGGCTTTTAATCAGAATTTCAGTCCCACAGGACAATTAAGATGTATCTGACATACATTCTGGAAAACCAAGGTTCTGAGAATCATGAACCTTTCCCATATTCATTAGTTTTGTTATTATTATTTTCTTAATAATAGAGGGATTTGTGGCTACTTTTTCTAATAACTCTTCTTTGTCTTCCTGCTTTTTTATTAATATATTTCAATTATTGATGATGGCAGAAGTAGTTAGTTCTGACATTCATTGAGCTGGTTTTCTATGCTAAGTATTATCTTCATCCCCATAATGTATAGTTGGGAGAAACCTGGATGTTCTTCAGTAGCAGAACTGATTCCTGGGAAAGCCAGCCACCCCAAACAGTCCATCAGGAAGGAGGCTGTTTACCCAGGCCCTAAGAGCTCTATGTTGTCATGGTAACACAAGAAGAACTTTTTCCAAGAGAGAACTGTGTCAAAAAATGTAGAGGGGACTCTTCCTTATGCACTATTACAAGCTTCCCATTTAATGAGTAACTAATGAGTCACCATCCTTTTACATATTTGAACTTCCTATTTACGTTCTGCATAAGCTTCTGGCTGTGGGAGTTAACCTTCGCTGCAGTTGCAGGCGCACCTGCCCTCATTAGACAAGTCAGGCTGGGAAGGTTGAGGAGGGTGGATTGTCAACCCCAAAGGAGAAATGCAAATGGTCAAATAGAATGTTTGGCAGCACGAACTAAACCCACATTAACTTTAAGAACTTTCTGTGAATCATTCACAGCTGATTTCTGAATCTGCAGAAGAATCTTTTTGGAAGAAATATGTAGTATGAATGGCAGTTTCATCCTTCTTGATGTTTATAGTACTTCCACAGAAATAACATTATATCCTGCTGCACCCTGGGGAATCAGAACAGAGTCTCCTTTCTCGTGCTGTGTATGCACTTAGAAATAGTTTCCTCTGCAAGGAAATTTGCATGGAGTTGCCCTGGCTGTGTCAAAAACTTTTCCAATCAACAAATATTTATGGAGTATTATTCTAGGTTTTAGGAGGAAGGCAGAGTTTCTGTCCTCAAGAAACTTGCAATGTATTTGAATAGAAAAATTCAAATTAAAGATAGTTTCATATCGCCAGTGAGTGCAGTAAGACTTGGGAGGAATTCCCCAGCCCCTGTGGATGCATGTAAAGGCGTTATCACTGTTGTTCCACAGATTCCGTTCTAATTGTTTCTTATTAGTCCATGAATTCCTTAAGGACAGGAATAGTGTTTATAAGTCTTTGTGTCCTCTACAGCTTTGGTACACATTTGTTGATTGATGTTTAAGATCTTGGAAAAAGGGACTCCTGGGTGGCTCATCGGCTGAGCGCCTGCCTTCAGCTCAGGTTATGGTTCCATGGTCCTGGGGTCAAGTCCCTCGTTGAGCTTGTGTCAAGCTCTCTGCTGGGGGGTGTGGGGGGAGCCTGCTTCTCCCTCTTCCTCTGCCGCTGCCCCTTCTTGTGCACACTCTCTCTCTCTCTGTGTCAAATAAATAAATAAAATCTTTTTTAAAAATGATCTTGGAAAAATTACGTTCTCTTCTTTGTGAATTGTTTTCTCCTATTGTCCAATGTCTCAGATTTTTTCCTAAGAAAACATCTGGGTTTTTTCATGCTGTGGCATAGTCCTTCAAAGGGTGAGATACCATTTTTTTTTTTTTACCATAAATGGAAGATATGGCATTATCTAATCAGAGACTTATAGGAAGAAAATTAACATGGGATAGCTATTAATTCATCCCTCGTTCCAAAGCAGAAGTGTGACATATTCCCACCTGTCACCTACTCTAAAGGCTCGTGATATTTTAGTCATGTCTCCAATAAAGAGCTGCATATGCAGGTGGTCCCAGACTGTATTATTCACTGTTGGTGGAGCTGAAGCAATAACTCAGTTAGTCAGGGCTTAGTCAGAAATAACCAGAGCCATTTAAGACTGGATCAGCACAAGTGAAACACTGCAACAAAGCAGTTTAAGTCCACAGTCTTCAGTGTTTCAGAGTGTCAGCAGATAGTAAGCCCTTCCAAGATGACAGAAAGTTGGAGAAAGGCACTGAAGAGATAGGCCGGCTTAGAAACAAGATGGAAACAGCTTAGAACCAGGTACCAAGTGTCTTCTTGAAAATGATTACATTACCCCCTTAAGTCCTCCTACCCTTTATTTTTATCCCTTTTCATGCCTGTTTAGAAAGGAATGCCAGTAAGTTTTTCAGTGCCATTACCACCAAGCTTTCCTGTTGTGAAATTTAGGAAATCAGAGTCTCATAATTAATTTTTAAAATAAAAAAATACTTTTTTTTATAGATTAAGCAACCTCATCTCCATGCAGCTCTTGGATACAGTGCCAGAATGGTATTTCAGTCAATAGGTATTTATTCCTTTTAAAATTGAACTTAAGCTGTGGCTTTAATAAGATTTTTATAAGAGAAATCAGGAGATAAATTGCCCAGAGGAGTCCTCTTGACTCAACTGTAAATTTCTGACTATATGTGGTCAGTATTAATAGGACATTGGATGGGGCCCATGTGGAAGAAATCTGTGCTCTCAACATTTCTTAAAATACTATGACCGTTAATGTTACAGGTAATGAATCAATCATAGGTTATATAAGCTATTACTCAGGTGGTAGATTCATATTTTGGATTTATGAGTTAATATTTTATCCTTCCACTATATAGGAGAAAATAGTAGCTGTTTGAATAAAAAAAGAAAACCTTGAAAATCATAGGCTATCTCCTGTTTTAGTATCAGCTGGCCCAAATTAAGAAATCCAGTTTGGGTAAAATTATCCCTCACAATAGCGCTGTAAATATTAGTATAAAAATCTGCTGTCTGAAGGCAATATGAATGGACTATGAAGATGACTCCCAGTCATTGAACAATGACAGGGCTCAGGAGAATGAGACAGTCTTTCATCCTGCCCCTGACCAGGGCACAGATTCCTGGACTCAGCAAAAGTGCAGTTGCCAGATGTGTGATGATGGATTGAGAGGTGATGCTGAAGGCCCCCTATTTTAGACCTCTATTTAGGGGCTTCTGCTCCTAAGTATGATATAGTACCTCTTACCAGACTATTCTTTGATATCAACTATAAAAGATGGGTAAAATTTTAAAATAAACAAAAACAGAAGTCTTCATGGAGTTAGTAGAGTATCTCTATAGACTTCCGGACCTTGAGGGGCTAAAATCCCATGGAGAAGGAAAATATTTTGAGGTGAGTCTTTTATTCATTGCTGCTTTTACCCCTCAGGACACAATCCATAGGCTGAAAAGAAAGCATCTTGTGAGTTCTGGCAGCCTCAATAGGAGTCAGTTAAAAAAGGGAATTTAAAGCTAAAACAACTAGGACTTGAAAACCCTTTGTCATAAGAAGTGAAACCTGCAGAGGATTGAACCCAGCATTCTGTGTGCAGTTTCCTCTTGAGTCCTCAAATGAATGGGTCCCTCATAAATACCCCAGACTTTCATTTGAGATTCCTAAGGGCCATTGCTAGGAAAAAAAAGACAAAGCATGGAAAAAGAGGAAATGTCTTTCAACTCATTTTATGAGGTATAACCTCGAAATTAAGACCTAGTAAGGATATTAAAATAGGAAAATTTTTAAAACAATTTATTGTATTATTACAGATTTTAAAATCTTCAATAAAATATTACCAAATCAAATCATGACCAAGCTGAGTTTATTCTAGAAATTCATAGCTGATTTAATATTAAAAACCCAATCATCATTAATAACCACAGCAAGAATTCAAGAATGATGTTATTATGTTTACAGAAAATCCAAAATAATCTATAAACACAATATTAGGCCTAATAGATAAATTAGCAAGGTAACTTAATACAGGGTAAGTATACAAAAACTGTTGTTGTTGTTGTTTTTTATATAGTAGCAATAAGTATGCAGGTCAATTCATTTAAAAATGATACTCTTTACATTGGCATTAAAAACATTAAATACCTGGAAATAAATTAACCAACATATAAGATATTACTGAAGTAAATGAAAGAAGAACTAAGTTTAAAAAAAAAAGGATATACAATTTCCAGGGAATATAAAATGCAATGCAAAGATATCTGTTCTCCCTAAATTGATTTATAGATTTAATGCAATCCCCATCAAAATTCTCCTAGCACTTCTTTAAATGTAAATCGATAAGCTAACTCTAAAATTTTTATGGAAAAGCAAAGGATCTAGAATAGTCAAGACAGTGTGAAGAAGGTCAAAATTTGAGGGCTTGTGTCACCAAATATCAAGTTATCATAAAAGTCTATAATTAAAGCATTATTGTATTGGCACAAAGATAGATAAATAGGCCATTGAGCAGAATAGTGAGTACAGAAATAGATCCACACATATATAGTCACTTGACTTTCAACAAATATGTAATTTTAATGCATTTAGAGGAAAGGACTTTAAAAAATAAATTGAACTCAATTATCCACATGGAAAAAATATGAACCTTGACTCCTACCTCATACAATACACAATAATTAATTCCAGATTGATTTAATGTATATATTTAGGTAAATATAAAATGCTTAAATGTAATATGCTTAAATGTGAAGAGTAAAACAAGTTTTTTTAAAGATCATCATACAGTAAGATTTCCATGACCATGGATTGAAGAAAGATTTTGAAAAAGGACACAAAGCACTAAGTATGAAGAAAAAACTTGATGTATTTGGTCTTATTAAAAATAGGAGAAGAATCAATGAAACAAGATGAGATTGGGAGGGAGACAAACCATAAGTGACTCTTAATCTCACAAAACAAACTGAGGGTTGCTGGGGGGAGGGGGTTTGGGAGAAGGGGGTGGGATTATGGACTTTGGGGAGGGTATGTGCTTTGGTGAGTGCTGTGAAGTGTGTAAACCTGGTGATTCACAGACCTGTACCCCTAGGGATAAAAATATACGTTTATAAAAAATTAAAAAAAAATTGAGAAATTCTGTTAATCAAAAGATACTATGAGGAGAGTTGAAACTCAAGCCATAGAGGGGAAAAGATGTTTGAATTGCATATATGTAACAAAGGTTACTATTAAGAAATAGTAATCAATAAAAAGACAGCTCAAATAAACTGGGCAAAAGACTTGCATTGGCATTTATATATGCAAATTTTTCATTTGAAATGACATTCAATATCATTGATTAACAGAGTTATGCATGCTATATCCACAATGACATAGCACTACACACCCATCAGAGTGCCTACAATGAAAGAAATAAAGAACAGATAACACCAATTGTTAGTAAGAATGCAGAACAGCTAACTATTCCACACTGCTGGGGGAGTATAAATTGGTACCTCTACTATAGAAAACAACTTGTAATAGCTACTAAAATTAAACACACATAAACCTCATGTCACAGAAATTCCAATCTTAGATATACACCTAGAAGAACTGCATACATATGTTCACTAAAAACATGTACAAAATGATTATATTAGCATTCTTTGCAAGAGTTCCAAACTGGAAATAACCCAAATGTCCATTAATAAGTTGTGATATATTTTACAATAGACTATTTTACAGCACTGAAGAAAGTTCAGACTATGGCCACAAGTAAAATTTTGGACGAATCTCACAGATAAAATGTGATAAATCAGAGCAAAAATGTCAGACTCAAAGTATGTATATAAGATAATGTATGATTCCATTTATACAAAGTTCAATAACAAGCAAAATTAATCTATTATAATGGAAGTCAGGATTGGTTGCCTTTGGTGGAATAATGATTGAGGATTATTGAGAGGGCCGGAAGAGGTTTTTGGGGTGCTGGGAATAGTTTTGATCTTAATCTAAGTGGTAACCTGAACGTGTTGAATTCATTAAAATTTTTTGAGCTGTGCTCTTTACTGTATACAGAGTTATCTTTGAAGTATGTATACTCTATTTCAATGTAAAAGTTTACCAAAAAGAACCCCTCCCATGCATGTTCAGTGATAAATTCACACCATTTCAAAATACCAGGCTTTTTTTTTTTTTAAGATTTTATTTATTTATTTGACAGAGACAGAGATCACAAGTAGACAGAGAGGAAGGCAGAGAGAGAGGGGGAAGCAGGCTCCCTGCTGAGCAGAGAGCCTGATGTAGGGCTTGATCCCGGACCTTGACCTCCATGACCCAAGCCGAAGGCAACTGATTGGTAATAATTATTCATATAATAAATAATGAAGTAATATGTAATATTAATAAACATGATTGCTTGATATTCAATATTAAGTCAGTCACCTTAATAATAAGATGAAGATGTGGTAATAGCACAAATGCCTCAAGGAGTTTTCACTGTTAAAGCTGAAAAAGTGAATCAGTTACCAATAGAACTGATTGGTACCAACCCACTGAGCCACCCAGGCGCCCCTCAAAATACCAGGTTTTTGAGCCTATTTTGAAAGAACACTTCCTAGTGATATGTTTTTATAGTTAGGCAGTTGTAAGATAATATCTATCGTATACCAGTTGTAAGAGTATATAAGTTATAAGATTATAGCTATTACTTGGAAAGCAGGCCATAATTCTTGTTGTCATCTTTATTACAAACCCATCAATTTAAAAAGATCCAACTAGTTATTTTATTTCTATTTATAATGGTGAATCATCCTACAGTGCTATATTCTACAGTTAACTTAAAGCAACACAAGATTTGTCATTAGTTTGGGTCTCAGAAAATTGTGGTGATTCTGAACTGGTCTTGGTAGTTTAAAGAAAGCTCCATTTTGGTAAGGAAGTGGTTCTGGCTTAACTTCAAGGAGTTAAGTGAATTTATCTTGGCCTTGAGGCATCAAAAGCAGTTTGGTTGAACTTGGCTGGGTGCATGTGTGTTTTGCCTGCTACTATTCATTTTGGGTAATTGGGAAACAAAATGCTACTTAATTTTAGGATCTTTAAAAAACACGCTACTTTAATGACTATAACACTGGATTATATCTTTGAAATAAATGTGATTAAAGGTTTATAGGAAAAATATTAAATTCTTCCAACCATGACCTTCATTACTAGCTAGTGTGTCAGTGTGCAATCCACAGAACTAACCGCACCAGGTCCTTAAAAGTTCAATGTAGTCTGAATGAGTAAGTGGTAAATGAAGGACTTGTGATGCCTTCTGATATTATGGATTTATCTTTTTTACCTCTTTTATTCATATAATAAATAATGAAGTAATATGTAATATTAATAAACATAATTGCTTGATATTCAGTATTAAGTCAGTCACCTTAATAATAAGATGAAGATGTGGTAATAGCACAAATGCCTTAAGGAGTTTTCACTGTTAAAGCTGAAAAAGTGAATCAGTTACCAAATTATAAGCCCATGTCAAATATCTGAAGAATAGACAAAAACAGCATTTCCAGAACAGCGTGGCTTGTCATTTGCTCACCACCTCCTAGGCTAGTGTTATTAACAAGGAAACTGGAGATTAAAAAAGAGTTTTCAGGGCGCCTGGGTGGCTCAATGGGTTAAGCTGCTGCCTTTGGCTCAGGTCATGATCTCAGGGTCCTGGGATCAAGTCCCGCATCGGGCTCTCTGCTCAGCAGGGGGCCTGCTTCTCTCTCTCTCTCTCTCTCTCTCTCTCTGCCTGCCTCTCCATCTACTTGTGATCTCTCTCTGTCAAATAAATAAATAAAATCTTTAAAAATAAATAAATAAAAAATAAAAAAGAGTTTTCAGAAATTTCAGGGAAAATGATAACTACTTCTGATTTTGGTGTTATAGCTAATAGAGAGTTCTCACATACTCTATAAACATGGGTCTTTTTAAAATTATTAAATTAAGAAAATAAAAGTAAGAGTGGTTAACTTGGATTTCTCTCAAAGCAGAGCCCGAGTGAAGCCCTGGTATGAATGAAGTTTATTTGGAAAGTAATTTCAGGGTGCTGGGGTGAAGAGGGAGAGAAATTAATCAGGGAATTGGAAACAGCCAAAACATGGCTGTCCTCTTGAATTGGCCTTGCAGTGGGTGCCTGCTGCTTGATTCTGCAGATCTTCTGATGAGCCTCATAATGAGCGTCAGAACCATCCACTCAGGGACAAAGGAAGAAAGCGTTTATTTTGGTTCTGATGTCTACTTAGTCAAGGGTAACCTCGAGGATAATTTCCCTGTAGTTCCAGATTGCATGTACACAGACACAAGTAGATTTTCATAGATGTTGCATGCTGTAACACCAGAGAATCCCACGAGCAGGTGTGCAAGGTACTCGGAGCAGGTTCAAGTGAGATGCTACTGGATGACATCTGCATGAAGCTCTTTGAAGGGAAGTAGGACTGGCTGCTGCAGTGGTAGCTTACTAAGGATTGGGTGTGAGAAGATTCAGAATGGCAGATGAGAGGTGTCCAATATAGTTTCCATCAAGACTGTAGTAACCTGGGGGGCGCCTGGGTGGCTCAGTGGGTTAAAGCCTCTGCCTTCGGCTCAGGTCATGATCCCAGGGTCCTGGAATCGAGCCCCGCATCGGGCTCTCTGCTCAGCGAAAAGCCTGCTTCCCCCCAGCCCCCCACCTCTGCTCAGCAGGGAACCTGCTTCCCTTTCTCTCTGCCTGCCTCTCCGCCTACTTGTGATCTCTCTCTGTCAAATAAATAAATAAAATCTTCAAGAAAAAAAAAAAGACTGTAGTAACCTGGACTTTAAAAAAATACAAGTAACTGAAATACAATTCAAACCACTTTAATTAAAAAGGGAATTTCATTAAAATGAAAAGTTTAGTCATGGAAAGGCAGTCTCTCAGACTTTCTTCCCACTTGCTAACCATATAACACTGGGTGAATTACTTAGACCGTTTTGTCCTTGTTTTCTGATCTGTGAAATCAGGATAAGATTTGCCTCATTGCTTTGTTGTGAAGATTAAATGAGTTTATATTTGTAAAGTACCTAGCAGAGTACCTAGCTCATAGTGTTAACCATCATCAGCACTGAAGTTGTAATATTCTGTTTTCTTTTCATGATTGCTGCACCATCATCATTGTCATCATCACTGCCATGACCCAGGGTATAAGGTTGTCGCAGCTCGTGTTTTCCCTCGCCAGGGATGGGTGGTCAGCTAACAGGCGACCCAGTGGCTTGAATCCCCAGCAGAAAGAAAGTGGCATTTCTGGTAGAACATCACTGAGGAGGACGCTAATTGGTCTGCCAAACGGCACATGCTCATGGATGTAGCAGTCAGGGTGATGGGCTTTCTGTTGACTCGATCTGAATTATGAATCCATTCCTGTGCCTGGGATGTGGAGTTGGAGGAGGGAAAGGTCAACACATGCCAACCACAGAGCTCATGCTGTGCACAGATAAGAAAAGGTGTATAACTTTAAGTTGTTAAGTTTACTAGTGTTAGGTCTGTTGTTAAATGAAACGAGACTGAGACAAAGTGAAAGTTATTTAAAGCTTTATTTTATGCCAAATATTAGAAATCAGACTGATCGGTCACGGGAATGAGACTGAAACAAAGTTAAAGTTATGTGAAGTTCTGTTATATGCCAAGCATTAGAAGTCAGACTGACCGGCCAGGGCCATCTCGGAAGAGAGCTACCACCCCCAGCTTATAGGCTCAAGAATTGACTGACTAACCGGTCAGGGCCGCCTCCAAAGAGAGCAACGCCTCCCAATCTTACAGGCTAGCTTTTATTGGGTGAAACTGCAATCCATATCTTGGTATCTCAACCCATCGGGTTTGCATGTCTCTTGCTGATTGGCTAGTTCTATCTGGTCTGGTGACTTGTTATTTAAGATTACCCCATACCAGGAACTGTTATAAACAGTACTTTTGGGGAAGGCTTAGTCAGTTAACATATTCATTGTGAATAATAAGACTGTCGTCCTTCCCAAGATGGAGTCATTTTGGTTTGGGCAAGACCTTCTCACTGTTACAAACAGTACTTGATACTGATTAGATGTCTCCATCCAGCCTGACTCGTCCTTGTATTCTGGGCTCTATTATCAGGAACTAGCCGACTACGTTTTACTGGTTTCCCAGACTTGTTTCTAAGTAAGTTTCTCTGGGGGAGAGAGCCAAGTTAAGTTTACTGCACAAACAACAAAATGCCTATTTACCCAAGATGGAGTCGCTCTGGCTAAATAGGTCCTTACACTAGGAAGGCAAAACAGAAAATACCTACCGGCAGCAGTATTTTAAAAATATTTTAATTGTTCTTGGGTATTATTGCAGAAGTTTGTATCACTACAGGCTCCTTGGTAGACTGTGACCTACATGACAGAAGGGAATACATTTTATATCTCTTTCATGTCTCTGTAACATTAGCTGCCTGCTGATTGTATCATTGAGAATCCCAGTAGTCATGGGTGAGTATTAATGAAAAACTATTTTCCATTGATAGACTGTCATTGAATTGAAAGCATTCATATTTCATCATAAAACTTATGATAACTCCATGAGATGATTTTTAATTTAGACTTCTTAGCAGCTCACCTTACCCTTTACACAAAGAGGACAATTCTTCCCACAGTTTTTTCCCCCTCTTTTTCAACACAAACATAATACAGACTCATTATTTTAAAAAAAGTATAAAAAGTATAAGTCCCCTTTTTACTCCTTTCCATAAGGAATTGTTAATAATGATTTGGTGGCAAGTACCCAAACCAGAATTTTCCCATCAATTAAAAAGTGTGTATCACATCAAATGTGGGATAAGATGTTTATGAAAATGATACCAGAAGCTGAATTTATACCATGTATATTACTATTATCAAATAGTTTAAATGGAGATGAACTTCAGCTCTCATACATGGACTGTTCTCTCTTTTCAGATCCTATAAGGTCATAGCATAAGTTTGGCCTTAATTTTCTTCCAGGTCCCATTCATTCAGCTGTTGGTCAGTCTTCCTGCATAAAATAATGTTGATGATAACCTTCATAATGACCAAGAATTTCTATCAATTCCTATTGGAATGTCTTTCACCAAAATATGAGAGAAATAGAGAAAATGGGGTCCAGGGAATTGAGGATTGAACATAAGAGAAAGGAAGATGTAATTATCAGGATGGTGTTGAAGAGAATTCCCAAGACAGCAGCAGCAGCCCTATGGGGCAAGCAGACAAGAGTGGAACAGGAAGATTTATGTTTTCAGTAGGATGCCTTAAAGAGAAAATAAAGTAAAGCAAAACAAAAATTATACGTGTTTTATATAGGTTGTCAAATTTACTGGCATTACATTATTCATAATAATTCTCTTATTTTCCTTTTACTATTTGTAGACTCTAGTGATATCACCTCTCATTGCTCATATTGGTAATTCATGTCTCTCTGTTTTTTTCCTAATCAGTGTGGCAAGAGGTTAATCAATTTTGGTTTCAAATAATGAGTTTTTGGTTTTTTTTTTCAAAATTAAAAAAAAAACTCTAGTTAGATAACATATAGTGTAATATTGGTTTCATGAGTAAAATTTAGTGTTTCATCACTTATATGTAACACCCAGTGCTCAACCTAACGAGTGCTGTCTTTAATACCTCTCACCCATTTAGCCCATCCCCCCTTACATCCCCCCCACTGACCCTCAGTTTGTTCTCTGTAGTTAAGAGTCTCCTAGGGTTTGCTTCCCTCCCTTTTCCCCACCCGCTTCCCCTATGTTCATTTGTTCTGTTTCTTAAATTCCACATATGAGTGAAATGATATAGTATTTGTCTTTCCATAACTGACTTATTTCCCTTAGGATAATATACTCTAGCTCCATCCACGTCACTGCAAATGGCAAGATTTCATTCTTTTCGATTGCTCATTAATATTCCATTGTGTATATATACCACATCTTCTTTATCTGTTCATTAGTTGATGGACGTTTGGGCGCTTTCCAAGGTTTGGCTATTGTTGATAGTGCTACTATGAACATTAGGGTGCATTTGCCCCTTTGAATCTGAATTTTTGTATCCTTTGGGTAAATATTTAGTAGTGCAATTGCTGGGTTTTAAGGTAGTTCTACTTTTAACTTTTTGAGGAATATCCATTCTGTTTTCCAGAGTGGCTGCACTGGTTTGCCTTCCAACCAGCAGTGTAAGAAGGTTCTACTTTCTCCACATAGTTGCCAACAACATAGTTGTTGGTTCCTGAGTTGTTAGGGTCACCCATTCTGACAGGTGTGGGGTAGTATCTCATGGTAGTTTTGATTAGTAGTTCCCTGGGCATTTTTTCATGTGTCTGTTAGCCATCTGGATGTCTTCTTTGGAAAAATATCTTTTCATGTCTTCTGCCCATTTCTTAACTGGATCATTTGTTTTTTTGGGTCTTGAGTTTAATAAGTTCTTTATAGATTTTGGATACTAGCCCTTTACCAAATATATCATTTGCAAATATCTTCTCCTGTTTCATAGACTGCCTTTTAGTTTTGTCATTGTTTCCTTTGCTGTGCACTGATCTCTCCTGTTTCTCAAATTCCTGTTTCATTGATTTCTATCTGACATTAACTATTTCCTTTCTTCTTCCTGTGGTTTCCTATTGCCCTTTCCTTCTGGTTTATTAAGGTGGAAACTGATTTGAGAACTTCTTTTCAAATGTAGACATTTAGTGCTGAAGTTTTCCTGCAATTTCTCCTTAAGCGGTGTTCCATAAATTATGATATGTGTTGCTTTTATTTTGACTCAGTTCAAAGTACATACTAAATTCTGTTTTGAATTCTTTAATAGCCTAGATTATATAGACATGTGTTACTTAAATTCCATGTATTGGGGAGTCTAGATATATTTCTGTTACTAATTTCTGTTTTAGTCCATTGTGATCAGAGAGCACATCTTTTTAAATTTATTGAGACTTTGGGCGATTAGTCTATTTTAATAATGTTTCGTGTGCATATGAATAAAATGTGTATTCTTCGGTTGTTGAGTGCAGTGTTCTATGGATGTGAAGTAGGACAAATTGCTGATTGTGTTGTTCCGGTATTCTGTATCTTTACTCATTTTTCGTCTACTTGTTAGACCAACTTTTGAGGGAGAGGTGTTGAATCGTTGATTATAATTATAGATGTTTCTGTTTCTCCTTGAAGTTCTCTCAATTTTGTTTCACATTTTTAGGAGTTCTATTATTAAATGCACACACATTTAAAATTATGTCTTCTTGATACATTGATCTTTTTATCATCAAAAAACCCCCACTTTTTTTCTCTGATAATATTCTTTGTTTTGAAATTGATTTTGAAGTTAATATCATTAACTCCAGCTTTCTTTTGATTAGTGTTATCATGGTATATCTTTTCTCTTCATACATTTAAGCTAGTCTTAGTTTTATACTTAAAGTGAATTTTTTGTAGGCAGCATAGAGTTGGGTCTTACATTCTTATCCAATATGACAATCTATACTTGTAAATGGGGGTATTTGGGTACTTTAGATTTTAGATTTGGGATAATTAGATTTTATGTGATTATTCCTCTGTTGGGTTTATCTCTACTATGTTGCTATTTGATTTCTCTTTATTCTGTCTATTCTTTATTTTTGTTTTCCTCTTTTCCTGTCTTCTTTTGAGTTTTTAAAAAAATAATTTTATTTTATTTCCTTTGTTAGCTTAATAGAGACAAGTTTTTGGTGTTATTTTAGTAGTACTTAAAACTATTTAGTAGTACTTAAAACCTTATAGTGTCTATCTTTAGCTGACTACTACCCAAACAAAACAAAAGAAAGAAAGAAAGAAAAAATGGCTTAAAAAAGAGAAGCCAATAATAAAGAAAGAATTGGAATTACACTGAATAAATACTTGAGTTTACTGAAGGCACCCCAAATAAAGTAAAATGCAGCCCACACAGTGGGCTAAGCCATAAAAAATACAACTAAGAACACAAAAAGGATTTCTACTAAAAAAATAATGAGAATAAAACAGAACCCTTTCCCTCCCTCCAAAAAACATGCAAAAGATTTAAACTGCCAATCCACAAAAGAGAAAGTTCAAAAGGTCACTAAACATATACAAAGTGATTAACCTCCTTGGTGATCCAGAAAATGCAAATTATACCACAGCTAGACACAGCAATATAATCACCAGATTAGCAAAAATTGTATATGTATTTATTATATAATTATACAATTTATATTTATTATATATATACACAATTTTTGCTATTCCAGTGATACCTACATATAAATATATTCTATATACATAATATATGTAAGCATATATATAATATTAAATATGAATATATAAAAAACAATTTCAATTATTGAGAAGGATGTAGAGTAAAAAAGATATATTGCTGGTGGCAAAGTAAATTGCTACAGCCATTTGGGAAAATAGTATTATCAAGTAAACTGTCATAAAACACAACCAAGCAAAATTAAATTTTAGTTTGTAGGATGCATAATTAGTTAGGAAAAGAAAACATGAAAATAATATACAATAAAAATAATGTACAGGTTTTTCCTGAAGGAGGGAAGAGGTGTGATTGGGAACAAGATCTGCTGGGAATATATTTCTTAGCCAAGATAGTGGTGTATATAGATGCTTTCTGTACATCGATACCTCATGTGCTTCTCTGTAGGTATGAATATTTTATAGTAAAAATTTAAATAAAAATAAATATAGCCAATATGAAACAGGGGCAATTATTAGTTCAGTTCAATCAAATGTTTGTATATGAAAGAATATGTAATCAAATATAATATGTGGTTCACCTCAGAAACACCTTTTGTTTTAATACTATAATAATATTGTTAGTTTATAGAAACTCACAGATTTTTAATTTTGGTTTTACAGTCAGAAACTTTGCTGAATTTATTTATTTGTTCTAAAAGTATTTTTGTGGAATCTTTAGGATTTTTTATGTGTAAGATCATGTCATTTTTCAAACAGCGATCATTTTACTTCTTCCATTTCAATTTGGATACCTTTTGTTTCTTTTTCTTGCATAATTACTCTGGCTAGGACTTCTGTTATTATGTTGAATGGGATTAGTGAGAGTAGATACCCTTGTCTAGCTCCTGATCATAAAGAAAAAGCTTTTTGCCTTTCACTATTGAGTAAGATGTTAGCAGTAGGCTTTTTATATATATGGCCTTTTTATGTTGAGGTAAATTCCTTCCACACACTCTCCATCTTTCAGAGAAAACCCGTACATTATTTTATTGTATATTACTTTCATGTTTTATTTTCCCAAGTAATTAATACATCTCCCAAATTAAAGTTTAGTTTTGCTTGGTTGTGTTTATGTATAGTTCACTTGGTAATACCAAACTGTTTCTTATTTTCTATATCCACTTTTTTGAAAGTTTTTGTCATGATAGGATGTTTAATTTTGTCAAATTCTTTTTCTGCATATTGAGATGATAATGTGATTTTTATCTTTGATTCTATCAGTGTGGTTTATTACATTTATCAGCTTGCATACATTGAGCCATCCTTGCATCCCAAGGATGTATCTCACTTGATCATGGTAGTGATCCTTTTAATGTACTGTTATATTTAGTTTGCTAGCATTTAATTCAGGATTTTTGGATCTATATTCACCTGGAGCTATTGGTCTGAAGTTGGAGAAAGGAACATCTTCAATAATGGTGCTGAGAAAACTGGATATCCACATGCAAAAGAATGAAATTAGACCCCTATCAAAAACTAAGTTGAAATGGTTTAAAGACTTAATATAAGGGGTTCCTGGGTGGCTCAGTCGTTAGGTGTCTGCCTTTGGCTCCGGTTGTGAACCCAGGAACCTGGGATGGAGCCTGCATAGGGCTCCCTGCTTGGTGGGAAGCCTGCTTCTCCCTCTCCCACTATCCCTGCTTGTGTTCCTGCTCTCGCTGCCTCTCTCTCTGTCTGTCAAATAAATAAATAAAATCTTGAAGAAAAAAACAAAAAAACTCCTAGAAGAAAGGGAGAAACCTCCTTGACATTGATCTAACCAATGACTTTTTGGATACGACACTAAAAGCACAAACAACAAAAGTAAAAATTCACAAGTGGGACTATATCAAACTATAAACCTTATGCAGAGCAAAAGAAATAATCAACAACATTAAAAGGAAACCTATGGGGCGCCTGGGTGGCTCAGTGGGTTAAAGCCTCTGCCTTCAGCTCAGGTCATGATCCCAGGGTCCTGGAATGGAGTCCCGCATCAGGCTCTCTGCTCAGTAGGGAGCCTGCTTCCCCCTCTCTCTCTGCCTGCCTCTCTGCCTCCTCGTGATCTCTGTCTGTCAAATAAATAAATAAAATCTTTAAAAAAAAATAAATAAAATAAAAAATAAAAGGAAACCTATGCAATGGAAGAAAATGGGCAATTGACCTGAATAGACAGTTTTCCAGAGAAGATATTCAAGTCATTAATAGAAATATGAAAAAGTGCTCAATGTTATTAATTATCCGGGAAATATAAGTCATAACCACAATGAAATATCACATCGCACCTTTCAGAATGACAATCAAAAAGACAAAAAAATAACAATTGTTGGTGAGGAAGTGGTGGGAAAGGAACTGTTGTTTTAGTATTGGTGGATAGTAACTTGATGGGACCACTAAGGAAAACAGTATGGAGGTCCCTCAAAAAGTTAAAAATAGAGCTGTCCTCTGATCCAGTAATCCTAGGTGTATATCCAAAGGAAATGAAAACAGGATTTCAGAGAGATATCTGCACTCCAATATCTATTGCAGCATTATTCACAATAGCCAGGACATGGAAAAATAAAATCTGTTGTCTCTATGTAAACAATAGGATATAATTTAGGCATAAAAAAGGAGGAAATCCTGCTATTTGCAGTGATATGGATGAAGCTTGAGAGCATTATGCAAAGTGAAGTAAGTCAGACAAAGAAAGGCTAATACTATTTGATCTCACTTATATGTAGAATCTAAAAAAGAAGAACCCAGAAACAGAGAGTAGATTATTGGTTGCCAAGGGTTTTGGGGTGGAGAAAATGAGTAGATCTTGGCTGAAGGATATAAACTTCCAGTTAAAAAAGGAATAGGTTCTAGGGACCTAAAGTACAGCACAATGACTATGGTTAACAATACTGTATTGTTTACTGGACAGTTGCTAAGAGAGTAGATCTTAATTGTTCTCACAACCATCACTATAACAAAAAAGATGATAATTATATGAGGTGATGGGTATGTTAACTAATCTTAATGTGGCAATCATTTTATAAGATATATGTTTAACAAATCATCACTTATACACCTTAACTCACACAATCTTATATGTCAACTATATCTCAATTAAGTTGGAAAAATATAATCATAGTATTTTTATTTAATAATAAATTGTGATTATTTTGAGAAGAACATAGGGGAAGTCATGAACTGGGATAGTGCTCTAAGAGAATTAATCCTCTTTTTCCATAAAAGAAATCAATAGGTGATGTCTGATGTTGAAAAATATAGAAATAAAAGTGGAAGCTTTATGTGTAAATGTGAAGGTAAATTGAAAAGAAAACAGCCAAAGGAAGTAGAAGTTTTGCTCACGAGAAACAAGACTTGGAAAGGAGATGGGTCAGGGAAGATACTGCTTTCTATTTCTGGGGGGTGGGGAGAGGTAAGCCAAATGGACCTATTAAATTGTGTATATGTTATTTGACACAAATAAGAATAAAAATGAGAAGCAAAGCCAATGGGTAGCATAAACAGATGGGGAGCAAACACTGTTCTGAGGACTGCACAATACAATAACCTCTTTGCTAGTTGACTGAGAGCGTTCAATCTGTAAAAATGGATGGCCAGTCACGAGTAAAAACAAATAATAACTTTTTTCAGTGCAAATCTATATCTCTATTCTGTAGATACACTTTTAGAACATTAATAAACTATTTCCAAAACTGAAAGTGCTATAACTCTAATAAAAAATCATGGCTAAATTAAGTTGGTATGTGAACACACAGATATACACAAACCCATGCATGGTATCTTTCTTATTTTTTCTTATTTATTATTTTTAACTTTAATACTAGAGATTTCCTGCTTGTAAGGGATTGGTTCAACTTGCATCAAAGTCCAATCCCAGGGTTTGTGGCAGTTCAAAGCTGCCCCATGAATTAGCCTTTTACTTCTTTTACAATGCTTTAATTGTATTTGAAGTTTATTCCCCTTTCAGTGTTTTCATCCAAAAAGCCAATCATGCTCCAAATTCCTGAGCTTTGAAACCTCCTTGAAGAAAAGAGAAGTCATAATAAATGATATCATCACCCCCCACTTCTTACTTGGTCTTCTGCCCTCTCTCTGGCTCCCCTTCTGCTTCAGTTGCTTGCCAACGGCCAGCTGCCTTCTGCCTGACCTTCCTCCTGGTCTGGGAGTCCCTTTAAAAGTGCTGTGCAGGGGCGCCTGGGTGGCTCAGTGGGTTAAAGCCTCTGCCTTCGGCTCAGGTCATGGTCCCAGCGTCCTGGGATCGAGCCCAGCAACGGGCTCTCTGCTTGGCGGGGAGCCTGCTTCTTCCTCTCTCTCTGCCTGCCTCTCTGCCTACTTGTAATCTCTCTCTCTCAAATAAATAAATAAATAAATAAATCTTTGGGGCGCCTGGGTGGCTCAGTGGGTTAAGCCGCCGCCTTCGGCTCAGGTCATGATCTCAGGGTCCTGGGATCGAGTCCCGCATCGGGCTGTCTGCTCGGCGGGGAGCCTGCTTCCCTTCCTCTCTCTCTCTTTGCCTGCCCCTCTGTCTACTTGTGATCGCTCTCTGTCAAATAAATAAATAAATAAATCTTAAAAAAAAAAAAAAAGTGCTGTGCAGTCTTTCTAGACAACTACTTCTCTTGGGAGCGGGGCAATGAGTGGGGTGCACGGTTCTTGCCAGTTTGGCCTGCCTCTTTAACCTTCTTGGAATTTGGTACATAAATTTTCTCTATTGAAACGATTATGTGTATATATTACTTACTAATTTCTACTCCCAAGACATGAGGCTGAAATTTCCTCACTCTATTATTGATACTTGATGTCCATTTCATTATTTTTGTTTTTACCAGTCTAAAGGGCAAATAATTTGTATCTTGTTAGCTTTATGTACATTTTTTGATACCTTGTAAGGCTGAGCATCTCTTTAAGTAATTCACTGTCCATTTGTTTTTTTCTTTTTCTGTGAATTGTATCCTTAGAACCTGTGCTCATATTTCCATTGGGTTGTTTTCTTTTCTCACATAATATTGAAATAAGAACTCTATAGATTTCGATTATTAGGACATTGCCTATTGTACCTACTGGAAATATAAACATTTAATTCTTACAGAGTCTTTTCTTGAATAGAAGTTTTAAACTTTTAAATAGTTTTGGTGGTCTTTCCTTCTATGTTTCTTGGCTTATTTTCAATATTCTTGCTAACCTCAGGGTGATGATAAAAGTTATACTATATTTAGTGCTACTAATGTTATGGTTTTAGGGTTTATATCTTTAATTCACCTGGAATGTATTTATTTGTTCATATTTCTATGCTGTAAAATAAGAATAACTTTTTCCCCAGATGTTTAGCCAGTGGACTCAATGATTTTTATGGAGTAGTCAGTCCTTGCCCCTGATTTGAAAAGTCCTCTAGGTCATGTATTAAATTCCTGTATGTGTGTATGTGTGTATGTGTGAGTTTATACGTGTACATCTGTTTCTGTACTTTTCCTTTTTACCCATTAACTGCACAGGATTTCCCTGGAACTAGAGGAGAAATGGAAATCACACAGAGATCCTGAGAAGATGGAAAAAGACAGGAGTGGAGAGAGGCGAGATGTTTTACCATGGATATTTTTTTTTTTTTAAAGATTTTATTTATTTATTTGACAGAGAGAAATTACAAGTACACTGAGAGGCAGGCAGAGAGAGAGAGGAGGAAGCAGGCTCCCTGCTGAGCAGAGAGCCCGACGTGGGACTCGATCCCAGGACCCTGAGATCATGACCTGAGCCGAAGGCAGCGGCTTAACCCACTGAGCCACCCAGGCGCCCCTACCATGGATATTTAAAATATAAAATATATACACATATATATGTTGAGCTATGTGAACGTGTTACAAATTCAGAAGTTAAACTAAAAATACAAACTGCACAGTCAGTTAAAATTTTGATGTTGCTTTGGTTATTTTTTTTTCTGTTTCCCAATATTTATTTTTATTTTAAATTTCTAAATGATTACTTTAAAATTATTTCTTTAATGCTGTGTATGGGGGAGGGTGTGGGCATGCCATACTGTGTAGTACTACATTACCTTTGAAAGTGGAAAATTAAATCAAATATATATTTTCAAAAGTCATTGGTTAGATTTCTGATACTTCATCCCACTAACTTTGAAGGAATGGGATATTTTTATGGTAGTTTGCCTGGCATAGTTGAGAAAAAATATTGTTGAAATTCTTCACTATGGGTTTGGGTTGCAAAAATGCTCTGTTTCATTTGCACATTGCCTCAAGGGAATTAATATTTGACTGTATGAAGTCTGACCCAGCCCACATGGACCATCTGGGAGAGGAGCTTCACTAGTCAGTCACTCAGTGACTGAAATGTGAAAAAAGAGTGAGAGCCAAGGATTGCTTTCCTCTGAGTCTTTTACATGGATGTGACCCAGACTGACAAATTGTTACGTATTTGCAGTTGATTCTGCGATTATCAATAAAAGTGGGTTTCCTAGTTTCAGAATCACCTTTGTGTTCGACCTGTAGTTTGTAATATTCCATTTTATGTTTTGTATTTAAAATAAATTTTATTTGAGAATGAGAAATTATATAGTTATTATGTTACAAGTTCACACCACTTATCTATATGCTGCCTGTCATATAGTAAATATTAGTTTTAGATAAGCAGATGATCTGTACTGTGACTCTTCAGAAAAAATATCACTTGTCAAACCAAAAGTTACTTTTTCACTCTGGTAAAATTGAACTACAAAGTGTGATTTGGAGAAGAATTTTAAAAGAGAAAAAAGGATGTTAACAATACCCAAAAGAGGAAGAATTTATGTAAAAATTTAAGAAAGAATTAACATAATTATTTATTTCAAATATTCTTGACTTCAGTGATGGGCATCCTTTCTCTGCCTATGAGTATGTAGATGTGACTCATGAAATTATTTTTGTCATATTTGTCCAACTAAGAGTCCGCAAATTTTAGGCTATCACTCTTTATAGCTGGCTACATATTTATAGAAATCATCTCTGTCTCTCTCTCTCTACTTCATTTAACCAATATCTAGCTGTTCTGTTGATAAGGGACATGGCAGACAATAGTCTATATATAGAGCAGGAGCAGGTCTCAGTTCCCTCAACATTTATGTGGTATCCATTTAACGGTAGAACTACGAAAAGTTTGACATGATGTTTTGATATTGTTACCAATCCTTTTCCGCATTAGTTTTCGATTATTTGCTTGCTTCCCTAAACTAAACTGTTTCCTAGAACTGTAGGTGACTTTTTGCTCTACTCCTTACCCTAGTTGGGCCTCTCCTCCCAGGAAATGGGAAGAGCAGTCTACTTCCTAGGGAGCACTCTGAGAGCTCTTCTGACTTTTCCCAGTCCCAGGCAGTGATGTGGAGGCGTGGACAAGGTGGAGTGAACGTGCTGCTGTATGATTTAGTACTCAACTGACTGGTCAATCGTTATGGGAGAACCTGGGTATTAGTAGGATCCAGATAACCTCTTCAGTGTGCAGGCTCGTGAGAAGCCTTTGATACATCGCTAGAGTTATTTCTGTCAGTACCTCTTGATCTGTCTAAAAACACCCTCCCAGACTCTTCCTGTCTTTTCTCCCACTTGTGGATATCTAGACCACTTGAGGTTCTACCTCTAATTACCATTTGCTTTATTTGTATATGGATTATTTACTTTTATTAGCATCAGTGGGAATCCCACTGCCGGGAGCTCTGGGAGCAAAACTTGAACAATTCTGTCTCTGTTTTGACTTTCTATTTGGGCAAACTGCAACAAAAGATGGTTCTCACTTTTAGAAACGCAGCTTACAGCAGTTCTTTCAGTCTTGTGTTAACTGTCTCCTCATAATTTAAGGTGAACTCCCTGCCCACAATCCTCTGAAGCCACTGGCTTTTCCCACGCTATGTATGCTGGATCCTGCCAAGGTCACTTTCTCTGGGTGTGTGGCTGGCCCCTGAGCGATACCGCCCCCCCAGCACCATCACGGTAGGCTGCATCTCAGCCTCTCCTTCCAGAGCAATTGCCGCTGCCTTCAGGGTGCGCTCCCCTTCTCTCTTTGCTTTCTTCATTTCTGCATCTTCCCAATAAATTATGTTTCCTAAAATATTTTTTTTTCCTTATGTCATTTTCCAAGGACTTAGATTGTTCCCTGTGACTCATCAAATAAAAAACAAGTTCTGTGCATTAAGGCTTGCCGTGACTTCTGCGCTCGGCTCAGCCCAGGCTATGTAGTGCTCCCCAGCCTCTCCCCAGTCACTTCTATCTTTAAGCCACCTTACATTTTATTACGATAAATCCCACGCTGCTTAAGTTTTAACCTACTCATAGCTCCTCTATGAAATCTTCTTTAATAGTTAAATCTTCATTCCATAGCCTTTCCAATCTCCATGCTAAGAGCATTGAGAGTCTGTTAAACACATAATTTAACACTTTTACTTTCCTATGGTTATTCCGTTATCTGTTAGGAAATACACTGGTCACTTAGCAGAGACCTGAATACAGTGGCCTGAATAAGACAAATCTTTGTTTGTTTCTCCTGTAATGAGGTGTCAGGAGGTAGGGAGTTCACAGTTGCCACAGTGGTTCCTTGTGGCTCTCTGTTCTTCAGTCCTTTTGGTCTGGTCCACCACTTCAAGATACAAAATGCTGCCTTAGCTCAGGCAAGAAGAAAGAAGTGCAATACATGGTCGGCCTGGTTTAAAAGCTTTTCTGGAAGAGCTGTGTGTTGAAAGGTCACCCTCTTCTGCAAAGGAAATGTAATGATTGAGACGTTCACATCACTGCTCCCCCAAACCTAGGGATACTGTTCATAGGGAGTAAGGGAGGCGGTTGCTGTGGGCCCCTCTCAGTTCACAGGGTGCATGGATAACCGCGAGGCTCCCCGTTCACTGTAGCTGGAGGGACACAACAAGTCTCTGCTTTGCTCTCCCGAGTAGTGGGGACACAAATAAACTATAAATGTTTGAAAAATCAGGATGTCCCCTTCCTTCAAGAAGACTTGTTTCCTTTTTACTTTGTCTCCTACTCTTTACTCTTTTTCCCAGAAGTATGTGCAATGAGATTAAAAAAAAAAAATTAAACAGATACAGAAGGTAAAAGTAAATGTGAGGGCGCCTGGGTGGCTCAGTGGGTTAAGCTGCTGCCTTCGGCTCGGGTCATGATCTCGGGGTCCTGGGATTGAGTTAGTCCCGCATTGGGTTCTCTGCTCAGCAGAGAGCCTGCTTCCCTTTCTCTCTCTGCCTGCCTCTCTGTCTCCTTGTGATCTCTGCCTGTCAAATAAATAAATAAATAAATAAAATCTTAAAAAAAAAAAAGTAATTGTGGAACTTGTTCATTTAAGAAGATTGTTTTGTTCTGTTGAAGAAAACAATTATAGAGGTATATTATCTGGATCTTAATGCTTAGACTACTGGGGTATAATATTCCACAAATGTCTAATAAATACTCTTCAGCATGGCACACAATTCTGGGATGGTGTAACAGGCAGATTTTTTTTTTTTTTTTTAACATCCATCTTAAACGTGCAGGCTTTGAGGACAATCAGTGCAGTGGTTGTCTAACCCAAGTAAACTGGCTTTGTATTCTCCGAATTTAAACAAAGAATATGCATGATAAATATTTGCTGTTTGTGATGCCGCTGGTTGTGGGTGGTCAGGAGGAGCTGCAACTGAAGGGTGTTTTCCTACCTTTGTCAGACACAAAGCAAGTCTCCTTTTGTCTCCTGATCACAGCTCTAATTTTCCCAGCTGGATGAATTCACCAAGTTGAGAATCCGAGTGGTCTTAACATTAGCAGAATCTACAAAGCGCCAGAAGGGCACAAAACCTGTGTAGGAAACGTTTGCTCTCCAGGCCTGGCGGTGTGGTTGCCACAGCTACCAAAGCTGCTGCTTTCTCTGCTTTGTGTTCACGTGGGAAGAGAAGCTTTCAAGGTGACAGTGGCTTCATTATAGAACTGACGCTGCGTTTCGCTTGCTTTAATATTTGCATTTTAATCTCTGCTGCTTCGTCCTAAATAGGACTTTGGGAATACTGTTAGGTGGGGGGATGGGTAGACAAAGTTTTATATGGTCAAGATGACAGGTAACAGAGTGAGTGAATCTGTCCTTGTGATTTATTTGTTTGTTTATTTTTTAATTTTAATTTATTTTTTCAGTGTTCCAAGATTCATTGTTTATGCGCCACACCCAGTGCTCCATGCAGTAGGTACCCTGTCATTATGACTTTTCCCTGGACTTTGCGACCTTTCATACCATGGCTTGAGCCGATGTTAGGGAGCTCGCTGCACTGCTGCATCCGCCACAAAGAGAGTATGAGCACCATTGATACATATACAGACACGGTATATGCACCAGTTTTAAAATAGCAATTAAGATGAAATCACAACAGCCTGTCCTCGGTGAAGTTGAAGTAGATATCCATGTATAATTAACTGGAGAATCATTCCGAAGCCTTGAAGTTCTATACTTTATTTAGTGACCTTTAAACACTGTGCGTAGGGACGCCTGGGTGGCTCAGTTGGTTGAGCAGCTGCCTTCGGCTCAGGTCGTGATCCCAGCGTCTTGGGATCGAGTCCCACATCGGGCTCCTTGCTCGGCGGGGAGCCTGCTTCTCCCTCTGCCTCTGCCTGCCATTCTGTCTGCCTGTGCTTGCTCTCTCCCACTCTCTCTCTCTGATAAATAAATAAAAATCTTAATAAATAAATAAATAAATAAATAAACACTGTGCATAAAATATGAATGGCAGATGAGTGGGCTTCACTTAAAAACCAAATCCTATATGTAATATAATTGACCTATCACCTTGTCTAGGTGAAATGACAGATATATAAGAATGTGTTAACAGTGGGTTTATAGTCTATCTATTTCCATTTCTTTTCATAAATACATGTTATCAATGATAAAATGGTCTTTGAAGTCTTTCTGCTGTCTTGTCTGCAACCTCAGTTTTGAAGAGAATGTGAGTTTTGTCCCTTCTTTTTGATGAATGGCATTATGAACAGCAAAATACTGCGTGGCTTTTCATTTGGGTGGGAAGGAAACAATTTTTTGGAGCACCTGTTGTGTTTTTCTCTCACTTTGTATATTGTCTCATTCGATGTAAAACTATTAAGTATTATTATTATGTTGTATGTATTAAGTATGTATATATGTATTACTGTTCATTTATTTTATAGATGAGGCTAAGGAGAGGATATTTATATCCACAATCACTAAGCTGATAAAAGAGACATAGTGGTATTGCTAACAGAGACACAGTCTTTCTAATCCCAAAACCCATATTCTTTTCACGACTTGGAGAGACATACCCTGCCAAGATGACTTCAAATTTGGAGAGATGGTATGCTGTAATTTTCTTTTGTTTTAAATTTTAGCAGTCATTAAGTTGCCTACAAGAAATGTGACGTAAACATTGTTAAGTATAATCTAAATACTGGATGCCAGGCCCCATCCCCTGTAACCATTTCTCCTAGGTTCCCACAAAGAACTCTAGTTTTCTTTGGGGGATCCTCTTGGGTCCAGGAAAGCCAAATTTAACTCTGGTTTCAGTGGTGTGTCATGCGACCCAGACTAAGCCAATCAGATTTCTGTTCCTCTGGTAGTATGACTAGTTCAACCACTCCGTGAACAACCCTAGTTTGTCTAATCATTATGAGTCTGGACTTACTTTGGAATGCTGGGGCAAACGTAGCTCTGTTCAGTGAATTAACACATGGTTGTATTTCCCAGCTGCATTGACTTCAGACTAGGGCATGCAACTTCCTTAACCATTACTTTGGTTAATGACATATAAGAAGTGGTGTGTGCTACATAGTTGGAGTTGGAGTTTTAAAAGCTCACATAGTGTTTCCACTATCTGCCCTCCCCCACCATAATACTGGTAATGTCTCACAGGGGGTCTGTTCTAGCAGCCTGGGTCCTGGAATAAGGACTATGTGAAACAGACCCCAAGCTCGTGACCTGAGCCAAAGGCAGACCCTTAACCAGCTGAGCCAGCCAGGTGCTCCTAAGTGAATCATTATATTTGCTTAAGGTAATTTTAGTTCAGTTTTCTGTTACTTGCAACCAAAGCAAACAAATTACTTTATGTATCACACCATAAGTCCCACCTCATTTTCCTACAACAGACATCTGGAATAACCTTGAAGCCAACCCAGGTAATTTAGATCGTAAGGTCCTCAGAGTCACCATCCAGATCATTGGTGACAAAGAAAGGAAGCCACTGAGTAGGCAAGTTTAATATAAAAGTAGGTGGATGCCAAATAAGAACTATGTAAGATTACCATACTAGGAATGAGATTCAAATGATTTCTTCAAGAGTAAGTAAAGAATTTATACTTTTCAAAACAATATCTATTTACAAATGTATAAACAAAGATTTCTGAAGACAAGTGTTACAGGGAGACACAAGGAGTCATGGAGTGATATTGTGAAAGACTCCTCTCATGTTATAATAAAGGGTCTCAAACATTGGAGTTTTTCCCCCTGATTAATCATTGAAGGGGGCGCCTGGGTGACTCCGTTGTTTAAGCATCTGCCTTCAGCTCAGGTCATGATTCCAGGGTCCTGTGATCGAGGTTCCTGGGATTGAGCCCCACATCGGACTCCCTGCTCAGCAGGGAACCTGCTTTCCTTCTCCTCGCTTGTGCTCTCACTCTCTTTGTCACTATCTCTGTCTGTCTTCTCTCAAATAAATAAAATCTTTTAAAAAAGCCATTGAAGTTTTTTCATTAAAAACATGGAAATTAAGCGAACTATGACAAATAGGGTGTAGATAACAAAAAATGGAACCTGTAACACTTGGAGAATTGTGAGATTTCCCTTAGAAGAGCTAGCACATTGTTCTCAAATGCTGCTGCTCAAGAAGGGAGAAGCAGCTTCCCACTGAGTTTCCTGAAATGGCAGAATGGACTTCAAATTGGGCCTCACCATGGCCAATTTCTCTATTCCAGCAGAGGTAGTGACTTACTGAGGTCAGAACACTTTCCTTCTTTGAAACAGTCATCAGTTTATAAATTTTCTGTGTCTACCCCCAAAATGTGAGTAGACATTTGAAAGCAGAGAACTAAGACCATAAAGTAAATAGTAATATTCTTAGTTAAGGATAATGTGCTAGGAAAACAATCACCACAAAATTTTAAAATATAATACCTTTGAATAGTCTCTGTGCACTGAAGTTTGTATTTAATTTTTCATTTTGTTTCATTTCTTAGTTATTTAAAAAATTGAATAGGTAATACTTTCACATGATTAATACACAATGCAAAGTTGTATACAGTAAAAAGTTTAGCTCACCCCTCTGCTCTCATCAGCTCCATTTTTCTCTGTCACCAGCAGGTTATCGTATTATTAATTACTGGGTTTTCTTCCAGATTTCTTTATGCAAGCCAAGAAAATGTAGATATGTATTGTTATTTCCCCCTCTTTCCTCCATAAAATGTAGCACAGTATAGATTGTTCTGTATGTTGCTATTTTCACCCACAGATACCTCTTGGAGATCTTTCTTTACCAGTACTTCAAGGGCTTTGCCTTTTTTCTTACATTTTCATAGTCTGTTCTCGTGGCATGTATATGCAGTAATCTGTTTAACCAGTTCTCTAATGATGGAAAGCTGGAATACTTCCAGTTTTTACTAATACACACAGTGCTTTTGATAAATAACCTTTACATATGTTGCTTCATACATGTTCATTACTTATTTTCAGAGAATGAAAATAGAGCCAAGTCCTAAAATAGAGTCATCCTCAATTTTGGCAAGCTTCTAAATCTGAGAGTTTATCTGGATTTTGTTTTTTGGTTTTTTTTTTTTTGCTACCTAAAGTTACTAGTTCAGTTTTTCACTTTCCAGTTCATTTAGCCAAGAAAAGTGGCTTTCATTTGTAAATAAATACAAGCTACCTAGATATTTGGAAGGAAGGGCCCATATGTCATATATATTCATAGAGCTATCCTAGGACCTCTGCAGAAATGTTGCTTAACCCCCAAAAGTGGTAGAATAAAGCGTGATTTCCATAAGAGTCACTAAATAACACATCAGAGCCCTGAAAAATCTTAGCTTCCTTTTATCTTACATATTTAATTCTTAGGATTTGTCCTTCAAATTGATTCTCACAAGTGTCCCCTTCCTTTGTATTCCTTTTCACACCAGGTACATTCTCCAAACATGGTTGCTCTGTGCCAGTGCTCTTTTTATTTCCACCTGTCTGCATTCTGTTGCTGATGTATCATTTTAAAATATTCCACTTGTTATATAATACCTATGTCAATTATTTTTTATTGTTGCTGTTGTTTTCTCAAGGAATTCTTTGGACAATTACTTTAAAGGACTTTGGTTTTTGAAGATTTATTATCCACCCCCCCCCCCCAGCCCTCCTCTCAAGCACCCAACAGTAAATTCAACACATGGGTAAGATTTTGTGGGGTCTTTGTTTGTTTGTTTGTTTCCTTTCCTTCTTTCTTAATCACAAACTGTTGGAATACTAAGTCAACATTTTATTTTATTTATTTTATTTTTTTTAAAGATTTTATTTATTTATTTGACAGAAAGAGATCACAAGTAGGCAGAGAAGCAGGCAGAGAGAGAGAGGAGGAAGCAGGCTCCCCGCTGAGCAGAGAGCCCGATGCAGGGCTCGATCCCAGGACCCTGGAATCGTGACCTTAGCCGAAGGCAGAGGCTTTAACCCACTGAGCCACCCAGGCACCCCCTAAGTCAACATTTTAAATTAATATGTTTTTATAGGTTCATATCTCTACAAGAAAGCAATATTTCGAACCCCACCCATATCTCTCATACAGAACGACGACTTCCGTGAGTCACCTCTGGTTTCAGTTGTTGGCCTCATCACCAGCTCTTCTCAGTGACTCCGCGACCCACACCGTGCTGTCTACTGGTCACACAGGTCCCTGGATTATTTTTTAGAATCTGCAGCTCATGCCTTCAGGATTACCTTGAGGTGAAAAGTATGAATGGAGAATGGGAGGTACACTCTTTCTTTTATCAGCAATGCTATTTATTTCATTGCTTGATTCATTGCCATCTTCTTTTTCTTTCTTGCTGCCTATGTTTTTGTTTCCTAATGCAAAGATTCTTGTCCTTCCTGGGTCTCTGTGTAAGTAGTTCTTCTTCTACTGTATTTATCTGCTTTCCAGAATTCTGAAAGCCAAGTTCTCCAAAATGTAAAAGACCTACTAGTATACTGGAAATAGCTTATTGGTTTGGTTTGTTTAATTATAGTCAGAGGTAAGTCAACATTAGTACAATCCCTTTTATTAAAAAAATGATGCATAAGTTGGTTTAGGATGGTTTTAAATCTTAGCCATTTGCTAGCTGTTCCTTCTTGATAAGAGTTAAGGGGTCTGATTTTGTACTTGTGCAGTTTTGCATACATATTTACATAACAGTCGCAAAGGTACAGTCACCCAAATATATAGACGCATGTTTTTACAGGGCTGCAAAGATAGCACTATTGGTTTATGAATTCAAACTCATTTTCTGACATAAGTGGGAAAGAAACAAAGCCTGATTTTTCCAGTGGTTATGGTTATGTTATGATGATCCATCCTCCCAAATATCATTATTTGGACAACGGGATTTTGAAGAGAACAAAGGGCAGGAAAAAGAAGGTAGAAAATATTCAGCAACAAAGAGAGAGGAAATTATGTTTCACCAGATTGCAGGACTCAAATTGTGGTTAAACTGATGGCCTGCCTGATATTCGAAGGCTGATTACTCCCTCCCCAGGGGGATATTATAAACAAGGATTTACTATCAAAATATTTTTTATTTGTCTGAAAACTAATTTGCCAAGCCTGGAGATCAGAGGAAGAGGCAGATGGGAAAAGCAGCCTGCTTCTCTGCCTCCAAGGAGTCAGCTGTGGGGAGAACTCGACCAGTGAGATGGAAATGTCACTCGAGCCCTGAAGCTCCATAAATACCAGGAAAGAAGACAACCCCCATCTCCCAGCCCCCGGCTCACAAAGCCACTGTCTCTTCCAGCAGGTATTAAACATTAATGACCATTCCTATAATGAGGAACGGGATCGGCTCTCGGCAGTAGGGCTGCCCAGTCATGTGGGTAGTGTTGGATTTTCAACAGCAGCACGTTTCCCCACTTTTTTTTTCTTTTCTCCCTGCTTCCTTTTATCCCTCTGAGAATCTTTAGCCCGAAGGTAATGAAGTGCTTCCTTTATCACTCTGTATCATTGAAATATTTATCTGAATATTTGAATAAAAGATTACTGCAACAATGGAAACTCTCTCCCTGTGCATACTCCGACTTCAAAAGGGAAAAAGAAGCTTGATGAATAAAATAATACCAAGGTGTTTAGCAATAAGCTTTACAAATAACAACAAAAAAAAAATGTTCTGATAACTTGCAGCTTGTTTACAGCTTGTAAACTAATACACGATGCTAAGTGTGGGAATGATACTGAAGCAACAATTGGCCTTTGGAGTATTAATTTAGACAGCAGTAAATTTCAAAGTGATTTTTTTTTTCCCCCTACACCTTTGAGCATTTCCACTGCTGCCATCTTGCTGGGTCCCTGAAGGTAACGTGCATTCATTAAGGCAGTTGTCTCCGGATCCGTTTTGTTTCACCCTTGCATATGCCATGGGTTTTGCTTCCTGGTAATCACAAAGTACATAAAAGCCTACATATCGGTGGCCTCTGATTTCCATCCGCACACCTGTGGGTTTAGTCTTTTGCAGAGGAATCCTCCCCAAGCACTTCTTAGAGTAAACACAAGAGACAGCGTGAGTCCACAAAGGAGGTCTTGCCCTAATTGCCACGGAATGTCACCCTGAGACTTGGCCATCCTAGCCTCAAGACCCAACAGAACCACGGACATGTTTCGGTCGCCATAACTGTTGTCTCGATACCATTGGAATTGGTCATCAGCGCCTAACCTCAGAAATCCAGCGAGGTGAGAAGGACCCTCCTGTGTGCCCCCTCACTGGGGAGTGAGGGCAGGGAAATGCCAATTGCCAGGTTGGTTTTGCTTATAATCATTCCAGGGTTTAGTGAGACTGTTCTCTCAATGGACACACTGCCCTGCCTTCCACGGTGTGTGCCCCTGGATGGAAATGGAACAAGCTCCCGTCCAACCTCTACCAGAAACATCTGCCATCCACCACTATTTAAGTTGTCGCATTTTATTCACTCTGCTGTTTCATCTCTCTTTCTGGTGAACCCTCCTTCAGGAATCCCCACTGATGCCCCTTCAGTTTCTCTTTGACAGTAGTGTCCTGAGGCTACTCTATAGGTCTCCACACCAACTGTGCACTTTATCCCAAAGGCCTTCCCAGCTTCCACCGCGATTCTGTGACTGTCAGTAGACACACAGAGAGGGGAGCGTTGGCTTGGTCCACTGGCCAGTAGTGTTCCTTCAGAGACCAGTTCTAGAATCATCGCTTCTTATATTACTCAGTGCAGGGGAAGGGGTAACTGGGTGGTGGACATTAAGGAGAGTTTGGGATGTAATGAGCACTGGGTATTATATAAGACTCATGAACCACTGTACTATACCTCTGAAACCAATAATGCACTATATTGAAATCAATTGAATTTAAATTAAAAAAAATTTTTTTTAAAGATTTTATTTATTTATTTGACAGACGGAGATTACAAGTAGGCAGAGAGGCAGGCAGAGAGAGGAGGATGCAGGCTTCCTGCTGAGCAGAAAGCCCGACTCGGGGCTCGATCCCAGGACCCTGAGATCATGACCTGAGCTGAAGGCAGAGGCTTTAATCCACTGAGCCACCCAGGCGCCCCTAAATTTAAAAAAAAATTTTTTTTTAAGATTTTATTTATTTATTTGACAGACAGAGATCATAAGTAGGCAGAGAGGCAGGCAGAGAGAGTAGAAGGGAAGCAGGCTCCCCACCGAGCACAGAGCCCAATATGGGACTCGATCCCAGGACTCTGGGATCATGACCTGAGCTGAAGGCAGAGGCTTTGACCCACTGAGCCACCCAGGTGCCCCTAAATTTAAAAATTTTTAAAGAAGGAAAAGGATGGTAGTTTTTACTTTACAGAGCTTCTATGTGTTAAAGAGATTGTACATTTTTGAAGTTTAGTTTTTTATTGTTTTTAATAGACTTTATTTTTTATAGCAGTTTTAGGTTCACAGCAAAGTTGAGTGGGTAGACCAGAGATTTTCCATATATCCCCACACATGCAGAGTCTCCCCAATCATCTACATCTCTCGTGACAGTGGTACATTTGTTATAATTGATGAACCTACATTGACACATGATTACCACCCAACATATATAGTTTACATTAGGGCTCACTCTTGGTGTTGTATATTCTGTAGGTTTGGACAAATGTTTAATGACATATAGCCACTATTATCATACAGAATATTTTTCCTATCCTAAAAGTCCTCTGTGGTCTGCCTATTCAATCCTCCCTTCCCCCAGGCCCTGGCAACCACTGATTTTTTTTATTGTCTCCATAGTTTTGTCTTTTCCAGAATGTGATAAAATTGAAACATATGTTTTGTAACCTTTTTTATATTGGCCCTTTCAATTAGAAATATGCATTTAAAGTTCTTCCTTGTCTTTTCATGGCTCCAAAACTCATTTCTTTGTAGTGTTGAATAATATTCCATGGTCTGGATGTACCACAGTTTCTATCATCTCTTATAAAACATATTTGTATTTATAAATTAATAAGGTATTGCTCATTTGAAATGCAGTCACAGAAGGTAGCTAGGTTTTACAAGGCAGTTAGTTCTTTGGATGCATGTTTTTCAATCTTTACTGTCTTCCCAAGCAATATCTCTATTTTTGTTCTTTTCCTTCTTTGTTCATGGTTGCACAAGGTTGTTATGTAACCAGTATTGTATGGGGTATGGGAGAATTAGGTTCAATCCATTTTCAAGTTTTCTTAACTTTCCTTTTTCCAGGGTTATTGTTATCTGTGTTTCTCTGAGGTAAAACTTAAAGCAAATAGAAACAGTGGCTTGGAGCTGTCCCAGCGGGTATTGAAATGCCCCCTCTCCTTCTGTCTACTTTAGACTCTAGGAAAGGGAGGATGATGGGGAGGAAAGGAAGGAAGGATGGGGAAGTCTTCACTTGATTCTAGGTCGTTTGATACTGGCAAAGTAATGAGTGCCCTTTGAGTAGCATGCGGTTTGTTGGCGTACTGAGGCTGGGGAGGATGAGGAGAGCAGAGCTCCTTGAGAAATTATGATGTGGAGAATGGTGTGGGTCATGGCTCCAGCTTGGACAGCTTACGTGAAGCATTTCTCATTCGACGGATGCTATTTGTGATGACACAGTGATAATGGAAGCTGGGAGGATGAGTTCTAGCTGTCAGGCATTTACCCAGGCTGAGCTTTCTGGACTGAGTCTGCTCCATGGAGATATCTCACCTACTTTCTATCTTGTTTTGCATCCTAATTTGATGTATAAATCTTAGTTAGTTTGGAAGATATTTTTCCTCTGGGCACAAACCTTCTATTTAAACTCTAACATTTTTAGATTATTTTTTTGGCCTATTCTAAATCAATTTGGGGGGGAATTTATATTTTCTTTATGTATTATTTTGATTAATAAATATGTATTTGTCATATTCAGACACAAAAATATAGACTTATATTTATTATTTTCACAATAGTCTTGAGGCAGATATGAAGTCATTAAAAAGCATGGCAGGTAGTTAAAGGTAGAGAGGTCTTGGTGAATGAGCCTTATCCCCAAAACAATTCTGCCCCACATTCCACCCACTTACCCTGCCTCCTTGTCCCCAACTCAAGTAGAGTTTCATGCTTTGCTGATTAACCATTATATGCATGATTATATGGGGATTATAATAATAATTTCTCAAGTAGAATCTCATGCATAAACCAGTCAGTCCTGATTAGTCAGTGATTCCTTCTGATATATCAAAATTCACCTTAGATGAACACTTTTATTATGCCCATACTTGTGATCAGTCCTACTCTTCCTCAAAGGGTAGAACCAACACTGTCTTTGGCTTTTTTTTTTCCTGATTATTATTATTATTTTTTTGTAAGCCTAAGCTCTAGCCAGTTTCATAACCAGTTGTTGTTATTGTTGTTGTTTTTACCACATCTGTCCACCAGAGTTCCCATTTAATAATCAATCAAATGACCTGTGGTACATGAAGCCTGAGATTCTCAATATTATCTTTCTTATTATGGGTATATCAATTACTTTTGAATAAACCATGATCTTACACCATTGTGCCCAAAAAAGAGATGCCCAGCTCTATTTTTTTTAAAGATTTTATTTATATATTTGAGAGAGAGAGAGCATGAACAGGGGATGGAGGGGCAGAGGGACAAGCAGTCTGTTCTGAGTGGGAGCCCGAAGAGGCCCCGACCCCAGGACCCTAAGATCACCACCTGACCCCAAGTCAGCCACTCGACTGAAGGAGCCATCAAGCACCCTACCCAGCTCTATTCTTTTAACTTAATTAGGGATTTTTAGAATTGTCCTGCAGAAATTTTATTAAGGGTCTTAAGCTCTTATTAATTTAAATTCACCCCTACCTTGCCACATGGAACTTAACTTCCTCAGTTTAGCTTTCCCGTTGGCAAAGCTGACTGAAGATATATGAGTAGCAAGAATGCAGAATTAATCTATCATCATATCCCTCTCTACTTCCACCATCTGATCTTGACAACAGAATTAAGGGAAAACGAGTATTTGATTTAAAAAATATTTCCTTAATGACAGGGTAAATAATTTCACAGTTTTGACTTCTCAGTGTTAGGGATATAAAATTCATTTATTCATTACACAAGGATTTATTATGTGCTTACTATATGCCAGGTTCTATTCTAGGTACTCCACATAGAGTGGAGATCGCATGGATTTTACTTCCTCTTAAGGGCAGATCATAATAAAATGTAAATAACATGATGTTACAAGCCATGGATAAAAATAAAGCAGGGCTTGGTTTAGATGGCGGAGAGCAGAGGGTGGCCGGGAATTACTGACTGGCCCTCCAGTCTGGTTACAGGAGCGTGTAACTGCGGTTGTCTGGGAGCTGGAGGGTCACTGTCCGGAGGTCTGACCACAGCATCAAAGATGACCAAATGAAGAGTCCTCACATATTAGGGTCATGGATGGGTTGACCTGATCAGGAATTTGGCAGCTTGGTGAGAAGGGCAAACAACAGAGCATAGAGACAAGAGCCAACCCTTGGACAGACTTGGGTTTGACACCACTGACTCATTGTGTGACTGAGGTCACCTTATTACATTTCTCAGAGCCTCATTTCCTCAGCAGTCAAGTGGGAATTATAGAGTAACCTACATTTATTTCATATTCAAAGGGTATGAAGCTCAAGACTAAGTGCTTTACTACATTATTTTATTTGACAAGAACACTTCTAGCAAAATACTATCCACTATCTAGTCCATGTGAACCGTGAGCAGGCTGTGGTATGACCTGAGGTTACCCAGATGTGGTGACAGACAGAGCTGTCTGAGAAGTTAACCTGGGAGCTCTGGTCTTTGCTTTTTTGTTTTCCCAGCAAGGTGGATGGGAGTAGAAGCTTCTCTTTCCCTAAGTGGGACTTAGGGAGTCCCATGGACTTAGTTCCCCACAGGGATCAGGAACTCCAGGTACTAGGGAAGAGGGCAGCTGGCATTTCCTGGCACTTCTCTAAACAGATGGCTTTAAGCTCAGATTATTTGGACTTGAACCAACATGTTTATTCCCCCATGTGAGGTCACTCTCATGTTGCCCCCATAAATCCCTCTTTCAGTGCATAGCCCTGTGGTAGCCCACTCTTTAATGCTGCTACAATGGGCACTCTGGGCATCCACAGATCCTGCCTGTCATTTCTAGGTGGCACCAAATAACATTTCCTAGTAAACCTTTTGTAGGACAATGGCTTTATTTTTCTGGGCAACCAGAAATCAAACTCAGGTCCATGTGGCGCCAATGTTCTTAACAGCTGTGTCATAATCTATAATGTCTAAAGCTCTTATGGATTAAGTGAGATACAATATAAAGCACTTAGTTTAGTACCTGACAGAAATTTTTCATAATTTAAAAAATAACTATTACAGTCAGTCCTTGAACAACACAGGTTTGAACTGTAACATGGATTTTTTTTCCCAATAAATACAGCATTGTAAATGTATTTTCTCTTCCTTAGGATTTTCTTAATATAACTTCTCTTTTCTCTAGCTTAGTTTATTATAAGAATACAGTATGTAATACATACGATATATAGAATATGTATTAATTGGCTGTTTATGTTATCAGTAATGTTTCCAGTCATCAGTAGGCTATTTGTAATTAAGTTGTGGGGGAGTCAAAAGTTATACGTAGATATTCAACTGTGCAGGGGGTGGCTCCCTTACCCCAGACCTTCTTCAAAGATCAACTGTACTTATTATTATTCTAGCCTCATATTATGACTATGAATTGATATTGCAATAAGCTATTTTGTTTTGTTTTAATACAAATTAAACATGTTCATAGAAATCTGCAGAAAGTGCCAGCTTTTCTGTGCCATTTTTGGTGTTTCCAGGATTGCTAAAGGAAGAAAGAGAGCATCTTTCCATCAGGTTAATTACCTGGTGAACTTGGGGAGGACGTCTGGGAAGAGGATGCTACATTGCTCTTAAATTACATTATTATATTCATTGTGATCACATGGATGGGACTGTTGCGTTCACAGAATCCCTCTGTATAAAGGATGAGGGTGGGGGTGCGTGTGGCAGGTGAGAGGGGAGACAAAGTGGTACACATTAGTGAAGTCTTGGGATATCTGCAGATGCTTTTATTTGGTTAAGCTGGAATTGCCAGGGGGACCCCCCACATGAGAGGCAGAAAGAAGGGCACATGTTTCTTTTCAGTACAGTTGCCTGCCTAACTGTGGACACTGAGGCAGAGTGAAGCAGGAAAGGAGAAAACTAGATACGCATTATACTGAGCGGTTTCCAATCAGAGAACAATTTTCACGGGGGTCAACACTGCCGAGTGAGCAGTGAGCCATTTTAGCCATGTGGAAACAAGATTTTTAGAGCGGGACGGGCAGATGGATCTGTTCTTAGATTGTGCCTTCAGTCACAGGAGGCGTAGAACAAACTGACCTAATAAAAGCTATATAGGAGGGCGCCTGGGTGGCTCTGTCAGTTAAGCGTCTACTTTTGGCTCAGGTCATGATCCAAGGACCCTGGGATGGAGCCCTGGTGGTGGACTTCCTGCTCACGAGGGCAGTCTGCTTCTCCCTCTGCCCCTCCTCCCTATCTCATGCTCACTCACTTGATCTCAAATAAATAAATAAAATCTTAAAAAAAAAAAAAAGGGCTATAGGAGATTACATAGCATTATGAGTGTAAGTCATGCCACTGAATAGTACACTTAAACATGGTTTAAATGGCAAATTTTTATGTTACCTGTATTTTTAAAATTAAATTAATTTAAAAATGTAAAACATTTAATAACATAATGTATCAAAAGCCATCGGATTGTGCACATAGGGTAAATGGCATGCTATGTGAACTGGATACCAATAAAGCTCCTTAAAAAATAACTACAGAGGGGCTGGGTGACTCAGTCATTAATCGTCTTCCTTCAGCTCAGGTCATGATCCTACGGTCCTGGGATCGAGTCCTGCATCGGGCTCCCTACTCCAGGAAGCCAGCTGCTCTGTCTCACATTCCTCTTATTTGTGTTCCCTCCCTCTTATTTGTGTTCCCTCCCTCGCTGTCTCTCTCTCTCTCTCTCTCTGTCAAATAAATAAATAAATAATCTTAAGGGAAAAGAAAAAAGCTACCGAGAGCATTTTATTCCTACAGTTACGAGTTAGTTTTCTTTTAATTTTCTAGAGGGTTTGTCACCTAGGCTACTCATTAAACACCAGGACTTGGATGTAACAGGAGCCGCATAAATCGCAAGGTTGTAGGTGGTTACGGGAACACAGATAAGACACTTGATTTCTAGTATTTTGGGCAGTGTAATCAGTTGAAGGAGAAAAGTAACTGACTGAAATACAGGGCTTATGTGTTTCTGATGAGGCTCTCATTTTTTTTATTCCTCACTAGCCAAGTACTGTGTGTTGCTCTGTGCCCAGCCTGACAAAGCTATGCTTGTAAAAAGTCCCATCAATACAGGATCTGACAGGATCAGACAATAGACTTTGGCTAATTAATATTTAATGGGCCTATGGATTTTTTCTCAGCAGCTGGAGTGCTAAATAATAGTCAATTAGCAAATGTGTTAATTAACTCTAATTACATAGCACATGAGCTTCTCCAAGGATTTTTCCTTTACGGATTTACACATGAATGTCCCACCACTCTTCTTGAACACACCAGGCAGCTAATTAATTGATAAGTAATAATTCTTGCTTCTCTCTAAAACATGTATTTAAAAATAAAACCTAGTTTAATGCTCGATGACTTTTAAAAGGGACATTTAAGGGTGTAAGATGAATCTGATGTCTGCTTTTTAAATAGGCTTCTCCTAATCACTAGGAAGTTTTTCATTCGTGGGTGAATGAGGAAGAGGGAAAAAGCACTTTGAGTTTTGTGTATGGGTACATGCGGTGTGCGTGAGAAAAAGAGAGAAAGGAAGAAAGATGAAGGGCAGAGAGGGAGGAAGGAAGAAAGAGAAGGAGCGAGGGAGTTAGGTAGAAAAGAAGGAATAAAAGGAGAAAGAGAGGGGTAATAAGCAAGGAGGGGGTGGGGAAGAGAAGAAAGAGAGAAGGGAGGGAGGGGAGAAAGGAAGAAGGAAGAAAAGCTGACAAATGTAAAGGAGGCTGGTCCTTTGTGAGGAGTCAGGATATGCTGTGTTTGACTTGCACTATGCAGAGTGATGAACTCCCGGAGAAAGGGGAATCAATATGTACCATGCAATTAACAGTAATCTTCTGAGCTTCGCGTGCCAGTTCAAGAAAGGCTTCTGAACATTGTATGGTGTCTGCCACTGGGGACGGAGAAGGCTCTGAGGAGAGGAATTAGCATAGCAGCTTTGCACAAGGTCTGGCATGAGTTGAGAGATCAAAGGCGGGGTGGGGGTGGGGGTGGATGGCAGCAGCCTGCTGTACGGGAGCCAGGGGACACCATTTCCGTGCTGGGCTGTTTAGGTGCTGGAGGAAGTGGCTTCTGCTCGAGGCGTGTGGAGGGAAAGCCTCGCAGGGGACTCTGAGGGAGCAAAGTTGTTTTTTTTTTCCAAACAAGAAAGTAGTCATAGACTCCAGTTCAAATGCACTACTCATTGGAAGAAGTCTGTATCACCAAGCCTACCTTAACTCTCAGTTCGCTGCTGTGAGCCTCCGTTAAGAGCCTTAAATGTTGGTTAGCTAAAAAGAATATTTAGGGGAAAAAAACATGTTGAAATTGGTCCTTCAGGTTGGACTTGTTTGGTCACTTGAGTAAGGCTCAGAAGGGTGAGCCTTAGAGTGAGCTTGGAGCAAGTATGCCCTCCCTTCTCACTCTCTCTCTCTTGGCATCAATCACTAAGTTCCCGTTCAGGACTCTAAAGGAACAGAGAAAAACGTGGTCTTGTGGAAGTGCACCCAGGAAAAAGCCAAGCTTTATTCCGTCTTTCCTGTGCTGAGAAACAATGATGTTCATCCTTTTCATGGTTTACAGGCGGCGGCAGCTTAGAAGAATGTGAATCTGTTCTTGGCAGTTAGCAACACTGAGTACCTAGCAAGCAGTATATTTGGTTCTCATGGTCCAGGACTCTCTCTCCCGTGTTTCTTTTTGTTTTGGGGACCTGGCCAAGAGCCGTGTTCAGGGAGGGTCTCTTGGGAGGCCTTGAGGCTGTGGAGGGTGGTGGTGCTGAGGACGGATCTGGAAACTTGCCTGGGGAAGTCAGGCAGCATGAAAAATGCAGGTCTGGTGACCTGTGGGTCAGTGCTCCACCGTCAGAAGCCGTGGGGCTCTGTATCAGACAACTCACTGCCTGCCTCTCATCCCTTCGGCCTTCCTCTTCATTCCAACCTTGCTGCGCTCCTGGTCGCACTGGGTGTGACTTGGGGGCTCCCGGCCTCAGCCTTGTTACTGGTTAGCTCACATTCCGTTCTGGGCTTCTCTTACTTCGTGGGGCTTCCCTGGGGCCCAGGTAGCCTGCACAAGCCTGGGAGTGCATGGCAGTTTACAGTCCTTGGACACCTGCTTCTGTATTTGGGACTCTGGGTTGGAGGCTTGGCCTTCCCCAGTGATTTTACCAGCCTGGCACTTGGCCCTTGCCCAGGTGTTCCCATCTTCCCAGCTTCACCTCCCTGGGCCCGCAGTTCCCATCCCTAGGATCACGGCCTGCACTCAAGCTCTTGTCTCAGGCTGGAGGAACCTGGGCTAGGACAGTTCATTCTAGAAATCAAGTTGAAGCCATAACTGAAAACACAGGAGTGAGGGGTCGGCGAACATGGACTCCAGACCACAAGAAAACCACAGGGAGATAGAAACCTGCCGAGAGTGCATAATGTGCAGCCAGTACCCAGGGCCGGAGGAAATGAAGGAATGTAGACTTCTAAGGTGGTCTCTTAGGGTCCTTTCAGTCTCTGAGCTAGAGACTTTGCAGCGACTGTGTCTGTGGGAACAAAGCCTGTGGCAGGAAAATTCCACAGAGACATTATTTAGTTTCTCTACCTGGCAGAGTCTTCCCACTGCCAAAGAAAAGGGAAATACAGTGTTTACTCAATGTAGTTTCGACGTGAGTGGGATAAATGCTTGGGGCACAGGAGAGGAAACTTAAAAATGAGAGAACACTTTTGCTTTTCTTCTCAATTTTTTTCCCCTGCACAAGTATAAATCCTACTCTAGTGGCATTGCAAGGAGGCTGTAGCTGTTACTTCGGTCAGCAAATGACTACAGAGTCCTGAATTAGGTCTCTGCTTCTGCTCTCACAGATCACCACAGACTTAGTGGATGAAAACAACACAAGTTGATTCTCTTATAGTTCTGTGGGTCAGGAGTCTGGCACAGGTCTTACTTGGCCAAAATCAAGGTTTTGGCAGAGCTGTGTTGCTTTCTGAAAGCTCTAGGGGAGAACTGTTTTCTTGTCCTTTCCAGTTTTTAGGGGTGTCCTGTGTTTCTTAATTAGGGGGCTCGCTCTTGTATCTTCAAAGTCAGTACTGACAGGCTGAGTCCTCCTCATAGCGCATTCTTCTGGCCTTTTCTGCCCATCTCTTCCATTTTTAAGGATCCTTGTAATTACATTGGGCCCATCAGGGTAACTGAGGATACTCTTCCTATCCGAAGATCTACCGATTAGCAACCTTTCTTCCCATATTCACGGGTTGTGGGGATTAGGATGTAGACATTTTTGGGGTGGCCATTATTCATAGGTCCTTTCTGCAGTCTAACTTACAGACTGAAATTTCCTCTAGCCAGAAAGTCCCTAACCTGGCGTTGACAGGATCTGACTCCTTCTCCTTCAAGTTTCAAATCCAATATCTTCCATGTAAATCTTCTCTTCTTCCAAACATAGAGAAATAATACTTTCCTCTATATTGCTTCTACAATATTTTATATATGTCTTTAAAATAGCACTTGGACACATACACGACAGTTAATACACTATAAATTGTTCTCTCCTTTTTTAATACACTTGCAGACTAAGAGAAGCGAATTGTCATATTATGTTTGTATCCCTTGGGTGAAGAAATGGAGGATGGTCAACATCCACAACTATTCCTTGAGCTGAGTGATAGTGGAGATTCAAGGAAAGACCTTATAATGAATGTGTCATATTAACACTTGCTAGCACGGGGTACTAGATGATGAACCAGAGCTCAACAACAGACCACAGAGAAAATGAAATAGAGAAGTTTGTTACTCATAGGTCCTGGAGGAAGTCCCCAGCACTCCTTGAGGGGCCATATGGGGAGGTCAAGGTGGGGTACAGCCAGAGAAATTGATAAGACCTGGGGCACATGCCTTTATTAGGGTTTGTGGCTGGAGTGCTTTGGGATTCCTGGGTGAAAGCTACATAGTTCAAACTAAAAGATCAGGGCTTAGTAAGACCCATGTGGATCTTACATAAGGTGTGAATGAGGAGAAGGTGCTGGGGGTTTGGGGAGACTGGTGATCACAAGGGCTATTAAATGAATGTGGAGGAGGGAATTAGGATGAGGAAAGGTACCTAAAACACAGTTCTGTTTGTATTACCCTGCACCAGAAGGTCATCCTCTGGTTCTCTCAAGGTTGTAACCTCCAGGCTGAAATAGAGAAGAAGGCACACAAACTGTCTGGCATGGGGAAAGGAAACTAAAACGCACCTCAGCAAACCCCCATTGTATCCTTCAGGCACTACCAAAGAGAACTCTGGGTGTGGTGTCGTAACTTAGCAGGAGCAAAATATCCAAATCTAGAGTGAGCTGTACAACGGCCAAATGCCTAATGTAGTCTCCAAAGTCATTACTAAAAATAATTAAATGGATTATTGGTCTAGGGGATTTCAAAAGAGAGAGGAAGATGCATGCCAGAACCATCCATACATTTCCCAGAGGAAGGACAAAAAACTATGAATAAAATTAGGGCCACGCTACCATAGGTGATCAAGCAATTAGCATACATGAAAAGAACACAATTATGAGCCACAATGAGGCAACACCACTATTTATTTTCCACAATTGATTTCTTAGATTCCACATTTCAATAATACTGATAGGTACTTTCATTATAAAATAGGAGAAGTGTAAAACTCCCTTCTGAATTAAATTGTTAAAGGAAATCATCATCTTGTTCACGAGCAGCTACTATGCTGATAGTTTTTAAACATCATGGGGAAACAACATTATTTTTCACTGTTGGTGGTTTACAGGTTTCAGGACAATGGGTGAGGTGTCGGTATGAATCAATAAAATCAGAATAATAGATAATAAAATAATAATAAAATAAATAAAATTATTTTCTGACAATTCAGCAAGGTACTGGGGGAAGATATTCGGCTTTCCTCTGTGGGACCTAAGTAAATTGTTCAGTGTCTCTGGTCTTTAGTCAAGAAAAGTGATAATAATAAACATCTTCTGAGTATACAATATTTGTCAGCAATAGTCCAAACATTTTATACATGTTAACTCATTACATCCTTACAACCAGAATGGATTATAACAATGGATTTTTTTTCCCCACCAAAATGGATGAATTAGCATTTTTCAGGCAACTGATCTTGATTGTGTGGATTTGTGTATATATAGTGGGTGGTGGTTGTTGGGGAGGTAGGTGGTTGGTTTCTGATTGGGGAAACTCTTCCCCAGTAATTTCAGAAAGTTTTTTGGCATATGGAGAAGATTTATATAAAAACCCTTGAGTCTGTGCTATTATGTAAATAATTCGAAGGACCTATTTGGAATGTGCTTGTCCACTGACATTTTTAAAAACACTAGTCATTCTGAATCTGTTATAGCAACTAATACAATATCCACTAAAACATTTTTGCTTAAACTTTTTCTAGGTAAATGTGTCTCAGAATTTCCCTGATTGTAGTTTGCATAAATGTCACCTAGAAATAGGTAAAAAAATGATGATTCTGGATCACCCCTGTCTTTCTCCCAGTTCTGTATCAGGGAACATAAGCAAAGGATCCTTGGAAATGTCAGTTTTTTTTTGGAAGATTTTATTTATTTATTTGACAGATAGAGAGAAATCACAAGTAGGCAGAGAGGCAGGCAGAGAGAGGGGGGAAGCAGGCTCCCCGCCAAGCAGAGAGCCCGATGTGGGACTCGATCCCAGGACCCTGAGATCATGACCTGAGCCGAAGGCAGAGGCTTAATCCACTGAGCCACCCAGGTGCCTGGAAATGTCATTCTTAATAAGTATACCTAGGTGATTGTTTCAAGAGGACCATGGGTGAAACTGAGAGGTGTTCATTCAAACGTTTTATTTAATTGTTTGGTCCAAGCAGTCTGGTCAGGTTTATGTAAATGGCCCAGGGGTGTTCATCTTGGAGAGGAAATGCCAATTCTACTCATAGTTTCCTTTTAAAATAAACATTTCCATAGTGGCAATAATAATAATAATTAACATATATCTTGTTTTTATTGTGCATCAGGCATTCAACTTTACTCATTTAATCCTGAGAATAATCCTATTCAGCAGGAGCTATTATCGTGTCCATTTTACAAAGGAGATTACAGGTTGTGAGGTATGTGGAGGGTCATTGAGAGGGATTTCTACTGAAACGGACACAGCAGGGAGTTCTGGGAGTCCTGTGCTCCTTCCCACCCAAAATCTCCCCTCCCTGTCTTTCCTTTCCTCCGTAATACTCTCTCCCTCTCTCTCTTTTTCTCTTTCACTTTCATCTGTAGGGGAGGAAAACGTTTTCCTCAACCTTGTTAGGATCCCTCGTTGGGTCTGAAAATTAAACTGACAAAGGCAGATTATCAGGAGAAAATCATACAAATTTAATGTAAATTTTACGTGACAAGGGAGCCTTCAACACGAAAAGAAGACACAAAGAAACTCTTAGTCCTGAGTCTTTTATGCTAAGTTTGATGAAGTGTGGACAGTTGTAGAGGAATGTGATTGGTTAAGGAGTGTGGGGCAACTGTAGTGAACTGGGGGAGTCTTAGCAGGCCTGTTTGTTGGGATTCTTCTCAGAATCCCTTTGTTTTTGGAGATAAGGATTTTTTTTTTCCTCCAGATAGAGGGTGGACATCTCTCACAAGAAAGTTTTCAGGGAAGAAGGGTGAGGGCGGGGGGAAGGAGTTCAGAGTCACCTTGCTTTGCTGTTTTCTCCAATTCCTTCAGCCTAAAACATTCGATGTGGCCAAGGTACTGTGTTTTGGGGTAGTGTGTCCTGAATTCCATCTCTTCCTTTCTTTCCTTTGTCACCTAGTAATTATTGTTTATTTTACCATTTTCCGGAGTCCATGACTTAAACCTTAAACAAGTGTTTACTGTTCAACTTCAGACTGCCTTCATGAAGACAGAGCAAATTAGCTCCCTAGGGCAGATATGAACTAACTCTCCACCCCATATCTTTTTCTTGCCATCTGTGTTATATCTACAATCATAAATGTCAGAGGTTGGCCCCAACAGACATTGTACAGACGCCAAGGTAAGAGAAGAAAAAAAGAAAAAAAGAAAAAAAGGAATGTACCTTTATTTATATGATAGCCTTAAAAAAGCATTTTAAAAAGAAAGTAGGTATTCCATTTTTTGTCCTTTCATTAGAAGGACCATTGCACAAAAGTACAGCTGTTTTTCTGTGACCTTTAAAAGTTGACCATTTTGCATTAGAGTAATTTTTGGAGCATGATTAAATAAATTATAGACAGTAAATTATCAATCAGTAATATGACTTTTTTTTTTTTTAGAAAGATTAAGACTTATTTATTTTTGAAGAAAGAGAGAAAGAGCATGTGAGGAGGGGGGATGGCAGAGGGAGAGAGAAAGAATCCTCAAGCAGACTCCCCACCAGGTGTGGAGCCCAATATGGGGCTCTATCCTGGGAACCTGAGCTCATGACCTGAACTGAAATCCAGAGCTGACTGCTTAACTAACTGAGCCACCCAGGTCTCCTGTAAGATGACTTTTTTTTTTTAAAATATATATTTTTTATTTGACAGACAGAGATCACAAGTAGGCAGAAAGGCAGGCATAGAGAGATGGGGAAGCAGGCTCTCTGCTGAGCAGAGACACCGATGCGGGGCTCGATCCCAGGACCCTGGGACCATGACCTGAGCCGAAGGCAGAGGCTTTAACCCACTGAGCCACCCAGGTGCCCCGTAAGATGACTTTTTAAAAAGAATTTTTACATAAGAAATAATCCTTCTACCTTAAGTGGGAAAAAAAAAAAAAAAAAAAAAGGAAATGTGGCAGAGTAAAAATTTGAAAGCAAATACACGAAAAGGTTTACTGTGATTTTCTTGGAGTTGGGATTGGAAGGTATTTTTATTTTATTTTATTTTATTTTTGTTCTCTGTATTTTCCTGTTTTTCCCAATATTTAGGTACTGTTTTTTTAGTCACCCCAAATTATTATTTTTCCATTGGTATAGTTTTATGTTGATAGAGTGAGATGCATACTACTTTAACTGCAAAGCATTCTTTTCGAATAAAAAAGTGTATATTGAACTTTCTGGCTAATCAAACTGGGGTGAAGATTGGTAAATTAGAAAATAGAATGAGAACACAATGGATGGGAAGAGAGATGGGATGGGGTGGTGGAGAGGCAGGAACTAAAGAATTCCTCATAGATCATGTGCTTCCTAAAACTAAGAATTGTATGTTCTGCCTTACTCACTACTGCCTTGCTGATAGCTAGCGCAGGTGCTCAATAAATGTTTGTGACTCAAGTAAATGTGGAATCACATGGCAGCGTTGATCATTTATGTAGGCTGCCAGCATTTCCATTTCATGGTAGGGCAAGTCATTTTTCATATTACTATTTCTCTTGGGAATTTTAAAAACCAAAGATATCTGTAGAATTCTGGCTGACTTAACTATGGTACATTATTTTTGGTTACTCAGTAAAACTTCAAGTCCGATTTTCCCTACCTCTTGCCATATTTCCTGAGCGTCTTCCTCAGACCTCAGATAGTGGGGTCACAGATAAAGAAACACAGTGTTAACCATAGTCTAGACCAAATAATTAGAGGGAGATCTGCCATGCATAATGCATTTAAGTGATTTTTTGCTCATTGACAGTTTGACCTATCTGTATAAGTTAAGCACACATCACTTTAGTAAACAATTCACTTTGGGAGTTTCAGAAGGAAAACAAATTGCATTATTTCTAATGTAAACAGAATGCAGCAGATAGAAAACCAATAAATCACACCCATATAATTACAGCTGATGCAGAACACAAATTCAAGTCAGCCCGCAGCCTTGTCCTTTCCCTAGAAAGGAAGATTCAGATTGGTGATGGGCAATGAGTGGTGTTGCTCCAAGCCATTAGAAGGTTGAAGTGACATAGTCAATTTCATTGTCTTCCTAGCTAAGGACAGGCCTAATTGCTTAAGCATATCAAGATGTGTCAGAATTCCTAATTGATTTCCTACTCATTAAAGCCATTATGCTTTTTCAAAGCCAGGTTGTTGGCTGTGCATACTTGAGTGCTGATGACTAGGAGAACCCACTTCAGAATCTATAGATAAATCAGGAATCTACATCAGCATTGATATAAACAAGATTAAACGAATTGTAGGAAGCAGAATATAAAGCCAGTACAAGTCACTTAGGTATATCTTATAGGATGGTATTCGTCGCAGATTATATGTGACAATCAACTATCTTATAAATTCTCATAAAAACTTTTCAAAAAATTAAGCAGTACCTTTGAATACGGCTAAATTAATGGGCCTTCTCTCTTACTGCCAGATTTTGTTGCTGTTTAATCTCAAACAGAATGTCTTTCTTTACATTTCTGGATAGATTTTATGCACACACATACAAACTTTAAATCTCTCAATTAATTTTGAAAATAAAAACTTTAAATGGGTCTAAGTATTATACAAGAATATGCTCATTGGGGGGAGGGGGGTTGGGAGAAGGGGGGTGGGGTTATGGACATTGGGGAGGGTATGTGCTTTGGTGAGTGCTGTGAAGTGTGTAAACCTGATTCACAGACCTGTACCCCTGGGGATAAAAATATATGTTTATAAAAAATAAAAAAATTTTAAAAAAGACGTGAAAAAAAAAGAAGAAAAAGAAGAATATGCTCATTGATTAAACAGGATGATTTAAATAAACATGTCTTTTTATATACTACATGACTTTCTTCAAAAAAGACAAACTTTGTTTAGAAAATATACAAATAGGGCGCCTGGGTGGCTCAGTGGGTTAAGCTGCTGCCTTCAGCTCAGGTCATGATCCCAGGGACCTGGGATCGAGTCCCGCATCGGGCTCTCTGCTCAGCAGGGAGCCTGCTTCCCTCTCTCTCTCTGCCTGCCTCTCTGCCTACTTGTGATCTCTGTCTGTCAAATAAATAAATAAAATCTTAAAAAAAAAAAAAAGAAAATATACAAATAATATAAAAGCAGAAGCACAAAATTTATTTTGGTCTGGAACTTTAGACATGTTTTCCCTTCACTTACTTCTTTCTTTTGCCTAGAAAGCTAACAATGCTGTTGAAACAGTAAGTATTGTTCTTTTGATTTTGACTTTTTTTCACTGTATAGTTAATAAACTTGAAAGGCTTCATGACTGGTGATTTCGTTTTATTTTGCTATTGCTGTTCTTTTGTTTCTTCTCTGACCAACTGAACATGGCTCAGATATTTGGCAGCAACATACAATTTGTATATCTTTACCTTTTGTATTCTCAAGAACAATCAGTTGGATTGCCTTTGTAGATTCTCTATAGGGCTATCGATTGAACTAAGACTGAACCTATCTGAATGAACTAGCTTGAAATGATACGGATACTAAACTTTTGAATCTTTCCAGGTTTAGAGAACAAGTATGTATCTTTGATTCTATATGATGGACTTTTTTTTTTAACTTTGCTAAATGTTCATCATCCGACTTAGCGTCTGTCATGAGTTGAGTTTTGTCCCCTCTCCCCCAAGCGAGATGTTGAAATCCCATCCCCCAGTACATCAGAGTGTGACCTTTTTTGGAAATGGGGTTGTTGTCGGTATAGTTAAGGGGCTGTACTGAAGTAGGGTGAGCCCCTAGTCCAGTCTGGCTCCTGTCCTTCTACAAAGATGGCTATGTGATGACGATACCAAGAGAATATATATGACATTGGAGGCCAAAGATTGCCAGCGACTACCAGAAGCTAGGAAAAAGCAAGGAAGGATTTATTCCCTCATGGGTTTCTGAGGGAGCCTGGCCGTGCAGATACCTTGATTTCAGACTTCGAGGCTCCGGAACTGTGAAATGATATATTTCTGTTGTTTTAAGCCACTCAGCTTGTGATATGTTGTTACAGCAGCCCCAAGAAACTAATAGTGTCACCTGGTGCCAGTCGTGCTGTCAGAGACTCTGGGTGTGGGACATTGCCTGGTGACTGCAATGACTGGTCTTCTCAGAGCCGTGTACATATGCAGACCCCTGGGCTCCCCCATGACTAGCAGGCATTTCCCGGGCTGCACACCAGCACGTCAGGCCAGTAAGAGCTGGCAGTGGAGACGGAGCTTTGGCTCGTCCCTGGGCTCAGGATGCTTTCCTGGTTCCTGTTCCATGAGCCGGCACGGCTGGTGGCAGAACCATGGAGGGCACCGGGAGGAGCACACAGTGAACCCTGACTGACAGCAGCAGAAGAGGCTGCCGCAGACATTCCCAGTCTTCAGACAGGACCTTTGCATGCCCCAGCCTGTCCTTTTCCATTCCGCCGCAGTCTCCTTTCTTCCAATAACTACCAGGCTTTGTTCCTCTCCCTGGATACTTTGTGTAGTGAACGTTTCTCCAATGAAGTATTTTTCTCTCTCTCTCATCCCTAGTTCAGGCCTACTCTGCTCCAAAAACAGTTTTTAGGCTCTGTGGTTGCTGCCCAGAGTGTAATGAATGCAAATCCTGGCTGGTCTTACATGTCACCTGTCTGCTTTTCAGCTCCTATGACCTGTTTCAGAAAAACAGACTATAATTATGGCTGTATCTTTGCTACTTTGATTCCCCCCCCTTTTTTTCTCCCCCTCTTTGTTATACCTAAAATCTGTTTTAATTTCTTGTTGCTAACATAGATATATTTTCTGTCTATCTCAGATTCCCTACCTCCCCATTTCTATCGAGGAATATTTGACAACATTGTGTATTTAATAATTTTTTTAAAAGATTATTTATTTGACAGAGAGATCACAAGTAGGCAGAGAGGCAGACAGAGAGAAAGGGGGAAGCAGGCTCCCGCTGAGCAGAGGGCCTGTTGTGGGGCTCTATCCTAGGACCCTGGGATCATGACCTGAGCCAAAAGCAGAAGCTTTAACCCACTGAGCCACCCAGGTGCCCCAACATTGTGTATTTTAGAAGTCATACAACAGGGTGGTTTGTGAGATGATTATCACAGTCAAGTTAACACATCTGCCACCTCACAGAAGTAAACTTCTTTATGTGTGTTGAGAGCACTTCAGATCCCCTCTGTTAGCAAGTTTAAAGTATACAATAAAGTATTATCAACTATAGTCATCATGCTGTGCATTAGGTCCCCAAACTTAGTATTTTTTTTTTAATCTATTACTTGACATCCCACATATCCTATTCATGGGGAATTCACAAACTCCCCCAGGAAGCACTATTCCTCCTCTCAGTTGTTTCCCCCTTCAGCTTGAATAATTTAAAGAATGTGGGGCTAACTCAGTCTTCCCTCAAAGGCAAAACTCAGTTCTGCTTCCACACACCAACGAGGACAAATGTTGCCATTGCCTATCTGTGTCCCCAACTGCTGAGGCTGAAAACTCTGGTGCCCTGACTCTTAGTCACACACAGCCAGCCCTGGATAACCGTCCCAATGGCAGTGTAAATCCTGTATTGATAACCAGTAACAATCAATTCATATTCTGGGATTGATTATAAATATTCCTTGACTTATTTTTAAAATATGCCACAGATTATCTCTGTCTTTTCTTTATAACCTGTTCAAAGGTTCTTCTTTCATTTCTTTCTTCCTTCCTTTCTTTCTTTCAAGATTTTATTCATTTATTTGAGAGAGCTAATGAGTGCACAAGCAGGGGGAATGGCAGAGGGAGAAGAGAGAAGCAGACTCCCCACTTAGAAGAAAGCCCAATGTAGGACTCGATCCTAGGACCCTGGGATCATGACCTGAGCTGAAGGCAGACCCTTAAATGACTGAGCCACCCACGTGCCCCAAAGTTCCTTTCTTTCAGTCTCTATCATATTATTTCCTTTCCTTTACAACTATGTATTATTGAGTTTGAATTCTTCTGGACACTATAAGCCATGTGGGATGGAAAGATAACTGGTCTAATGGAAGTGGCCTACCCAGATGTCTTAAGGAAGACATTAATGGATAGAAACTCTGATGATTTCTAGTTTGTTATTTCTAATTTTGAAAACAAGTTCCAACTACCGCTATACAACCTTGAGCCATGATGCACTCTTAACTCTAATGATGAGGACAGGACTTGGAGTCGGGTAAGCTCTCTGACCATGTCCCTTCCCCTTGACCACAGTGATTAATTTAGGGCAGCTTTCTGAGCAGAACTGGTTTGTTCACTGAAGTTCAAGACTTTTTTGTTCCACGTTTGAGAAAAGCAAGTCAAGTCCCACATATCTCCTGTATTGATGCCTGGATAATTACAGCCATCCTGGATCAGGAGCAGGACAGAGGATGAGGCAGACACCATGCAAAATGGAACCCAGGGATCGGAGAGACACTGGGCTCTTTGTGACATTGCTGGCTTGCTGGATCAACTCTTGCTGGAAACCCAAAGTGTGGAGTTTCCAATTACTTGAGGGAATATATTCTTATATTGTTAAAAGTAGTTTGAGTTGGGAATTTTTAAAAAGCTTTTTTAGTTATTTATTTAAGCGAAAGAGAGAGCAAGAGTGAGAGAAAGAGCACAAACTGAGGGGAGGGGGATGGGCGAGCAGAGGGAGAAGGAGAAGCAGACTCATCACTGACACAGAACTTAAACCCAGGACTCTGGGATTGCAACCCAAGCTGAAGGCAGATGCTTAACTGACTGAGCCACCCAAGCACCCTGGGAATTTTTTTTTCCTTTTGTAAGTAAAATAATTCTAATTGATATAGCTATTTAAAAAACCATTTTCTATTTCTCAGCTGTTTGATTAGTTGCTACTCACTTGGGTAAGGACTCTTAAACATACATTTACATTCTGGTAACAAACCTTTCCCACAGTTGAATGTCTACCCATGAAATTTTGTCTAAAGTTTTTATTAGAAACAAGTAACAACTGAGGAAAAAAGAAGACCTCAGATAAAACTTTCATTTCTATCAGGGAAGAGAGATCAGAGAAATGATTTGGCAGTTAGCTTTTGAGTACTTCAGGTTTAAACTCACAACTGTTGACTCTCTTGGCTCCCGCCACACACACAGTTAACAGTATTCCACTATTAGGAAGTTACAGGAAGGAGATGGTGCAGAATTAACCTGGGGGTAACCATTTATGGCTTACACAATCAAGAAAAACATAAAAATCAATGTTACTTGATTCCTGGTGTGGAGAGCTGAGGGACTCAGTTAAGAGGTGAGTTAAAGGAATGTTAAACTCTCGCTTTCTGAATCGAGTTTTGAAAGCCCCAGAGTTGTGGTTCTGATTCCTTGTCAGGAACAGAACCCCTCTCTGTTCTTCCTCGGTACAGAAAAAAAGCCAGTCTTGGGATTAATAAAATGAATACATTACTGGTCTTCCAGGTTCTGTGGCACCAGGGAGAGACCAGGGTTGCTGGTTGGCCCCACAACAATGGCTGACTATGGCCTTATGGTGACAGGTGGATGACATCACAGAGGAAAGGTCTTCCCATGGGGCCCAGTTATTTTCTTACCTAGCGTAGCTTTCGCAACCAGTATCACATGAAAACTTACATTCCAAAGACTCCTTCAAAACCATTCCTGGCTCCAAATGACTCCATTCCACTGGGACTCATTTTCCATCATTGTCTCTTTTTCATCCCTTTCAGGTTATGTAAATAAGATTGGAGGGACAAATTATAACCTTTTTCTTTCTGTTTGACCTCCAGTTTGCTGCCATCTCTTCTTTTGTCCTTTCTTCTTCCCATCAAGCAAGTGCTTCTAAAATTTACTAGCAATGTGCCTGCTGAAGCACTTTGCACAGTATCTGCCAGTGCAATAATGATGTTAAAGAGCACAGCTCAGGGACTAAAACAGAGCAGGTACACAATAAATGTTAGCAGCGCAAACATCAGTATTATTATTACTGTTAGTTTTATAATGGCTTTTCATACATTTCAAATGTCACTTCAGGGATAAAAATATCCATATCTAGACAATATCTGGTTTTTATTGTATTCATAGAACATTATTTTTTACTTGTGAGACCTATTCTAAATAAAGGCATGCTTCATCTAAAGCAGATTCATTGTGACATACATAATAAGATTTACGTGATTTTGGTAGATATCTTTTAAAAGGCTGATTTTCTTTTTGAAATTTAAATATGATTTAATGACTTTTTCTTTTTTTAAACAAAGTCATCAATTGTATTACGTGGAGTTCACCTATGTGGGCCTCATGACAGCCCCACCAAAAAAAAAAAAAAAAAAAAGTTTAATATGAGCTAGTGTCCTCAGCAGGCTTTCTGGGCTCTGCAGATGTGACCTGACACAAAGCAATTCTACCGTGGTTTTATCCACTAGGATTTGTTTTCATTGTTATGCGAGTCTAATTTTTCATTCAGACAATGAAATTTGTTTCCCATGCAAATTTCTTGGCTATCCATCCTTTGTTCCATTTTTCAAGTTCCATAATGTAGTCACATTATTTTCACTTGCTTCTACTTGTTTGGGTTTGTATGTTTAAGTTAAAAAGAAACAAAAACAAACCTGTATTTCCTGATCCCTCTAATAAAATTCTGCTTCAAGTATTTATTTACAATTACATCTGTTGTGATAGTTTTTGAGTGATTTCTTTCCACTTTTATTTTTAAAGTAGAAGAGAAATTTATTGAAATTCTCAAAATTATCTGGCATCAGTCAGATGCTGCACCTCAGCAATAGCCAGGACTGGCCTCATTAGCGTCTATCTTCTCATTTGCTATAATTGGTGATTGATGAAGAAGGTTTCTAATTATAGGCATGACAGCGGTCCAGCCAGACTAGATGATGCCTAAGTCTGAGTGAGCATTTCCTTCTCTGGCTCTCATTCCTCGGCTCAAAAATGATAAAATAATTTGCCATGGTGTTCAGTTGCTAGACTCTTCAGAGACTCTTAACTTCTTTTCCTCCTACCCTTTAAAACACCATCACGTGTGAGTGTTCATACCCATAAACCGGGTACCAAAATAGGTGGTTTGTTTACTCAATAGTTAAATCAACCATTATGAAATGCCAAACAATTAAAGTAAAATTTTTAGGTAGAATAGATCAAACAATTTATTTAAAGGTCTGATCTGGTTTCAGTGATAAATATATACCTATACATAGACATATAAAGAGTATTTCGTATAAAAATAATAATGGACTAAATTTTATAGAAATCAATTTCAGTAATGTGGCATCATGAGCCAAGTTTTACATAAATAAAGCGGAGAATGGGGTTTAGCCTTTGGGTAGGAAAAGTGATTATATATTAGAAATAAGAATTTTGGGAATGATTAATATAATTTTTCTTATGTTAGTAAAGCTGTTGTAATGAGAAAGACATCAAAGTTAGGACAACCATCTAGTTAAAACTGAATTACAATAACAGACTACTTTTGTGAATAGTTTGGCAAAGCTCACTGGAATCATTGGAGAAAGGTTATGAGAAAACGTGCTGCAGATGGATGCCTAAGTGATACTTATTGTTAAAATAAAACTAATATTGTTATATTTGGAAAAACATAGGAAACTTATGGGGTGTGAAGGCTCTTATGTAATCAGTGAAAATATAGGAAACATTCACTTAAATAACCCATTTCAGTTATGTTTTGTTGTAAGACAGAGTGAATTAGGCCAAATCAGTGAGGAACTAGGAAACTTCTAATAATATTGTTTTCATTAACCACTGAAGTAATGGGTAATACAAACAAGGAAAATAAATACTGTTTTAATCAGAACAATTTATTTAGTACATAGTAAATGTACAGGTTATGAGTTTATTTGGGAGAAGCCATGTGGTGTATTTATAATTTGAGCTAAGCCTTAACATTAGAACTCATCCATCAAGTGCCAAGGGCACTTAATAAGTGATATAATAAATCATCGTTTCTTCTCTGCTTCATATGTGTAAGACTTTGGAGTATGGATTGTATCAATGCAAGGAACTGTAAGCCATCACTCCTTTCATCCTTGGGTCTAGTTATAGAGATAGGCATTCACATAAGCAGTGAGTAAATGGCAATGGCAACGAGGGTCATCAAAATGTTGAGGATGGGGGCGTCTGAGTGGCTCAGTGGTTTCAGCCTCTGCCTTTGGCTTGGGTCATGACCCCAGGGTCCTGGGATCGAGCCCCACATCAGGCTCTCTGCTTGGCGGGGAGCCTGCTTCCCTCTCTCTCTCTCTCTGCCTACTGCTCTTCCTACTTGTGATCTCTCTGTCTGTCAAATAAATAAATAAAATCTTTAAAAAAAATGTTGAGGACGTGTGTATAATTTTTCAGCTCAGCTGGTCAGAGAAAGCATCTTAGAAGTTGGCCTTGGATTGGGTCAAAAAAGATAATAGAATAGGAACAGACTTGAAAAAGAAAAGAAAAGATGAACTTAAGACCACAAGACAGGGATGAGGAAGATTAAAAAAATGGGGGGTGCCTGGGTGGCTCAGTCAGTTAAGCACCAAATCTTGGTTTCAGGTCATGATTTCAGGGTCATGATTTCGAGCTCTGTGTCAGGCTTTGCACTCAGCACAGAGTCTTCTTGGGAATCTTTCCTTCTTTCTCTCCCTCCCCTCTGCCCCATCCCCCAGCTTGCTCTCTCGATCTCTCTCTCTAAAGTAAAATCTTAGAAACACACACACAGAAAATGTCAGGCATATTTTGGTACTAATTTTGGCTTCCTGCCAGTTTTCTATTCAGGGATAAAGAAATGATACAGAATAAAGATTGAGACCAGATTCTGGGGGAGGGGGCTGGTTGTAGATAGAAGAGGTTATAGATAGAGTAGGGTAGCATTAATCCTCAAAACTGTCCCCAAAAGCACCTTTTCATCTTATCCCTTTGTGTTTCTACCATCTATACCCTTAAGTCTTTGCCCTCTCCATAGTCTTGTCCACCCTGTGCAGAGCTCCACGCTTCCCACTTCTTGTTCTATGTCTCTTTATACTTTAAACCTAGTAGTTGGATTTCATTTTGCTGCACATTTTCTGGAGCAAGCCCAAAAGAAAAGAAAACTTGAGACAAATTTTTACCAAGAAGAGTTTTCTGGGACCAGAACCTAAACTTATGCATCAAAGGTATTAGTGGAGAAACAGTAAGAAGAGATTTTGCCATATCTCCTCTTGTGTCCCAAACCATCTGTTTTTAACTTGAAGTCCCTGAGGTTTTTTTCCCTACAAGGTGACATATGGCTTAACCAATAAACTGAGTTTCAATCCCCTACTCCCAATATCCTCCATGAAGTCATTATTTATTGCAAACTTACTGAGCGTCTATACTATGTTGGGCACCATGGCATGGAATGCCGGGAAGAAGACAAAGCAAACTCCTATATAGATTTCAGTTTGAGAAACTGAATATACAACGGATGGTGGCCAAGTCATATATAAAAATAGAATGCTGACCTGTCCAGGGAAGCAACCCCCCATCTGCAAGAGACAACCCAGAAAGCCAGCCTGCTGTACATTAGACTTACAGTAAGCCTGATTGCAATCTCTAATAATCCAAGAAGCTAAACAACAACTTTTGTAACAAATTGAAAAATGGTCAAGACTTTACTAATAACTGACAGTTTCCCTGAATTTTGTTCCCACTTAGGACCAGTCCAGAGAAAGCCAAATATGCACCCCTAACCAATAACATGGGATGCCCTCCTTCTAGTTGGTCCCCTGTAACTCCCCCAAGCCAATAGCCTTTAATCAGGGAGTACTTGCAGCCTTCCTTTTTTTTTTTTTTTTTCCATCAGACAGCTCTTCCACTCCCGTGCATACCCTTGAGTCTCTGCCAAAACACAAGTGATGGTGGCTGATTCCCTTGCTATAGTAAGCTCTGAATAATAACCTCTGCCTTTCTCATTTACTTGGTCGTGGTTTATTTCTACACTTTAATGCAAAAGAGTTGCTTTTGGCAGTTCAGACACTGAACTGGTGAGTTGCTTATCTGGAAAAAGTAGAATGCTCTAGAAACACTAGTATTCTCTCACCCAAATCTGGAGAGGTCTGGTCCAGACTCTCAGCTAAGGAAGCTATAGGTAACTTGGTTATTGCATGAGTGACACCCTATAAGGTGCAAAGCACGAAAACAACATTATCATTTTAACTGCATTGCCCTTGAACCAGTTGTACTATGGCAAACAAAACAAAACAAAATAAAACAAAATCCATAGGATTAAAGCAGGGGATGGGAATGACTTGACCAGGGTTGTTTTAAGTTGCCATGGGAACCTTCTAGCCACATAAAATAGCCACAGAGGCAATGCTATGGTGATACTTTAGAGGACTCTAGGGAGAAGACTACATCCTTACCTGTCTGTGGTCTTGCTGGTTCCTACACCAGAACTGGTTCTGCTGTGGCAAAGGTGGAGAAGCTAGTATTTTATGTTACCTTGCATTCAGGCCTTTGGCAGCAAAGGCCTTAAACCAGGGATTAGCAGACTTTTTCTGTAAAGGACCAAGTAGTAAATATTTTAAGGCATTTCATTACAATATTCAACACCACCACTGTGGCTTGAAAGCAGATATAAGCATGGGGCAAGTTGTGCAAATAAGTGTGTGAATATGCAAATTAATGTGCTTGTACTGCAATAAATCTGATATGTCGTTTGCATATATCTTCTCCCATTCTGTCAGTTGTCTTTTGGTTTTGTTAACTATTTCCTTTGCTGTGCAAAAGCTTTTGATCTTGATGAAATCCCAATAGTTCATTTTTGCCCTTGTTTCTGTTGTCTTTGGCATTGTTCCTAGGAAGAAGTTGCTCTGGTTGAGGTCAAAGAGGTTGCTGCCTGTGTTCTCCTCAAGGATTTTGATGGATTCCTTTCTCACATTGAGGTCCTTCATCCATTTTGAGTCTATTTTCGTGTGTGGTATAAGGAAATAGTCCAATTTCATTTTTCTGCATGTGGCTGTCCAATTGTCCCAGCATCATTTATTGAAGAGGCTGTCTTTTTTCCAATGGATATTCCTTCCTGATTTGTTGAAGATTAGTTGACCATAGAGTTGAGGGTCTATTTCTGGGCTCTCTATTCTGTTGCATTGATCTATGTGTCTGTTTTTGTGCCAGTACCATGCTGTCTCGATGATGACAACTTTGTAATACAGCTTAAAGTCCAGAATTGTGATGCCACCAACTTTGGCGTTCTTTTTCAATATTCCTTTGGCTATTCGAGGTCTTTTCTGGTTCCATATAAATTTTAGCATTATTTGTTCCATTTCTTTGAAAAAAAATGGATGGTACTTTGATAGGAATTGCATTAAATGTGTAGATTGCTTTAGGTAGCATAGACATTTTCACAATATTTGTTCTTCCAATCCAGGAGCATGCAACATTTTTCCATTTCTTTGTGTCTTCCTCAATTTTTTTCATGAGTACTTTATAGTTTTCTGAGTATAGATTCTGTGCCTCTTTGGTTAGGTTTATTCCTAGGTATCTTATGGTTTGGGGTGCAATTGTAAATGGGATTGACTCCTTAATTTCTCTTTCTTCTGTCTTGTTGTTGGGGTAGAGGAATGCAACTGATTTCTGTGCATTGATTTTATATCCTGACACTTTACTGAATTCCTGTACAAGTTCTAGCAGTTTTGGAGTGGAGTCTTTTGGGTTTTTCACATATAGTATCATATCATCTGCAGAGAGTGATAGTTTGACTTCTTCTTTTTGCTGATTTGGATGCCTTTAATTTCTTTTTGTTGTCTGATTGCTGAGGCTAGGACTTCTAGTACTCTGTTGAATAGCAGTGGTGATAATGGACATCCCTGCCGTGTTCCTGACCTTAGCAGAAAGCTTTCAATTTTTCTCCATTGAGAATGATATTTGTGGTGGGTTTTTCATAGATGGCTTTGATGACATTGAGGTATGTGCCCTCTATCCCTACACTTTGAAGAGTTTTGATCAGGAAGGGATGCTGTACTTTGTCAAGTGCTTTTTCAGCATCTATTGAGAGTATCATATGGCTCTTGTTCTTTCTTTTATTAATGTGTTGTATCACATTGACTGATTTGCAGATGTTGAACCAACCTTGCAGCCCTGGAATAAATCCCACTTGGTCGTGGTGAATAATCCTTTTAATGTACTGTTGAATCCTATTGGCTAGTATTTTGGTGAGAATTTTCGCATCTGTGATCATCAAGGATATTGGTCTATAGCTCTCTTTTTTGATGGGATCCTTGTCTGGTTTTGGGATCAAGGCAATGTTGGCCTCATAAAATGAGTTTGGAAGTTTTCCTTCCATTTCTATTTTTTGGAACAGTTTCAGGAGAATAGGAATTAGTTCTTTAAATGTTTGGTAGAATTTCCCTGAGAAGCCGTCTGGCCCTGGGCTTTTGTTTGTTTGGAGATTTTTGATGACTGTTTCAATCTCCTTACTGGTTATGGGTCTGTTCAGGTTTTCTATTTCTCCCTGGTTCAGTTGTGGTAGTTCATATGTCTCTAGGAGTGCATCCATTTTGTCCAGATTGTCAAATTTGTTGGCATAGGGTTGCTCAAAGTATGTTCTTATATTTGTTTGTATTTCTTTGGTGTTAGTTGTGATCTCTTCTCTTTCATTCATGATTTTATTTATTTGGGTCCTTTCTCTTTTCTTTTTGATAAGTCTGGCCAGGGGTCTATCAATCTTATTAATTTTTTCAAGGAACCAGCTCCTAGTTTCGTTGATTTGTTCTATTGTTTTTTTTGGTTTTTATTTCATTGGTTTCTGCTCTGATCTTTATGATTTCTCTTCTCCTGCTGGGTTTAGGCTTTCTTTGTTGTTCTTTCTCCAGCTCCTTTAGGTGTAGGGTTAGGTTGTGTATTTGAGACCTTTCTTGTTTATTGAGAAAGGCTTGTACCACTATATATTTTCCTCTCAGGTCTGCCTTTGCTGTGCCCCACAGATTTTAAGCCATTGTGTTTTCATTATCATTTGTTTCCATGAATTTTTTCAGTTCTTCTTTAATTTCCTGGTTGACCCATTCATTCTTTAGAAGGATGCTATTTAGTCTCCATGTATTTGGGTTCTTTCCAAATTTCCTCTTAGGATTGAGTTCTAGCTTCAGAGCATTGTGGTCTGAAAATATGCAAGAATGATCCCAATCTTTTGATACCGGTTGAGACCTGATTTATGACCCAGAATGTGATCTATTCTGGAGAATGTTCCATGTGCACTAGAGAAGAATGTGTATTCTGTTGCTTTTGGATGAAATGTTCTGAATATATCTGTGATGTCCATCTGGTCCAATGTGTCATTTAAGGCCTTTACTTCCTTGTTGATATTTTGCTTGGATGATCTGTCCATTTCCATGAGGTGAGTGTTAAAGTCCCCTAGTATTATTGTATTATTGTCAATGTGTTTCTTTGATTTTGTTATTAATTGGTTTATATAGTTGGCTGCTCCCACGTTAAGGATATAGATATTTAAAATGGTTAGGTCTTCTTGTTGGACAGACCCTTTGAGTATGATATAGTGTCTTTCCTAATCTCTTATTATAGTCTTTGGCTTAATATATAATTGATCTGATAGAAGGATTGCCACCCCAGCTTTCTTCTGATGTCCATTAGCATGGTACATTGTTTTCCACTCCCTCACTTTAAATCTGGAAGTGTCTTCGGGTCTAAAATGAGTTTCTTGTAGGCAGCATATTGATTGGTTTTGTTTCTTTATCCATTCTGATACCCTGTGTCTTTTGATTGGGGCATTTAACCCATCAACATTCAGGGCAACTATTGAGAGATATGAATTTAGTGCCATCATATTGCCTGTAAGGTGACTGTTACTGTATATTGTCTCTGTTCCTTTCTTATCTACAACCTTTAGGCTCTCTCTTTGCTTAGAGGACCCCTTTCAATATTTCCTGTAGAGCTGGTTTGGTGTTTGCAAATTCTTTCAGTTTTTGTTTGTTCTGGAAGCTTTTTATCTCTCCTTCTATTTTCAATGATAGCCTAGCTGGATATAGTATTCTTGGCTGCGTGTTTTTCTCGTTTAGTGCTCTGAATATATCATGCCAGTTCTTTATGGCCTGCCAGATCTCTGTGGATAGGTCTGCTGCCAATCTAATATTTTTACCCTTGTATGTTACAGACTTCTTTCCCAGGCTGCTTTCAGGATTTTCTCTTTGTCGCTAAGACTTGTGATTTTGAGGGGCGTTCTTAGCATCTCCTGGATTTTGATGTTTGTTCCCTTTGCCATATTAGGGAAATTCTCTACAATAATTCTCTCCAATATACCTTCTGCTCCCCTCTCTCTTTCTTCTTCTTCTGGAATCACAATTCTAATGTTGTGTCATCTTAAGGTGTCACTTATCTCTCGAATTCTCCCTTCGTGGTCCAGTATTTGTTTGTCTCTTTTGCTCAGCTTCTTTATTCTCTGTCATTTGGTCTTCTATGTCACTGATTCTTTCTTCTTCATTTATCCTAGCAATAAGAGCTTCCATTTTTGATTGCACCTAATTAATAGCTTTTTTTATTTCAACTTGGTTAGATTTTATTTCTCTTTTATTTCTCCAGAAAGGCTTCTATCTCTCCAGAGAGGGTTTTTCTAATATCTTTTATTCCTTTTTCGAGCCTGGCTAGAACCTTGAGAATCATCATTCTGAACTCTAGATCTGACATATTACCAATGTCTGTATTGATTAGGTCCCCAGCCTTCGGTACTGCCTCTTGTTCTTTTTTTTGTGGTGAATTTTTCCACCTTGTCATTTTGTCCAGATAAGATTTGCTTTCTTCTCCTCTGGATTTCCACTGTTCTCCTTGGTGAGTGAAGTTGGTCTCGGCTGGGTTTCTTGTTGAACTTCTGGTGGAGGGGCTTGTTGTAGTGATTCTCAAGTGTCTTTGCCCCAGGCGGAATTGCACCGCCCTTACCAGGGGCCGGGCTGAGTAATCTGCTTGGGTTTGCTTTCGGGAGCTTTTGTTCCCTGAGTGCTTTCCATAGAGTTCTGGAGGACGGGAAAGAAGATGGCGGCCCTCCAGTCTCTGGCCCGGAGGAGCCGAGAGCTGGGGCCCCACTCCTCAGTGCGCCCTCAGAGTAAGGCCCAACCGCCCCCATCTCCCTGGCCTCTGGTCGCGCTTGGAGGAAAGGGCTCATTCACTCACACTTGGAGGAAAGCGCCCAGTCGCTTCTGTCTTCGTGTCCTCTAGCCATGCTTCAAGCTCACCCAGCCGGCGACCGGTTCAAGGTAAGCCCAAGCTGAGAGCTCACTCCTCGGCTCTGTCTCTGTAGGGGGCTTCCCCACTCTAATACCTGCAAGCTCTGCAACACTCAGACACCCCCTGTCCTTCTGTGGCCCTGCGGGACCTGGGGTTACACTGACCCTGCGTGGGCTTCCCCCCAATTTAGCCTCTGGAGCGATGTCCCTCTGTGGAGCAGACTTTTAAAAGTCCTGATTTTGTGCTCTGTTGCTCTGCCGCTTGCTGGGAACTGGCCCGCCCCCTGCAGTCTATCTTCCCGTAACTTTGGATTCACTTTTCTGAAGGTCCTACCTTTCAGAAAGTGATCAATTTTCTGTTTCTAGAATTGTTGCTCTTCTTCTCTTTGATTTCCCGTTGGATTTGTAGGTGTTCGCAATGGTTAGATAAGCTATCTAGCTGATCTCCTGCTACCTGATGTCATCTCAGCCTGCTACTTCTCCGCCATCTTGACTCCTTCCCCCTTAATATACTTTTTACATGTCAGGAAGGCTGTTCTTCTTTTCATTTTTTCCCACAATCATTTAATAATGTAAAATTCATTGTTAATTTGCAGGCCATAGAAAAGCAGTCTGTGAGCCAAATTTAGTCCACAGGCCATTGTTTGAGTATTAGAGGCTTATAACATCAAAAAGCCACTGTGTATATCAGCACAAGAGTGGGAGAGAAGGATGTTTCTAGAAAATGACTCCAGAAATGACCATTAATCCAGGTCAAAGGAAGCATGAAAATATCAGCTGCAGTTCTGGAAATAGAAGGGATCAAGGTATCCAATCCAGTAGCCAGACCAAAGCAGGGATACTGAAATGGAGTTCAGTACAAGAAGGTGATGAACTACTCCTGCAGGAGAGCTGCTATGTCATAGTAGGAAATCAGGATAGGGGGAGTGAGGGCCATGTCTTGGGTGTTGGAAAGGATGTTGTTAGAGCTCTTAGTCATGGGCCACAATCCCAAGTTTGGACCCAGGTTCTGTATAGTAGCTAATCAGAACAAAGAAAAGTCACCTAGCAAGGACTTAGTCTTATCACTGTGTGTCAAATATGCAGAAGCAGTCTCTGGAGGCAGTATTGAGGAGGAGTTAAGATCAGGGGCTCTAGTAGCCTATGTACTAATCTCATCAGCACACTTTCTAGCTTGGTGACCTAGGGCAAGTTGTTGGGGAATAAGGAGTAGTATCCCTCTATCCAATATTGTTGAGGAAGTTATTGGTGTGAAAATTAAAACCATCTACTTACTTAATCACTTACTACATTAGACAGATTTTATTATTCCACTGTTTTCCTCAACATAACTTTACTATCTCAGCCAACTCTTGATTGGAATGTAAAAAATTTTAAGTAACTCTATTATTTATCTCAAGAACTTTCTGAAGGACCAAATAACCCTTCAACAGAAGGCATCAGATGATGCTTATATCCCAGTATACTTAGACTCTTTGCTCTCTTTGCCATGCCCAGTAATTCTAAGCTATGATGTCATGATCTGTACCCTATCCCAGAAAAGTTCTCTGTTTGAAAGACCTACCTTAAATAAAAATTCAGGAATATCCCAACATTGTCTTTCTCTCTCTGAGATACAACTAAGATCCTGTCAATGTAGTATTCTCCCTTACAGCAGTGAGTAAGAAGCTCAGCTTTATCTTATTAATGTATTATTTTGGTGACATTTTTGAGAATCAGCATATAGAAAGCTCTAAGCTTAATGCCGATGTCATCATAAGTATTCATCAGAAGTATGATGTACATAAGTTCATCATAAGTACATCATAATCGAGTCAAGTGTACTGATGCCTTGTAGCATTATTCACAATAGCCAAGAGGTGGTAGCAACATAAATGTTTATTAATGGATGAATGGGTTAACAAACATTATGCATAGTAGTGTATACATATAATGGAATACTATTCAACCTTGAAAAAGAAAGAAAATTTGGCACATGCAACAACATGGATGAACCTTGAAGACATTATGCTACGTGAAATAAGCCAGTCACAAAAAGATAAACATTTGATTCCACTTATGTGAAGTACCTAGAGAAATCAAATTCATAGACAGGAAAGGTAAAATGGTGGTTGCCAGGTGCCAAGGGAGAGGAGAATGGGGAATTACTGCTTAGTGGTTAATTTGGGTTCAGTTTGGGATGATGAAAAATTCCTGATTGATTGATGATGGTGTTGGTTGCACAACAGTGTGAATATATTTAATGTCACTGAATCATACACTTAAAAAGGATTAGGATGATAAATTTTGTGTTACTTATATTTTATCACAAGAAAAAATACATATAGATGTCCTAAAGGACTTGAGACTTTTTCACTGTGGCCTTCACATGTTCTTGTCCCTTACCCCTAACTGTTCCATTCCATTCTTCTTGATACAAGTACAGAACTCTGAAATAATGGCTGCTAATTTATAATGTCTCTATCCTCAAAACTAGCTATAGTTTGACCAACACTCTCTCCTGCTGACCCCCATAAAATACTCTGTGTTCCTTCCACACTTTAGAACGAGATCCTTTGTCTTGTTCTGGGAATTTTCTAATAAAATCTTATGTTAATGATGGTCTGGTTGATTTTCTTTGTGTGCATATGTTTTATGTGAGGGTATGTGTGTGTGTGTGTGAGATGAAAGAGGGACAAAAGCAGAGACTAGAGAGATACAGAAGAAGAGAGAGAGAGAAACAGCACCAGTGAGGTTGAAGGTGTATAATCTCAGTACTACATAGGCTCCCAGATCCTTAGAATATTAATCCCTGGTCTAATCAGGTGGAAGAGATCAGGAGGCCTTAAAGGAGGTCAGCAATGGCATCTGGGCCTGGATCTTTGGACTTAATGTTAAGTTCCACTGACATACATCCAGAGGCCAAATGTTATTAACTTACATTCTTTTCCAGGCAGAGTGGGTCAGAGTTGGATAGCTCTGAGGCTATGGAGACCCCTACATCTGGAAGGAACAGGAAAAGCATAAACAAGTCACTTCTGCTCTCTGGTCAAGTTTGAAGACAGGCTTGGTCAGGAGTCAGTAAGGAATTCTGAGCACTGGTAGTGAGGAGTCCTACTGATGTCTTTGGGGAGAATGATGAATCCAGTGGAAATGTCCTTCAGTACATGAAGAAGAGGACTTGAAACATGATATTGGTTAGCACAGTGTGTCCTGACATAGCAGTTTGTAGAACATGAGGGTAAATCTAAGTTGCCCAGACCCCTGGGTGTTGGGCATACATAGAGGTTGTGCCTATAGAGGATTTCAAGAACTTCCTGTGATAGAGGACTCAGTAGGCTCCTGACCTGGAGAAAGGCACAAGTATGGCATTGGGTCCTGTGATGGTTAATTTTATATATCAACTTGACTGGACTAAGGGGGTGCCAGATAGGTGATAAAACATTGTATCAGGATATGTGATGGTATTTCTGGAAGAGATTAGCATTTCAATCAATAGACAGTAAAGAATATCCCCCTCATGAATGCAAGTGGTCATTATTCAACACACTGGAAGGCTTAAATAACAAAGGTGGAGGAAGGGCAGATTTGTTGTCTACTTGTCTACTTGTCTACTTCCATCCTGTCTTGTTCTTGGACATTGGTGTTCTTGGTTCTTGAACGTTTGGACTTGGATTGGAACTTAAATCATTGACTCTCTCATTCTCATGCCTTAGGGTTTAGACTAGAACAATACCACTTGCTTCCCTGAGCCTTCAGTTTCCCTTTATTTTATTTTTTATTTTTTAATAAACATATAATGTAATTTTATCCCCAGGGGTACAGGTCTGTGAATCGCCAGGTTTACGCACTTCACAGCACTCACCATAGTATATACCCTCCCAATGTCGATAACCCCACCACCCTCTCCCAACTCCCTCCCCCCAGCAACCCTCAGTTTGTTGAGCCTTCAGTTTCCAGATGGAATATCACAAGACTTCTCTTTCTCCATATTTGCATGAGCCAATCTCTCATAATAAATCTCCTCTTAGAACTATCTAATAATTATCTAATAACTAACTATAACTAACGAATACAAGGACTGAAGCACTGAACAAAGCCTTTCCTTTGCAACTTTGGCTTAAAACAACAACCAATCTAAAGAATTGTCATCCAGGGGTGCCTGGGTAGCTCAGTGGGTTAAGCCTCTGCCTTCTGCTCAGGTCATGATCTCCAGGTCCTAGGATCGAGCCCCGCTTTGGGCTCTCTGCTCGGCGGGGAGCCTGATTCCTCCTCCTCTCTCTCTCTCTGCCTATTTGTGATCTCTGTCTGTCAAATAAATAAAATCTTAAAAAAAAAGAATAGTCATCTAGAAAATGTTAACTTAGATTTAACACAGTCAATTAAATTCAAAAAAAAAAAAAAAAAAAAAACCTAGGGAAAGGTACGCCTATCATTATAGAAAGACTGATTTTAGAGATGTTTAAAATACCAAAAACTTGATGCAGAAAGTAGAAATCTTTGATTCTCTAAAAAGTTATTTAAAGAGTGAATGCCCTGAGTCAATAATGACAAGTGAGTAAAGGGTAAAAAAATTATACCAAAGCTGACCATCTAACTTACATATATGAAAAGCTTCAAGAACAAATATATACAATCACAAATTGCAATCCAGAGTTTTGAACTGATTAACAAACTAGGTAAGGGGTAATGTTATCTCAGTGAGCACCGGTCGGTCCCAATGCTGTTTGCTCTTTAGCCCAGTTGCAGAAGGAGACCCAAGCAGGTGGTTGAATCTTTTACTGGTACATTGGCTGGCATTCATTATCTTATGGAGAAAGGTAAAAACCTTTTTCTGTTATTCATGTACTACTTTTTATGGTCCAAAGGAGCAGTCACTTAATGGCTAGAGAGTAGGCAAATTAATAATAATGGACCAGACTCTCATCCCATGCAATCAAATAGATGTTATTCTCTATTGAGTTACGTGGCATAAGAATCTCACCTAATAACAGTAATAAATAATGGGGTAATTTCCATGCCAGCTGCTAACAGTTTCCTTGCTTCTAACCAGGGTTTTATATCATTGTATTTCTACCTTCAGGAAACTATGACATTCTCAGACCTGCTTTAAAAGTCTGCACTTTTTGCTTTTTATTGCTTCAGTTTTTATGGGTTGTCTCAGGGTCCAGAGTTGAATTTTTAGGTCCCTAAGAGAGGGAAATGTGATAAAAACAGTATTGTTAATGGAGCTTGATGTGATTATTATGGAGGGGAGTTGAGTATCTCCCAGAGATTTGGGGGACTTCAGGATTTGGGAGATTTTGAATACAAGTTTTTGTTTTTGTTTTAATTTTTTATTTTTTATTAACATATAATGTATTATTAGCCCCAGGGGTACAGGTCTGTGAATTGCCAGGTTTACACACTTCACGGCACTCACCATAGTGCATACCCTCCCCAATGTCCATAACCCAACCACCCTCTCCTTACCCTGCTCCCCCCAGCAACCCTCAGTTTGGTTTGTGAGATTAAGAGTCTCTTATGGTTTGTCTCCTTCCTGATCCCATCTTGTTTCATTTTTTCCTTCCCTACTCAACATAATACCCTCTAGATCCATCCACATTGTTGCAAAAGGCAAGATTTCATTTTTTTTTGATGGTTGCATAGTGAATACAAGTTTTTTTCAAGGTGATTTGTAGTATACTTGGGGAAGAATATGTACTTTGCAGAAGATTATTTTACTAGTGGTTTGGATCTGTCTTTTAAGGTATGAACTGACTTACTGACTAATGAAGTTTAGTAGAATAAGCTTATCTAGGGTTCTGAATCCAATTATATGTAATAAGTTGATTTTATATAGTATATATTTAAAATTTCTGGAGATAGCTCAGAAGAGAAGCACAGTAGAGTCTCTGTGTGGACTTATAACTATTCCTGTTTTTCTCTTCCCTCTGTCATTTTGGATGATCATTTTGCTATATTACCATAGAATGGTTTATGTGCTCTATATGTGAATGTGCCCTAACCTCCACCTTCTTGGGATTTGTAGGTGCTTGCGTTGGGACGTTAATTGTTTGGATGTTACTTGGATCGGCTGTATACTTCTCTATTTTCTCTGCTAGAATGTAAGTCCCTTTAGGTGCTCTGTTTTTTTCTTGGTTTTAATTTTTTGTTTTTGTTTTTTGCCTTGTGGAGTAAGTTATTAATCTCAATTGACACAACTGGAAACTGAAACACGGAGATGCCTATGTGTCCAAGGTTGCAGAGCTGGCAGGCACAGAGCCAAGATGATAGCCCAGGCAGTTTTGCTCCAGAGCCCATAACCTTAACCACGCTCTGCTGCCTCTCTTGTGAACAGCTGTCATGACACTGTAGACATGGTTTGTTGAATGAATCACTTCACTCAGAGATGGTATAGACACCTAAGACGGTATTCCTGGGAACAAAAACTGTTTCTTGGGAAATGGGGCAGATGTGTTCCAGGAATCTCCCAGTTCTTATATGTCTGAAGGTATGTCACATCTTTTTGGTCCTTCCATCACTAGCAATGCTGCTCTGGGTCTCTGGATCTTTCTAATAGAAAGAGGGAACATCCAGTACTGAACCTGCTTCTGTGAGTTTGGAAAAACCCCTGACATAGCCTCCCCAGGCTCTACCCCAAAACACTCCCCTTGTAGGTAATCTCTGTGGGTCTGTCTTGGCAAGGAGATTGTTCTTATTCACCACATGGAGTATGAACTCCGGACATATTAATATTCCTGAGAGTAGGGGAAATAACACGAAAAAGAATATGTAGTAAATGATCCATTTTGATGAAAAGAACATTTACTTCATTTCCATATTCTTACAGTCCCATTTTAAGATTTAACAGTTTCTAAATTATGAAAGAAGATTTTTGAAAAATACTCTGCTACATTCCTCCAGATTGTCTTCCTGGTGGCAATACATATGGAGAGAAGAGACTAATTTTGGATCCAGACAGACAGTCTTTTGGTTCTCTGAATGGATTTTCCTAAACAAACTGCTGAATGCCTCAAAAATGAAACCTGTGGTGTCTAACACAGGTTGTACAGAGTTCACATAAAAGAGATTCTAATACTCATTGTCAGATGGGTTCTGACGTGCCCTGGCTGATGGAAAAATGTGTATTTGTGAGGTCAGCCTAAAGGAGAGTTAGAAAATAGTGAAACTTTTTTTTTATCCTTAATCATGGTAAATAAATAAATATTTATAAATAAACAAATGTACATCTGAGAAGGATTCTGGTAGTAGAATTTTTTATCAGAAGAACAGTTGCTATAGGAGTTTTCCTAATAATGTCTTGTGAATAGGTTTTGTTGTTGTTATTGTTGTTGTTAAGTTCTGTGGCCCAGGAACTTTCTTAAATGAAAGCATAACCTTCAAGTACACATTGTCTTATATATAGCTCTGTGACTGAACCCATTTTACCGTGACTCCTATCCTAAATCCTCCCTATGAATCAGATACACACAGCTTCATCATGAGAGTGGAATCTGTTTATTTGTGTTGAGGAGTGTGGGTATATGTATGTTGGAGCTAACCAAAGGAAAGTCACCATGAAATCAAGAAATAGAACCAAGCCTTATATTTGAGAACAAAACAGGATACAACAGCAGAAGATGAAAATCTGAACCAGATATGAGAGAGAAAAGAGTGAGACTCCATACATTTGTAAAAGTCTTGAATGAGGCGTTGAACTTTCTAAAGAATGTGAGGTGGGATTTTGAGTCAATCTTAGATCAGCATGTTATGGATTAAAATTTATTCAATAATATTTACTAAGCATCTTCTATGTGTCAGTTGGTCTTTTAGGTCTTCAAGGTTAGGTCAATGAACAAAACCATGGTACTTGACCTACATACCATACTCTTACTATGGTGTGCTAGAAACTATATCAACTGTTTATAGGCATTACTGAATTTAACCTTCGCCTCTCAGTGAAGGTAAGAGATCCAGAGATTAAGTGACTTGCCCAACGCTACACAGTCAATAATTGACACTACAAAGATCATACACTTAAGCTCTTCACTGGATCATATATGTGCAGCTACTTGGTATGAGGTGGGTAAAATACTAAGCCCATTTTATACGTGAACCAGTTGGGACCCAGAGAGACAACATGACTTGTCTAAAACATGTAAGTGGTAGAAGAAGCAACGTTTCATATGCCGCACTGATCAGATGGTGCTTTTTCATTGTTCTGTACTGCTTGCAAAACTAGATATGAAACACAATTTATATGTTTATCCAGTATTACAAAACATCGTTTAATAGCTGAAAAAGAATATAAGACTGTCTTCATGAGATGAAATTGATGTAGCATAGTAATGATGCAGGATAGTCATGATTTTTAAAAAATGGGTATTGAATAGCTACACTTGAGCCTTTATTTTTAAGATAGATCTAAGAGTTTCCAGAATTTACTGTTATATTTGAATAGGGTATTATATTATTATTGTTAATATCTTAAAAACTATTTCTTCTCTTCAGATTTGAAACGTTATTCTAAATATTCATGGTATTTAGCTCATAAGGAAAAAAAAACCCAGACAAATCAAATGAATAAGTTATTAAGGTGTCAGTAACACACTAAATTATTAGGATAGATGAGAGCATTTAAGAATAACCACAATATGAAAAATTCAAGTAATTCTCTTTAAGTGGTTCATAATTTCCTTGTCCTTATTACTTCTCCTGTCCCCCATACCCACAAACTGCAAGTTAATAGAAAACAGGAACACGTGTGTGTGTGTGTGTGTGTGTGTGTGTGTGTGTGTTTGTAGGCTCAGGATATTACATTTGTGTATCCAAGCATTGGTTATTTTATTCAGTTTATTTGGAATTTGGAAAAGCAGGAAACACATTTAACTCTTAAGCATCATGGGAATAGGTCACATAACACAGTCAGGAACCTCTCATAACAAATTAAATATAGCCAGGTGTGAGGGAAAATAAATTCCATATGTTTAAAAATTATTGGAGTAGATAGAATTTCACTGGAAAATATAAGTGGAATTTGGGGGTCTTTTCATTAAAAACTTTATTAAACTATAACATGTCTGATGGCATTGCATATCTGAGAATAGTGTGAAATTACCATTGTGGGTATTTATTCAAAGTATGTCATTCAAAAAAAAGCCTGTGACTTTACTTGCTCAAAGTAGGCTTCTCTTGCTTCCTGGGTTAGAATATTCATCGAGTTCTTATAAAATGTCTGGAATCAAAATGAAGGTTTAGAAACTTCTTTCTTCTTGAGAGATGGCAATGCATCCAGGATCTGGGAAGACAAATGGACTCTTACTCCAGCTGAGGAAAAGCTGTGGAAATAAGCCTGACCCTGTGTTAAGTACTTTATATAGATAAGCATGTTCCATGGTCACCACAAGCCTCCGAGGTTTTATTATTATCCTCCTTGGTAAGATGTAGAGTTGGAGAGATTTAGCAACTCACTCAAATTTCCCCCTGCTTGTAAGGACTAGTATTTGAATCCAGATCTGTCTGGTTGCAAAGCATTTCTACTGGGTCATGGTACCCCTCATTAGAGAGAATTATAAAGTGATGAAGAAAAGAAAATGAATAATAGTGAAAAGAATGTCTGCATACAAAGAGAGGGTAGAACAATGGTATAAAGATGGTGGTGGATGGCAGACATGTAGAAATAAAGCTGGCTGGCTAGGTGCTTCCTTCTTGCTGGACCTCAGCCTGCCTCCAGCCACTGCCCAACCTGAGCACCAGTCCTGAAGCTATGTTCCCAGATGGGTGCCTTCTGTCATTTCTCCTTCATAAGGGATCTGATACTTCACTTTGTTTTTTTCATTATGATGCTGCCTTTAATGATCTATGTTCAGTCCTGGCTGAACTTGACCTATTATTACAGCATCTGTCTTTTTCTTTTAGGTTACAAAATAATCACTTGTGTTTTTTTTAAAGATTTTATTTATTTATTTGAGAGAGAATAGTGAGAAAGAGCACCAGCCTAGGGCAGTGGTGGGGAGGGGCAGAGGGAAAAGCAGACTCCCTACTGAAGCTCTATTCCAGGACCCTGATCATGACCTGAGCCAAAGACAGATGCTTAACTGACTGAGCCACCCAGACACCCCAATAATCACTTGTTTTTTTAAGGCATTGCTGGATTTGTAGTGACTGTCTTAAGACGCTAAGTTTAGGATAATTTTTTTTTTTTTCTCCTTGGGAGGATTGATTGGGTTGATTGATCATATATCATGTCTGTGATTAGAGGAGAAATGGGAGTTTAGGCAGTCATGATATGTATTTGCCATTTTTATACAGAATAGGCAGGGCTTGGTTCTGCTTTCCTTCAGCTAATCTGCTAAAAAAAACCCAGAATTACTCCTATATCTTAAATGCAAAACAAACAACCAAGTACAGACAGTGTAACTACTATTAGGGATAGAGAGATGACATTATCCTTGTTCTACTAATTACCATTTTTAAGTGCTTGACAGTTTTCAAAACATACTTATAGACTCTCTTTTGGTCTTCTTAATAGGTGTGATAGTCAGAATATGGCAAATATTATTATGCATAGGTACTTCAAAGAAATTCATCTAATGGAAATTTCTGGCCAGGTAAGAAGATCACTATGTCAGTTTGGGAATGCTTTCAGAGAAACACCCAAATCACAAAGACTTAAACAAGTTAGGGCAGTCTTCAAGGATGCAGTGGCTCAAGGATAAAGGGGCTCCAGTCCCCGCCTTTCTCCTGATTTCCCTGTGGTGACAAGATGGCCACTGTGGCTTCAGCTGTCGAGGCAGCGGAAGGAGAAAACTGCAAGGGGAACATGACAGCACCTCTATCAGGAGAGTAAAACTATCTGAGTAATCCCTAGAAAATGTCTGTTTGCTCTGGCTAGAACTGTGTCACGTGGTCACCTCTAGCAGCACCTCTAGGTTAGAAAATGTGTATCTAGCCATCCCCAGTAAAGCCCAGATGATATGAACATGGAAAAAGAAGAGCATCTACCTTAGGTAGCCAGCTAGCAGTGTCTGCCACACATACCTGCACAGGTACACGTCATTTGAGGAGCTGCTGTAGGGGTAGGGATGTAGTACCGTCCATAGAAAAATAGTTAAAACCTTACTTTATAGTTGTCTTTATCTACTTCGGGTAATCCCATTTGGTTTCTGGTTTCTAAAAGCACCACTGCTCATAGCAACTCTTTCAAAGGATAGGCTGTGGATCATCTCCTCTGTGTGTGCACGTGTGCTTGGACAGAGGGCTGTATTTCTATACATTTTTCTAAAATGTAATTTAACAGTACAAAGATAATGAGCACCTTACACTGTGAATCACTTCCTTTTCACAGGATGTCTCTGGCACTAGCCATGCAGTGGGGTTAATGAATACTGTTGTTAGAACAGGATGTGCTCTAGTATGGAATGTCTTCATGTCACTGAAGGGAAAGGATGTATTAAGATACAGCCCCTCAGTACACCAAAAAGTTTTCTGTTGATTTGCTTCCTCCTAAAGAAGGCGCATGATCAGCAGGGTAAGAAGTGAAAATCTTCGGACATAGACTTTCAGGAACACATGGTGAGAGCTAGCAGGGCTTAAATTCAGGAGCTCAGGGTTTGGAAGACAGCATACTTCACATCTTATCCTTGCTTTATTCTGAATAAGATTGTAATGAGTTTCTGGGGGAGGAGAAATTACATCTTGTGGGTAATCCCAGGAAGCATAGAGGGCAAAGACTAAAGGAAGGGTAATAAAATTTATTAAGTGTCAGCTGTATGCTGGGAACTGTATTGGGATCCTGAATTATTAAGTCACTAAATCCAGAGAACAGTCCTCCAAGCGGGTATTTATATTCCAATTTTATAGGTAAGAAAGCTGAACTTTGAAGAGGTTGAGTGCATTTCCCAAGGTCGCATAGTGAGTTGAAAGGTCCGATCTTGCTAATCTCAGAGTCTGTGCTTGTTGCCCAGGCTGCCCTCTGTAACTGATAAACTATCCCCCCAAACACGAACAACTAGAGCTTAGTGTGAAAAATGTGCTGGATACACAACCTACTCTACCGGTTCCTAACATGTCCTTCCCAGCTCTGACCGGTTCCTGCTTCATTTCCTTTCCGGTTTGCTCTGTAAGAGGATGATAATGCTTCCCAATGCCGTCTCTAGGCATTAAACTCTCAGGAACAGGAAAAAGGACTAGCTAGCCTCAAATCCCTCCAAACCATTCCTCTTCTCTGCCTGAGTCCCAGGACGGGAAAACCAGTTCATAGACTTATTGCCGTAGATTCGCTGTTTGGATCATGAGCATTTGCAGTGTGAATACACAAAATTCAATTTCAGAATAGTATTAAAATGATATTAAACCTGAACAAAGCAGTTGCTTCTCTTTCACTGTGATGCTCTGGGTTTATACTAATTTGTATCAGTTAGAGAAAGAACCCCTTGGGTGGCTGAGCAGACCATTCAGGAGCTGAAGAGATGACCCGAATAGTAAGCGTAATCCGGTTGCCTATGACTTTACATGCCTTACCCCACGTTACAACCGTACTGTGAGAATTTCCCTATCTAAGTTAATTTGGTTTTGTAGTGTAGATAATAAGCTCTCATAATGCTCCAGGTCCAGAAGGAAACCCCCAAAATATGGGTCTGCTTGTTTTACACTTAATGAGTAAATGAGTGGATGGCATGAAATGCATTGAGCAGTGAATGAAGATCTGGATCCTTGCAGCTTCTGCCTTCTTAGAAGGAATTTCCCAGACCAGCCAATTTGTAGGTAGGGTTGGAGCCTTCCCAGTGTCTCTTTTCTGTCTCTCCTACTTTACGATGTCAGAGGTCTCAGTTCAGGAGCCATAGCGGGGAAGATGCTTCTCTAGAAGTCAAGATTCTGGCTCATTACTGATCTTCAACCCCAGCTCCATAAGAATGTAGTTCAATGCTAATGCCCTTGATTTCCCTCCTCTGAGCATCCCACACAACGGGATGCATGTCGAGAGCATGTTTACTGTAATTAATTTGTCTTTTAGACAGCGGATATACCCACTAATCATTTCAATTTCAAACAGTAATTGTTATTCCCTCTCACTAATAGTATTTGCAGCTGTTCCTTTTTGGTTACTCATGGTAACTCATGGTTAACTCACCTGCTAAAGGAGGCACGAATGGGTGGATGAGGTAGGATGATTTTATCAGACAATGAAAGAGGCATTTCCCTTATTTTCAGAAGTGTTACAAGGTATTAAGTCTCAGTGTTCTTTCCCACCCTCTGCACCGCCTATAGAAGATCTTGGCTCAGCTCTTTTATATGAATAAAACAAGGTTTTAGCTTCAAGTTCAGCCTTATGGGTGTATGTCTACACAGTCCCACTGGGACCCATATTCAGAACCCTACACTTGGTTTAATGCTCTGTGGTTGCTATCTTGACACTCTTAAGAATTCTCTGACAAGAGGCCCAGCATTTTTATTTTGTGCAGGGCCTCGCAAATTATTTAGCTGAACTTGCCCGGATTATCTACTTTCAAATCACCCAAAGGAGATGGTTGGAAAGAGTCAGAATAGAAGTTGGCAAATTCATAATCCCATAGACTTGCATGCTGTGAGCAGACACAGACACAAGAGAAATGATTAGTGAGAGTAGAGCAGGGAGCAGGACTAGGAAGTAGTTTTCCAACTTTCAAGTCACATCTTTGCATCAGGCTTAATTATGGGGTTTATAGTATGAATTCCCTAAATAGCGATAGACTGTTAATCTCAACATTTGGAAAAATGCTTTCCGAAGTCAAATGCTGATGCTTTTTGAAGTTCTTGGTTCTTTACTCCTGCTCTTCCATAAGCTCAGATAATCATAGCTTGATGGCAAACCTGTTGTGCAAGAGCCAGAGTAACTGGAGATGGGCTCCCGAGCACCCTGGTGTTGGAAATGCCTCCTCTTTCCCTGGACATCCTTGCTGAAATCTGCCTACTTGTGGTATGGCTAATATACAGCAAACTAACAGGAGCCGGATTTTTTCATTTGAAAAGTATATTTCATTCATTTGAAAGTATAAATAACAGTCTTCGCTACTGCTGTCTTTCAAGAAACATGTCCTATGTGGTGTCCAATTTGGGATGCATAGTTCTCAGCAGCAGGCCTACCTCTGTCTTTCACTTAAGCCATGCTACCTTTTCCCTTGACTGTATGCCAAGTCCTTTTACTTCCTATTTCCTGAATCGCCTGCGGGGCCCCTAGCCTTTCCACCCCCTTACTTCAGTTACTCCACACTTTTCTCATGCAAATCACTGTTAACTTGCGTCAGATTAGTCCCCAACGGATAAGTACTCCTCCCTGAAGCCAAGGTAATCCTTCTAAAATGCAAGTCAAAGATAAACTAAAGATCAGGACTGATTTTTCTACCTTCATACTTTGTTCAGTTCAGTTCAGTGGATTCTTTTCTTTTTAAAAACAAGGTCCCTCCCCTCATGACCTAAAGATCCTTCAGAGCGACATTGAAGAGTCCTTTGCGTTCTTCCCCTATTTCATCTCTCATCACTTCTTTATGCATACCCTCACTCTGACAGTTCCAGATGCTCTGTCTGAACCAATATTTGTGCCCATTTCCCCTTTTAAAGCTAGTTACGCTGTTTTCTTCAATTGAATCACCTCTACTTGCTTTTTAGGGCTCAGGTGAAATGCTGCCTTCTTCCAGGAAGACCTCTTGAACACTTTTCACTTCTAGGAAGTCAGGTTCCCCTCTTCTGTGCTTCTAGAGAAAACTGGAATGATGTACGTCTGTCATACCACTTACAGCTGAGTCTGATACGTATTTCCTTATTTGTCTTCGCCACTAGGCTTGACCACCTTGAGAAAAGACCCATACATTTTTAAAAAATATATATTCTATTTATTTATTTATTTATTTGACAGAGAGAGAGATCACAAGTAGGCAGAGAGGCAGGTGGGGGTGGGGGATGGGGGGGAGGCTCCCTGCTGAGCAGAGAGTCGGTTGTGGGACTTGATCCCAGGACCCTGAGATCATGACCTAAGCTGAAGGCAGAGGCTTAACCCACTGAGCCACCCAGCTGCCCCAGGACCTGTACATTTTTGGTATTTGATATGTGATGTTCATAGCTTAGTAAGTGAATGAATGAGCAAATGAGTCAGTTAATGGAATGGACCAAAAGATCTGTTATTATTTATGAGAATCTCTAAAATGAGAATTTCTAAAATTAGAACTTCCATGTTCCTCTGATAGGCTCTTAATTTGGCAAGCTAACCATATTTGGCATTTCCCTGAAAGGACTCAAATAAGAATCCTTCTGAACCAAGGCAACAATATAATATTACAAATCAGGGTTGTTACAGAATTATAAAATTTAGGCATGGATAAGAAAATAGATTGTTATATTTAAACAAATTCTATAAAGTATAATTTCTAAATCTACAAATGGCAAATTTCAGCTTTGAGTGGGTATTTCCCATTGACTTTCCCAATTTCTTCTTCATTAGTAGCAGGGTTTTAGTTTTGTGAAACAAACCTGAATATCTTCTGGCTTGAAGACTTTCCAGAAAACTCCCTTGCTAAAGATACTTCTCCTCTGTGCTTATTTTCCTTCTCTTAGAATGAAATACACATTTGTTTCCTTAACATGCCACCTCACAAAGTGTTTTCTGTTCAATTTTTTGTGCTGATATAAACAGGCATAATAAATACATGACAATTTTTTATTTTGGTAGAACATACATAACATAAAATTTACCATCTTAACCACTTTTAAGGGTATAGGTCAGGGGCACTAAGTACATTTATATTGTGCAACCATCACCATCATCTGTCTTCCCAACTCTTTTCATCTTGTAAAACAAACACCATAACCATTAAACAATAATCTCCTATCTGCCCTTCTCCTTAGTCTCTGGTAACAACCATTCTACTTTCTGCACCTATGAATTTGACTACTTTAGCTTCCTTGTGTAAGTGGAATCATATAGTATTTGCCCTTTTATGACTGCCTTATTCCACTTAGCCTAATGTCCTTAGGGCTCATCCATGTTGTTGCATGTGTCAGAATTTCCTTCCATTTTAAGGCTGAATAATATTCCATGGTATGTATACAGTATATGTCCACCATATTTTGTTTAGCCTTTGATCTGTTGAGGATACTGGGTTGCTTTCACCATTTGGCTACTGTGAATAATGCTGCTATCAACATGGGCATACAAATATCACTTTTAGTCCTTGCTTTCAATTCTTTGGAATATATACCTAGAAGTGGCATTGCTGGATTAGTGGTAATTTTAATTTATTAAGTACATTTCAAAAGGTCTTGATTCATTTTGTCTTCTCAGCTTCTTATTCCCAGAACTTTGTCCATCATTCATGACTCTAAGAGGGAAGGAAGATAACTCTGGTGAGTGATGAGGAGAAAGAGAGCATAGAGGCTTGGGAGGCAGACAGTGGGGCAAGTATGCTTTCCTTATCCAGCCCCATTCCAGGCCATGATGTGAGGGTGAAGGGTGTATTGGATGGGTTGAAGGGAAAATTGAAATCAGAGAAGAGTTTGTTTCATTTCCCATTTGGGATTCATCTTGAAGGGTGGTCTTGATACCACTATGGGCAGCCATATCCTAGTAAAATTGGTAGAGGCAGAAAATAGCTAATGACACTGATGGGTGAATTTGAGCAAGAGGGGATGCAGTTCAATATGGGCATCAGATTGTCTTCCATCAATGGAAAACCTTCTAGGACAAGACAGAGAGTCACCACTGGTCTGCAAGGCAGATAAGAATGGCACTAAGAACTGAGGGTAGAACTTGATGGCAAAGACACCCAAATCTAGGAAAACAGACCTCAAGTTCACCAGCTACAAATGTCAACATGGCAAGCAAACACATGACACAACAGAAGAATATAACCACTGAAGGTGGCAAAAAGAAGAAGGAATAGTGAGCACAAATGTGGAGGATCCAACAATTATCTGAAAGAGACGATTGTAAACTGAGTTATCATTAATAAACCAGGTTAGGTCTTCCTGCTGCCTTGGGGGGTAGTGCATGAGGAAGATCACAGCAGTGGTAAGAATATAGATTATTATATAGACTATGATGGTGACCTACAACATGCAGATTTTTCTCCTTTACAGATTAACTATAGAACTGGTGAACTGAAGGAAAATATATACAATAAACACATCTTATTTAAATATAACTATTTTAGGAAAACCTCATAACTAATTCAATATTGTATTTTATTTGAGTGAGAAGACCTCATCTAAGGTCCTCCCCGCCTCCCCTTGTGTACAAAGTGGTGTTTGGTGGCTGCTCTGTGAAAATCTTATTACTCCTTATATTTAGAAGAAATAAGGCTCAGTGGAAAGTAGCAGGGGTAGACACATAAATTACGGGGGTTTTCCTGCTGCCACCAACTCTCACTGAGGAAAATAGCTTCATAAAATGAAGAACAGAGTTAGTCACCTCCATGAATCATGATAGGTTTAGTTACACTGACTTGTGGGAAGAATTTTAAGAGTTACAGAGAGTGAGGAGGAGGAGGTGAGGAAAAGACCCAACATGTTGTGACACATGAACCATCACAGACTTTCTGTTCTCTCCCTTTAAGGTAACTAACACATGTTGTAGCCCTTTATGACCAGACAGTGTTTCAATATGTCAAGCAAACAAAGAATTGATAGAAACAATACTAACATTCTTCCATTTTAATCAGTGTTTCCCAGGAAAAAGAAAGATTTTTTTTAACAATCTTTCTTTGGTGCATCTGAGCCATAACATGGAACTCTATACAGAGTGGAGATTGTGTAAGGCTTCAGGTCCTCATTCAGTTATTAAGAAGTAGGAGGAATTTCTTGCAAAAAGTAAGAAAGGAAGAAACAAACAAACCAAGCCAGCCAGCCACCCTCTGCCATTTTCTTGCTATTATGTATTCAGCTCTGACTTAGTCTCGTTGGTTATATGGGGCTCTCAGCAAGGTCCGTGTTCATGGTTTGAATCTCTGACATGGGATAGAAAAATTACTCACTCGGCAAATATTTCTTGAGCATCTATTATGTTTAGGTACTCCTAAAAATACCGAAGGGTATTGACACACTGAAAGATAACTCCATTCTCTTTTACTTCTAGTGTTTTCCCACCAAGCCAGTCTCTACTACCTCACTTAAGAATAATTGAAATGAAAAAGGAAAAATAACTGAGAAAGGTAATAAGAACAGGTCTAGTGCCCAAGGCTCACATCTAGAAGAAAGATCACTGTACAAGATGATCTCTCCTGAGTTAGACTCAGTCTTCAACAAGACTTCTTGTGTTGCCATTAACCCAAAGTAAGAAAATCTTCTTTGATATTTTTCCTTAGGTTTTGTATTTATTTAAATCATGGTCTTTGGAATTTTGTATTCATAGTTAAAATATTGGGGCAATATATATGCAAATATGTGTTAGCAGTGGAGAAGGGGTAGGGTGTGTGTATTTGGCAGGCTAAGAGCAGTGATCTTAATTTAGCAATGGAGGGGACTATAGAGTGAAATGGCATGACTAAGAGGAGGCATGTCTTGAAAGTGTTGTTCAAACTCATCTATTTCCTGTGTACAGTTAGGCAGTCTGTATTTACCTCTCACACACTACCTTCAGAAAAAAATGTAAGTCCATTTGGCAATGTAGTATTTCCCCAGTTTGCTTTAAATGCACTCAAAAGGGATTCTGACCATCATATTTTTTGTATCTGGTCAAAAGGTAACAACTTTCTACTACTATACTTTTTTACTATACTATATACTACTATAAAATAATATTGTACCAGACATCCTTTCTGGTGATCTTTCTTACAATAGGTTTTTATAGGTAGGATTCCTCAATGAAAGTTATACATATTAAATAGCATTAACTTGAAAAATTTGGGGGGCACCTTAGTGGCTCAGTGTGTTAAGCCCCTGCCTTCGGCTCAGGTCAGGATCTCAGGGTCCTGGGATCGAACCCCGCATGGGGCTCTCTGCTCAGTGGGAAGCCTGCTTCCTCCTCTCTCTCTGCCTGCCTCTCTGTTTTCTGTACTAGTTAATTTTTCCACCTACTAATAGAATAAAGGCAGTTTTCTAAAAAAAAAAAAAAAAAAAGGAGAAGAAGAAAAATTTTTGGATCAAATCATGCTTCCACTTAAGATGTGTAAGAAAACCCATTTCCCATCACCCTTATCAACCTCTGGGTTCAATTTTTAATAACTTTACCAGTTTCCATTTGCATTTCTTTAATTGCTAAAGAAGTTGGTATTTATCTGTATTTATTGGCTGTTAGTATTTTTTATGAATTGCTTTTTTAAATGTCTATTTCCCCCTTAGGTTTATAGTATCATCAAATAATAGCATACTGAATGCATTTTGAAAAATCTATCAATATATCGACTGTCTGGAATGGTTAAGATAAATTTTACTGCTTTTATTGGAAATGTAGAGAAGCTGCATTTTTCTAACAAGCTAATGGTAGAGGCAATCACAGAATCCTAATCTTACCACTTCCTTTGCTTCCCCCTTTGCCCTGCCTTCTCTCAACAACCCTGGGTGACCAGCACACCCATTAGCCATAGCAGTAATTGAACATGAAGAGTATCCCATAAAACAAGATAAGACGATATGGGTGACTGCACATGAAATGTGGCCCAGGTCCAAAGGATGCAGTTTACTGAGCAGCTGTGAAGCATCAGAAGGGACAGGAGACTTGAAAAGAGAATGGAAAACATCAGCCCCTCAAACTGCATCTGATAAACTAGGCATCTCCTTGGCCTTTGTAGTGTTGTATGGGAGCTGCTCAGGTAAAATTCCAAAGCCAAAGAAACAGAAATGGAAGAGATCTAGGTCAAAAGTTACAACTATGTCAATCTACAATAGAAAAAATTATGTAAATACAATGGATTTAAAGCTTAAAAAGCTTTTGCAGTCCCAATTTCTAAGTAGTGTAGAATACCCGAGGTATCCAAAGTTTATATATCTTGACAGTTGCATGGCAGAAGATGGTTCTACACTGAACTATAATCAATCCTATTGAATAAATATATTTATTGTTGAAACTGAAAAGAGAAACAAAGACCCATATCTTTGCTTTCATTAAAGAATCTGATAGTTAATTCTAAGTACTTCTGAAAAACTCCCTGTTTCCTAACAGTTCTTTACAAATATTTTTTATATTGGAATATAATAAATGGTCAGAGGAAGACCTCACTGTTTCAAAATTAGTTTAAATTAACTCAAAAGCCAAACAATACTGCAGCATTTTTCAAAGACCATTTTTTATATGGGCTAGCAAAAAACTTAAGGAAATTTCCTTTGGGAAAGAGGGAATAATGCCAGAAATAATTGTTAAATATAAAGTGGTTTCAGGAAAAGATTATTAACTCACAATTGCCCTACAGACATATATAAATACTGAGGAAGTCTGAATTCCATTGGGATTTTCATCACTTAGTCCATAGTGTTAGCAAAGAAATCTGAAATCTCCCCATTAGCTTTCAGAGTGGGGCTCAAAGGAAATGTAAACCAGATGAAGTCTGTTTCCCGAGACCCAGAGCCCAAGCTGTCGGTGAGGTCCCCTGCAGAAGAGGAAGGGAGAACACACAGCCACACTCAGAGCAGTCTAAACTTACCAAGTCTTGACATGGAGAGAAATGAGTGTTATTTACTTTGGCGACCACTTGCCTGATAGGAGATAGAAGGTCAACCAGCTGGTTTTGAAACTTAATTTACTAACTTCTAGATTCACATTATATTTATTTGAGAAAGGAGAGTAGCCAAAGGCTCTTATTTATTTCACTGTGACCAACGCTGAAGGAAGCTAAAGTGGCTTTTTGAAGCATCTATTACCTGCTAATCGCACATTACGCGTTAGATTATGAGGTTGTGTTCCAGCCCCAAGTCATTTTGCTGGCAAGTCAGATTAGAGTGAAATTTATTACAGGTGAAAGAGGGTGTCAGTTTCCAGTGTGGTTGCTCTTCTGAAGTGCATACAGCCGGGAAGGAAAAGGAGAACATGATAGGAAGGAAAGAGATAATATTTGTGGTGTTGTGCTTAAGAATGAGTCCTTCTAAAATGATTTTTAAAAGTCACTCACTGAGCATTTATTGGGTAAATAAATGTGGCAGGCACTGCTTACTATGGGCTGGGGAAGAAAAGCTAAATAATATTCACCAGTGAGCGGGACATTAATCTAGTTGTGGAGCCCTTAAAAATGAAAAGCTACATCCCTATCTGAGCAGAGGGGGTTTTTGAGAATTTGATGTTGTGCACATGAAAATGTGACTAATGGTGGTTTTGAAGAAGCAGGCATGGGGGATGGGACATGAGCTGCTGGATTTCTAAGGGCTCAGTTTTATCTCCTGGAAAGGTTCAAGAGCCCTTTTGTATTCTAAAGAGTTGAACTCTATAGCACTTGGCAATAAAATCTTAGTTCTCATAGTAATAGAAAATTGACAGGATGGATGACAATTAGAGTGGTGGGTGAAGAAGGGGCTTCAGGGTAGAGAATCCCACCCTGAACTCGAGAAACTAGGATTTTCCTTACTACGACCATCCCAGAAGATATAAAAGAACAACATAGTAATGAATCCAGAAGGACCCACTGGTGGTGTCTATCTCTAGCTTCAGTAGACACATACCAGAAATGCAGATTTGCACTTCCATTCCCATGTAATGAACCTTATTTTCACAGGACTATTTATTCAGATTTTAATGTGGCTAGATATGAAAACTCAGTCACAGTGGGGATTGAGAGTTATAGACTCTTCATACCATTTTTTTGGTCTCTGGTAACATTGACTTCTACGACATCGAGTAAAGGAAATTTCCGATAGTTGGAAGCTTGCTGTGACTAATTTCTTAGAGACAAACTCCCCTGGTGTCCGTTAGGGGCCATGTAGCAGAAATCTCTTGCAAAGTATGTCACCTCCTATGCTTCATATCTGCCAAAGTGGCAGAAGGGAAAACTGGGTTGTTTGCGTCTAAGAAGATTTCTGAAGTCTTGCAGTTGTTTGCTTAGGGAAACCACCTCCCAGTTAAAGGGGAAGCATATGTACAGGGCAGTGAGGCCCATGCAAAATGGGCCCAGGTGTAAGGATTTCTACTTTCATCAGCCTAATTCAGCTTTGTTTTTAAAATAGCCACAGCCTATTCCCCTGATTCTCTTTTATGGATGTATGTTAACCCAAGGGAGAAACTGAGGTATATTGACCATATTGTCTCTTGAAACATCAGTGCCTAAGCTGCTAAGAATATACAAATAACGAGATTGGTGTTACTGCCGTATTTGGGGCATATCTGCTAGCATGAGAATGGTACAGTTCAACGGCATTGCAGGGAATCAGGTGGACTACAGAGCTTAGAACACCTTATCTCTAGTTGAATTTAGATGACGTGTAAAATCCCTGGAATTATATACAAGACTTAAAGTCTATGAAAGTGTGTGTGTGTGTGTGTGTGTGTGTGTGTGAAAGTGTGTGTGAGCTTATGTGTGGGAAGAGTACCTGGCTTTGATAAGAATTGTTTGGCAGATTCTATTCATTTAAAAAAGTAGTAAGAGCTAAGAACTATTATTCTCTTGACTATAGCAAAGTCTTTGGTAGTGGAAGATTGTTCCCTTTTGTTCCATGTTGAGCAACCCTCAGCCCTTTTGCTGTGTTAAGGTCTCTATATCATCACTTTATTTGCAAGGAAATCTCTGCTGCACAACTTGTAACACTGGGAAACATTTAATGAGTTATCAGCAAACACCAAAGATAAGAAGAACTTTGATTGAATTTCACAAGCTGTTTAAGATTCCTGTGTTCTGCAGATTGCAATGTGTGTTTACACTTCCATTAATAAAATTCTATCAAGCAGATGACAGGCACCAATTAAAGTAATCACAAAGCATATTCTTTTCATAATCCCTGAAGTAGACGCTTTAAACATTGGCTTGCAGAAGCATTACCTGGCATGGAACATCTTTGATTCCAAAACTTCTATAGCCTATGGGATTTCAGCCATTCCCATGCAGGAGAGTTAGAGAGGAAACAGAAACTGATTTTTGGTGTTTGCTGAAAATATCAAGTATGGTTCAAGCTGCTGAAAATGTTGCCATCTGTCTTAGTTAGGAAGTCTGAGCTGTGGCAACAAGTAGATTCCCACTTCAAAAAATGCCTCAGATAGAGTAGAATTTTAGTTCTTACTCACTGAACTGTTACCTGGAAGATCCTGCATATATAGCAACAGCTTTGAGAAAGCAATTAACCAAAAAACTCAGGGTCTTATTTTTCTAAACCTAGGAGAAATGAGTGGTATTATTTCTTCTTTGGTACAAAGTAATTGCCTGACTTCCATATTCCTCCTAGTACACGCTACCGCATTTTACAGTCATCAGGGAAACAGCAAAACCATTGACACTGGTTTCTGGGTAAAACTGGGTGTTGTGGTCTCCCAAATGAACTTGCTGAGAGAGGGGGGCTGGAGCAGGAGCTGAGCTCTGAGTGGGACTGGAGTCTGTTAGGAATTCCAGAGCTGGGGGCCCAGGAAGGGCTTCTTCCGGCTGGGGTGTGTGTGTGCAGAGAATCTGAGCTCCTCTTATAGAACACAGATGTTCTATTGGAAGGAAACAACTCAGAGTAAAAGCTGGGCAGCATCCAGGGTCATGAACTTAGAGTTTAAAATATCTGTCCATGACCCCACCAGCCTGTTAAGATTTCCTGCTGACCCTAGAAATTCAAAGGATTCTAAGTTGGCACAAAAATTAGCCTCCTCTTCACAATCCAGATGTCTAAGAGTTTCCAGGCTTGGAAACAGGTAGCAAATGCTTTGTGATTTTGTTGTCATTAATTAAGGGCTGGGGTCAACACCTTGAATAATAGAAATAGCCAAACTACACCCCCAAATAATATAAGTTGAAAGGAATAAATATGAATTCACTGGGTTAGATAAATTATGAGAAAGAAGGATTTAAGAAGTAAGAGCAGCTGTGTTATTCTTAAAGAAAAGAGGCAGCTGGAATCTATAGGATCCCAGTCTGGTCAGTGGCCCGGTAGACTAAATTTTAAAACTGATTGTTAAGTGTTAGGAAATACAAAAACCACAAACCAGCTCTACTAGAAGAAGACATTCACTTGTTTGCAGTGTAAACAGTATCAACAAAATGTTGATACTACCACTACACATCTACCACTTGGGGGTTATTTTTAAGGAAAAGTAACTGTTAAAATATAATTTTTAAAGGGTATAATTATGACTCATGCAAATATAAAATAAACAAGTGCTGAAGATTTCAGCTAACTCATTAACTGAGGAAATCAGTAAAATGTAACAAGCAATTCAAAGAAAAATTTGAAGAACCATATAATACACACACACACAGGCATGCACACTCACACTAGGAATACTGAGGATAAATATACAAATAAATGCAAATGTGGCTTTTTGCAGAGGGTGAGTGTAGAGGGTGGGGGGGAATCAATTGTATTTCCACCTGGACGTAATTAATTTGCATGTCTGTGGACAAGAATCATTTGCATTGTTATTAGTTATCTATAAATTATATAGAGTTCAAAATAGCTCAAAGACAATGAAAGAAGCCAACCTCAAGGATTCGGAAGATCTGGAATTAGATAAGGCCTAGTTTTCCATTGAAGATATCCAGTAATCTTGTTGGTCTATTTTAAAGTCTTTCACAGTGTATCCTGACGTATATGTGACTCTAGAAAATATGGCAGAAATATTACCATAAGCCTTTTCAATGTCCGACTAGAGCTGTGGTTTTCAAAGTGTGGTCTCTGGACCTGCAACAGAAGTATCAGATGGAGCTTATCGGACACACGAATGCTTATGACCCATCCCAAACTGGAAACTTTGGGAGCAGGGCCTAGAAATCTGGTTTAACGAGCCCTTAGTGTGATTCTAATGTATACCCAAGTTTGTGAAGCCACGGATAGATAATCCCACACTTATTATTGGTTAAGATCCAAACTCAGTAAAGTTAGATATTATCTTGTAGGAGATTGAAAAGTTGCAAATGATTCTTGTTTGGTGGAGATGCAAATGATTTCTGCTTTGCAGTTAAGACAGCAGCAGAGGCTATCATTCTTGCTTCTTTCCCTAGAAATTATATTTCAGCATTCTGTTTTTCATTGACTGTGTAGCAATTTCTCCTGTCTTTGAACCAACTTTGTCATCCTGCTGATTTCCTTATTAATGAGGTAAATACATTTGTGACAAGTGCTCACTAAATATTTGGGAACCATCTTTAACTTTTTGAAAATTATATTTTGACATAATGTAACTGAAGTAAGAGGTACTTTGACTCATTAAAGGGAATGCAGTGCAACTGAAGCAATTACAGATTATTATCATCATTAAAGGTCAGCATGTGGGATTGGATCTGCTTGGACTTTTTTTGGATGATAGAGACGTAGGAAAGATGTTAAAGTTCAAAGCCAAGGGCCAAGAAAGAATTCTTGAGATGTCTTTGGTGCAAAAAGGTGGTTTTTATTAAAGCTTGGGGACAGGACCCATGATAAAAAGTATGGGGACAGGACCCCAGCGGAAAGAGCTGCACTGGGGTCCTGAGGAGTGGCCCATGATATACTTTCAAGCTCAGAGGGGGTTAGGGATAGAATAAATCTCAAAGGAATTTTGGAAGGAAGGTTTCCAGGACCCTGAGAGGCCTAGCTATTGTTAGGTAAAGATCATTTATTACTTTCTAATAAAAGCTTAGTCATGGGACCCTTCAGATGTATATTGGTGGGTCATACGCTTGGGGGATGTTTGCCAACATGTATCTTGGGGGATAGAGATAAAGGAAGTTTCCAAAGAAATTTTTATATTTTGGAAAACACTTACAGGACGTAAGGCAGATGCTTAACCCACTGAGCCACCCACACCCCGCACACACACACTGTTTTTAAGGCTAAGATTGTCTTTTGCCCTTAGCAAAGTATTAACATTGAGGCAGCTGAGTTCCTAGAGGAATGTCACTCTGCCTGTTTCAAGGACTTGTCAGTGGGCTGCAAGTAGTAAGGAAATGCAATAATTTTACTTTGACCTTTGTTTCCCACATCACTAGGCTACCATAAATCAGGCTTTATTCTAGCTTTTCATACAAGTATGAGTTACCTGAATATTATCCAGTTTTCCCCATGGTTGTCTCTGGATGGATTCTCATGCCATTCATTTCTTTCTTCCTGTCCCCACTTCTTGCCTTCCTCTGCTGCCGCCATGCCACCATAGACATCCTGTTTTGTTTTGTCTCTCTAGAGGTCTAAGCCAATCCTTACATCTACCAATTGAGAATATCAGTGATGAAAACACATTAATGACTCAAAAAAAACCCCAAGTTGAATTTTTATGATAAAATAAAAATAAATTTCAAAGGATTTTTAATTATGCTCTTCTTGAAGCTTCATATAAATACCCTAAGGATGCTTATCAGTTTTTACTTGTCTTTGTGGGTAGCTTGGTGGAAAAAAGTTTAAGACAGAGAAAGGGTCCTAAGAAGACTTTCTGTCTTTGTCAACTTCTGCCAACCCTCAAGGGAAACACACACTGTATCTTTAAAAAATTTTTTTTATTTTTTTTTATTTTTTAGAAGATTTTATTTATTTATTTCACAGAGAGAGAGCGAGCACAAGCATGAGGAGCACCAGGCAGAGGGAGAGGGAACAGCAGATTCACTGCTGCTCAAGGAGCCGAATGTGGGGACTTGATCCCAGGACCCCGAGTCATGACCTAAACCTAAGGCAGACATTTAACCCACTGAGCCACCGAGATGCCCCCGCACACTGTATTTGAGGCAGCTTACTGAGCTGGGAAAATGTACCTGGGAGTTCTGCCATGCTTTCAAGTGGAGGAGACTTTCTACTAAATTACAGAATTTCCTATTTGCTCAGATAAAATTGGTCCCTAAAGGGGCTCTGTAGGGAGCCATAGACAGACTTAAAGGGCAGAGCATAAAAACTAGAGTGAAAGGTCTTAAAGGTGATATTAGACTGAAGAAACCTAAGAGTCAGTCATTACTACAGATGTCTTTCAAAATGTGTTGTCTCCAAGCCCTATTGTAAACAGAAAAAAGATGGCAGATCTAAGTACAGGCAGGAGCATGTCCAAAATCCCTTTACATCAACCTACGTTTATCTCACGACTTTTTCTCCACGTGCTCTCTGCTGTGGTTCTGTGGTTTCTACACCTATAAACACATTAAACACCTGTACACTGTTTTCCTTGACCTGGATGCCATTTAAAACAAGTCATTTTGAGTGTCTTTTAATTTGCTGTCTGCCACCTTGTCTGATGCGTAAGTTGGTCATTTTCTCCTAGACTTCTTCTCCTTTGAGATACTCCCAATTACAGATTCAGGTTTTATACTTCATGTAAGAAAATGGTTCATTAAATAAACATAAGCATTATTACAGTCTTACAAGGAGAGGAAGAGAGAGGAAAATGTAGCAAAACCTTATAAACCTTAAAAAAGCCGTAGATTTGAAATAGGCCATAGATTTGGAATAGGGGGTCATCAAGTCCTCAGCAAATTTGAACCTTCCAAGGAAATGAAGTTATCTTCATATACATAACACAAGGTTCTGACAGATTAACTTGATTTTCTGTTTGCCATCTCTGCCCTGCTGGTAATAACAGAGGCAGTATGACTCAAGGCACACAATCTTTTCATCTCTGTGAACCATCTTATAATGTAAACCAGAGTGGTTACTCCACTTCCCTTGGTCTCTGTGAGACCTTACCATGCTATGTAAACAAGGAAAAGGCCCCCTCAGCGCCTAACTCTCAATGGTAATGAACTTCAAAGACATTTGTGGTATTCCATTCACAAGTATTTCTAATTTGGGGCAGATGCACATATGCAAAACAACGTTGTCAGCTGTAAGTGGTATTTACATTGTGAAGCTTTTTGCCCCAGTACTGCTCTCTCCCTTCCTGTTGTAATTTATTTAGAGGAAGCTTCTAGGAGGCAGGGGGAGAATGGTTGGTGGCAGTTTAGGCTGGCAGCCTGGATGTGTGTGGCCTTGGGGAAAGTCTGCTTTGAATGAGAACACTGACTGAATTTTCATCACTAGAAAGAAAGAATGTTCAAGGGAAACCATCCGCATATAAATTCCTTTGCCTGGAGATCAGGAGGGAAAGGATTTTCAGAGATGCCCTGTAGGATGCCTTTTGTCTCTTAAAATGCATTAATAGTAAGTGCATCTCTGTGCAGACAGAGCTCAAAGCTTCCCCCAGCTAACCCCAAATTACAAAGTATAATATTGTCTTTATTTGTCTAAATCCATTCCTTTTTATCAACAGTCTGTGAGATGGGAAGGAGATGCGAGAGACAAAACATCTGGGAATGAGAACCTTTTTTATCCTTGACATTAATTTTAATGAACATTTTTCTTATTCCTTTTTATTTAACTAAATTCTATCAATTTATTTCTTAGAATTAACTCCTGTTTCTTTCTGCCCATGGCATACTGCTGCCATTTAATTTCAGATACTAAGTTCTTATGCCTGGAAAACTGGATAACTACCCTCCAATCTTCCTTCTTTCGTCCCCAAAGGACTGGTTTAAGTCTTTCTAAAATGGCAAATGATCAAGTCACTTTACTTCTCAAATATGGCACTCACGCCTTTCATGTAGAAACTCTTTTTTGAGTGTCTGCAGTGTGCAAGTGATAGTTCTAGACCCTGAAGCATTGCTCCCATTTTTGTTTTCAGTTCTGTCTTCTACATTTTCCAAGCAATTTGTCTGCTCGCTCTGTCCTGAACACACCTGTTGAGTTTTTGACCTCCAATTTTTGCTCACTTTTTATCCCCACCTGGTGTGTCTGCACCTCTTGTTACCTGCTAAACTCCTCTTCCTCGTGGAAGGTCTGATCTAATTCCACTCCTCTGGGAAGGCTTCCATGAAGCTGCTCTGGACCTCATATCTTTCCTTTCCCCAGACTTATGTAATTACCGACAGTTGACTTTACTCAGTCAATTTGCTTCATTTACTATTGAGCATTGTCTTTTATTTGTTCACGTTTCACACTATGTCTCCATTGTGATTATATGTTTTAGAAAAGAAGAACATATATATTTTTTATTCCTTTTAATGTTGCAAAGAGAGAACATTATGATAGTTAAAACTACATGATGATTAGCTGAAACATCATATACTTACTATCAAAGGAAGAGTCTGATATCTGAATAAAGAAAAATTTGTTACTAAACCTATCAGTCACAAAACAAAGAATGAAAACAGAAGACTGTGTCCTCAGGGTCTAGGAGTAGTCCTAGAAGAGTAGTCCTAGAAGACCTAATGATCTAGGTCCAGATAAAGACGACACATTCAATTGCACTTTTTGGAATGATGCCTGTGGTTAGTTTTGTTGGTTGTTTCCACTGAGAGACAGAACACAAAATAATCCTACCACAGTTGAGTAAAGCAGGCTCATCTGGGTTGTTGGCAGAATTCATTTTCTTGCAGCGGTATGACCGAGGACCCCAGCTTTTTGCTGGTTGTTGGCTGGAGGATGCCCTCAGGTCCTAGAAATGGCCTGTGGTTTCTTGTCACAGGAACTTCTCTAACCTGCTTGCTTCTTCCAGGCCAACAACAGAGGTTCTTTCTCCACTCTGAGACTGAGTCTTGTATCATTTTACATAGTCAGGAAAGTGACAAACCATCACCTTTGCTATATGCTGTTGACGATTAGCAAGTCACAGGTTCTGTCCACACTGAAAGGAGGGAATTACATAGTGTTAGCACCAGGCAGTAAAGAACCCAGAAGCTGTCTTAGAATTCAGCTTCTATAACATGTATATGATTTTAAAGCAGGGTATTTCCATAATGCATCTTGAGTATTATGTAATATTTATTATGAATTATTGATTATTATGTTTACTATAGATAGTTTCCCTCCCCTACCACTTACGATTACACAGAAACAATTATTTCAATATATTTAGTTGATTCCTCTGTTATTTACCTCCACATACCCAAATAAGACAGGGGTATATGGCATACACCCAAATAGTGTGTCTGTATTGCAGCTGGGATCAGGTTCTCTCAGAATATTTTCCTTTGGAGCCACGAGTCACCATGAGAAAAGCTGGAGTCCACTATACTGTGGTCCTGTGTGATAAGGCCACCAGAGAGAGGCCCTGTATGGGTATTCAAGGGCTATAATTTCAGCTGAGATCCCAGCTTATACCTGGTATTGATAGTTAGATATATAAATAAAGATGCCTCCAGGTGATTGCTCCTCCAGTGCATGTGTCATTCCCTGCCGTTGAACTATGTCTGCTAAGACCCCCAGACATAGTGGAGCAGAGTCATCCCTCCTCTACCTTTCCTAATTCCTGACCCACAGAATCCATTATTTGAAGCTAGTAAGCTTCTTCTTATTATCTCCACTGTTAGTATATTAGGTTTCTTCCCTTGGGCATTTAGACCCTCAGAAAATCAAATTCAGAAAATATTAGCCTGAATACTAGCATTTTGGGAACCAAGCAAGGGCAAATTGCTGGCGTTCTCAACATTCAGTTGGTAAGCTTCTATTTAATCCCTAGCAAGTAGATTTCATTTTGTTTTTCTAGGCCTATCCCATCCTCAATCATATTTGTTCTTGGATTTAAAATAACACATTGTGTGTTTCTGTGTGTGTGTGTGTGTGTGTGTGTGTGTGTGTGTCTGTCTTCTCTGTGCATACAGGAAGGTGGGTAGAGACTGGAAGAGAGAGAAGTTGTTTTCAGTAAAGCACAATGGGCAGGAGATTCCTCAGCCAGAGACACTATTTGCCTCTCTTCAGTGGGATCAGTTTGAGGCCATATCCCAGGTTTTCATGTCTTTCAGATGACCTCTTTGGCTGTGAATGAATTGCTCCCTGTGGTAATTTCTTCAAAATCTCTTAAATACAGATGTTAAAAAAGTCTCTCTTATATTTATTATGAGTCATAAATTCAAGAATATTCTGTGTTCTCTGGATATTAAGTAGAGAAGATTCATCCAAGCACAGATAAGTAAACACCTCAGATTGGGAAATAATTTACATATCTTGGAAAAAAAAACAAACCCACCTGACATTATTAACTAAAGCACCTGTTCATTAGAAAAGAATATATCTCTTGCTGCTGGAATTTGGTACATGTATTCAATTTGTACCATAAGTAAAGGGGAGAGATTCTTATTGATTTCTGAATTTGACATCTGTTAATGTGCTGTTTTGTATCAGTGACATACGATTGGCTTTAAACACTGGTTGTACCAGCACATTTTTTTCTCCTTTCATTTCTTGTACCAAGCTCTTGATGTCATAGAAAATACCTTCCTGGAGAGTACATTGATGGTGCTTTTATCATAATTATGATTATTATCACCTACTCTCATCATTTGGGACCATCCATTTTCTTGCTGTATGAAAGGAATAGCTTTTTAAGTCACATGGCCTTTTAAAAGAGCAGAAATTGAAAAATAAGTTGAAACTTCCATCTGAACTGACCTTTGACTTAAATATAGCTGCAGACTTTTTAGGGATTGTCAATCTCAGTGTGAGGCAATATGTTTTTTTTTTTTCCTTTTTAAAACTTTTTCTTTAGAAAGCCATTAAAAAAAAAAAGAAAATTAATAGGTCCTATGAAAAGATGAAGGGCCAACTTCTAATTATAGCTGTGAATTCATTATGTTTGTTGAACTTAGAGAAGGGCATTTGTAAAACTGTAGCTCTTTGTAGAAAGTAATTGCAAAACTGATCTGCAAATCAACCAGTGTCCAGTCCCCTTAATTCCAGGGATGGAGATGGTCTTCACTGTCAATGGAAGCATTCCAAAATAAGGATCCAGCATGCTACCTGGTATAATTTAAAATACTAAAAACTCTGCCAAAGTTTGAACCTTCTAATGTTAGTAAGCTCAGTTCCGAGTGTTTTCTATTTGGATAATTAAAAGCTCCCTTGGCAGATCTAACATCAAATCTATGAGCGAATCTTGCGGGATTTGCATTACTGACTGATGAATAATACTGACTTGAAACAAATGTTTAGCTCTCATTTACAAATGACTGTTGAGGAAAATCCAGAAACTGTTTAAAAAGTCTAATGAAATACTTGAAAACAAATTACTCTTGAGAAAGTATAAGCTTTCCAATTTAGACAGTCCTTCAAAAGATAGCTCATGAATTTATTCTAAAATAAAAATAAATTTTATATTTTTTATTGTGAAATATTTCAGATGTGTAGAGTTGTATAGAAAATAATATAACAGATACTCACTCATAAGGCTACCATGGAGACCCAAAGTATATATATTTGCCATAGATTTTTCAAATCACTTTTGTTTTTAAAGAAATGAAATTGAGAAAACTAAAGCTAGAACCCCACCACATTTCTATTCTTTGTCTCTTCAACTATCCTGAAATTTATAGAAATCATTCCCATGTGAGTTTTTAAATTTTTACCAATTTAAAGTATTATTTGGACATTTAGAGTGGTTTTAAGTACTGAATTGTTTTAAGTATTTAATGTGTGTATAAATGGTATAACATTGTACTAATATCATGTAACTTTTAAAATTCACCTTTTTTTTTAGATTTATTCAGGTTTATAGATAGATAGATCTATACTTTCTATTTTATTTCTTGCTGCTTAATAAAATTTTATTGGAGGGATAAACCAAATTTTATTGATCCATACTCTTACTAATGGACACTAAGTTATTTCTAATGTTTTGCTATTACAAACAGTGCTGCACCAAATATATTTGCCCATGCCTCCTGGATAAAGGTTTCTTTAGGGCAGTGGTTCCCAACAGATGATTTTGCCCCTGGAGGACATTTGGCAATGTCTAGAGACCTTTTATTTATTTATTTATTTATTTTATTCATTGATTAAAGATTTTATTTATTTGTTTGAGAGAGAGTGTGAACAAGAGAGAGAGAGTATGAACAGGACGATCAGCAGACAGAGGGAGAAACAGACTCCCCACTGAGCAGGGAGCCCAATGTGGATCTTATTGTGGGGTCATGATCCCAGGACTCTGGGATGGTGACCTGAGCCAAAGGTAGACGCTTAACCCACTGAGCCACTCTGTCACCTCTAGGTGGGGGATGCTACTGTTATCAGATAGATAGAGGCTGGAGATTCTGCTAAACATCCTTCACTGCACAGGGCAACAAAGAATTAAACTGTCCCTAAATGCCAAAATTGCTAAGATTGAGAAATTCTGCTCCTGGATATGTAATTAGGAAAACTAAATAGAGAGACATACTATGATCATGGATGTTGGATTCAGTAGCCTAAAGATAAATTTCTCTCAAATTAATCTATAAATTCAGTCTAGTTCTAGTCAATATTCCCATAGGGTTTTACACAGAATTTGACAAATATGTTCCATAAGTATATTTTTATCAGTGGGTCTAAAGCACACTGCTAATGGCTCAAATTCATAAATTTGGAATATACAAAGGGAGTCTGATTATCTTCCAATAACATGTTTTTTCAATAAAGAATTTTTCTCAGACTGGATTTAGGGTGGTATCATTTAGCACAATTGGTTCCATGCTTTCTTTTTCTTAAAATACTTATATGGATTTGGCCATAACACTTGCAGCGTTTCCAGCTCTTAAAGGCTACAGTGCCTATAATTAACATTTCAGTTAATTACCAACTTGGTGATCACCAGCATGGACAGGATAGGATCTAAGGCTAAGTAACTTAAACTCTAGGGGCAATCAATGCCCTAAATGAGAATCCAGATTCTAGACAGCATTCTTTCAGAAAGAAGCATACCTCAGAAGTTAATTTCTCAACTTTCCTAGCCATCCATATCTTCATTAACTCTTAAATTTTACCAAATATTACATTTAATGTCAGAAATGGGTTTTTAGTGTCACATTAGCATGATGAATACTGAAATGGCCTCTCCTTGGTGAAATAAAAATGGTTTAAGTTTAAATAATGCAGTTATTTAAAGTCTTCATTTTGGTTTTAGAGAACCATACCTCTCCATGCATGCAGTTCAATATTCCTTTGCTTTTCTGTTGTGGATAATAAAAGACTTGGCTTTGATTGCTTCCACTAGGGAGCTATAAACTTCCTTGAAGAATCCTTGAGGTCTGCAACACATTACTAGTTTCTGCTAAGTTAACCATTTCCCCAAGGCCCTGATGAAGTTAGAACTAGATCTTAATTATTGTTGTGATCTTGTTGACCAATACTGGTAGGTATCATAATATATGTGGCCTAGAGTGAGTAGTCCCTTCTGACAGCTTCATTATAGGCTTGGGAGCTGTGGCTGGTTGTTGCGGTAGTCATTTCTTCCTTCTTCTCTTTAAATTTAATGGTTTCAAGAATAGAGTGCTGAGCACTACAGTCTTCTTTCATGATTTTATGCTCTGGTTTGTCCGGGTTTATATAATAATTATTTATTTATTTTACTAATTCACTTGACTAATTACTGAGCACCAACCTGGTTTAGGATCTTACCTCGCTGGCATATGTGAGGTTGCCTCATAAGGTCTGGAACTTTCTTTCATATTGCTTTATACCAGTTGTCTCCTCTCACAATCTCCTGAGTTAAGTACCCCTCCTAAGGGCTCCAGTGCACTCTTTGCTTCTCTAGAAATCACATTTGCCACACTGGAATATTTCTGCTTATCAGTAATCTGGATTCAGATTAACTGGTCCCAAACCCTAGCTCCATTCCTTACTAGCTCTATAACCCAAGGGAAGTTACATATTTTCTCCAAGTTTTTATTTCTTTATCTATTAAATGGGAACAATAACTTACCTATATAATAAAGTTGTGATAATTATGTTTAGTCATTCAGCACATAGTTATTAAGGAACTACTATGTATCAGTCCACCATTCCTAATGCTGGGATGAGGCAAGGAATGGAACAAAATCCCTGTCCTGCTTACCATTTAGTAGGAGAGAGACAATAAATATAGGAAGATGTAGCATGATGTGGGCCTAGAGAGTGATTAAGAGTAAACATTAGATAGGAGGGACATTGAACAGAAACTGAATGAAGATGGAGAGCACTGAGAGAAAAGCCAGAGTTTTGGAAGGTGCTGTGGGATGAGGGTGAAATGGAATGTAAGGATTAGTCTTGACCATGTTAAGTCTGAGATTCTCATTATTCATTAGAGTAGAAAAGTTGAGTATCAGGTTTTGTTATGAGCTGAATTGTACCCTCCCAAATTCGTATGGTAGAGTCCTTACCCCAGTTCCTCAAAATGTGACTTTATTTGGAGAAAGCATCTTTAAAGAGGTAGTTAAGGTAAAATGAGTGGGTCCTAATCCAATACAAGTGGTTTCTTATAAAAAAAGGAGATTAGGACACAGACATGCACAGAGGGAAGGCCATGTGAAGACAGGGGGAGCCAAGGAGCAAGGCCTTACAAGAAACCATTCCTGCTGACCCCTTGGACTTCTAGCCCCAGAACTGTCTGAGAAAATAAATTTCTGTTGTTGAACCACCCAGTCTATGCTATTTTGTTATGGCAGCCCTAGCAAACGGATACAAGTTGAATGGCTAAGTAGGCAGTCGACTGTTGAGGAGACAAATGAAGCTGGAGTGATTGGTATGCAGAAGGTGTTTAAAATTACCAAAGGCAAATAGATCACCTAGAAAGGTCTGAGGCCAGAGGTGAGAAAAGGTCTGAAAGCTGAGGCCTGATACATTCCCACATCAAGACATCAGGGCAATGGAGAAGAACTAGCAAAGGAGATGGAAGAGGAGATGGAAGGAGAGGAGCTGTACTATAAGTGGAAAGCAGGAGAGTGGTATTCAAGAAGGCAAATACTAGGAAGTATTTCAAGACAGAGGGAGAGGTCAGCTTTGTCTGAACAAGATGAGGACTGGGATGGGCTCAGTTGGATTGGCAACTTGGTGAAAGTTAGTGACCCTGAGCATAGTGGTTTTATGGATTGTGGGAACAAGAGTCTAAATTGTGTCTTTCAAGAAAGAAGAGGAGGTGAAGATGCAGACACAGTGAGAAAAGACAACTTATTCGAGGATTAAATAAGAGAATAGATTCAAACTGCTTGGAACAAGCCCTGGCACACAGTGTGCTTTCAATCAGTATTAGCTGCTGTTTTTAATATTCTCATTGCTCTTATTATTTACTACTTGGTTGTAAGCCCCACAAGGGTAGGGATGGTGACTGTTTTTGTTGAGGAGTTTATTTCCAGTACATAGTGTAGCACATAGGCTTTTCTTTCACTCATATAGAAAAGGAGACTTACACAGATCTTTTGGTAAATTGATAAAGATTTTTCTCTGCCACAAAAGAGAAACTGCTATAAGCTCCCTAGTTAGAAATTACAACTTCTTTCACAAAAGCCAATTCACTTCTTTTGAAATTTGGTGAAAGCTCACAGAAGAATACAGGTCACTGATGGCAGATATATTAACTCAGAAGTAGTCAAAATTGAGTGTTATCTTGCAAACAATAGTGCCAGTGGCTGAGTTATGAGACAAAATATTACTGAGAAGCACAGCAAAGTGTGCGTGTGCGCATGTTGGTAATATGGTAAGATGGTAAGGGTTTAGAGAGAGACAAGAAGATGAAGAAAGGGGAAAGAATGATATGGTTTTCTCTAATCAGTTTGCTGGAAAGGATAAGAACAGAGTTGCATGACTTTCTGTCCTCCTGACAGTGTGGAACTCCATTTGTAGGAATCCTTCATTTCACAGAGTACTTTCACCTATGTGACCTCATATATCCATTTCAACAGCTCTCTGAAGAAAACATTGTAAACTTTATTTTATAAGATGAGAAAATTATGGTTCTGGAAAGCAACTTGTTTATTTCCAGACGGGGAATTAGTTAGGCTCCTTACTTATTTAGTACTTATTTGTGACTTAAACACTGAATTTGAAGAGTTCTCCTCTGGGGTGATTATCTTCCAGGCCTGCCTGCTTTTCTCCTCTACCACACATTTTCTTATTTCTCTTTAGAAAAGCCTTGAATGGTGTTAAAGATCCACATTGTCTTCTTTTATATTAAGCATTTATTAAAAATTTAATGTAATATTGAAATCGATGCCACACATCCTTGGCTCTTGAGTTTATAAAGAATTTGGTTCAAAAAAAGATGTAGAAATCTCATTATGATCAAATTCTTAGAAGTATTAATTCAGTTAAATAAAATAAGACAAAAAAAATCTCTACTTTTCACTGTTTTAACAAAGCTCATGAAATTTCAGGCCATGTATGCTGAAGTACAACATTGGTTGAGAAGGGTCTGGATTACCTCCTTCATGGATAATGTAGGTTTTAGATAGTGGCAGTTGGCTCAAATGCCTACACTTGAAAGTCCAAGGTTTTAGGTCAGAGCTCTGATATATCCTGGTTAGAGGTGGGTACAACCTTATAATCACAGAAAGATTTCAGATTGATCCATTATTACTTTCCATCTCCATGAAAAGCTGTATCCTCAGCTAAGTGGCTAAATGAGCAACAGCTGGGTTTAGAGAGAGAGACCTATACGATGTAACTTGTCCTGGCAGTCACCAATGGACTTATCCAAAAGGAAAAATTATACTTATTGACTTTTCAATACACTCTGGGTCTGCTAAAGAAACTGTCTCCATCCAACCCTACTGGCATGGAAAGGCTAATCCACAATGCCCTAAGGAAGGGTGCTTTACTCAGAAATGTGGCATTCAGTTTCAGTAACCCTGCATGGAAATTCCTTTTAATGCTGTGGATTTCACAAGATGTAGTAATTGCCTCGGGGTACAATGAGTTAGAAAAGATGGGAGTAATCACAAAGAAAGAGAATAAAGGCGAGGGTAATGCATAGAAACATCATTGTTTCCAATGATCATCAAAAATAGGTCAGACAACAACTTATGCTTTGATGTTTGATGTTTTTATTTTTAAGGAATTTGGCAGCAATGCAGTGTAACCTCAGCAAATGGAAACTAGGGTCAATAAAGAGCCAGAGAACCCGTTACAGGAAGAGTGTGGGATGAGTCACTTTCATGAAATACTTGAATAGATTCTCAATTTTTATGGTTTCCATAAATTTTTTTCTTAGCTTTACTTTTCTTTCAGTTTGATTAATCTACTAAACTGGATGCAGACAGGTGGGAAGGATTTTACATGGAAACTATGCTCATATCTTCTTTGGCAAAATTATGGACATCCTTATCATGCATTGTAGGCAACATGAAGAGGGCAGTGGTTGGAAGCATGTGCTGTATAGACCTGGTTTTACCATGAGTTCTACCATTTGCTAGCTATATGATTTTGATCTTAAGCCTCAGGTTTCCTATCTGTAAAATAGGAATGATTATAACATCTTATTCTATTGACATGAGAATATAAGAAAGTAATATATGTCAAATTTCTGATACATCGACTATATCCTCCCTGCAGAAGGGGCTGCTTTATCATCTGTTGAGATATTCATCAAATGCCCAGAGGAGCTGTATGTGTGTGTAGTATATGGGATTGTTTTTGTCTGCTGGAGAGATGAATTTCTGCCCTGGATGAAGTTAGACATCTAGCCAGACGTACTAGGTGTGGGCACTTAAGAGAAGCTTAAGTTCCCAATCTCCCCTCTTACCTTCATCCTTCCTTCCCAGCAAGAGGTCTAATTTTCATGACTTTTTAAAAAGAGATTTTTATTTATTTATTTGACAGACAGATATCACAAATAGGCAGATAGGAAGGCAGACAGGAAGGCAGAGAGCCCAGTGCGGGGCTCAATCCCAGGACCCTGGGATCATGACCTGAGACAAAGGCAGAGACTTTAATACACTGAGCCACCCAGGTGCCCCTTTTCATGACTTTTGTAGTTCTAAGGTTTTGATTAAAAAAAAAAAAAAAAAAAAAAAAAGCTGGGATTCCGTGGGATTGTATATAGTTCACTCCCCTCTTCTTCTCTCATTCTGCCTGTCATAAATTCTTGGTAACTGGGAAGATGTCTCAGACACACCAGCAGTTAAGCATGGGACGGTTTTGGTAGAGCGGCACCACATGCCCAAGGTCGCATATCATAAACTCTTAAGTCCAATTCTGTAGGAGAGAAAGATATAATTTTCCTGTACACATCTTAGGTTCAATGACTGAGGCCATGAAAATTAGACAGTGAAAGACAGATTAATAAGAGAAAACAAACAGAAGTTTATTAACATGTGTATAATGCACACAGATGGGAATGCTAAGTGAAGAGTAACTCAAAGGGGTGGTTAGAACTTGGGCTTCTATAGCATTTTAACAAAGAACAATAATTTTGTAGAGAAATGAAAAAAAAAAGGATTTTGAGCTTTTTAGGGGTGGTAAATTATGGGAAGGTAAATATATGGGGAACCTAATGTAAGATAAGGGCTAGTTAATAAGGTTTGTTTATGTAGAGTCTTGGTGTCATCTTGTCTCAGATGATAAGGCTGTTACCATCTTTCTGGTATGGGAAGAGGAGACACCTTCACAAGGGGGAATTTATGTTCTGTTTACAGGTAGATAAGGGGAGGGCAGAGAGCTCAGCCTTCAGCTCAAAATAGTCCTGTGCTGGAGTAACATACGTTGGGGTGGCATGCTCTGAAGACTTTCAGTTCACTTAATGTGAACTTACCTGCAGTTCAGATGCTGTAAGTGCAGTTAAACAATTCTGGGTTGAAGAGTCTTTCTGCAGTGCCGATGAGACTCATTTGGACACTGACACTCACCCATTAGGTCCCTCTCACCAGCAGTATATACACATGAATATTCACTTCTTTAAGTAGAGATGAACATTCATGAAGACGATGATATAACCATGTTTAGAAGGCATAGGTAATGCTATTGGGCCACTATCTCTCCTAAGATCAACTCAGAACAGGTATAGGGATGTATTCACAACACACACACACACACACATATCCATATATTTATGTATATAACCTTTAAGTATTTTTTCATGCTTCACCTATAGTGAAATCAATATCCCTTTTTAATATAGACCCCAGAAAGAAAATTTATCAAATTCTTTTAGGTTCCACATCTGTAAAAAGGAGATAAGCTCACTACAAGCATTGATGCAGTAAAGTCTACCCAATTTTTGAAATGAACTCTAAATTCACTGTGTGCTGTTTCTGCCCATATCATCTCTTCAACTGCTATAAATGCATGTCACTTCCCTTTACCTGGCACTGAGGCAGTTTAAGGCTTATTTTCAATATTTAGGTGGATGGCTTCACACAGTCTTTCATTTCATTTTAGTTTATAAAATTTTAGATATTCACCAACATGCTGTTGGGGACACCTCTAAACCAGCCTTCAAAACATTTTCTGTTGAAAAAATGATAGGACTCAGACAGTTGCCTGAAGCAAATATATGCATCCTCTGAACTCCAGTGAATATACAAGGAGGGAGGGAAGGTGGGCAGAAAGAAGAAAAGAAGGGAGGAAGGAGAGAATGGAAGAGAAAGACAGACTGGGGGAAGAAAATGACATATTAGACCTAGTGACTTATTTTCATTAAGTCTGCCTGCACCAATTTAGGATTCTTGGCTCAAGTCTTGTGATGTGCAAACCTGGGACACTCAGTGAGACTGTGATTATAATTTCTCCCCTCTTCAGGGGGCGTGATCTTTCCTGCAAATGAAGGCTCTTGTACTTTTTCCAAGATTCAGGCAAAACTCATGAATCAGATTAGCTTTCCCTTTCCCTTGTTCCACTCTCATTCTGAATTTCTTACACCCCCTGACCCAAACACATTATCTTTTAACTCTTTAGCCTTCATTTTGCCTGAAGACTTCACCAACTTGAAGATGGTACTAATAAGTGAAGTAAGTTTCTTTTCAAAGTTTCCCATTTGCATTTTTATCCTAGGGGACAAGGCTTTACTTACAGAAGTAATGTGAATGTTCCAGATGTTATATACTTGAATGCAGACTACTTTTGTGGCGTGACTTCCTGATAATAAGCTCTCTCTCTCTCATCTCTTAGTAATGATGTTTACTAGCCAGTAATCAATCATCTAAGATGATTGCTAGACAGTAATCAATCATTATGATGAACACTATGATATAGGTGCTATTGATGTCCCAATTTTAGAGATGATACAATAGCACTGAGAGTTAAGTGACTTACCCAAGGTAAGTTGGATACCTTTATTGATGCTTACCTAGCATTTATCCTAATTTTTTGACTAGGAAGCAAAGACTTAGTGCTCAAACACAGTTACCCTTTTGTCCTGCATATCATAACTCTCCTTGTAACACAACTGCTAGTAACTCATTTTTTTTTGTTTTTGTTTTTTTAAGATCTATCCACCTATTTCATGGGGGAATGGCAGGGGAAGAGAGTCTCAAGCAGACTCCATATTAGGTACTGAGCCCAATGTGGGGCTAAATTCCACAACGCTGAGATCACAACCTGAGCCCAAATCAAGAGTTTTCTGTCCAACTGACGGCATCACCCAGGCACCTCTACAACTGCTAGTTTTTTAATGGGGCTCCTGGGTCCAAGATCTGGACTTACATTTTGGTCCATGCCCCAGTCAGTCACCAGAACTTGTTAATGGACAGGACTAATGGCTGACTTGGTTTGCTGTAAATAACCTGCTCTGCATTGCGGATGAATCTCAAGTGCACCAACAGGTTCTTTCCATGCATAGGAATATTATTCTATATATCCAGCAGGACCAGGAAACAGATTTATAGAAGTTTTGTGGTTTGCTTAGTTTTGTAGACTTTTTAAAGCTCCTTTGGAGAAGCATAGAAGGAAAATTTTTTCTGTTCATGGGTCTAAAAATTACATTGAAAATGAACTACTATAGACATGTTCTAAGAAGACATTTATCTCAAGGGCCCTGAAGTCTCTGATCAACAGCTTTTAAATACTAAATGTGAACACTGATGGCTATATTCTGTCAACACTTAGCTTATCGCTAAACCTTCTGGGTCCCAAGTGCTTGAATAGTTAACTGTGACTCTTTCCTTGCAGAACGTGTGTCTGTTGAATAATGGTTGATCCAATGTGTTTACCCATTAGATTTGTTTCAGTTTTGTTAAGTGATAGGAACTCAAGAGGTGGGAATATTTGTTTTTGGTGGTGGTAGAGCTTCACGATGGAGGTGTTCCATTATGTTCTCTGCATAAACATGTGGCTAGGGTTTGTGGGAAAGAATGAGGCCATCAAAGAACTAGCCCCCTCCTTTCTCTTCATAAAGAAGTGCTTAAAAACAAGGCTTCTGCACCAAATATTCCTGGTCTTTTGGGGGCAGTGCCAAACCCTGTTGTATAGTCATGCTTTAAAGCCATGTGTCCTGAAGTCAACATGTTCTTATGGATATTGCTACAATTGGAAGCAGGATGAATTTATAGGAAAAACATGTTTGAATACAAACATATTAATAGCTTCAAAGAGCTGGAACTTAAAGTAACACACTCAAAATCACTTCCCCTTATTTCTAGAAATTCATGGCATTTATGAAAGGAATATATAATCAATCATACATTAAGAACAATGCGGGTGGGGAATTTATTCACATGTTGTATGTGGGGGCTTCTTTCACCCAATGCCTGGTCTATAATAGGCACTCAGTAAATGTTTGTTGATCATGAAATTGAAACCTATAGGCATCAAAGATGAAATTGATGAAAATTTAAAAACCATACTTTTGTGTCCTTATTCCCTATTTATGTAATCATTCCACACTTGCAACCATTCTCCCACCCCACAACATCCTCCCTCCCCACCATGGTCCAAAATTGGATGAATGGAGGACATTATTTACTCAAAGTGAAATAATAACAGAGAAGATATTTCAAACAATCCTTCCTTGCATATATTAGCAAACCAGATGTGTAGATAAAGCATAATTTCACTCCATGCTCCCATTTGCCCAAAGGATTGATGCGTGTTTCTTTTAGCCAGTTCCTTTATTGGTTTTTACTGTATACTTTGGCTTTTTTAGAGACACATATACACTCCTTCTAAATAGTCAAATGTCTGCCTAGACTGTGAAGCTCAAGCATGGTTTAAATGCTCCCGAGATGCTATTACCAAAAATAAATAGATCACATTCATTAAAATAAAAGCATCTGATAGAGCAGAATATTCAAAGAAGGGTAGGGCAATGAAGCAAGCAAGTCTTTTGTAGAATGCTTTTTGATCTTCATTTTCCTTTTATTAACAGCTGCATATCTTCATATAAGGACAGGTGAGGCTAAGAAGCTCTTTTCAAATACATTACTTACATGATGTTGATCAGACAATTATCAGAGATTATGCATATTAGTATATTCAGTAAAGCTGACTAGAACATTTAAGTATTACTATATTCTTGTAGTAGAATAATACAAAATGATGTAATAATAAGAAGTAATTTACTAATTATTTGGGATTCGTAGTTTTGACAGCATTTTTAATTTAAATATGGTTTCATTTCCCCCAAGTAGTACAATATAGTAGTATTAACTGAGCATCCATTCGTATGTCATATAAGCTGGGAGCTGACTACTAAGGTCAACAAAAGTTACCTTTTCTTTTCTGTGTAGGGGAGAAAAAATAATTTACCCCTGTCCTTCTGAGTTCTTGACTAAGATCCTATAATACAAGATGACTAAGAGAAAAGCAAACGTAAGTTTATTAACATGTTTACCTTATATATACATGGGAGATACCCCTGGAAAAATGACTAACTTGAGGTTGCTTTAGCCCTTTGACTTATATGGCATTATCAACAAAGAATAACACATTTCTGGAAAAAGGTGGCAGGACAAAGGACAGCAGTTTTCGGTTTCCAAGGGCAAAGATAAAGTTTAGTTAGAAACGTTTGTCATGCAGATTCCTCTGGTACTGTTTCCAGGCTGATAGGGTCTTAAGTTGTCTTTCCCTGATTAACATTTGTCCTTCTTGGTGGGGAGGTAGGGAGAGATGCTTCTGAAAATTTGTGCCCTGCTCTTACATAAATAGGGGTTGGGCAGGAGAGATTTTTTGTGCCTCCTTTGTCTCAAGACAGTTCTTATGCCAAAGTGGCACATTTTGGCTAGCATATTCTGTTACCCTTCATCAGGAAATAGACTGAGTGAATAAATGCCCATGAGATCACATGCAAAGATATTCTGAGCATAGGTATCCCTGGGAAAATCCAAAATAGACACAGCCAAAAGTGTTCTTCATAAAGTGTTTTTCACACACTTTCTTTCTCATTTTGGTCTCATGGAAACTTTGCACCCATCCATTCGACTGCCCTACTGCTCCAGCAAGCTCTACAGTCCTCTAAGACCTGGCGAATGGACCAGAAGAAGGGAATGGGCTGGAAGAATCATGGTCCATGATCACTTGCTCAACAGTTTTCAGGAGCTAGAATGTCAGTGATTGTTTTGAAGTCTTATTTTCTTTACTTGGCAAATAATTTCATTTCTATCAACCCTGGAAAACCGTTATTAAATAAGTTGGCAGACTACATTTTATTCTAACTTGATAATTATCTTTTCCGACCAGTAACTTAAAACCATCACAGTAAACTTAAAAGCCATAACTTATGCATATTTCTGGTATTATCAATACAAGTTTAAGGATGGCAGCAGAATTTGAAATAATTTATGCCCTTTTATGATTTGAGCAAGTGTTTTAAACACTATTTTGGATCTTGCCCATGAGATGTATGGATTTTTGAATAGGATTGAAAACTCCCCAAAGGGAGATATAGTACAGGTCCTCAGTGGTTTATCCATAATAAAGTTCGAAAACTCTAAAATGTTTCCTTCTTTTATAGTTATGAATCTTGAACAGATCTGAGCTGATTTTATGGCAAAACATGAGCTGAATGTGAGGTTCCTTTAACTAATGTGAATACTAATATATTAAGTTGCAGAAATGGCGTTAGGTTTGTTTACTGGTGTTGCCCTCAACCTGCCAGAGTATTACTTAATGTAAAGTAAACGAGCAACATCACCTCTATTAGCAAAAAAATGCATTTTTTAAAGACTTTATTTATGTATTTGAAAGATAGAGATCACAAGTAGGCAGAGGCAGGCAGAGAGAGAGAGGAGGAAGTAGGCTCCCCACTGAGCATAAAGCCGGATGCGGGGCTTGATCCCAGGACGCTGGGATCATGACCTGAGCTGAAGGCAGAGGCTTTAACCCCCTGAGCCACCCAGGTGCCCCCAAAAATGCATTTTTAAAACACATCAGTTTCCACGCACAAATTGTCAGATTGTGGCCCTGTATTACCATTAGTTTTATTTTAAGGTGTTTTATCAGATAAAGAATTATGCACTGCACTTTCTAACTGTATACAACATGGGCTGAGTCTGAAGATGCACTCAAGCCAGAGCCAACTGCCCCATTCTAGATCACTTTCTTGCAGTTTTCTGTGTACTGAGGGAATGGTGCATCCATGGCTGAGCCTTGAAATCTGTTCTATAAATATTTTTGAAGCTGTCCAAACAAAAAGATAAAGGATGGGTTCAAAGTCAGATGTCCAGATGTCACTGGCATCTGAGTTGAATTAACTGAATTAATGTTTATAATTAACTCATATGACTCTGTCTCCATTGTGAACAGTTTGCTAGCCCCATGAGATGACCCATCCACTGCAATGCTTTTTCTTATGCCAGGCTTATCGCTGGGAAGAGAAGAAAAAAATTAAGAATGTTCCAGACCAACCTAGAAGTTCTTATGACAGTTCAGTTAAAGGGTGGCTAATAAGAGAACATAACTAAACAGCTCCAATGTGACATATGCTTCATTTTATCTACTCCTAGTAAGCATGTTAATAAAAGAGGGAGGGAATTATTATCCCTATTTTACATCTAAAGGAAATGGAGGTTCAGGAATATTAAATACGTTGACAAAGGCCTAGAGCCAGAAGCTACAGTGCCCTTACTTGAAACCATGTCTCTACAATTCCAAAGTGCATGCAGACTCCCTAGGAAAAAAGGAAAACCTAAAGCCAGAAATAATAGATAATATCAAAATTCAAAGTGCTTTTCACTGAAACTTAATTGCCATTTCTTGCTTTGCCAATAATGTAAGTGTCTAAGAACTGGCCAAAAAATGTAGACATTTGAGAACACCTAAAGCATTAACCAATCCTGGGCCACAGTGGACCTCCATGCCTCTCTCTCAAGAAAATCAGACACTCCTTTCCTGGCTTTTTAAAGGAAATCCTGGGGAGACAAAATGTGATGTACCAAGTCAAATGCATTTTGAAAAAGTAAGAATGTGGAAAACACATGCCTAGGATTTCATGAAGAGTTTATATTTTAAAGTCTTGCCATTTCCTGGCTCTTGTAAATAATAATCAGCTGTGGGTGCCTGAAGGCGATGGGATGGCCAGTAGAAAGTCAAATACCAGCAACAGGCAAGTTAAAAGCATCATTTGTCATGTTTTATTTTTCTTAGTTTGCAGTTCATGGAGAAATGTGCCTCATTCCAAGAAAGAAAAATTATAAAAATGTTCTACCTTCTCAACTTAGGGAGAGAAGTGTGTAGGACATCCCCTTCCCTTCTTTCCCAGTGCACACACCCAGTACACCAATTTCTCTCTACTGAGTGGTTCTCAAACTTAAATATATCAGAGTCACCTGGAGGGTTGTTCGAGCACAGCCCATGCTCACATGTGGACTCTCTGATCCAGGAATTCTAGGTGGGGCCTAGGAGTTGGCATTTTGAAGTACATAGGTCATGCTGATACTACTGGTCCAGGGACTGTCCTTGGGAGACAGTTGCTTTGATGAAGACAGTTGTTGAACTTGTGCTCAACAGGCTTCACGGCAGCACTTCTAGAAAGGTAATGAACATAATCATCCACCTGGGAGCTTGTTAAAATTCAGCAGCCCCTGTTGATTCCTGACCCGGGTTGAACATTAGAATCACTTGGGGAGATACTGTGCTCAGATTCCCACCTCAGAACTACTGAGGCACAATCTTTGAGTCTGGGACTGAGGAAACATAGTTTTTGAAAAGCTCCTCCAGGGATCTTAATACCATGAAAGGTTCATAACCACTGCACATCTGATTTTAAAAGCATGTGTTCGTGGCCATGGGGTAGGCATTGGGAAACATGTCCCAGGCAAGTCTCATGCACTTTGGGAGTGCTTTGGGGATGAGACCTGAACCTTTCTTTGCTCATCTACCACCTCCCCCCCTTACCTCCAAGTGGAAGCCCTCGCATATATAGTTCCAGGCTTTGCACTTGCTCCTCCCCTGTCTGGAAAGCCCATCTTCTCCTCTGCTCACCAGGTTAACTCTTTCATATCCTTAGACATTAAACTCAGGAAGCTCCTCCCCCAGAATTCCCTAGATGTACCTCTTCTGTGCTCTAGGGGACCCTCTGTTGTCCTTTACCATAGTGTCGATTACACCATATAGTAGAGTTTCTTTCCACTTTTCTACAGGTCTCCTATTTAGGCGCTAAACCCTAAAGTCAGGGGTTATGATTTTCTTTTAATTTTGTTTGTCCTTACTGAATGTAATCTTCACAATACTAGTTGCTCAGTGAAATTAAATGGATTGATGTTAGTTAAAATCTACAACGAGAAAAACCTGACTTTATCCCTTTGGCATAGTATTCTCTCTCTTTCTCTCTTTTTCTTTAAAACTATGAATCAACATACATCTGGCTTTGTAAATAGGATTAGACAGCTGCCTGAGATGAGAGAAATGCCCTAAATTAAATAAAATCCATTAAATAAACTGATTTAACTTTATAAGTTAAATAAAATCAGCAATAATACCTTCAGTAATTATGAGAAAAGTCTCATTTTTTTTCTTTACTCAAGTGAGATCTGCTCTGATACTATGAGATCATTGTAAAAATACATTTTTTAAAAAAAAAACCCTACACTTGAATGCCTGCTGCTTTAAATCTTCTCACTTAAGTTCATCCTGAATTTTTAGGCTGCATTTTTGGAGAGTGTAACCATATGTTCAAACAATTGTTTTGACTATAAAATTCCTTAGCACACTCCAGGAAGTGATCCCTGAATCCTGAAATGGCAGGCAGGAACCTATACCAAAGCTGTGGGCTTCTGAAAATACGTGGAGTTTCAACTTGCTCAGGACAGACTTCTGGCATCACTAGCCTTCGGAACAATCACAGAACCCAGATTTCTACGTTGTCCCCTCTCCATTGTGGCTCTCTCTTGCCCCGTCATATAATGCCACAACGCTGTGCAACAGTGGTTTGCTAAGCAAATCACAAGTCTTTGAGTTTGAGATGGAAGAGGGGGTGGAACATGTTTTGTTTTGTTTTCAGCCCAGGATGGGCTCAGTGTATATCTCAGCATCCACATAGTTTATGACGTGACCCTCTTGGATCTACCCCCAACACCTGCCATGGCCTGAGCCTCAACTGGAGCCTGGGGGACACCGATGTTGAGGTTGTGGACTTGACCATTGGGCGTATGAAGGCCAATGCTGGCCTCGGGCCCCCCTCCCACCTCTGCAAGGCAGCCTTTCTCTGGGCCTTCCGCCAGGTGTCCAGAGCTCTCGGGAAGCCCCAACTCCTGGCCTTGAAGACCTACGAGGCAGCCAAGGCTGGACCCTACCAGGAAGCTCGCAGGCAGCTGTCCCTCCTCCTGGACCAGCAGGGCTTGGGGGCTTGGCCATCGAAACCACTGGTGGGCAAATTCAGAGGCTGAAGCCCACCTTCTGGGCTGAGCCAGATCCTACTGAAAGGAGGGTCACTTCTGGAGAGGTGTGGGGAGGCACATGGGGGGATGGAAGATGCACAGGGCAAAGTTGGGGTTGAAGGGAGGGGCCTACATGGTGGGGGTAGGGGCTGTTGCATATTCAGACTGAAATAAAGAGCCGTTCTTGGTAAAATAATAATAATAATAATAAAAGAAAAATAAAAGCCGAAACTTGACCACAAGTTATTTATAACCAATAATATCCCATGTCTGGCTAAGGAGAAAAAAGTGAATATCAAGGAAAGAAGGAAAACAAATGTTTTGCTTGGTTCTAGGGAATTTTTGTTTTTCCTAGCATATACTCTGTAATGGTATGCATGTTTCCTGCTTTAATGAACTTAAGCATTTTTGTATTACTCAATATAGTTTTATTGTTGTGACAACACATACAAATTGTTAGATCACAATCTGTTGTCAGTCTACACTCCTATGGAAAACCGCATCATGGGCCATTTTTTTTGTGTGTGTGAACAGATGCTCCTCTGTTTTGAGAGTATACTAAAAATTTTGGCCTAGGTTTGTAGTGTCCCAGTTTGAACATAAAATTGTCTCTAGACTTTAGGGATGGTGAGGTATCTACTGGAGAAGAGTGATAGGTTTTCCATAAACAAGGAATCAGTGAACACAGGCAAAGCCCGAAAATCACCCTGAGGGCTTCAGAATCAGTAAAGGCAGGAGGGGCTTTGGCCTTTTACCCCTACTGAGCTTTGCCTTTGGATTTTCCTTAACAAACTACTGCCTAGTCCTGCAGTGTCTCTACCTCTATCTGCAATATGACTGCAGATAATATGATGCTGGGATATGTGATTATTTGTGTTTCTCTTTAATGCAGTATTTTAACTAAATGGAACATGGAAATAGATGCTCATAATAATCATCCAATTAATTTGTTTTCCTTTTAGCTTTTAAGACATTGGCTCCTCTTGTCTCTTATTCCGTGTCTTGGACTATACTTTATCTTTTGAATTAGCCTAAGAATATGATTTTAATGCAGTAGATGAGAAATTAGGGGGGCACTGAAGGTTTTTGAACAGGTGGGCGGTATGACTGGGGATAGCTTTTGGAAAATGAATCTGGTCCCATTTTATAGAATGGATTGGACCTGGGAGAAGTAGGAAATAAGAAGCTTGATTGGGAACTGTCATAATCTCAGTGAGAAACAATGGAAGATCACATCAGGGCCATGTCAATGGAAAGAGGAAGATATAATTGTGTAGAGATAATAGTTGATGTGTAAGCAATAATGTGTGTGCAGCAAGAGAGAAGGAGATACCACAGTGACTCTGAAGGTTTGGCTCTTGTTGGTTTCAAGAATCATGATACTAATACAAACATGGGGCAGTATAGGAGGAGGAGAAGTTTATTTTCAATGGCATAGGCTCAGTTGTGTTTTAAAATGTACCTTGGCTTTATTTAAATTGGGTGTGTTAATACACAAAGACATGAGAATGAGTGTCACAGAAGAAGTTTTTATATTCATAGATCTCTAGGAATAGGAAGCACGGCATGCCTATATGGGAAAGCACCAGGATTGGTCAGAAGGCAGAAGGAACAAAGGAAAAGCACGGGCAAAAGCCTTTATTATTATTTTCAGGGGAAGGAATGGGCAAGACAGAGTAGGCAGCTAAGTAGGCTTAGGATTGGATAGTTGAATATAGTAGTAGTTTCTAGGTTTCTAGTACCTGGTCCTGGGATGTTATAGGGCAAGGCACTAGTGTCCCGGGCTTCAGGAGCCTGATAGGAGGCAGGTTGGAGTAAAAACTTGGAATTGGTTGTTTTTTCTGTGAAAGGAGTGCTGGAAGGCAAGTTGTTTTCAATCTCTAGGAATTAGTTAACCCTGGGAGGGGCAGTCTTTCCTGGGCAGCAAGGCCCCAGATGTCAGAGCGTCATAAAATACAGAAAACAAAAAAGGAAGATTAATAGAAGTTGCCTAGGTAATATGTCAAGGTAGAAGTTACTCAGCAAAAGCTGGTTCCTGGAGGATCTGAAGAACAGTCAGGATTCTAGAAACAGAATTTGGAATCACCTGTATAGAATGGGGCTCATACAAGCAGATGACACTGTCAGGAGAGATTGGAAATATGTATGAGAAAGGTGATGACCTGCATTGAAGGAATGGCTGCGTTGAAGAGGTGGAAGAAAGCAGTTGAGTGAGACGAGCCCCCAGTGGTCTCTGCAGTGACAGGGAAGCATATCAAGAAAGTGTTCTGGGGACGCCTGGGTGGCTCAGTTGGTTAAGCAGCTGCCTTCGGCTTAGGTCATGATCCCAGCGTCCTGGGATCGAGTCCCATATCGGGCTCCTTGCTCCGCAGGGAGTCTACTTCTCCCTCTGACTCTGCTTTCCACTCTGTCTGCCTGTGCTCGCTCTCACTCTCTCTCTCTCACAAATAAATAAATAAAATCTTTTAAAAAAAAAAAAAAAAGAAAGTGTTCTGGAAGGGAGGTGAAGGTTAAAAAAGAGGTCATCCAGGGAATGACCAAAGACCTAGGGGCTGGGCAACCAAGGAGTCCTTGAGGACTTCTGATTATATAGGATAATAAGAGGTATAGGCCCAAAAGCCTTACTGCAGAGTTACAGTATGAGTGGTCTTGGAGCAACAAATGCAGACCTCTTTTTAGAGAAACTTGATGAAAAAGGAAGGAGAGAAATGGGGTGTAATTATTATTATTATTATTATTATAATTATTAATAACAATGAGCATCATTATTAGCTGATGCTTAGTAGGCACTCCAAAGCCAATTCTCCTAACTTAATTTCTCTGTTTCCTCCCAGTATCCTACAGTTCTGGGAAAAGAATCAAATTTTTTTTTTTTTTTTACCCTATTGTGTCCTGTTAAATTTTTATTTGCCTATCTCCTCCATGAAACCATAAGCCTAAAGACAGGAATGCGGTATTACATGACTGGCACTGTTCCTGGTATAAACTGTGCTCATTGCATGTCCATTGAATAAAAGAATGGATGGACAATTCTCAGAAGAGTAGTTAACCCACCCAATATGCCATAAATTGCATGTCTTGAATTGTTTTTCTGTATGTGTATTTTTTTCTTTGCTTTTATCTATTAATTACTTCAAAATGCAACTGGCAATTTATTTCCTCCAGAAATCTTTTCCCAATTAGCCTAATCTAAACTAAACAGTTATTTTGCATATTCTAAGTGCATCAATTATGTATTCAGTTTGTATGAGTTTAAACTTTACTTAATAAATTCTCTTCTGGAAATATTCCTAGGTCACAGTATGTTCATAAGTTTTTTATCCTCAAATATAACAAGATACTGTGCATGTTGAGCAGGTACAACAAACAGGCATACAGAAACTATAGAATACATCTCAATATGCAGATATCATAAATCAGTATCATAGGTCTGCTACCTCTGTGATCTGCTGGGCAGAAATTTTCATCAGTGTCACTGTTCTGGGTTACATAAAACAGAATGTCATGAATTAGTGACCTTCAAAATGTCAAAATAATACTCAGAGATAATGCATCATGCAATACATTGCTAACATTCTAATTTTGTCTGTAGTGGCAACAGTGAAGTGGCTAACAGAGTGTTCTAGCCATTTAATTATGAAAGGGATTGTTTCTTCATTATGATAATTGAATTTTACACATTTAGTGCACTTATTCATATTTTTATAAACATCTAACAAGTGAATTATTTGAGAATTATTACAAATTAAAAGCTAAGTCTGGGAGTGCTTGGGTGGTTCAGTGGGTTAATCCTCTGCCTTCGGCTCAGGTCATGATCTCAGGTCCTGGGATGGAGCCCCACATCAGGCTCTCTGCTCAGCAGGGAGTCTGCTTCCCCTTCCTTCCCCGCCTGCCTCTCTGCCTCCTTGTGATCTCTGCCTGTCAAATAAATAAATAAAATCTTAAAAAAAAAAAGAAAAAAAGCTAAGTCTGAAGCACTCAATGAGGACACAGGACTCTCAGTATGCAAAATCTGCTTAGAAATCATAGTAATGGGAACTAGAGAAGTAGAAAGAAACAATAATTCGTGTACTATACAAATAAAGGTGCAGATTATCCAGCAGACCATATTTTGTACCCCTATTATATTCAGGGTGACACTATTCTGATTATATTTCCCTGCTTCCCCTACTAAATTGGGACCTACACTAGGGCAGCATCTGTATTTTATTCATCTCTTTTCTTAATTCCTAGCATGATGTTTGGCATTAAAAGGCACTTAGTAATTATAGAACTGAATTAAAAATGCACATATACATCTACCTGGCCAGGTTATCTTTTACCCTTTTTGTATCTTTGTATATATTTATTTATGTCAATGTACATCTAATTTATTGATATGGAAACAATGTTCACAATGCCTTGCTGGGAGGGAAAACAGGTTTCAAAATATTTAGAGAACCATCTCACCTGTATAAAGGTGTATCCATATATCCATAAGCTAAGAATCCACAGAGATAAGTAAGTCTTTAAGGGTAGTCAATAAGGTGAGATTTTTAGATGATTTTCATTGAGATCTCATATTTTTTCACGAGCCCTGGTTAACTTTATAACAGTAAAACTGTTTTCAAAATGTAAGTAGGATATAAATTGAACCAGGAAGACTCAGGTCCCAGGCCTGCCCCTTACTCCTGTGGCGAACTACTTGTCTAAGTTGAAATTTAATCATATATGAGAAAACAAATCAAGTAGATCTGCCCTTTTAACACTCTGGTATTGCTTTGAAGACCACCATGGGTATGACCTTGGTGCAAAACTCAGGCATTACTTTTGTTTGTTTTAATTTTTACTTTCAGCCCTCATTCTGTTCCATCAATAGGGAACTTAATCCTGGCTTTTCCTGGAGTTTCACATCCTTGCCTCCACAAAGTTTTACATGAGTTCTGGTATCTTAACACTGTGTTAAATTAAGATTTAGGGTTTGTTGGGAACAGGTGAGGCAGTCACTGGTTGGGGGTTCACAGACATAGCTGATGGGATGTCCATTCCACTGGCCCAGAGTGCCTCTCTCCTACTTCCAGATAACACTTGGGGTGCCAGGTATTTTGCAAATCTTCTAATAGCCCCGCCTTTGCAAGCCACCTTTTCTCTCTTAGTTCTTGCTCACACACAGATGCAGGGTCTAGAACCTGGGCTGGGAAACTCCTCTGCTTTCAGAATCAGTAGTTGCCCTCCTTTCTGCTCAGAACCCAGCAGAGGCACTTCCTTTTCTGGGGAAGGGGGGGCAACAGCTTTATTGCCCTGGTCCTCATCCCTCACCTGCCGTGCCAAGACATGTTATCCATACTGTGGAATCCTCTCCCGCTCTGGGACTTATAAACTTCTTCTTTTTTGCATCTTGTCATGAGACTCTGCCAAGGCTATGAGTACAGTGTACTTAACTGAGTGAAGTAAAAAGTTACAGGAATAAAAGGAGGAAACAAAACCCAGAGGTATTTTGAAATATTTTCCTGACAGTTGAGAAAATGCTATGATCCTAGGGGAGTATGCAGAATGGACACAGACTAAATAGAAGACACTCTACCAGTCTTGTCAATAGGGTTCTGAGGGCATTAGATCCCAGTGTCCTAAGACACCCATCGAACGTAAGAAATTATTTCATCTCTCTTGCACCTAGAGCGATATTAGCCATACACGCTCCTTTTGGGAATTGAGAAAAATAGTTACTCAAAACAGCCCCTCAGGGGACTAATTCTGCCCCTGAACTTGTTGGGAAAGAGCTACAAGACTGCTAACTGTGCTGCAATTGAGGAAAGGAGATCCTTAACCAAAAATGTAGTAAAAAAATTGTAGCAATAATGTGTAGATGTCTACCCCAGAAATGAAGGATCAAGGAAAGTGTTCTTAGGAGTGAGTGCCAGGTATGAGAATGATTGGCAGGAATCTTGAACTCAAGAGAATGTGATAATCCTAGTCCAGTATTAACGAGGGGGTGAGGCTTTGGTACTGTGAATAGAAGCTTGGAATACTTGGAAAACAGGAACAGGAAATAGGAATTCTTTTGGCTTTTGTTGTTTGAATGTCTTAAGAGGATATGAAAATGTCCTGGACCCCAAAATTGCGTCATGCTACAAAGCTAGCCCTCGTGTTCCATATTTTAAAGAGAGGTATAGAGATTACAGTCAAGATTACAAAGTGAAGAGGAAGTAGGGTCTTTGAGGTCGAACAGGTGGCCCCAGTTAACAGTCCACCTCCAACATTTCCTTGACTTCAGATACTCAGTTTGATTTTGATTTTCCATAAAAATAGAAGCTGCCATTTATCTTGTAAGGTGGTGGGGAGAGTCAAATGAAACAGATGTGAAGAGTCCAAGATAGTGTCTGGCATATAATAGATGCTCAGTAATTGCCAGGCATCATTGTTTCTCTTGGTTTTACTTTAGTTCCTCCACAATGAGACAAGTATACCCACTGTCTTAAGAAATAAAAATATAAACTATAAAAATTCCTCATCTTTTTCACTTTCCTAGCCTTTGGAGAACTACTCAGATGATAACAACTTGTGGTTAAAAAGAAGGAAAGAGAGGGCTCCCTGGGTGGCTCAGTCTGTGAAGTATCTCCCTTTGGCTCAGGTCATGATCCCAGGATCTTGGGATCAAGCCCAGCATTGGGCTCCCTGCTCAGCGGGAAGCCTGCTTCTCCCTCTCCCTCTGCCTGCCTTTCCCCCTTGTCCCCACTCATGCTCTCTTGCATGCTCATTCTCAAATAAATAAAAATCTTTTAAAAAAATCCATCTCCTTAAAAAGAGAGAGAGAGAGAGAATGACATAGTTACAGAATCCATGGCTTTCTGTATAGAAAAGCATAAGGGCTATTTTGTGTCTCTTCCCATTTGCTTAGTGACAAATAGACTCATTGTTAATCTATTTTATTACGGAAGAAAATGGGATGTGTGGGTAATTGTTTTTCTTGTGTGAATGCCTGTATTTCTATTTTTGTAAAGTTCTGATCCTGGCCGATTCTAAATACCTTTAATTTTGAAAGATTCTATTTTCTTCTGGAATCCTCTTGTACCCACAAAGTTAGTAATGGAGTATCATTTAAATAATATACTGTGGTGAGAACATAACAAAGTGGTAAGAGAAGCATTTTGAAGGTTGACTTAAAATATATTGACTTTGAAATAAATATACATCTGGTGTAAAGAATGAATTCAACTAAATGTACACATTGGTTTTCCCAACAGATAAGACTTTGGGAAGATATGTATTTTAGTTTAAAAATATTCTGGTTTGAGTTCGGTTGTATTATAGCTTACATAATACTGATTAGACGCTGGCTTAGAAATATGTGTTAGTCATAAAATTTTGGCGAGATTCACATCAGAAATCTGATAGGGCAAAGACCAACGTGATTATTCACATGTTTAAAATCTTGAGGAAAAACATACTGTGTACTGTTTAGTAAAATTGTTCCATGATGTTAAGGAGAAACAATAAAATTGTTCCGTGAAGAATCTGAGCACTGCTAGGTTCAGAGGGACTAGTTTCAACTTCATTTCTTAAACATTTAACTGAGCTGGATGGTGGTACAAGACCCCCAGCTCTCTGAGCCAGAACTTCTAATAAAACAAAATGTAGAAAGCACCCATCTTACAAATATTTTTCATTTCTTTTGATAAAAATAATGGAGATTATTGATTGCAAGAGACTTCTTTTATAATGCTTGTTTTGAAAGATTAGAAAACCTCCTACTTTATAAACTATTTTATATTGGGTAGTTACTATTAGTAGTTAATAGATACCTAGATATATGATTTCACTTGCTGAATTTAAAATAAGGAAGTTATAAACTTATTGAATATCTATTATGTATTCAGATAATTCAAGTTAATATCCAAATCCTTGAAATTATCAAAACTGTTTTTTTCTTAAACTTTCCAGAATTTCAATGCTAAGTTCACCTTAAAAATAATAAATATAGGGGTACCTGGGGGGCTCAGTGAGTTAAACGTCTGCCTTCAGCTCAGGTCATGATCCTGGGGTCCCAGGATCAAGCCTCTCATCATTATGCTCCCTGCTCAGTGGGGATCCTACTTCTCTCTCTCCCTCTGACCTCCACTCATGCTTGGTCTCTCCCTCTCTAGTGCTTTCTCTCTCAAATAAATAAATAAATAAATAAAATCTTAAAAAAATAAATATAAGGTAACTTACTGATTATTCAAAATGGCTTAGACTCATAAGAAGTGTGTTCTATTCCCTTATCTGCAGTCTATATGTGTGGTGTGTTCGGAAGTGCTAAGAGGAATGAAGCCACGTGGCTGTTGTCAGAAGGTGGGGTATGTGTCTGTGGTAAAAGGAAAATGCTCTGAGGTGTGTCTCATTACCAACTTCCTATTTCCCTTGAAGTGGTCTTCATTCTTGCTTTCTCTCCTAGCCTGCCTGACTTCTGGCCTTTCTAAGTGCCTGCCTTCTCATTAGCTCTGGGCTGGGGCCTGAGGCTGTACCTCAGCTTGAGTCCAGGTGTTCAGAGAAGGTGTGATTTTGACCTTTTGTGGTGCTAGAGCTCAGCTTGCCCTCCCTCTCTGAGAAAGGAGGGAAGAATCATCTGGGTTCTATTTACTTTTGATAATTTTGTGCACACAAGAAACACAGAGAGGGACAGGCCTAGCTGGGCATCCAGGCAAGACACAGACCAATGGATTACAGCAAAAGAGTGAGGGGCACCTGGGCGGCATAGTCAATTAAGATTCTGACTCTTGGTTTTGGCGAGGGTCATGATGTTGGGGTGTGGGATGAGCCCTGTGTGGGGCTCTGTGCTCAGTGCAGGGTCTGCTTGGGACTCTCTCCCTCTCCCTCTGCCCCTTTCCCCACCCCTAAAATAAATGAATGAATCTAAAAAAAAAAAAAGAATAAAGATGATGACATCATCAAGATGGCATCCTCTGTTGTTCCTAACTTCAGTCCCCCTCACAAGAAGACCTTAGATAATTCATAGACAACACCCCATTGAGAAAATCCTAAAATCCAAGGGTGAGACTGACAACAGAGACCCAAGAAGAGAGCACTAGGTGGGTGAGGGGAGCTGCTACACTCCGATGGCATTTCCTGTCCCCCAGGCCAGCACAGAGCCACAAAAAGATGCCCCTGGGCCAACAGTTTCTCCAATGGGGGAGGGAATCTAAGGTGAACACCAAGTTCCCCTGGCATTGTGCTTGCTTCCCAAGAAGCTCCCTCAGACCTTGCCTCCTAGAGACCCTGGGGATGGGAGATAGGGTGAAGGAGGTGGGGCTTACCGCAGCCAGCACTCGGGTCTGGGGGGATTGCATTCTTCCTTGCTGTGTGCCTGAGCGGAGATTTCCCAGCTAGTGGCTCTGCAGTTGTGCCCTTATCTGGTTGGGAGGTTCAGCGGGCAGTTCAGCTTGGCTTGGATCCCTAGCTGGCTAATCTAACCGGCCCCACCATGGCAGGAAAGCAAATGTGTAGCCCTAACTGCTGAGTACACAGCCTCTAGTCCCTACTAACCAGCAAGCCCGACCAAAGAAGCAGGACTGATAAAATAATTAAAGTCACTAACTAATTAATGAATTATATTAAAATATATATGGGGTGGAATATTCAGCCACCAAAAAGAAAAAAATTCTACCTACTTACAACAACATGGATAAACCTTGAGGGCATTATACTAAGTGACCTAAGTCTGAGAGAAAAACAAATACTGTGTAATTTCACTTACATGTGGAATGTGAAACAACAGATTTCATAGAAAAGAGAGCAGTTTGTTGATTGTTGATTGCCAGGGGTGGGGGTGGAGTGGGATAGGGAAAATGAGTGAAGGTGGTCAAAGGCTATATATTTCAATTTATAAGATTTTGAAAAGGTCTGGGGATGTAATGTATTACATGTTGACTCTAGTTAACAGTATCGTATCATATATTTGAAAGTTGCCAGGAAAGCCTATCTTCAAAGTTCTTACCACACACAAACACATACACACACACAAACACAAGTGCAGGGAGTGATGGATGTGTTAACTAATCATACTGTAATCATTTCACAATATATATGTATATCAAATCATCACGCTGTACACACACAGCCTTGCTCTTCTCCCTTTGCTTTTTTCACACTCACTTTGGGTTCTGAGTTTATTTATTGAAATACAGTACCAGGAGGTGGTGGTCATCGAGGCTCTCATACAGGTTGCTTCTCTTAGAGTTCTTGTTATTTATTTATTTATTTATTTTATTTATTTTTTTTAAGTTTTTTTTTTTTTTAAGATTTTATTTATTTATTTGACAGAGAGAGATCACAAGTAGGCAGAGAGGCAGGCAGAGAGAGAGGAAGGGAAGCAGGCCCCCTGCTGAGCAGAGAGCCTGATGTGGGACTCGATCCCAGGACCCCGAGATCATGACCTGAGCCGAAGGCAGCGGCTTAATCCACTGAGCCACCCAGGCGCCCAAGTTCTTGTTATTTAAATAGTTGAAGAAGCCTCCTGGTGTTTTCACACTTGTGTCCTCTCTATTCTGGAATGTAGGTTGAACAGAGTGAGGCTCTTCAAATGAGAATATGGCAGATGTGATAGGACTTTGTTCCCAGCGTTGGGTTACACAAAGACTGAAGCTTCCTGCTTGGGGGAGCATTCTTATGTTATATGTCAGTTACATCTCAATAAAGCTGGGAAAAGAGTCTGTAATGTGTACTTCAATAAATAAACTCAGTACCCAAAGTGAGTGTGAAAAAAGGAGAGGGAGGGGAGCTAGGTTATGTGTGCTCAATAGCTGGAGAATTACTGAAGATAAATATTTCATTAGATCATAAAAAAGAGAAGGTGAGATTTTGACCTTTTGTGGTGCTAGAGCTCAGCTCATAAAAAAGAGAGAGATGGGAAGATATCCAGGATGAGTCTGATGCTGGTATGATCAGTTTATTTAGATTAATGGTAAAATCTTTTGCAAGGAAATTGTCTCCCTTTTACCCAGTCCTTTATAACAATTTGTTTTTAACAGAACTGTGTCCTATAGTCCTGTTGACTTTTATATATTGGGGCTTCAATTACAGTGAATATTCTCTTGTCATCTTCAAGAAAAACACCATTGGGGCGCCTGGGTGGCTCAGTGGGTTAAGCCTCTGCCTTCGGCTCAGGTTGTGGTCTCAGGGTCCTGGGATCGAGCCCCACATCCGGCTCTTTGCTTGGTGAGGAGCCTGCTTCCCCCTCCCCCTCTGCCTACTTGTGATCTCTCTCTCTCTCTCTCTCCGCAAATAAATAAATAAAATCTTTAAGGAAAAAGAAAAAAAGAAAAGCACCATTAATTCACAGTTTGCATGGTACATACTAGGGAGTTTTATCTAGTTTTCATTAGTGTTGATACATGATCAAATAATGAGTGAATAAAGCACTATCTGAAAGTGCTCACAGGTTACAGAGACAATTTTTGAAATAATGTTTTCATTTGCTAGTGGGAAGTGGTTGTGGAACCATTTCTTGCAAATACATCTATACGTATTTGTGCATATAAATGATATGTGTATATGTATATCCCATGTATATGTATGTAAATGTACATAGGTACATAAATAAGAACTCAAAGCAAATTTAAATAAACAAAAATTTACAAAAGGCCAAAAAAAATAAAAGTAGAGGTCACTCAAAAAGTTTAATGAAAACACATACATGATGAAAAATCTCACTTTAAATGCAAGGAAAAGACAGTTTCTATTCCATTCTCAGAACTTTATTTACGATCAGAGTTGGAGGGGTGGCCTTTTCTTTAGAATAGCAATGTACTTTCCAAACACCTTTTATTTTAATGTGACTCTGGGTGATAGTCCCTAAGATTCTAACATTTGGGCATTATAAACATTATTTTACTCTTGTCGCCCACTGAACAACCTCTGAAAAAAATTTTGGCAACTAATCTGTAAGGGAAATGAAGTAATCATCATTTTCCATTTCTCTCTGGATTTCTGACACAAGCCTGACAATACCGAGTGAAAATGCTCCGGAAAGTAGAACTGGGATGTGAATACAAAGCAGTACTATGGCTTTGTCCCTCAGTGTTTCCCCAGATCCAATGTTCCGGAAAGAAAATCTTTCCTTCTCATTTTTTTTTTTTTAAGATTTTATTTATTTATTTGACAGAGAGAGATCACAAGTAGGCAGAGAGGCAGGCAGAGAGAGAGGAGGAAGTAGGCTCCCCGCTGAGCAGAGAGCCTGATGTGGGGCTTGATCCCAGAACCCTGGGATCATGACCTGAGGCGAAGGCAGAAACTTAACCCACTGAGCCACCCAGGCACCCCCATTCTCTTTTGTCTATATGAGTGGCTGTGCCCTCGTCAGTTAACGCATGTAAATGGATGTGAAGATGTATTCTCAGATTCATCTGAAAGATATTCTCTGACCTCAATTTTTATGCATTTATTCTGACTGATTCAATTTTTTAATAAAGTTGCCTAAAAACAACCTGAAAAGCTGTCTAATGGTGAGAGGTGAAGAAGAAGAAGAAAAAAAGCATTATTTTGCGATCTTTACACACATTTTGTAAGAAAATGTTTGCCAAGCTCTGTGGATCTAACTAAATCCCCTTGGTGTTACAGTTTCAGTCACCACATGCCCAGGCTATTTGCATCCTAGGAAACAAATGTAGAGCACCTGTCTTGAAACAACTTAATGTGAGAGTGAGTAGTTTAGACTCCAGAGCCAAGAACGTGAATCTTGGCTGTAAACAACAGAGGATTAAAAAAAAAAAAAAAGTCTACATAGAGAAATAGAACATTTGTCTTTAATGTCTAAGCTCTTTCCTTAAAAGAGTGGGAAATCATTTTAATGAATGAGAGGAACCTGCCATGTTGCAGTGCTAAGTCCTAGCAGTTTGGCTGCGTGTGCTCGACCAAGCGACAGGTTTTGTAAAATAGAAAATATTGTTGTGTTTTTCAACCATAACTAAAGCCATAAGGCAAGGTTTCTGGCTTCATTCACAGCTTACTGATCAGGCAGGTGGACCAAATGCTGACAAAGAGCAAAACTAAGGAAAACAAAAACACTCATACTTATGGAAATATTACCTGATCTAATCCCCACCCCACCCCCACCAAAGCAAGCAAACATTAAAATTTTCTGAATGGTTTTAAGTATGGCAAATCTTTTAATAATTTGGTGGAGAGGGTGAAGTTAGGATTTACTCATAATAGGGATGCCATTTGGTTTAGATGTTGTGTTGAGAAAACACAATGATGCAATTAAAAAATACCTTATTGTGGGGGCACATAGGTGGCTCATTCAGTTAAGAGTCTGACTTCAACTCAGGTCGTGATCCCAGAATCCCGAGATCGAGTCCCCCATCGGGTTCCCTGCTCAGTGGGGAGTCTGCTTCTCCCTCTCCCAGCTTGTGCTTTCTTTCTTTCTCTCTCTCTCAATAAATAAATACCTTATTGTATATATTCAAACCATAGAGAATCTCATTGTAGAGATTAATGGGTAAACTTAAATATGATAAAAAAAATTTTTTCCCCTGCTTTACTTCACTCTTAAAGAACACATAGGCAGCCCTGTAGGTAGGGTGTCATCTTACTGACTGTAATTCAGCTGAATACTACTCACCTTTTTGCAATGTATGAGTAGGTATGTTAGAATTTAATATTTGAGTAAAATAGTTTGTTAATTAAATGAACCTAAAATCAGAGCTTTGTTTCCCTTTTAATAACATTCACTGTGACTCACAGATGACATCCCTAGTCCCCAGTGACCATCTCAAAAATATGTGAGCAAGTTTAGAGTATACGTACAGAGTGAGCTCCAGCCAAGTCACTACTTCTATGAAACTGGACCAGTTACTTGACTCTGAAGCCTCACTTTTCTCCTCTATAGTTATGAGGATAATACTACCATCTACCCCCTGAGATTGTAGTGGTAAAAATTAGAGCATGTGCCAAGCGCTCGGTTAGCACTCAATACATGTTACTCTTCTTCATGGTGAATATAAGGCTGGATGATTAAAAGACAAGTAACTCAAGGGAGAGAATCATTGACAGTGTCCTCACACTTTATTGAGGGCAAACCAATAAGTAGGGGCAGGGTCAAGGTTAGGAGTAACAAAACTCACCTCTGGCTTCTGTCACCACATAAATCCCCCTTCTTTCTTTTCTGCTAGTTCAAAGCTCAGTAATCCCAATTTGCTCTTCTCCAGAAAGTTAAAAACAGACAATATAAAAACAAGAAGGATTGAAAAGAAAAAACTTTGTCCCCAAGCCCTGGTAATGTCAGGTCTACTTAATTGTGTTGTACAAATTCAATATGATTTTTTTAAAATTTAAAATTAAATGATTATTTGAAGATATGCCATTTGGCTATTTATGTTAAAAATGTTTATAGCTAACTAAACTATTTAATTTTTCATGTTTATTTTTATATGGTAAAGACTTGCTATGCAGTTCATAGATACTGTCATTTTGTAATTTTCAAATGGAATGATGACAGGTGGTTACTCTGAAATTTACTGAGAATAAATAACACAGTTTTCCAAATAATGGTACTTGGTGCATTAGATACAGCAGTGTGTTGCAAATACAGAAAAGTGGATTATAACAAGAGGTACAATCACATCAAGTTCTTTACTAATATTAGTATCATTCTCTAAAGAGAAATACATTTTTTCTCCTTCACCTCATTAGTCGTCCATGAGGGGTCATTAAATACACCCAGATTCACAAGTATGAAAAATATTTTTATCTAATTTCTATGATGAGAATATTCTTCAGCACAAATTGGATTTTCAGACAGCTTCATGAATATGTGAAAAACAAAAGTGTGATTTAAAGAATAACCCTCAACGTTTAGATGCTCGTGATCTGGAAATCCCATAAGGAATCCTCATCTTAAAAAACTGATATACCCTTTTCTCTTTTTGCTGAATGAAGTACAGTGTGAACAAGACAACCTGTCTCTCCAAATTTTGTCACTTATGTTACCAGCTGGTTGCAATCAATATAAAGATGAAAAATCCAAAGCTCAAACCATCCCTGTGTTCATAAAATCGCAGGGCAGTTCTTAAACAGTTATTAAAAGAGCTTTCAATGTGTTTGGTGTTAAAGAAATGCAGGTGAGTATCTTAAGACTGTAGGTAATGCTGAAGTTTTCTCCACAGGAGTGATATATAAAGATGAAAGCCGCGATGTATTGGTTCAGCTGTGACACATTCAGTGGGGAGAGAGGAGACAGTTGGATAATTCTGCTATGCTGACTGGGATGCAGACCATTGGGTTTGCATAGACGGCTTGACTGAACTGATAACGCAGCGGTCGGAAGGCCTCTCTGGTTCTCCCATTGGCAACTCCTGTATTGTGATAAAACTTGCACCTAGGAAGTCCTTTCTTTACTTGCTCTCTGGACACATTGCACTCGTGGTGAGCATTTCAACCTATATAAGAAATATCAGGATATCAGTATCTCCTATATAAATGACTATGGTGTCACAGCCTCTTAAGAGTTCTGCGTTTGCTTTCTTTTTGAGATTAAAAAACTTGTGCTCTTCAACGGTAGTGCAACACCTAGGTTGGGGCTGGGTGTTTGTAACCATTCTCTAATAAAGCTAACCCTGTGCAAAATCCTATATTCTCCTTTCATAATAACCCTAAGCCAAATACATACTTCCCAGTCCATAAAAACATACAAATACATGTGTCAATCATTTCTTGTTTTATCAACTCGTATAACAGACCTGAAGGAGCGATGACTTGAGAGAATTGCTAGGTACTGAACTGTATAAAAATATATTGAAAGCAGCAGTGCAGGTCTGCATATCTAAATAGTGCAGTACATTTGATAAATCTGTACCGCCGTTCATTGGTGTTCATCTTTTCCTGCGGAAGGGGAAATGGTCAGCTAAAGGGGCTAGCATCAAACAGGTTAATTTCTTAAATTGCATTTCTTTTCTATTGAATATTGATCAAGAACTCGACCTCTGAGCTCCAGTAGCCTGGGAATGAATTTCTTTTGCATCACAGAACAGCCAGATGAACTTGGGCAAGTTCTTTATCCCCTCTACACCTCAGTTTCCTCAACTATTAGAATAATAAGAACTCTAGGATAGGTGGCTTCTAAGAGAGCTTCAGTGACCTCTAATTCCTGGTGTTTGCTCACCTGTATCATTTCCTCTTCTGGAACGCAGGCTGCGTTCAGAGTGAGGCCCTTCTCGTGAGGAGAATAGGGCAGACGGGATAGGACTTTGTTCCCAACACTGGGAACACAAAGACTGCAGCTTCCTGCTTGGGGGTGCATTCTTGTTCTTTCTTAAAACTTTTGCCCTGAGGGGAACAAGGTGCCAGTTGTGAGCAGCCCAGACAAGAGGCCCATGTGGCGGAGAGCTGGTGTCTCCAGATAACAGCCAGTGAAGCAGGCTGCCAAGAGCCAGGAATATGGGCCTGAGGCATGCAACCCCCTGCTGCCCCCACCCTGGGAAAGCTTCTAGTTCTCTCTATAACCGACAAACTCCAATCTACACATACCACCCAGTATTTTGAGCTGCCTACACTAAAGTTCATCATTCCGGAGGTAAAAATCTCACTACTGTTCTTTCTGTGTGTGAGGTATATGATTGCGGGAATTTGTGTTTGTATTCATGTTATTTCTTTATTTATTTATAAATATTTTATTTATTTGTTTTGGGGAGGGCAGATTTCCCACTGAGCAGGGAGCCCGACGCGGGGCTCCTTTCCAGGACTCTGAGGTCATGACCTGAGCAGAAGGCAGATGCTGAATTAACTGAGCCACTGAGCCACCCCGGCTCAGCGTATTCATTTTAAAATCGCTGTGGGATTTTTTTACAGCACATTTTTCTAAGGGTTTTTGAGATTTTATCTGGAAAACTTAGATTAATGAAAATGACTAGTAACTTTATAGAATCCATTCATTTTCCTATACATCTCTTTTATAACAGAAGTTCAGCTTTCAGAAGACAGCTTTGGCAACTGAAAATTCTGATGGGGTCATTTGAATATGTCCAGCATCTCACACAGTAGGTCATGTTTGAAGATAGAAAAAGTATAGACGAGGAGAATTTCTTTTGTCTTTCTTTATGGTTTCTTTCTACCCTTTCGTACAGATAGGGGTAAAGAATTCCTTGTACATGAAGTGGAAAAACTTGGTATAAGACCAGAATTTTTAAAACCTCTTACATTCTTTAAAGTAGAAGATCATTATTCAAGTGCCATAAAAGTCAAGGCATGTGCCTGAGCTGTGGTTCAGCAAGGATTGTGACCAGCTTGTGGATTCCATAGACATTAACCGTACACTTGGGTACACTATTCAATAGGTCAGGGACTCTTTCTCCAGAAAGCCATTAGTGCACGTGACTTTTCCCGGTGGAAACCAAGAAGGACAGATCCTAGAGAGCTCTGTCCGCCAAGCCCAAACGTATTGTCTAACTCATTAGATTGGCAATAACTAAATAATCATTGGAAATTCTCATTTGTGAACACAATGTTTGGCTTAGGATTTCTATGCACACTACTTTTTTTTTTTTCCCATTTGCCAGTTTTATTTTATTTTATTTTTTAATTTTTTTTTAAATTTTTTAGTTTTTATAAACATATATTTTTATCCCCAGGGGTACAGGTCTGTGAATCACCAGGTTTACACACTTCACAGCACTCACCAAAGCACATACCCTCCCCAATGTCCATAATCCCCCCCCTTCTCCCAAACCCCCTCCTGCCAGCAACCCTCAGTTTGTTTTGTGAGATTAAGAGTCACTTATGGTTTGTCTCCCTCCCAATCCCATCTTGTTTCATTGATTCTTCTCCTACCCACTTAAGCCCCCATGTTGCATCACCACTTCCTCATATCAGGGAGATCATATGATAGTTGTCTTTCTCTGCTTGACTTATTTCGCTAAGCATGATACACTCTAGTTCCATCCATGTTGTTGCAAATGGCAAGATTTCATTTCTTTTGATGGCTGCATAGTATTCCATTGTGTATATATACCACATCTTCTTGATCCATTCATCTGTTGATGGACATCTAGGTTCTTTCCATGGTTTGTGGACATTGTGGACATTGCTGCTATAAACATTTGGGTGGCACGTGCCCCTTTGGATCACTACATTTGTATCTTTAGGGTAAATACCCAATAGTCTGTTATGCACACTACTTTTGAAGAAGCTACTAAGTTGCCTTTGAAAGTTTTAGGTAAATCAAATTCATGCTTGGAGAGGCTATGGAGTGTGAGAAAAAGATACCAATTAACTATTTTCATTTCTGCTTTTGGCCCTATCTTTCTATGTGACCTCAGGCAAGTTTCTTAACCCATTCAGGGCCTCATTTTTTTTAATCCACGAAATATCTGCCCTCCTTTAAATGCTGTCCTGGGGATTGGGACTTGTCAATGAGGGGTTACTTGTGTTTCTATAATGTCATTAAATTCTTGACTGCAAGTTATAGATCTCTAAATCAAATGAGAATAACAAAAATAAAAATAAGAACAAAAACAAAAAGTATAGATTTGGGGGGGAAGCTATGTGATGTCTCATCAGAAATAGACCAGATTATACCCATGCCTCAGTAACAACTGTATCCAGGGATTCTAAAACTCGTATTTTCACTTTGTTGTGGGACATCTTTATTCTTCTGTTCCTTACCTTTGTTTTGTTGCTGTTGTTGTTGTTGTTGTTTTTGTTTTTTGCACAAAAGGTTCGTTCACAGGGTAGGCAAGAGCTGCTAATAACTCCCAAGCTTTATGGTTTAGCATGGATCAGATGCCTACAAACCAATAGTGGGGAGATGGATGTGGTTGTTGAGGTGGGGGTGGGAAGAGGAGGTTGTAGGGCAGATATACTGTCGGGCTGTGGTCTGTGGGCGGGCCTCAGACCAACTGCTCCAGATGTGGAGGGGAAGGATAGAAAAAATGTGGAATGCTTAGAAGTATTGCCAAATCATTTAGAAGTACTGCCAGATCATTTGAGAGTGCCAAAGCCTTGGTTCTCAGCCCTGAGTGAATGTTTAAATCACCTGCGGAGCTTTTTAAATACCTGAAGCAAAGTCCTTTGTGTGTTGTCATGAGAATCACCTGGGGAGCTTCTGAAATTTGTAACCTTTTCAGATCTACTCAGACCTAGTCAATCATTCTCTAGAGTAGGGGGTGGCAGGAACCCAGGACTTGGCTTAAATTCTCCAAGGATTTTTAAAATTAATTAATTAATCAATTTTTTTTTTTTTTTTTTTTTTTTTTTTTTTTTTTTGCATGTTGAAATTTGAGAATCATTGCTCTAGATTGGTGATTCCCAGATTGTGATTCTCAGACCAGAGCTTCAGCTTCTCTTGGGAACCAACTGGTAAACAAACTCTCCAGTCCCACCTCAGACACACTGAATCAGGAAGTCTTAAGCTGGAGCCCTGCAACCTGCCCCCAAAAGAGCCATCCAAAGTGTTTGAAATGCCCACTAAAGAAAGTTTGAGAGCCATTGCTCCAGATGAATTTAGTTCTCTACTAATTCATTTCTACAGTATTTTACAAATGTATTGATTTTGGGTTTGGGCATTTAAAATATGTAATTGCTTTTCCTTTAAACTCTAAATATTTGGTTTGAAAATGACCCTGTGGGCACCACAATGCCATTTAAAAATGCAGTGTTGTGGGGTGCCTGGGTGACTCAGTAGGTTAAAGCCTCTGCCTTCAGCTCCGGTCATGATCCCAGGGTCCTGGGATCGAGCCCCACATTGGGCTCTCTGCTCATCAGGGAGACTGCTTCCTCCTCTCTCTCCCTGCCTGCCTCTCTGACTACTTGTAATCTCTGTCTATCAAATAAATAAATAAAATCTTAAAAAAAAAAGCAGTGTTGCTGTGCCTGGGTGGCTCAGTTGAGCGTCTGAACTCTGGATTTCGGCTCAGGTTATGACCTCAGGTCAAGAGTTCCACTCCTGCGTCAGGCTCCATGCTTAACGTGTGGAGTCTGCTTAAAGATTCTCTCTCTCCCTCTGCCCCTCCCTACCCATGCTTATGTGCTCCTGTGCTTTTGCTTTCTCTCTCTCTCTAAAAAAATTTTTTTAAACGCAGTGTTGCATATGATACATAAAGGTAAATTATCAACATCTACAGAGCTGTGATAAAGATAGTTTTGTTATTATTATTTTTTTCCCCTTAATTACACTTTCCTCAACCTCTCTGGAGTGTTTTCTTCCCTTCTGTGTGTCTGGGAACTAACTCTCCAATGTCAGTTTCATAATTGTCAGCATCTTTTAATCATAGGCAATACAGCTGTGGCTTGAGAAACTTTATCTTTTAATCTCCACCGCTTAAGCCACTGATCCATTCTGAAATAGAAGAAAAATGGAATATTTTTATTTTATAATAAAATATTTTTGAGTCTTAAAACACCATTAAATAAACTTAAAAGTTTAGAAAGCTTTTGAAAACAATTTTGAAATATCATTGCAAAACAAGACCATAAAATGTATGTACTTGTCATTGTGTTTCCACATAGGGACAGGAAGAACTTTAGAATTCCATACATGATAATTTACTGATTAAAGGGTTTACAAAGATCCTAACAGCTCTAACGGAAGATAGCTAGCAAGAGAGTACTGGAAATACTGAGGAATAGATAAATAAATATCTGAAAACACAAGTGTTTATACCCTAAGCCTACTACCTTTGAAAATTTTAGAGATTAAACAAGAATACACATGTACCCAGTCCATTAGCCAGTACAGCAATGATGTCACCACATGTCAAGTGGCCTCAGGGACCTCCCTGTACATTCATGGGAGAAGAGGAATGTGAAAGCAAGTAATGTCTTAGTACTGTGAAAACAATTTTGGTCTCAGAGACGTTGGGGGCTTTTAGGCATTCCAGACTACAATTTAAGGATAGTAAATTGGGTCAAATTCATATAGTTCCTTTCACACCTGCCACTCTGAGAAACCTGACCAAGCATAAAGTGCCATGGTAATAAAAAAGAAATGTGTGGCCTGTGCCGGGGACATGTAGTCTTGTCAGAGGAGAAAGCCTAGAGGCATCTGAGGTATACTGGAAAGCTATTTTTTAAGAATATTTAATAAAATAAAATAAAAGCTATTTTTAAAGAATATTTAATAAAATAAAATCATTTAAAAATAGTTAATAAAATATGAAGTTCTTGGTAAGGAAGAGAGATTAGATATATTTGTTTCAGAAGAAACAAATATATAAGTCTATATAAGAAGAAAGCTTTAATGGCTGAGAAAGGATATTGTAACCAAGGGAAACTGAGGGAGAAAGAAGAAAAGAATAAGCACGGGATGATACAGGAAGAGCCACAGAAACCTACAGAAGAGAAGTACTCAACAACCCAAGGTAAACAGGCAGGGGCGAGAAGGAGTTAGATGGAGAGAGAAAGCTCAAAGGAGACCTCGAATCTCTAAGGAAATCACCCCACATATGAAATCATCACAATAGACATTGATGACATCAAAGACATATAAAACTCAAAAGGTTAAATGACTAAATGCGTCTCTGAAAGAAAAGGAACTCTATAACTTTTTATAGAAGTAGGTAATGTAAACAGAAAAAACATTCAGCTTGGAAACTCAGTCTGAGTTTCGAATGGAAGTTTTTGGTATAAGGACAACCATGTGGGTTTAAAAAAAAAAATGTTTATGAGGTTTGAATGGGCCAGTGCATGATAATTATGAATAAATGAAGGGAAATTGGGTTTATAAAAATGAATGTCTACCATTCAAAGAATTGGAATGTTGGGGGGAAACTCTTGAGGAAAGTGGTGGCCTTCCTTCACACTCAAGACTGTAAATTTCATCAGCTTCACAAAACACATATCTGGTCCTGCCACATCCCAAATCCAGGGCTCTCAGGAGCCCTCAACTGCCCAGTCCGACTGTTGAGGTCTTCCAAGTTACACCCCTTTCTTAGCTGTCACCTCATTTACATCTCTCCCCCTACCAACCAATGAACCTAAGAAACCTATGAACTGTTTGGAAGACGGCACAGCCATTAGAGTAACAACAGACTGGGGTACAGTTTCATAATTTTCTAAGACAGTTCAAATCCCATATTATTTGTGTGGCAAAATTTTGGCATATGAATTCCTATATATTTGAAAAGTCAATTTGTCAACAGAATAACTAAAAGCACAATTATGTCTAGCTATGAATCACCATAATGGAATTATTTGTTTCTCTGTTACTTGTGTCGGCAAATAATTTCATTTCATATACTTCTGTACATCTATCTTATAAACCCCATAATACATACCTGCTATTGCTTTAACAACAAAAAAAATGATTATTTTAAATTAAAAATAGCATTGTATTATTTCTGGGGCTCTTCCTTCCTCTCTGAAGTTCAAGGCTTACATCTGGAATAATTCCCTTTTCCCTCAAATTCCTTTAGTATTTTTTGTAGTGCACATGTGCTGGTGACAAATTGCCTCAGATTTTGTTCCTCTGAAAATCTCTTCATTCCACTTTCAATTTTGAAGGATGTTTTTATGAAGTCTGGAATTTTAGATTGCTATTTCCCCCCCTTACAGCACTTTATGATATCAATCCAGTTTCTTCTAGTTTCCATTATTTCTGATGAGTAGTCAGCTCTAATTCTTATCATTGTTTCTCTAAATGTACTGTGATATTTTGATGTTTTTTTTTTTAAGATTTTATTTATTTATTTGACAGAGATTGCAAGTAGGCAGAGAGGCAGGCAGAGAGAGAGGGGGAGAAGCAGGCTTCCCGCTAAGCAGAGAGCCCGATGTGGGGCTCAATCCCAGGGCTTTGGGATCATGATCTGAGCTGAAGGCAGAGGCTTTAACCCACTGAGCCACCCAGGTGCCCTGATGTCACTTTTTTTTTTTTTTTTAAGATTTTCTGTTTTTTGTTTTAAGGACTGTGGCTGTTATATACCT